>NC_077229.1:11229299-11947197 GCF_027887165.1 Monodelphis domestica | reverse complement strand
CTTTAGGACATCCTTAACCATCATTATAACAACACCAAAATCTAGTTCATTTACAATCCTTACAGAATGTTAACAATGTGGAAAAGCTTTTATGTATTTATTTACTTTTAAGCATTTACCTTCCATCTTGGAGCCATTGACTCCAAGACAGAAGAATGGTAAGGGCTAAGCAATGGGGGTTATATGACTTTCCCAGGGTCACACAGCTAGGAAGTGTCTGAGGCCAGATTTGAACCTAGGACCTCCTATCTCTAGGTCTGGCTCTCAATACACTGAGCCACTGAGTTGCCCCATGGAAAGGCTTTTAGACAGAGGGACCTTCTTGCTGAACATCAGAGAATACTCACTGGAGAGAGACCTGATGAATGCAAATAATGTGGATAGGCTTTCATGCACAGGGACTCTCTTGCCAGTGTAAGATTTAGAATTGGTTTGACTAAATATAAGAATTTTAAAAAGTTGTCGTAGTTATCGTTTATAAAAGTAATTAACTTCTTAAGTCATATACATCACTGTTAGGGGGAGATACTACTATTGTTTCCTATATATAGGAAATATAGCACAAATTGCGGGAACTCCATGAATCTGGAGCTGCAATACAAGCTGGACCACTAGACTTTTCACTTCATGACCTGAACCCAGGAGACAAGGTGTATATTAAGAATGTCCAGCGTACTGCAGCAACTGAGCCTTCCTGGGAAGGGCAACTCCATATATTGTTGGCTACTCTAACATCTATAAAGATGGGAGAAATGAACTCTTAGATTCATTACTCACATGTAAAGAGAGCATCTTCTGTTGAGACTGATTGACTGACTGTACCCTATCATATACATTGGAGATAATAATGCATTGACAAGTGGATGCTGTTTTTTGAGAACACATTGAAATCATGATTTTTTTCATTCTCCCTTATTTTTATTATTGCTTTTCTTTTCTTTTCTTTTCTTTTGATTAAAATTTTTTATTTTTCCCTCTTTATTCTCATTTCTTATACTAAAGGTACATACAGTTAATATTATTTTTTCTCCAGTTATATAAGTTTTATATATATGTATACATATATGTGTATATATGTATATATATGTGTGTGTGTATGTATATTATATATATATATATATATATATATATACTTGCTATTTCATCAATGTATACCCAGATCGCCCTCTCTATTTCTCATCCACAGAATCTCCCATCTCACTCAGAGAGCACTTCCCATCTGCATGGGGAAAATCATTTCAAAGTGAGACACATCCCCAGGTTTTACTCTTCACCACATGATTCTCACTTTAGGCATAAAATGATTTTGTGATTATTCTTTTGGGTTCTGGTCTCTAGTGCTTGCTCTGACACAGTTCAAGGTTAGGAATTTGCATAAAAGCTTTGTATTCTTTAGTTTCCTCCAATCAGTGGATGAGGGTTTTAGTAGACGAATTCTGAAGCTTAAGCCCTAAATCTTGTGACTTTTGTTGTCTTAGGGCTCATTAACATTCAAGGACATCGCTGTGCATTTCACCCAGGAAGAGTGGTGCCTATTGGACCATTCTCAGAAGGAATTGTACCTGGAGGTCATGCTGGAGAATGTGCAGAATCTATTCTCTGTGGGTAAGGATCATTTTCACTGTTACCTATGAATTTGTCATTATGGGAATGTCTATTCCAAGCCATATGTACAGGATTTAATAGCACAAGAAAAATCTAACTATAGAAAAATCTGAGAGGCAAAGAAGATCAAAGCACTTGCTGAGCTGGAGATTGACATATAAAAGTCTCCACATGCAAAACATCAATTAATAATTGTAATTGGTCTCAGGTGCTTGCAGAGTTCAAAAAGGAATTCAGAAATGAAATGAGTGAAGTGGAAGAAAAATGGGCAAAATAAATGAAAGTGTTGTAAAAAGAAAATAAGAGCAGAAAAAGAAAAATTGGTTAAGTAGCAAAAGAAGCAAATAAAATCTAATGAAGAAAAGAATTGTTGTTGTTGTTTTACGTAGTACTGACTAACTAGAAAAAACAGCTAAAAAAATGCAATGTAGATAAGCATTCCTGGAAAACTAAAATGTATCAAATAGAAAAAGAGGATGAAAAGTTTATGGAAGAAAATCCTTCTTTTAAAATTAGAATTGTGCATATAGAAATGAATGACTTGATGAGACATTAAGAAATAATAAAACAAAATCAAAATTCTTTAAAAAGTGAAGAAAATATGAAATATGTGGCTGAAAAAAAAACACCTGACCTGTAAAATAGATCCATGAAGACAATCTAAGATTCATTAGACTACCCCTCCCCACAAAATGGTCTAGATGTCTTATTCTATAATATTATCAAAGAAAACTTCTCCAATCATGGGTTTAAATTGAAATGGAAAGAATCCACAGTTCCCCTCCTGCAGTAATTCCCCAAATCACAAGTGCCAAGAATATAGCCCAATTTAAGAAGTTTCATGGTAATGAGATAGTATAGCACTCAGCCAGTAAGAAACAATTCTTACATCATGGAGCCCCAGTGTTAATTATACATGTTCTGGGGAGTTCTATGTTAAAGGATCACAATGCTTGAAATATGATATTTTAAAAGGCATGGAGACTGGGTTCATAATCATGAATTACCCATCCATGATGATGGATTATATACTTCTCGGAGAAATATCAATATTTAATAAATAAAGAGGAGATCCAAGCATTACTGAGGAAAAGAACAGACCAAAGCAGGAAAGTTAATGTCCCAATCCAAAATTCAAAAGAAGGAATAAAAGGTAATTAAGAAAGAGAAAATTTACAAAACTCAAGAAGGTAAAATTTTTCATGTGCCTTGTGGAAAGATGAGATATTTGTCACTCTTAAAATTGTTATCATTTTCAGAGTAGTTAGGAGAATTATACAGAAACTGTGGTATTAATGTCTTAAGGAAGATATGTGAAAAAATTTAAGGAGTGGAAAAGAGGATAGCACTAAAAGAAAATAGAAGAGAGAAGTAACATGGGGTAAATTATATCAAATAAAGAGGCATGTTTTCAGGAAAATTTCAGGGAATTTTAATTTTGAGGGCACTTGTCACAGCCTTCATGGATTAGCCAGACTGTTAAGGGTAAATTTAGGGTTGAGACTGAATATAAATTTAGTTGGTCACCAGGGATTTAATTTCTAAATCCCAATGAAACACTCAATTCAGAATGAAATGTTATGGTGGTTTATTTACAATACAAGGAAGAAATTTAGAGAGAGAGAGAGAGAGAGAGAGAGAGGGGAAAAGAATTTAAACTGCCCCAGAGAGGAGTTCAGAGACCTTGGCCAAGGGGGCCTCCCCAGAAAGCCAAGTGAAAGGGAATCAGTCTTATCACTCACCACGTGACCATCTCAAGGAAGCCATCTGAAGAGCTCTTCCAGGCTCCAGTTCCAGGGTTAACTCCACAAAGCTCCCTCCCCACAGGAAGTAACGTGAAATATAAAGGCAGTTCTTTACCTCACTTCCTGTGTCTCCCATGTGCCAATCGTAGCTTAACCTTGGCCCAGGGGTCAGTTAATTGTTTCTGATTTGTCACTTGTTAGCATATGCCAGTCATAGGCCTTCCTCCTTGACACTTAATCCTTAAGTGTGGGTGTATATATTCCTTGATGCTAGACTAAGCAAATTGGAGAAAATTTTAAATTCACACATGGTAAAAAAAACATCACAGTTGAGGGAATGATGAGGGTGATGACAGGCAATCAAAATTACTTATCCTCATTGGGAATAACACCCAGACTAAGTATGGTATAGAATCTTAACTTATTCTATAGAGGAACATGAGCAGAATAAGGAAGGTGGTTGAGAAATGACAATAATATAAGGGAGGTGGAATAGAGGGAGTGATTAAAAGGGAAATGTGTGAATAGAAAGTGAAAGGAGAAAGTGCAAGATAAAAAGAAGAAAACAAGATGAAGGGGAATACTGAGATGGCAATCATAACTTGGATTATAAATGAGATGAACTCACATAAAAAAGGGAAGCAGATAGCACAGTGTATTAAAAATCAGAATCCTATGATGTTTTGTTCATAAGAAATCCATTTGACGTATGCAAGTAAACATTTAGAGATTAATGGTAAGAGGACTTTCATTTCCATAACAACATGGAAATAAAAAATGAAATATAAAACGAGCTCACAGTTAATTCTACCTATACAAGTTTATCCTAATTCCACCTTCATTCTCCCTTCAAATCCCATTCAGGATGATGGGAATGGAAAAAAAGGGAATCAGTATTTCAAAATATTTCTTCTATATCCTCTACTGGTCAATTGGAGTTCATAATTATCATTAATTTAACAACACCCCTATAAGTTTGATGCTCTTATTGCCCTTATTGCCCTTACTTCACAATTGAGGCAACTGAGACAAACAGAGTTTAAGAGACATGCTAAAGGGCACTCACTTACCATCTCTCTCTGAGCCTGGATTAAATTTGGTTTTCTGACTCCAAGTTCTCATTTCTTATCCTTTCACTACCAACTACCATTAATTTCTGTGTAATGGAGGTTGTAGAATATACCTATTCTTCTATTACAGGAGGTAAAGATAGAATTTGCTGATTGCAAATGTTTTCCATGACATGAATAAAACAGAAGCCATTCTATAGACCTTACTTTTATGCCCCCTTTCCTTTAAGATGAACTATTTTTTCCCCTCTCCTGATTCCTTCTTTGTTATGCCCAGGTCTTCCAGTTCCTAGAGAATATTGTACCTCCTGTTTTCAACAAGGGAAAGTACCATGGCAGCTAGAGCCAAAAAGCCCCAGGAGCTCCTGTCCAGGTGAGTGAGGTGAAAGCAGGTATATAAGGCCTGTTATCCCAAAAGACTTATCTGTTGTAGTAGAGAGTGCTAGACGTGGGCACTGGCAGACCCGTGCTGAATCATGCAGCTCATTTTCTGAGACATGGATGAGGGACTCAAGTGTAGAGAGGTCATGAGACATTATATATTGTAATCATAAAATAAGATGAATAATTTGTATGTGTGCACTAAATGGCATGAGATCATTTTTCCCTTTCTTAGTTTTAAAACATTTTTCCATGTTTACATGATTCATTTTCTTTCCAACCCCTCTTCCCTCCCCTCCCTCTCAGAGCCAACAAGCAGTGCCACTGGATTATATATAAATGTTATCATTTGATACCAATTTTTATATTTTTCATGGTTTAGTAGAGCAACCTTTTAAAACCAAAACCCCCCATCATGTACTGTGGTACCAGTATAAAACTCCCAGCGAAACAATAGGTTTATTGAGAGGAGGCCAATCTCATAGTAAAACTATTTTCTGATCAGGATCAGAACCAGCGATCCCAAGGTATAGGAGACAGCTTTTTTTATGACAAAACATCTGATGACTCAGTGACAGAACATACAATCAAAATTAAAATCGAATGGATGCAAAATCTTTCACATAGGAATTTCTTAATTAATGATACAAGTGCTGATTAAGGTAGAAACTGTAAAAAAAATCACTATGGGTGGTAACTTTTGTCTATTATTATATCTGACCTTTCCAAGGCCTCTGCAAGAAGGGGTCGGGAGCTAATTGTTTTTCTTCTGACAATTATTATGAAATACTCTGAGTCAGCAGCTGGGTGCCTCTGAGTATCTTGTTATACAAAAGAGAGGAATTTCCCACTTGCATCTCACTATTTTGTCATACAAAAAGAGGCATGTGGTGGGCTAAGTGGAAACTTGAGTTATAGCTTCAGGTCAAGAAGCCTTTAAACAAGATTTGATTCCATGCTAAACTTTATTTTGTTTTTAGTTAATGTTTCTAATTCTTATAAAGTAAACTATATTATTTGACTACTAACTTAAGACTAATGTTATTAAAGTAATCATAAAGAATGATACTATTATAATCATAAAAGAGGCAGGGTGTTTCACACTCACAGTATCTATTTGTATATAAGGGAAAAGTCATGGGTTTTTTTCTGTGTTTCTAATCCCACAGTTCTTTCCCTCAGTGTGGATAGCATGCTTTCTCATAAGTCCCTCAAGATTGTCTTGTATCAATGCATTGCTACTAGTAAAAAAGTGCATTACATTGTATTATTCCACAAAGTTTCACATTCAATGGTTCTGCTCATTTCCCTCTTCAGTTCATGGAGGTTCTTCTTGTTCATATAGAAATTCTCAAGTTCATCATTACAAATGGCACAATAGTATTCCATCACCATCATATACCACAATGTGTTCGGTCATTGCTGATTCAAGGGAAGCCACCCATTTTCCAATTTCTTGCCACCAAAAAGAGTTGGGATATGAGTATTTTTGTACAGCCCTTTTTTTTAAATTAACTCTTTGGGATACAAACCCAGTAGTGGTATTGCTGGATCAAAGGGCATGCATTCTTTTAAAGCCAGTTGGGCATAATTCTAAATTGAATGACATAATGTATTTGCATTTTGGAACAATTACATTTTCCTTTCAGAGTATGTAGAGAGAAGAAGGAAATCAATATTCCATTTATATTTCATTTTGAAAATTGTTTCATTAGAGTTAAAGAGTGAAATTATTTTTCTGCTTAGCATTCAAAATTTACCAAAAATGACCATATAACAGTGTATCCAAAATGATGAGAACGGAATATATGGAAGGTTACCTGAGATTCGCAAAATTATAGCAATAAGGGGTTAATGATTTTTTAGGAAAGATAGAAAGTGCAGGGGAGAAAAACTGTCCAATATGGGGAACAAATCATACTCGGTCACAGGGTTTGGGTTGTAGTCTAGCTGCAAGGAAGTTGTTCAGGTTATTCCTCCATTCTTTACTCATGACATGAGGTGTAAAGTTTGATGAGAATCTTTGTCCTGCCTGTGCATAGATCCATTGTGAGATTTCATTGTTATTATGTGTCATAGGCTTTTTAAAAATCATCCATTTTGCAGATATGACCAAATGGTGTATCTAAAGACTGGTTCTACTTGTTTAAGTTTAAAAACTCCTTTTTGGATAGGGAAACAGAATAAAAATCAGTTTACTTTCTACCATCAGAGAAAGAAACTTATATTGTTCTGTGTATGTGTCCTTCCTTCTGTGTTTATATCATAATTTGTTTTTTTCAGAGGCAGAGACTAATTTTGAAGTGAAGGACATGTCTACAAAACTGAGGATTTTTGTGCAAGAATCTGACCCCAAAAGATGGATGAATGATGCCCATGGCTTCGTTTTGAGAGAAATCTCTGACTCTGATATGAAGATAAACAAAAATATACAGAGTGAATGTGAATTTGATGATTGTTCAGAGAAATTCAGTCAATGTTCAGTTTTCAATCAGTATATGAAAGTGACCTCAGGTAATGACTATTGTCAGAATAGTCAATACAGCAAATTCTTTCCTGAAGAAGTAGGACTTTTTCAGTTGAATGAGAAGCCTTCTGAAAAGCCCATGTATCAAGGTAACCTAGGAGGTATGGCCTTTAGCTATAATTTAGACTTCATTAGACATACAAAAAGTAAATGGGTAGAGATGGTTTCTGTGCAGAATGAAGTAGAGAAACCTTTCAGGCAAAACTCTGATCTTGCCCCAGATCAAATAATCCATTCGGGAGAAAAAACTTATGAATGTAAACAATGTGGAAAGGCTTTCAAACAAAAGGGCTCTCTTGCAATACATCATAGAATCCACTCTGGAGAGAAACCTTTTGAATGTAAACACTGTGGAAAGGCTTTCACAGAAAGGGGATCTCTCACTAGACATCAGTTAATCCATAGTGGAGAAAAACCTTATGAATGTAAACACTGTGGAAAGGCTTTCACTGAAAGGGGATATCTCACTAGACATCAGCTAATCCACAGTGGAGAGAAATCTTATGAATGTAATCACTGTGGAAAGGTTTTTTCGCAGAGTCGCTATCTTGCTGCCCATCAGAGAATCCATACTGGAGAAAAACCTTATGAATGTAAAGAGTGCGGAAGGACTTTCATAGAGAGAAGATCTCTGGCTAAACATCAGAGAATCCACTCTGGAGAGAAACCTTATGAATGTAAACAGTGTGGAAAGGCTTTCACACAAAGCAGTCATCTTTCTACACATCAGCTAATCCACACTGCAGAGAAACCTCATGAATGTAAACAGTGCGGAAAGGCTTTCACACAAAGAAGTCATCTTGCTGCACATCAGAGAATCCACACTGGAGAGAAACTTTATGAATGTAAACAGTGTGGAAAGGCTTTCACGCAGAGTTGCTATCTTGCTGCCCATCAGAGAATCCACACTGGAGAAAAACTTTATGAATGTAAAGAGTGCGGAAAGACTTTCAAAGGGAGAAGATCTCTGGCTAAACATCAGAGAATCCACACTGGAGAGAAACCTTATGAATGTAAAGAATGTGGAAAGACTTTCATAGAGAGAAGATCTCTGGCTAAACATCAGAGAATCCACTCTGGAGAGAAACCTTATGAATGTAAACAGTGTGGAAAGGCTTTCACGCAGAGTCGCTATCTTGCTGCCCATCAGAGAATCCACACTGGAGAGAAACCTTATGAATGTAAAGAGTGTGGAAAGACTTTCAAAGGGAGAAGATCTCTGGCTAAACATCAGAGAATCCACACTGGAGAGAAACCTTATGAATGCAAACAGTGTGGAAAGGCTTTTACACAAAGCAGCTCTCTTGCTGCCCATCAGAGAATCCACACTGGAGAGAAACCTTTTGAATGTAAAGAATGTGGAAAGACTTTCATAGAGAGAAGATCTCTGGCTAAACATCAGAGAATGCACTCTGGAGAGAAACCTTATGAATGTAAACAGTGTGGAAAGGCTTTCACACAAGGAAGTCATCTTGCTACACATCAGTTAATCCACACTGGAGAGAAACCTTATGAATGTAAGCACTGTGGAAAAGCTTTCACGCAGAGTCGCTATCTTGCTGACCATCAGAGAATCCACACTGGAGAAAAACCTTATGAATGTAAAGAGTGCGGAAAGACTTTCAAAGAGAGAAGATCTCTGGCTAAACATCAGAGAGTCCACACTGGAGAGAAACCTTATGAATGCAAACAGTGTGGAAAGGCTTTTACACAAAGCAGCTCTCTTGCTGCACATCAGAGAATCCACACTGGAGAGAAACCTTTTGAATGTAAAGAATGTGGAAAGACTTTCATAGAGAGAAGATCTCTGGCTAAACATCAGAGAATCCACTCTGGAGAGAAACCTTATGAATGTAAACAGTGTGGAAAGGCTTTCACACAAGGAAGTCATCTTGCTACACATAAGTTAATCCACACTGGAGAGAAACCTCATGAATGTAAACAGTGTGGAAAAGCTTTTGTACATAGCAGCTCTCTTGCTGCACATCAGAGAATCCACACTGGAGAGAAACCTTATGAATGCAAACAGTGTGGAAAGACTTTCAGACAAAGGGGCAATCTTGCCACACATCAGAGAATCCATACTGGAGAGAAACCTTTTGAATCTAAACACTGTGGAAAGGGTTTCACACACAGGACCTCTATTGCAATCCAACAGCTAATCCATACTGGAGAGAAAAAACCTTATTGTATCAGATAAAACTATGCAATATTCTATGTTATACATTCATTTTTAGTAATGTTAGATTGGAAACTTGCTGTAAAAATTAGTGAAAGTTGAGTATCCTTCAGGAAGATACTAATCTTTCCTTTTGAAGAGTAGCGAAATTCCACGCACACACACAGCAACTTTTTAGATACATAAATATTCGCCTTTTATTCACTCTTTTCTAATGTGGCCAAAACCTCCTGTTTTCAATTTTTTTTAATTTATGGATTCAGAGGCTTGATTTCTGTTTCTATTGGAAAAGTCTCAAAACATGCAACTACAATCTTAACTCTGTCCTAAATGTTTCCGTTTGAAAGGTCTTGGCCATATCTAAATTCTGGCTCAACTTAAAAATTGCAAACTTAAGAAATGCTCCCATGAGTTCAACCATGATGGAGGTAAGGACAAGATAAAGAAAATGTAACATACACAGACATTGTATTATATACAAGTAGTGGGTGACTAGAAGGGGTGTATTGTGTTAATTTCTGATGTGTTTTGAGTTCATTTGTGTATCCATGGACATTACTGTTGAGTCAGCCCCTCAGAGCAGTGCCCCTGTCCTTATCCTTTCCCTAGTAAAGGCTGCATATTTTGCTGCAAGCTTCTTATCCAGTCTCCTATCTACTGATTTGAACCGGGATGCAGACCCTAAAATTCCACTCCAAACAATATGAATGTCAACAATGTACAAAGGCTTTTGCAAAGATGGGCCATCTTGCTGGACATATTCTTTTGGCCAAGAGTGGATTGCCGTTCCTGAATGTTGATTACTTTTTACGATTCTCTTTTGCAGGGCTTTGCCTTTGTAGTATCTTCACTTCCTAGCCAGGAACTCAAGTGACGGCATGTAATGTTATTTTCTTTGTATAGAGAACCTTAATGCATTTTGCCCTGAAGCTACCTTTCCTGCCCCTGCTGCCTTGGCTGTGTCCAGCCTTATTTCTTCCCAGGCTTCACACTCTTCAGCTTTGAGTCTCAAGTCTGCTAAGGCTTTGCATTGCCCTCGGGTAAGTCTGTGGTCCCTTCAGCCAGCCCCTGAGAATTCAGAGATTTCCTTGGTCCTCTCTCTGACTCTGGCATGGCAGGTGATATGGGGGAGATGTGATCAGCTTGTATTCTGATAAGTGCAGTTTTTCCCTCTTATAGTATTAGAATCCCCAGACCCTGCCTTCCTTTAAGGCTACATCCCATAGGAGATTGCCTTTGCTCCTCTGGTTTTGATTTCTGTCCTTTTGAGAGGCTTTGTTATGATTGGTTGGAAGGAGGTTCAGAATGCTCCTGGTGGTACACTGCCATCTTAGCTCTGCCCACCCAATGCCTCCATCTGCTGTTAATCTTGTGGGTAAAGTTTTTTATGTAAATCAAGAATTATTAGGCCACATTCTATGATTATAATCATTGTTAATTTGCTTGATGAAAATTTGTTGATTAAGTAATAAGTGAATGTAATGGTGAGAATTTGTCTTTTACACTATTAGACCAGGATAAAAGTCTCTCAATCCTAGAATTTTTACCAAAAGAGGTTTGAATGAACTCTCTATTATAACCAAAAGAGAAAAATGACAATCTGTGCCTCAGTAGTTTGTCTTAGAAGTTTCTTCCATTGTATCAGATGCTTCTCCCATGTAGGCCAGCCCTTGGCTGGAATCATCCTTCCCTTGTATCAATCATTGTAAAGCATCACCTTCTGCAGGTAGGCCAGTCCCTGGCTGGACTCCTCCTTCCCTTGTTTCCCTTGTAAAGTCTGTCAGTTGAACCTTACTGTCCTCTATTCCCTAAAAGATAAACATGAGACTTCACCTTCTTCAGTTCATTGGAAATTCTCCAAACAGGTGATTCTTCCCAGAGACATTGATCCCAGAGTCCCAGAATTTAGTTCTGTGTAGTGTTCAATCATAGCATTGTCTTCCTTGTCCTGATTAAAGACTTGTTCTTTCGAACTACTTTAGTGGTTCTATGTTTCTCAAGGTTGACACAATCTTGTTTTTTGAAACCTCAAATTCATCTTTGTCCCATGGGAACGTGCCTACAAGGAACTCCCAGACTGACTCTCCTCTTAGACTGAACAATCAGCCATCCAGCACCCTTTGAGCACCCTGGATAGGAGGAAATATAGTTTTAAAGCATTCTTTTTTGTTTACTTATGTAATAAGGAACTGTCCTATAGGGATGTTTGATGATACAGCCTATCTAGGAACTTCCCAGGGCCAGTTAAGCACAAAACCCTTGGTTCATGGAAAACAAAGTTTAGTTTCTAAGGGGAATAAGGGAAACTGTTAGGTAGGACCATAGGATTATTAAAACTAAGTCCACTCAACTTCTAAATCTCCTAGTTAAGGAGAAGCTTCTGTTTCTTCTCTGGGCCCTGCTTACAGGTCCCTGTTCTACCTAACCCTCCCTCCCCCCCAAGATATCTGAGTCTATCCTAAACTTTCCACTAGTGATTAATAAACGTAGGTTAAAGCCTGGGTTTGGCTGCACTAAGTAATCCAAAGTCACAAATAAAATCTTTGGATTACCTTAGCCCATGAGGCTTTCTGGCAGATGGACCACTGGCAGATGATCTCTGGACTCGGGGAAAATGCTTTCCTCCAAATAAATTCTCTACCAAAAAGTAAAAAAATTCTCCATGGCATTTTGATTTTCTTGGGAAAATCTCTCAGAGCAAAACCCTCCTTCAGCTTGGTGGATATTCAGGCAGAGAGTCAAACCCTCCTTCCAGTTTGGTGGAAATCCAAGAAGGAAGTAAAGTCAGTTATTTTCTGTTCAAACTCCCACAATTCCTTTTCCTTTCCAGAATCCTCTCCCAGGGCTTGTACCAAAATTCCCTTCTTTTAACTAATCCTTGAAACCAGTCTATCCCTGACTTATATCCCTACACTTAGCTTCTCTTATTGTCTGTAAGCTGCTCTCAGGTACTCCACTCTGGGGTTACAACCTCTCCCCCAAGCCTCCATTTAACATCTGTGACAAGGAAATCACCTTTAAAAGACTGATATATATTAATTTAAGGTCGCCAAGGAATTCAGCTATGTAATTCCTTAATGAAAACTCAAGTCAGCCGTCAACCTTTTATGGAGTTTTAATTACAAACAGGAGGAAGAAAGGAATTAGAGATAGAGAGATAGAGGGAGAGAGAAAGGAGAGAGAAGGGAATAGGGCTTAAATACCCCTTCTGTTTAGGCTTGGCCAAAAGGCCCAAGCCCTTACATAACTGGGGCAATGAAAGGAGATCAGTCCCTATTACTCACGTGACCAAAAATGGAGAAACAGTCTCAGGGGCCCCCACCTTCAGCTTCCTTCAGCGCAAGCTTCTCAGAGCACACTGCAACCACTCCGACCAACTCCTCTCCCCCTCGAGTCTTCAGACCCCCCTATCCTTAAGGAAACCATCCAAGTTCCCTCCCCTCAGTCCTCACATCTACCAATCACCTGTCCATCAATTTCCCTGTGCCAATGGAGGCTCTAGCTTAACCCAGGACCGCCCAGAGGTCTCTGGCTTTGCACATGTCTGTTGAAGATCATATTTTCAAATAATTAAATCTTTGATCCTTTGCTACAGCCCTTTCTAAATCCTGTTAACCTGAGTAGGGTAGAGATTGGAATAATTAAATTTTTATCTAGGCTGCAGCCCTTACTCAATCCTGTTAGGACTGAATAGGGTGGAGATTGATTCCAAGTATCTCCATTGTATCAATTCTAAAATCAATCATGACTCAAAGAAATTCCTGTTCTATGCTTAAGCATAGGTCAAAGTCCTTTCCATTGTTCAGCAAAAGGTTTCTGTCCTAAAGTAATCTTAAGAAGGGAAGAGGAGGAAACTCTCATGCCAATGGGGTTCACATTCCAATAGCCAAGACCCACTATCAATAGGAAATTTTTCAAGTATGAAATTTCCCAATGGTGAAATTTCCAACATTTATAAGTCTAAGAAATTTTGAGGTTTACAATCCCCCCTGATGATCATTGGGAGACTAGTCTCCCCCATTGATCATTTAACATAATCATTTTGTAGTTCTAAATTCACTTCTAACTAAAGATATACACAATATTCAATTTTCTAAGAGAAATTAGAATAGTGAGAGAGGAAATAGAAAAGAAAAAAAGCAAAACCAATGTTTGCTAGGCGCATTGACAGAAAGCCAAATTAGGGGCAGTCCCTTTTGGCATAAATGTGTACAGTTACAATAAATGTTCAATCCAAAGTTCAGTCCAATCAATCACATCCAAAGTTCATTCTTGATCTTCTTGATGAAGTGTAGGTTTTCGGCATCTTTCTGCAACAATTCATTCTCTGGATATAAAAATTTCAAGCTTCTTTCTTGAAGATCTTTTCTCAAACAGAATCAAAATCTTTGAATTTTTTTATAAAAGTAAAATCTTAAACAAAATTCTTGGATTTTTATAAAAATACATTCTCAAACAAAAAAAATTCAAAAATTCTTAGATTTTAAATTAAAATACAATCCCCCCTGAAGTAAGTATTAAAAAAATATCAAGTTTAGCTCAGAATGCAATATTCAGTTATGGGGGTGTATGTGTCAATTATCAAAAGAATAGAAAAATAATCAAAAACATAAGAAAAATTCAAAATAGGCCTTGTATAGGTCCAGTTTAAAGTAATTTCTATCCCACAAGTATGTAGGACAGAATGCAGTAATATTTCACTTAGCCATTTGTAGCCAAGACTACAGGAAGTTGCCATAATATGAGAAGAAAAGAATTAGAATTCTATTTTGATGGGGAAATGTCATTCCCTTGTCTGATTTTTTCCTCAGCGATATAGGGAGCCAGCATGATAGTCAAGCTTTGTACTTGTTTGAGTACTTCGAAAAGAGTGTAGATACAAGGAAGTCCTACGACTTAAACATAAGTTAAGCGTCGCAACCTCGAGTCTCACTTTAATATTTCATGTGTGCTCTATTGGCACTATTCAGGTTTAGTCTGTGCTCCTTGTTTTTATCCCTTTTCCTGGAATCAGACACAAACATTAATCACAGTCCTATAATATTTTATCAATAAATGGCAGGTTCCCATAGTTTAAAGCTTTTAGGCATATATTGATATTATAGCAAGAGTATATATATTAACTTGTATTACTGCAGAGAAAAATAATATTAATATTAATTATGTGTACCTTCAGTACAAAACATGAGAAAAAAATCAAATATTCTGATCAAAAAATAAAAGAAAAGAAATAAGAAAAAATAAGAAAAAAATCAGTAATTCAATATATTCTTGAAAAAAAACAGCATCCATTTGTCTATGGATTATTATCTCCAATTCTTATGATAAGATAGAGTCACAATTCATATGATAGGATAGAGTCAATCAGTCTCAGCAGAAGATGCTTTCTTCACATGTGAGCAGTGAATCCAAGAGTCTCTTTCTCCAATCTTTATAGATGTTGGAGTAGTTAATAATATTTGGAATGGTCCTTCCCATGAAGGTTCAGTTGCTCCAGTTCGCTTGAAATTCTTGATATAAACTTTATCTCCTGGGTTCAGGTCATGCAGAGAAAAGTCTAATGGTCCAGCTTGTACTGCAGCTCCGGATTCATGAAGTTCACGTAGTTTGTGCTGTAACTCCTGTATATAGGAAGCAATAGTAATATCTCCCCCTAATAGCGATGTATAAGCCGGGGAGAAAGGCTTAGCCTGTATAGGCGGATGTCCAAAAAGCATCTCAAATGGTGAAATATATAAGTCTCCTCTAGGCCTGCTTCTAAGATAAAATAGGGCCAGAGGGAGAATTTCAGGCCATTTTAAATGGGTCTCAGTGCATAATTTGGCAATCATAGTCTTAAGTTCTTTATTCATCTTTCCTACTATTTGGAGAGGAGAAAAAAAAACTGAAAAAGGTTAATTAATATCAACAAAATCAATACAATCTAAGAAGAATCATCTTTATTATACTGGGAAGTTCCCTGGGCACCCTCCTGAAGGGCACCTCTCTGAGGATCATTAGCACCTCGAGTATTTTTTGCACGAGCTCCATTTCTCATATATTGTTGTTGTTCATTATCATTATAATTTTCTTTAATTGGAACATTGTCATTAATTTCCCAATTCCTATTTCTATAATTCTGGTTTCTAAAGTTCTTATTTCTATATTCATTATAGTTATTTCCATAGTCTTTATTACAATTTCTAGAATTCTGGTTTCTATAACCATTATCATCATTTCTATAGTTATTATTTCTAAAACTATTATTAAACTGTGTATTCCTTCCAAACATCTTAAGAAAGGTTCTACATTCCATCATATTGTGGCCCTTCTTCCCACAGAAGTGGCAAGTAATGGATTGATAATTGGATTTCTGGAGAGGGGCAATTGTCGTTGGTTCATTATCATGCCCACTTTCTAATTTAGTCATCCTATCTATTAAATATATCATTTTTTTCTTTTTCCTCTATGTCATCATTATTTTCTTCCTCCTTTTCCTTGTTTCCCTTTAAAACATATATAGCTGTTTTTCGCAATTCTTCAAGGTCCATATCTGACCATCTTGGGCATTGTGTTCAAAAATAATTCTTAATTGCTTTGCAAGAATTGTTTACAAAGATTCTTCTAACTTGTCTTAAACTACTCTCTTTAGTTAAGTCCCAATCTAAGTATCTGTCCCCAAACTCAATAATTCTGTCCATAAATCTGGAGGGTGTTTCTTCTTCCTTTTGCTTAATTTTTTCCAGTTCCATCCACTTATCTGTACTGTCTGCATATTCCTTCATTGCCGTGAGGATGGCCTCTCTACAACGGTATAGTTGTAGATAATCCTCAGGATTGTTATAGTCCCATTCGGGATCCTGAGATGGCCAATGTGCTGCATTACGCCCCCGGGTTTTGTTGACATGAGCAATTATTTTATTTTTTTCACATTCACTTAAAAAAGCCTGTAGTAAGTTCTCAACGTCCTTGTAAGACGGATTATACTGAAAAAATATGTCTCCCATCTTTTTTGTTACTAGAAAAGGATCTTGTTCATATGTGGGGATATTTCGTGTAAATTCATTTATTTCTTGGGGAGTAAACGGTATCCTATGTCTTAAAGTCACCACATCCCCATTCCGTTCTATTTCAGGTACTTCTCTTAGAGGAAACAGGCCTCTAGTTGAATTTTGCACCTGTGGGTCAGTTTGACAAGGACAGGTTTCTCTAGGAGGACAAGATCTCCCTTGCATTGGAATTTGGTTTTCTGTAGGAGAAGGAACATGAGAAGCTGGGATTGCAGGGGAAGGGTTTTGGGGATTAAATTCAGACAAGATTTGCACTACACGAGAGAAGCAGTCTGTTAACTGGGCTATAGGGAAGGTGTTTTCCATCTCTATTTCAGGGAAGGAAATTTCCTCATTCAAAGGTTCAGAAACAGGTCTGTTTCTGGTAGAGTGGTTGTTTGCCAATTGATCCTGTAAGAAACTTTTTAGATCTTCTAATTGGGCTTGCATTTTATCCTCACTTTTTCCCATTTTATCCTCAATTTTTTTTATTTTATCATCTCTAAATATAGTATTGAGGAGTACAAAAATGACAATACCTATTAATATAAAAATTTGGAGGTATCCTGCATTCCTCAATGCCCCTACTTCCTCAGCTGCCATATAATTGTCAAAGAATGTAGTACTCATTTTTATATATATATTTTGTAATTTCACAAAACATGTGGGGAGCAGGTCAAAGCAACAAACTTTCCACAGGGTTTTTTTTTTTTTCTAATCCAGGAAGTTGTTCCTTAAGGGAAAGGATATTTAGAAACAGCTCTTCCAGCCAGGACTTTAGAGTCCTGTTGCTGAGATTTAAAACAGCTCTTTTCTGTCTATCAGAGTCACACAGCTGGGAAGTATCCGAGGTCCGATTTGAACCCAGGACCTTCTGTCTCTAGGGCTGACTCTCAATCCGCTGAGCTACCCAGCTGTCCCTTAAGATTAAAGGGAAGAAAAAGAAAAAACTGCTGATTCCAATTTAACTTAAGGAGAAAAGAGAAGAGAGAAAAAGGTTTTTATACTCACGTGTTCTAGCAGCTGTGTCTTTAAGCCAAGTTTTTTTTTTTTTAAAGGGACTAAGTGGTGAGACGTATAGTAAAAAGGCAAGGAATTTCAGAAGTTTATTGAGAGGATTCTTTAGAATCCCGTGTGGTCAGCCACAATGTGACAAGGAAATCACTTTTAAAAGACTGATATATATTAATTTAAGGTCGCCAAGGAATTCAGCTATGTAATTCCTTAATGAAAACTCAAGTCAGCCGTCAACCTTTTATGGAGTTTTAATTACAAACAGGAGGAAGAAAGGAATTAGAGATAGAGAGATAGAGGGAAAGAGAAAGGGGAGAGAAGGGAATAGGGCTTAAATACCCCTTCTGTTTAGGCTTGGCCAAAAGGCCCAAGCCCTTAGATAGCTGGGGCAATGAAAGGAGATCAGTCCCTATTACTCACGTGACCAAAAATGGAGAAACAGTCTCAGGGGCCCCCACCTTCAGCTTCCTTCAGCGCAAGCTTCTCAGAGCACACTGCAACCACTCCGACCAACTCCTCTCCCCCTCGAGTCTTCAGACCCCCCTATCCTTAAGGAAACCATCCAAGTTCCCTCCCCTCAGTCCTCACATCTACCAATCACCTGTCCATCAATTTCCCTGTGCCAATGGAGGCTCTAGCTTAACCCAGGACCGCCCAGAGGTCTCTGGCTTTGCACATGTCTGTTGAAGGTCATATTTTCAAATAATTAAATCTTTGATCCTTTGCTACAGCCCTTTCTAAATCCTGTTAACCTGAGTAGGGTAGAGATTGGAATAATTAAATTTTTATCTAGGCTGCAGCCCTTACTCAATCCTGTTAGGACTGAATAGGGTGGAGATTGATTCCAAGTATCTCCATTGTATCAATTCTAAAATCAATCATGACTCAAAGAAATTCCTGTTCTATGCTTAAGCATAGGTCAAAGTCCTTTCCATTGTTCAGCAAAAGGTTTCTGTCCTAAAGTAATCTTAAGAAGGGAAGAGGAGGAAACTCTCATGCCAATGGGGTTCACATTCCAATAGCCAAGACCCACTATCAATAGGAAATTTTTCAAGTATGAAATTTCCCAATGGTGAAATTTCCAACATTTATAAGTCTAAGAAATTTTGAGGTTTACACATCCTTGTCCTTCCTTTCATATAGGCCCTAAAGTATAAGTATAACCTCAAGTTCTTTCATTCAGTAGAAATTCCCATTTGGGGCATTTTTCCTGCAGAGTGTTCTCACAGTCTTGGAGCTCAGTAGCATTGTGGTGTGTGTCTCTGTGTGTGTGTGTCTGACTCTGAATGGTGGCTGTAATAGCAGTACCTCCCTTGTCCTGATTAAAGACTTTTACCTGCTTTGATGGTTCTTTTTTGGCAGATTGGTACTTTCTCTTTGGGAAAGAAGCAGCCTATCCTGCATTTCAGGATAACAGATCCAGATTTGGAGTCTTGGACCTTTCACTAGGTGAGGGTGTTTCTGTCTACCACTGAGACTTTAGCAAAGTTCCTACTTCCCCTGGACATGGAGTTCTGGAAAAACTGAGACACAAAATAAGGGATATGTGTGCCCAAACTGAATATATTCCCCTCCATCCCTCATTGGATCTCTGTAATACTAGAAAATAGGAAGAAAGGGACGAGAAATCCTCATCACTAGATTTTGCCTGCGGGAAAGATTTCTCTCAAAATATAGCCTTTGGAGTTGTCAGCTTGGAATCTGGAAACCCTATATTTAGTCAGCTTGAAAACTGGAGACCCCAAGTTTGTTCCTGTTCCCTTGAGAATATACACTGAGGGAAGTTTCAGACTTAGCTATTTCATATTGAATCTTAAGATACTTAATGGCCCTCCTTGCGTTTGACTAACCCACCTAAGCAAATGCTTAGGACCCTCTTTGTAGTTTCTCCCATTGTGTCAAAGTCCTCTCTCAGGTACCTCAGCCCTGGTCTGTATGTTTCCCTTTTGTATCCCTTGTAAAGTATCAGCCTCTCCCTGGTAGCCCAGCCTCTAGCTCTGGTTCCTTTCCCAGCCTGTCAGTGTAGCCTGTATACCCCCATTTCCTTGTAGCCATGGTCATGTCAATCAGTCCTATTTCCCTGTCCCTCTGTTCCCCAAATGGGATAGAAGTTCTCCAAATGCTTTTGTTCCTCAGTGTTATTACCTAGCATGGTGATTTCTCCCAGGGATATGGTTTGCCAGACTGCCAAGGCTTTTGGCTCTGTGTGGTTTTGGGGGCTTGACTCTGTGTGGAGGCCCAAATATTAAACACTATCCCTCTCCTGATTAAAGACTTGGTTTTTCTAAATATTTAATAGTTCTCAGTTTTTGTTTTTGTTTTTGCTTAACAGAGGGTTATGAGAGATATTGGGCCTGTTTTTCAGTCTTATGTGATCTTATATACCTTTGATAAAATGTAATTTTCTACTGGGACACCTAAAAGTGATGCTCTAGAACACCACCATGGCTTAGACACATCTCCATGTGATGATACAGTTTCATCATATATGTGTATACTTTCATTCTGTGAAAAAGGAATTCTTTGTTCTCTTTGTCTAATCTGAGTTTTCACTAGTGAACGAGAACCCTTTATTCCCTTTGTCTATTTTGAGTTAACACTCTGGTTAATAATAACTTAAGTATCCCTACTTAGTACCTCACTAGATTGTGAAGACTATGAATCTTAAAATTTCTCAGACTCTACCTTAGAACATTTGGTTAAGGCTACTCCCCATTTTAAACAATGGAGATACTTGATCAGGAATGTATTGGGAACTTTAAAATTACTCCACCCATATTTAGGCATACCTTAAGGGGAAGATAAAGTTGTAAAACTCCTTACTGAACATTGAAAAAATACTTAACCCATACTTATTGTGAGGCAAAAGCCCTTAAGCTAGGTCTATTTTTAGATCTAATATAAAAAATTAAAACTCAAAGGTCACTACCCATTACCCCTCCTTTCTTTCTGTTAGCAGAGATACATTCAGAGGCCCCACACCCATTGCAGGCAAAGCATGACAGGTAAATTAATCACTCTTCTGAAACACAAGCTATTGCCACACTTCGCTGATTCATTATGTTTACCATAACCAGGCAACTTTGCCAGGTGCCTGAATCAAACAAGAAAAATGTGACTTGGAAAATACCAATTCTAGTCTGTCTTAAATTACCCTCTAGCCCTGTACCTATCTACAAAATGTTTTGTTTCCCATCTCCCAAGTTATTGTGATTGATTGTGAAAGCTGATCAAAATCAATGATTCTCCTAGCTAGTCATCCCACAGGTCAGGGGAACCTAACCTCCAGATCACACTATCCATGTCATTTATCTCCATTTCTGTTGTAGCAACAATGTTTCATTGACTAGCTTTGTATTTCTTGTTAGGTTCTATGGAAACGTGTATGTTGAAAAATGATTGTATGCCAGAAAATCATTGAACCTATATAATAAACCAAACTCCATGTATGGCAGAACAACACTGTGTGATGCCTAAACACAGGATTGAGCATACAGTGTCTCTCATTACTTACTCTACTGACTGTTCCACCTAGACAGAGGACCCTGCATTTGAAGAGACCGCTGGCTCGGATCTCTAAGGCTTATCATCTCTTGGGCATGGAGGAGAAAATCCAAGACTCACAATTTTTTTTTTATAATATTAGATATCACTTTTACACAAAATTGTTGTCAGAAAATAAAATATGTAATGATGGAGAAGAGTTATATATTCAGTGGTGAATAACATTCTTTTTGGTTATCTAAGTATATATATATATTTTAGGATTTTATTTTTTATTTTAATTTTAGAAATTATTTTAAAGTATTTTTCCATGGTTAAACATGATTCATGGTGAACAACTTTCTTTCTAGAATGATTAATGGTAGGCCTTCACTTTAATTTCCTACTTGACTATACATTGGACACATTCTGCTAGAGATAAGATTCATTGCTTCCAATTCACTAGAAAAGGCATTTTGTAATAGCACAGATATCACAGACTTTCCCACAGGGGAGCCCTTCTTAAACACCCCAAATTCCATATTGTGGTAAAAATACTACAATCACAGAGACTTTTTCTCTGAAATCCTAATGCCTGTCATTCTTCCTTAGTCTTTGTTGGCATTCATCTCACTGCAGTTTTTTTAGCCATTTCCTCGTTAACTGGCACTCACTTTTGGCACTGCCAGACTCATGATGCAGTTGGCTGATTTCTGGGTCTGAGCAGAAGTCTTAACTCCTCTGAAGAAGTAATAAGGGAGGATTTGAGGTCTCCAAGTCCACCTTGTCTCTTGAAATATCAACTAACAGGGTCTCAGTACATCCTAAGGCTGAACTATCACGCTAACTCCCTTCTTAAGCAAGAAGCAAGGCACCCTCTTTTCTGGGGATTGTAAAAATAAAATTGGCAAGTTATAAAATAAAATATATAGAAAAACAGTTCCAATATAGGTTCAAAACTTTTAAAAACGATTTAACTTGCCAATCAGGTTCAAACTGTTTGCATACTTTTGGTTACTTTTGATAGAGGTAATCAAAAGTATCCTCAGTGATGAAGTGAAGCTCAAATGTAAACTTCCCTTCAGGGCCAGACTCAAGGATGCTAAAGAGGCTCTTATTATAAACATAAAATATTTATTGAAATATATAAGGATAAATAAAGGATTTCTAATTCTAAGGGATTCTAAATCCACCCAAATAAACTCCCAGGTTCTGCAAGGAACTGATTCTCCTGTGTTGCACAGGCTACACTAATCCTCCCTGATCTGACTAACCCAAATTTATACTATCTAAATTGAAACTACCAGTATTATCCTTATAAATCTTAACTTCACCTTCAAATGATAAAATAGCAAAGGCTAGCTAGTTGATTCTCAACAAGAATACAGTTAGGACTCTGAGTCTTAGTAGACTCAGTCTATTAAGACTCAAAGTCCAAACCAAAGACCAGGTTTTTCTTTGGTCTTCTCAGATATAAACCAATATATAAAACTGCAATAGATAGTCACTAGTGTTTCCCAAGTCTAAAAATGGGGTCTTGAATCCAGGACTTCAATCCCTAGAAGTCCTTGCTCACTTCTTAGAATGCTTTGTAATCACACTGAATTCTCACCTGGGCGAGATCACAAATTATTATTTAAAGGAGTTCTCTGCCTACTGAGGGGCTTTTCCTACTTCCGCTTCCCAGCAGACGCATCTCTTTCATGATGTAGGTGAGTTTGTCCAGGCCTCTCTGGGCTTAGATACATGCTTTCTTATTCTGTATTTTCTTTAATCCTTAACTTTTAATAAACCTCATAAAAATATAATACTCCTTGCAGAGAGAAACTAATTTCTACCTGCCTCAGTTTCCCCTAATTTTTAATCATAACAGTTGAATTTTAACTGTTACACAAGTTGGGAAAGAAAATACTGTAAAAATTAAATCTCTAATAATAGAAATATTATATTTTATGTACATTTATTAAAGATCATTAGAAATCAAGGATTAAGGAGGTTACAAAATAAAAACCACATGCCCATGGCTGGTTAGCCATTTTTAAAATCCCTACTCACCACCAGCACTGCTGACTACAAGTACAAGAAGAAGCAGGACTCTTCCCCATCCTCGAATTATATCCTCTGTCTACAGGAAGTCAGTGGGCTCTTGGGAAATGTAGTTCTTTTTTTAGGGCAACAGATTTTCAATTATACATACCTCCTGAGAGCTGAGGAAGACTAGTCTCTCCAATGGGTCTTGTAAACATACCAACTTTGAAATTACAATAATTTGAGGATAAGAGGAAAAGAGAACAAAACCAATGATTGCTAGGCTCATTGACAAAAAGCAGTTAGTGGGCAGTCCCCTTCAGCATACAAAACAAATGCATTCAATTCCACAAAGTTCACACCACCACATCCCAAAGTTCATTCTGGATCTCCTGATGCAGCTTGTGGTCTGTAGAAACATCTTCATGGTGCTTTCTCCAAAGAGTTCATTTTCTGGATTTGGAAAAGTAGCATGTTTCTTAATCTAAAATTACTCTCAAAAAGAATTTAAACTTTGCAATTTATAATTATAATAATTATACATAACCCCATGAAGAGGGTGATTGAAAACCACAGGGATCACTTAGGAATGCATGCTGAGTTATGAGGTATATGAATCAATTGGCAAGAGAAATAAAAAAAATTTTAAAAATCCAAATAAAAAAGATAATTTCTGGATGAAATACAGACTATCAAATATCAAGTATAAAAAATAGACTATCTTATGTGTAAAAATTCTAAGTAAAGGAAAAATAAATCTATAACAGGTCCTTGAATCAGGGCCCAATTAAAATGATTTAAGCAATTATGCATTTACTCAATTGGTAGCCAGGACTATAGAAAGTTTGCCACACTATGAAAGACAGAAAAGAAACTAGATTATAGGAGCCAGGTAGGAGCCAAATTTGAGATACTTGGTAGAATGTGGGACAAGGAAGACCTGCCATTAACATAAGTTAAACAACCATAAATAAAGTAAGATACTAAACCTTTTAAGTGCCCATATTTTCATATTACCCTTTTTTAGACAGTTGAAATCCCATGGATAGTCAATTGTGGCAGAATCATTGGATTTCACAGCATTATAGTTCTTCCTCAAAACTGTTGCCACTCTAAAAGAACAAAAAGATCTCATTTAATCACTACTCAGTTTGAAAATTCTCAGTTAACAATAACCTTATCCTGTCCCCTTTCTAAGAGCAGAATCCATTTTTGTCCCCATCCAAAGGCCTGATCAGATCTTTTGTGTTCATTTAAGCCACTCCTAAACCTCTCTCTACCTATCTCACAAGGTTTTTGGGGAAGCAGTTTCACATTTCACTTCCCTGTCTCCAAGGGCTGAAAAATTTCCAGCTATCGTTTTGTAAAGAGTAACCACATGAAGTTTAAGAACTCTCCCCCTCTGACTCCCTCTCTCTGTCTCTCCCCTTTTCTCTTTCTCTCAATCTCTTCTCTCTCTCTCTCTCTCTCTCTCTCTCTCTCTCTCTCTCTCTCTCTCTCTCTCTCTCTCCTTCTCTCTCTCATCTTTGTTTCTCTTATTTTTGTCTTTCTCTTGTCCTCCTGTTTCATGTTTTTTCTCTCTGTCTCTTGTTTTTATCTTTTTCTGCCTCTGCTCTTTATCTCTTTCTCTCTAATCTGTCTCTCTTCCTCCTTCTGTCTTTGCATCTCTTCCTCCTTCCGTCCCTTCTTCCTTCTCCCCCCCCCCCCCCCCGCCATGGGTTTTAGCAAGAGAGCAAACTATCTTCTCTTAAATTAAACATAACTACAAACAAGTACCCATGAGGAAGTCCTGCCCATACCCTTAGCTCCGGGAGACTGCAATGCTCCCCAGTGTCTACATCTCCTTCATCAGTGGTGGAGGGAAGCCTCAGGAAATCACTTCACTCTCCACCTTTCTTCCACCCAACCTCCCCAGCCCAATTATTATTTTGGCTTCTTTGCCATCCCAGTCCTTTCTTTTTTTCCTCTAGTTCAGCAACAACATAGAACAAATCACTCTGTTCCTGTACCTGAATGATGGATGTCAGTCTGTGCCCTGGGACCTCCCTCTTGTGAATAAGGGGATGACCAAGAACAAAAAGAAATCTGAAGAGATGCTGAGAAGAGGGGCAAATGGAACCTTCATAAGGCCTGCAGGGTATGGGAGAGTTCCATCCAAGTTCAAAAGCAGTTGGAGCCAAAGAAAACTTATCTGGGACTCTGGGGAGCTGGGTGGAAGAAGTACCCATCTCAAAATCCTTTTGCTTGAATTGAATGAAGATCTCAGTTATCTGCTGAAACTAATTTTGGGATACAGACTCTTTTTTTCCCCTTAAGGGAACCCAGAGCTTAGCCCTGAAAAACTTCTTTGGTCAAATCCTCAAGAGCTATTAGGAAAGAAAATCTCAGGGATTTCCCCTTCCCTCTACCCTTTCCTTCCTTTCCTCTTCTTTCAACAACTCTATACTCCAATAAATTAGACACCTTGAGTTATACCAGAGATTGATTCAGAATTTATGTAGAAGGAGGGGAATTTCAATCTATCAGTTAAGAAGGAGGCTGTGGAAGAAAAGACTTACCCTGTAGTCTAGATTGCCTGACACCATTGATAACCCAGCTCAGTGAAAGAAAGAGGAAGTGCCACATAGAATTCAATCCCCTAACAGATATTCAGTGGTTCCTTCCCTTTTCTAAGTCCCCCCTCACCATTAAACTCTCCAGACCAGAAATTTTTCCCACCCAAAGCTCCCTTGATGTGGCTTATCTCTGGAAGTTCTAGGTGCTGAGCACAGGGAATATCTTTACTTTGAGGTGGATATAGCCTGGGCTTTCTGTATTTTCATTAGCTCTGGCCTGGGCATGAGAAATGATTTCTATATAGAAAAGGTCCAGCTTCCCCCATCCTCTCCCATCTGCCTCCTCATTCCCTCCCCTCTCAGCCTTCCCACCCCAACCTCATATGTTTGGATCATCAGATACAATCACACAGGAAGTGGCTGATCCAGGATCCCCTCTGATATCCTCTGCTGAGAGAGGAAAGGAGGTGCTGGTAGTCCTGAAGGCCAGTCATTCCCTTCCCTGCTGTTCCCCATGAAGGATTCATTCAGAGGCCCTGGGTTCAGGTTCTGGCTTTGATGTGTCTGTCTCTTCTGGGGCCTCAGTGTGTCCTGTGAAACAAAGGAGTCAGCCCAGGTGACATCCAGCATCCTTTCCAGATGAAACTCAATAACCATAGCAGATGGCCAGAGTCCTAACACACACACACACACACACACACACACACACACACACATCCCACTGGTACAAGTGTGTTATATGTTTGGGAACCAGCATGGTACAACAGGAAACAAGCCCACTGGGCTTAGACTCTTCAGTCCTTGGTTCAAATCCTCTCTGTCACTTATTACCTCAGTTGAAGTGGGCAGAATGGACCTTCTAGGACCCCACATATGGGTCAAGCTTGCCTAATTTAATGTCCTTTCACTCATATTTCATTGTTTTATTCACATAAAATGAGGGCTAGACACTACTGCATTAGTATGTGTGTGGGGGAGACCTCAGGGACTTCATCTGAATCCCTGGAAGGGCACCATGGATGGAATGAAGAAGATGTGAGGTGGGATCACACCTGAGACACATGGTGGCTGTGTGACGCTGGAGAAGTCACTTCATCTCTACTTTACTTTCCCCATCTGTTAAATAGGGCATCTATTCAGGAAGATGCTTGTGACAAATTCCTGAGGACCCTAGAAATTCTGGATATGATGATTTCCTTTCCTGTCGAATAAGGGAAACAAAAATGCTCCCTGAAACCCAGGGAGACAAGTGGCAGAAAGAAATTGGGCTCTAAAAGGAGAATGTGGACAGAGGGCTGAGCTGGGCAGGGCTGCTCAGGACCAGGAAGGACCAGACACCAAGGGAGTAACCAGAAGTCTGGGGGCAGCGCCTTAGCAAGAGGAGTGGAGAGTTTGGGGTGACCTGCTTGCCCTCTCCCTGATACTTCTGCTCTTGCCATCTGCTCATGGTCCCCTCACCAGACCCCCTGTCCTTACCCTTTCTTCCCTCACCCCCTCCTATGTGTCCCACTCTCTCCCCTGCCCTGGGGCACCTCTGAGCAGATCCCCTGGTCCCCTTTGCCCCTCAATGCTCAGGGAGCCATCCCCCTCCCTCTGCACTGTCCCTCCTCCCCAGGTATGTCCTTCCTCTATTCCCACACCTTCAGACGTGATCACACTTCCAGACCAATGAGGGGGTTGGACTCCATCTCCAATAAGAGCTAACATTTATAGAATGCTTCCTGCGTGCCAGGGACTATGCTAAGGCTTTACAATGACAATCTTAATGACCTTGGGCAAGTTATTTAACCTACTTCTAGTCTAGTCTTCCCTGTCTGTACAATGGGGTGTAAAGAGCAGCTATGTCTCAGGGTTGATGGGAGGATTAAGTGAGAAAATATTTGTAAAATGCTTTGTAAGCCTTCATTCTCTGTGGAATGCCTGCTTTGACCAGGAGTATTACTCCTTAGAGTACACGTGTCCTAGAAAAGACAGTAGGAGAAAACACTGACACTGTAGTGGCTTCATTTTTAATTCAAATTGATATTTAGAAAAGAGTAAAGGAAGGCAGAAAATATGAAGTACTGGGCCTTGGCTTAGAAGTGGGGACAACTTGGGTTCACATATTGCCTCAGATGCTTCCTATTGTTATGATTGAAATAATCTTGAAAGACTGATTTGGGGTAAGAAGTATCAGTTTATGGGTTAGACCAGCATCATCCCTATAAGTGACAGGTAGGTCAATGGTCCTCTCAGATGGCCAGAGACCTCAGATCTAGCTCAGTCAGTTTAATAATTTGAGGAGCTCATTATTCAGCCCCTCCCTTGAACAACCTAAGACATCTATAACTGGTAAATGCCTGATTAGATGGCTCATGGGAGGCTAAGCCCTTGCCCACAGATAGGGTGGACAAGTGAAAGACCAGCATCTCACTGTAGAGCAGAATTGATTCCTACTGCAGGACTTAGATATGAAAGGTCACTTCAAATCAGAGGAGCCATGAAGAAGATGGAGTCATGGAAAGGGGAAGAATTCCTCTCCACCCAGGGGACAGGGTAGATTACAGAAGATAAAATGAACAGTTCTTATTTTTTTTAAGTACATTTATAATTGAAAGGGAAGCTGTTAGCTGGGAAATAGATTTGAAGCAAGTTTCACTTTTCATGTCTCCTATCCAAGGGATATAAAGAACAGATGCTCATTACATAGGAAGAATGGAGACAATAGATAGCTTTCTTTTTTCTTTTCTTAGCTTTATCCCTTACCTTTGGTTTTTGTCATTTCTAAGATGAGCTAAAAAGGCTAAGCAATGTGAGTTAGTGATTTCTCCAACTTGGTAGTGTGGAAAGGAAAACTGTGAATCAAGCTTTTCCTTTTTTCCTCACTGAGATGGAGCAGACATCAGTTGGAATGTAATAGGAGGGGCAGTGATAGTTGGAATAAGAGAAGAGGATTGTGGGAAAAAACTGTGAACAGAAGTGGTCTTTGCCCTCTGAACTCGGCTGAGTGTGGAGCAAAGGCCAGGAGCTCTATATCCCAACCTGTGGAAAACCTTGCCTCCTGTGAACTTAGAAATTACTCCATCCTACTTAGACATACTTTAGGGGAAGATAAAGTTGTAAATTCCTGATTGAACAATGAAGGTACTTAACTCATACCTTATAGTGAAGGTAGAACATTAAGCTAAGTCTAATTTTAGACCTTAATACAAAAGGGTGTTAAGTACCTATAAAGGTTAAATTAATCACCAAAAGGTCAAGTAACTAACAAAAGGTGAACTTAACAAAGTGTGAAGTAGCTTAAAACATATAATCTAACTAGAGAAGGTAAGAACTAAAGAGTGGATAGTCCTGGAGAAAAGCATCTGCTGTGATTGGTAGATGTGAAATTTTAGGGGAGGTGACACAAGAGAAAAGATCTTTAAAAGGATGTCTATATGAGCAGCAAAAAGTCAGTTCAGAGGAGGAACTGAGCCTGGAGGATCTCCCTCAGATAGCTTCCTTGAGACAGTCTCGTGGTGAGTGATAAGACTGATTCCCTTTCCCTTGGGCTCAGGGAGGCCACTTTGGCCAAGGCCTTTAACTCCTCCCTGGCTCAGCCTGAGCTGGAGCAGTTTAAATCAACTCTTTCCACCCCACCCCCCCTTCTCTCTGCCTGTCTCTCTCTCTCTCTGTCTCTCTCTCTGGGTCTCTCTCTCTCTCTCTCTCTGGGTCTCTCTCTCTCTCTGTCTCTCTCTCCTCCTTTATTCCTTCTCTCTATATTAATTAAAATCACCATAATTTCCAGCTGATTTGGGTATTTTATTATTTGGGATTTTCCCTGGCAACCAATTAATTTAGATTTTCAAGTCACGACTATGAAATTATCCTTTACACTCCATTCCCTTACTCTGGAGAAGAAAAAGGTTCCTGTATTGTGAGAGCATCCCCATTTGAGGAAGAACAAGACAAAAGTAAGCTACTGAAAGGGGTTGATCCCTTAACTTCAAGGGGTCACCCTGAAGATCCTTTCCATCCCTTGACCCTCCCAAGAAGGACGCTTGCCTTTTGTTTAGTAGGGTAAAGATAGTGACTAGTTAAGAGGAAGATAGATAAGCTGAATCTGAGTCAGCTTGGCTTAGCTGCAGAAGCAGCAAAGGTCTCCTATTCCCAATTGCCTATCGCCTTTCTTGATTTACTGTAATTATTAAACCATATTTAACCAGCAATCAGATAAGAGGATGACTATCATTTCAGGAGGACATAGAGGGAGCAGAACCTAAGGACAGCCATTCAACCACAAATGGTCCTTATCTAACCACTGCATAGCAATCTTGGTCCAGGGGGAGGCTTGTCCTTCAGGAGGAGCCATGCTTACTTGCCCTGGGATATCTTCAGCATCATTCAATAGAGAAGACATCCGCTCAGGCTATCATAGTCGACCCATTTCTTGGGACCCCCATTTTTTCTGAGAATTTACCCTCTAGTCCTAGCCCTTGTGAAGTGCTGAAGGAGAGACCTGAGCAGTCATATCCCACCAGACCTCCCACTTCACTCATTCACTAGGGCAGAGATAGTCACCAGCTGTTCTACAAAAACAGCTTCTAAAACCAACTATTACTGTAGTGTCTTGAGTTCAGACTTAATGAATAAATACCTTTCAAAGAGATGCAAATTATCAACTAGTATTTGGGGGAAATACTCAATCTGTATAATCACTAGTCCAAATCACTAATAATTGGAATGAATTTCAGACTGAGGAAGGTGATAAGAGGAGAATCACAAATATTGGGAATTTTTTCCTCAATTATGCATTCCTTAGCAGTTATTTTTCTTTTCACCTGGGAAAAGACAGATTAATCAGAGAGAAAATACATGTAATATATCAATAACAAGTTTAAACAAAAGTACCCCAAATCAGTAAAAAAATAACTAAAAATTAAATTCTCTCCCAGGCTCTCCCTTGCCTCCATACCAATGACAAAAATGACAGGGGGAAAGTGTTGACAAAATAGACCCATTTAATAATTAACTGAAGATGAGAGGCTGAATAATTAACTATGAGATTACGAGGTCTGCTCATTGACTCAGTGATACCAGTAGTAGCCATTTTCCCTAAAATAAATGGAAAAGGCCCAAATGTACAAAGACATTGATTCTAGTTCCTTTTGGTATGTCAGTGTACTCGAAATAAAGATGTTGATGCCCTACATTGGAGCAATAACTGAATATTTGGTATGTGACAGATATTTTCAGTGAAACCTAGGCAGTGCTATATGAACAAATGCAGATTTCATGGAGTTAATAATGATCATTGTGAAGGCAAAACACTCTGGAAAGATGTCACACACCTCATCATTTGAATGGTCAGCGAGTAGACCAGGGACCTAGAGGAAAGACACCAGCTGTAGAATAAAAAAATGGACAGTGAGAGAATTTGTTTTCTTTGACTATGACTTTATTATTATTCTTTTCTTTGTTGATATTTTTTCAGTTTTTCTTGGATCAGGATAGCAGTGTGAGTGGGACTAGGAATAGGATTCTGCCCTTGTACCCATCCCACTGCACCCTCTCTCCCTACTTTACCTCCAGGGTTATCTGAAGCCCAGTGTGAACTATGCTGGGGTTAATGATCGAGGAAGTGCGCAGGCAGATATGTCCACATGCACAAGGGGTGAGGGGTTGGGGGCGAGGGGCAGCCTGTGTGCAAGAGGGGAAGGAGCAGAGGAATCCCAGTATGAGCCTGTGTGTGTCAGTCTTCCTGTTTGTGTCTGTATCAATGTGTCTGTATATGTCCCTGTGTGTGTATATGTCTGTCTGTCCATCTATCTGTCTTTGTGTCAGTGTCTCAGTGTACATGTGTGTCTGTATCTGAGTGTGTCCATATCTGTGTCTATGGTGTGTTTCTCCATGAGTATGTGTATTTGTGTGTATGTGTCTGTATGTCTGTTTTTGTGTCTGCATGTGTCCATGTGTTTGTGTCTGAGTGTGTCCATGTGTTTGTGTCTGAGTGTGTTCATGTCTGTGTCTATGATGTGTATCTCCATGAGTGTATGTCTGTGTGTCTTATCTGTCTTAGTGTGAGTGTGTCTGCATGTGTCCATATGTCTGTATCATTGTGTCCATGAGTGTGTGTCTGTGTTTGTGAGCACGTCTGTGTATGTGTATCTGTCAGGTGACTGACAAACATTTGGGGGTCCCAAAGGGGTAAGGAGAATGAGACATTCTGAAAAGGATGATGTGTCAGGAGGGTCGATGAAGCTGGTAGCAGTGGGAGGTGAGGTTTGTTGATCACAGCTAGTATTTTATAGAGAAAGTGATGTAGGCTAAGGGATTAGGTAAGCTTTTTGCATGGACAATGGTTAGCAATGATTTACAATCTTAGTACAATGACTTAGTTTACCTCACTGAAACTTAGAGTTTTCTGTAGGATAATAAATCAATATGTCAGTGTGTAACCATCTAAACAAGTTTCCCAGGGAATGCATAGATCAGTAGTTTCTTGTCATAACCTCTTTTTTTTAGCTCTAGTCATGTATATATATATATGTATACATATATATATATACATACACATGTATATGTATTTATGCATGCATATATCTATATACCTATTTATGTCTTGTCCTTTCATCCTATACTGCTCAGGTGATAGCAACAGTTTTTAAGAGTTACCAATGACCTCTTTTCTTATAGGGATACATATCATTTTAACTTATTGAGTCTCTTAAAATTTTTTGTTGTTGTTTTGTTTGTCCCCCCCCCCCCTCCTTTTTAAATTACATTTTGATGACTCTCTTGAGTTCTGTGGTTGGACATCAAATTTTCTGTTCAGGTCTGGTCTTTTACTTATGAATGCTTGGAACTCTTCTATTGTGTTGAATGACCATACTTTCCCCTGTAAGAATATAGTCAGTTTTGATGGGTATTTTATTCTTAGTTGTAGAGCTAGTTCCCTTGCTTCCCGGAATATCATATTCCATGCCTTTTGGTCCTTCAGTGTGGAGGCAGCCAGATCCTGTGTTAACCTCACCATGTTTCCATGGTATCTGAATGGCTTCTTCTTGGCAGCTTGTAATATCTTTTCTTTCATCTGATTGTTTTTAAATTTGGCTATAACATTTCTTGGTGTTGTCAGTTGGGGATTAAATACAGGGGGTGATCTGTGGATTCTTTCAATCTCCACTTTCCCCTCTTGTTCTAGGACCTCGGGACAGTTTTCCTGGATAATTTCCTCTAGTATTGTGTCTAGGCTTTTTCTTTTGTCGTGGTCTTCTGGTAGTCCAATTATTCTTAAATTGTCTCTTCTTGAATGATTTTCTAAATCATCTGTTTTGTGAATAAGATGCTTCACATTTTCCTCAATTTTTTCATTCTTTTTGTTTTGTTTTATAGTGTCCTACTGCCTTGTGAGGTCACTTGATTTTAGTTGTTTTATTCTGGTTCTTAAAGATTGGATTTCTTTTCTGGCTTTTTGGTCATTCTTTTCCTTCTGGTCTGATTTTCTTTGAAGATCATCTTTCATCCTCTTTACCTCATCTTTCATCTCCTTTGCCTCATCTTTCATCTCCTTTGCCTCATTTTCCAGCTGGTTGATTTTGGCTTTCAAGACACTATTTTCTTGTTTTAATTCAAGTGCCTCTGTTTCCAGATGACTTATCTTAATTTTTAAGTTCTTTTCCCAATTGTCTTCAGCCTCTCTTAGTTGTGTTTTGAGTTCTTCCATAGCCTGTATCCAATTCGCTGGGATATCTGGTTTATCGTTTGCTGATCTCTCCCCCTCTGTTCTATTTGATGAGTAGTAGCTGTCTATTGTAGTTTCTTTCTTCTTTTTCTGTTGTTTGCTCAAATTCACCCCTTCTTTACTCCACGTATTTGTCTGTGCTCTTGTTCCTCTCATTTTTTTTGTTTTTTTGGGGGGACTTCTATCAGTTTCCCCTCTTGGAGCTTTAACAGAAGATCTCTCGGTGTAGTCTCTGGGGGAGGGTTGTTGGGGGTTTGAGCTTCCCTGTCCTCTGGAGGCTTTTGATTGGCTTAAAGTCCAGCAGTCAATGAGGATGGGTGGGGAGCCTGGGCTTCCCTGTGTTCTGGAGACTTTTGATGGGATTAAGTTTAGCTTGGTTGGGCTGGATTTGCTCTAAGCTTTAAACTTCCTGGACAACTGGAGCAAATATGGAGGATCTCCAAAGCTCTGGCCAGGCTGCCAGGTCTATGCTCCTTCTAGGCTGCCATCTTGACTCCGCCTCTAGGTTTCTGTTTTTTTTTTTCAGAAGACCTTGCTCTCTAAGGGGGGAGGGGTCGTGGCCTCCCTGGGCTCTGAGGGCTCCTGATGGGATTAGGTTCAGCTGGTTTGGGCTGAATGAGCCCTGAAGCAAAATACCTCCTCCTCCACAATCTGTGTTGAATGCCCAGAGACTGGCCCAGGTTGCTTTCAAGGAATGCCCTTTGGAGCAACCCCTTTGCCGGCCCCGAGGTTTCTGTTCTTTCCAAAGACCCTGCTCTCTAAGTGGGGAGGGGTCCTGGCCTCCCTGGGTTCTGAGGGCTCCTGATGGGATTAAGTTCAGCTGGTGTGGGCCGAATGATCCCCGAACCAAAACAAACAAACAAACAAACAAAAAACCTCCTTCTCTACAGTCTGTGTTGAATGCCTGGAGACTGGCCCAGGTTACTTTCAAGGTAAGCTCTTCAGAGCAACCCCTTTGCCAGCCCTGAGGTTGCTTTCCTTCCAGTAGCTCTGAGGGCTCCTGATGGGATTGGGTTCAGCTGGTGCCCTAAAGCTGGAACTTCCCTTGAGACTCAGATGGAAGGACCCAGCCAGGTGGCTACAGGCTTCCTCCTTCTCTCTATGTTTCCCTGCCATCTGTGTTGGGTGCCCCGGAGACTGGCTCAGGTTGCTTTCAAGGTGAGTCCTTCAGAATAGCCATCCCTGAGGCCCTTTTGCCGGCCCCGAGGTTCCTGCTGCTGCTGTGGGCTCAGCACTTTGGGTTGGGGGATGGGTCCTGGGACCTTCCTTCTGCCTACCCCTTAGATCTGAGTGATCTAGGGTTCTGGCTTTTGGGGGGCCATACCTTTTGATCCAGGTCCAGGAGGAGGGTTCCCCGGGTATGTCCTGTTGTTCAGCTTGAATTTCAGTGTCCTAGGAGCACTCAGTTTGCGATCGGTAAGGAAGGGTTTTCGAGGTCTGAACTTTCACTGCTTCTAAGCTGCCATCTTGACCGGAAGTCCCTGAAATATCAGTAGTTTCTTGGAAGAACATTCTGTTTTTGCAGGGAAGGGTGGAAAGGAGGGGTTTGGGGCCTCATGTGATGCCTGGCTCTGTGTTTGGCTTCATCTAAGTTATGGCTATGACTTTACTGGAACCTACTCTCACTACTGGGGGCTACGGGTATCTGAGTATGTGTTTCCATGTGTCTGGGTGTCAATGTCCTCCTGTCTCCATGTATCTGTTTATGAGTGTGTGTTCTTGCTTCTCCATGACCTTTCCCTCTCCCACCCTTGGATTCCCTTTACTCTCTACCATCTTGACTCCTATTCATCTGCAACAGATGACAGTGTCACAAAAGTTTAATGACTGGACCATCTATATATTTAGATGAAACAATCTCAACTGGACTGCCATTGAAGGAAGGCAGGAAAAGATGCTTCCCCAATCCCATCTTCCACAGTATCTACTCCAAACATTGTCTTCCCCTTAGAATTGTTTGATCTTTATTGGAAAATATTTTCCCCAAAAGGATCATGAAAACATAATCAACTTAAAGATTACAATAATTTGAGGATAAGAGGAAAAAAGAACAAAACCAATAATTGCTAGACACATTGACAAAAAGCCAGTTAGGGGGAAGTTCCCTTTGGCATGAAAGTATAGATACAAATAAATGTTCAATCAACCACACCCAAAGTTCATTCTTGATCTTCTCGTGCAGCTTGTCATCTGGAGGCATCTTCATGGTGTCATCTCCAAACAGTTCAGTTTCTGGATTCGAAGATGTATCATGTTTCTTTAACCTAAAATTCTTCTCAAAAGGAATTTAAACTTTGCAATTTTAAATAATATTTTTACATTTCCCCATGAAGATGGTGATTGAAAAACACAGGATCACTTAGGGATACATGGCTGAGTTATGAGGTATATGAATCAATTGGTAAGAGAAATTAAAAAGACATCAGAAAAATGCAAATAAAAAAGATAATTTCTGGATGAAAATATAGACTATCAAAGTCTTATGTGTAAAAATTCTAAGTAAAGGAAAAGTAAATCTATAACAGGTCCTTGAATCAGGGCCCAATTAAAATGATCTAAGCAATGATGCATTTACCCAGTCAGTAGCCAGGACTACAGGCAGAAGAAACCAATAAGAAGGTTCAATGGCTGAGAGGGCGATGCAGCAAAGCACTGTGGAGTACTTAGGGCATGTTGGAGCACAAAGGACAACACGGCCATCCAATGCAGCTGAGGAAGTCTCCAGGTGTAACGATTTTTCGTGCCACTGGACCCAGGCTTCCAACGCCGAGAGAGTGGGACTGTCTCTGTGCATCGACTTTTCCACTTAAATCTTCATGCACAAGTATCTTTGTGCACAAAAATGCACAAAGACAATCATCATCCTTGGTTACTGAGAGACTACTACAACAACAAAGCCAGGACTACAGAAAGTTTGCCACACTATGAAAGACAGAAAAGGGACTAGATTATAGGAGCCAGGTTAGGAGCCACATTTGGGATACTCATCTGTAAGTATTTTCAGAGTGAGTGTGGATACAAGGAAGGCTTACGACTTAACATATGTTAAGCATTGCAACCTTGAGTCTTCACACTAGGTTCAATTCCTTTGTATTGGCTTAGAAGTGCATCAATCCATCCTGGATTGGTTCATCTTTGGCCCTATGCAATGGCTCTTTTGTATATTTTGTCCTGAAATCAGAGAGAATCATTAAGCAAAGTCCCATAATTTTGTTAAACAATTAGTGGAATCATTTTTATAGTCTCAAGCTTTGGGGGCATGCATTAGGAAATGTATTTTAAATTTATATTACTACTAAATCAAAAAGTTAAAGAAAATTCTTAATACTGGTGACATGTGCTTCAAATATGAAAAGGAGAGAAATAATAAAAAACTAAAATACTATATTGCACATGAAAGAAAATATAATAACAAAAGAGTTTTAAAATTCAAAAATATAGCTTATAATCATTGACACACAGATACCCCCAGATTGTCCTCTGTCAATAAGGGCTCAGAGTCTGGGCTCAGTGGATGCTGCTGCCTTCTGTGGCCTCCCAACATGCAGGAGGGGGTTCCTGGGCCTCCTCCAGGCCTCTGAGGGGTCTTTGGGCCTTGTGGGCTGGGGGAGGTGCTGAAGGAGACCCTCCTCAGCTGGCCCAGAGGCCCAGGAGACCTGGAGGAAGCAGCTCTGTTTCCCCCAGATCCTCTCTGGATCAGCTTCCCCATAGCCCCAGGCTCAGCCTCTTATTCTCTGGATTCCACAGTGGGGGAAACTGAGGTAAAGGCTGGGAAGGGTCTTGGCCAGGCTCCCCTCCCCTCATTGGGCAGTGTTGGAAGCCAAGTTTCAGCCCAGATCTTGGGGTTCCAGGCCCAGGAAGGCAGCCCCCGAGTCACCTACACTTGAGGAGAGGGTTGGCCTCTCTTTTGGGGGTCTGGGGGTCTCCCCAAAGCTGAGGTAGCAGCAAAATATTCAGAGAGATCATTGGAGGAGGGGAACTTGGGAAGGGGGGCCTGGGCCTGGACTGTCAGCTGCTGCTCTCTGTTCCAGTTTCCTTCTCTGTCAGAACCAGGGATCCAAGAGCCACCTCCTCAGGCCCTTGGGGGGGGGGGGGAGAAATCCATTGATTAATCAATCATTCAGTCAATGAATAGACACTTATTAGGCACCTCTAAGTGCCTGGCTGTAGCCTGAGGTAGCTTCCAATCTAAAGAAGCAGAAGAGCTGGGCGGGAAGGAGAAATGGGAGTGCGGGGAGAAGGCTGCTGCCGCCCTGATTGGGGAACAACCCCTCCCCCACCGAGCCTGTACATGGAGTGGCCTAGACAGGAGGACTCCATTTCCCAGAATGCCTGTGCAGGTCTTGGGGCTCCCCCCCCCCACCATGGCTGACTCCATTTCGCAGAGAGTCGGTTCCCTGACTTCACCCTATTCTCGGCTCCTCCCCATCGTGACCACGTCTGGGCATGCTGGGAACTCATGTGCCCAGTCTCATATCCTGGAAGACTTGCTGCTGTGCTTCTAGGATCTTTGCTGGGTGAGAGCAGAAGCGAAGTGAGTCAGTGGTGCTGGCGGTGGGGTGGGGGGGCCGGGGCTCCCTGGGGCTCCGTGCTCTGTTGGCTGAGAATTTCTGCTCCGTAACTCCCGGGAAAGGGGAAGACCCGGGTGCACCCTTCCCGGGTGAGTGAGCCTGGGAGTGTGGCCGAAAGCATGTGCGCATGTGCAACAAGTGGGCACTGGCTGAGGTGGTGTGCGGGGCTGTAAAAGTGTGTGCTGGGGGGAGGGGGGAGTCTGTGAGTGTGTCCATGTGTGTCCCACTGGGGGATCCGAGCGCCACCTACCGGGCCGCGGAGAGCATAAATCTGTTGATCCGTCAGTCTGTCATTCAATCAATAGACACCCATCCGGAGCTTTCTGTGTACCAGGCTTTCGCCTGAGGCGTTTTGCAGGCTAAAGAAGAATCTGGGCTGGACTGGAGGGGAAATCGGGCTGGGGAGGAGGAGGCTGCACCGGCCCCGTCTCACTCCAGCACGACTCTCCGAATTCCTGTATAACTCCTTTCCCACCATGGCCCTAGACCCAGAGACCCAAGCCGGACTCTATTTCCCAGAATTCCTAACTCGACCTCCTGTAAACCCGCCCCCCCTTACAACATTTCCCAGAATGCCTAGTTTCGGATGTGACAGAAATCTTGGCACCTCCCCCTGTGGCATCCCCAAGGCATTCTGGGAATCTTTTGTAGGTAGTCCCAGGTCTTCGAAGGCTCAGTTGCAGTTTTTGGACCCCTTTTTTGGGTGAGGCTTAGAGGGAACCAGTGCGCAGGTGCGGCTCTGGCTCCCTGCCTTGGCTACTGAGACTTTCTGCTCCCAACTCCCGGGCCACAGTAAGACCCCGGTGGTGCAGTTTCAGATTGCTGAGCTGGGGGAGAGGGGGAGGCGCATGTGCAAGCAGAGAGGAGGGGCAGGAGCCCGGCTTCCCAGTGTAAATGCTTGTGGTGGGGGGAGGGCTTGTCTCCATTTCTGTGTCCTTTTTTGACCATCAATTTGAAGGACCACAGAAAAGGGCAAACACGGAAGTGCCTGGCTCAGGCCGGGGCGGCTCTGTCTATACCAGGAGCCATGGCGGGGCTTTGTCCTCCCCCAGAGAAGCGAATGAGTCCGCATCCCCGATGGGAGAAGCAGGCAACATGAACCCGTCAGGGGGCAGCGAGGGTGGGGGTTCCTGTGCCCACATGCCATGGAAGGAGCCTGATCTTGGGCACAGAAGAAATGCCAACAGGCTCGCCTCTCCCCCGCCTGATGCCCGTCTTCCCCTCTGCCCCTTCCCCCCATCTATCTCCCACAATCCATCAATGTAGTTTCTGAATGGAATGAAGCCAAAGATGGCAGCAGAAGCTTCCCCACCAGTCCAAGGCCCTTCCAAGCCTGAGGCTCCCTGTTCTCTGTTGGGGAGAGTCTCCCCCGAGGCCATCAAAAGGGCCTGGGATCTCCTCTGAGCCCTCCCCCTGTCTCATTCCCCACAGGTGTCCAAAGAGGAAGTCTCCCCACCTTGGGGCTCCCACTCCCTGAAGGACTAGAGTCTACCCCAAGCAGAGACCCCAGAGCCAGAGGGAATAACTCCCAGGACCCTGAAGCCACCATCCCAGGTAAGTGCAGCCCATCCCCAGCCCTGGCCATCCTCCCCCATGCTGGAAGAACTAAGAACTGTGTCTTTGCCAAGTCTCCAGGGGCACCATCACTGCTTAAGATCAAGGGTTCACCCTGGCTGCCTCCATATCCACTGTATTCTGGGGGTTTCCAGCCTCAGTAGCTCCTGCCTAAATGAGCAGCCCAGGTTCCAGCCAGACAGGCCCAGGCGCTGCCACTGATTCATCCACCCTGGAGTGACATCTCTAGTTACCAGAATCCCTAGAACTGGAGCTTTTGGGGGTTTCACTGACTTCAGGCAGCCATTACAGGAGCTGGTTAGGGAGGACAGAAACCTGCCAGGACGGTGACACCATTTCAGAGCATGAGGTTCTGGGAGAATGAGGGAGCTGCCATGGCTCACAGTTTGGAGGTATCAGTTTACAGTGTAGGATCACAAATGTCAGATAAAAACACCTGATGATCAGCTTTATGTAAATGAAGTGAACCCAACAAGCTCTCCTCCAGGGCACAGGCAGTGTGGAGGATGTTGGGCTCCCTTCAATGGGCAGCAGCTGCTGTGAGACACCAGCAGCCAGCAGGCTGAGTTGAGCAGGATGCTGTTGTTGTTGGTGGCCCAGAGTAGGCTGCAGAGGTTCAGGGCTCAGCACCCTCCTGCTTCCATCCTTAGAGGGAGGGACTCCCATCTGTCTGGGAGGGCATGTGTGAGGGCAAAGATGTCTTCTGAAAATGGCCAGAGATATTAGAGCAGCATCCTTTACCATGGGCGGGACAGCAAAAGAGAAAACATGAGTTATATCCTTTTTCCAATGAAGAACCTAATGGGAGTGCATATACTATATATCAGTTCCAAGGCAGAAGAGCAGTAAGGGTCAGGCAATGGGGGTGAAGTGACTTGCCCAGGGTCACACGGCTTGGAAATGTTTCAGACCAGATTTTAACCCAGGAACTCCCTTGTCTAGAACTGACTCTCCACCCACTGAGCCACTTGGCTGCCCCCTGGGGTTTCTTTAACTGTATCTCTATGCCAGCAAAGCAGAAAGAAAAATATCACAATGCAGACTGGGCAAAAATCTCATTTCTTAATGAGGTACTTTCTGAAGGTTCTGATTGTAACAGATCACTCAAGGGAGAGTTAGTTGTCAGCAAGATAAAAGCAGGAGAAGATTACCAAAGAATCAAATGAAAGAGCACAAGTGTTGTTCAAAAAAACATCAGACCAAGGAAAACCGGAAAGTTTCATCACACAGATTTCTTTTTCTTAGAGAAATGAAGAACTAGCAGACTGTTTGTTATGGGTTTGTCCTAAGGTATTACTATGATGGTTTTCAATCTTTTCTTTATCCTCTCAGCTTGAAAACAGAAGAAATGTGTGTACAGAGAGAGTAATCCAGAAAGCAAAGGTTATCCAGTAGCAGTTGACAACATTAACTAGTATCAGGCTTTTTTGCAACATAGTTGTCAATCCTCCATGTCTAAAAACTCTATCTCGGGTTTCAGATGTCCCAGGTAGTTCTTTGAGGCTCAAAAACCACCTCAGACGTTAGGAATAGGTCTCCTCTTCAGTATATTTATTTCAATGGTTCCCTGTTACTTGTAGAGATTCTTTAGATGTTCCTGATAAAATCTTTTTACAAAGCAGATCTCAGGACAGATTAGTACAACTTCTCAAATGAGTCAAAAAGGAATTCACACAGATATGCTTAGAATCACCCCCTTGAGTTTTGCCAGACAAAGTCTCCACCTGTAACGGTTCCAGATCACATTCTTGAGTAACTTGTGGCTTCTCTCTGGAATGGTGGATTACCAGCTTCATGATCAAGAACTCATCAGACAATTATAACTGAAGTCAAGACTGAAAATAATGTTAGTGACTGTTCAAAAAACTCTTCCCTCAAATGGCAAATCATACCAATCAGGTGCTTAAAGCAGAAAGTTTTCCAGGTTTCACATACAGAGAATATATTTCATCCCACAAATTTTATTTGATTTCCTTTTAGTTAGAACTCATCCTGCCATAAGGATGAATTATTTTACATAATTGCTAAAAAACTTCTGATGATTTCCTTATTATTCTTTAACTGAAAAATGTAATGTGTACATTTAATAAAGTCTGTGAAGTTTCTTGTGTAAACTTGGGGTGGAGGCTTAAGGTCAAAATTCCTGTAAACAACATTTGACACCAACCTAAACTTTATTTTTTTAGCTAATGTTTATCATTCTTATAAAACAAACTATATTTTTTACATTTAACTTAAGATTAATGTTATTAAAATAATTAAAAGCATAATACTGTTACAATCGTAAAAGAGGTAGGGCTTTTCACACTCCTAGTACCCATATATACAAGTGATGAGTCATACACTTTTCTTCTGTGTTTCTACTCCCACACTTCTTTCCCTCAATATAGATAGCGTTCTTTCTCATGAGTCCCTCAGGATTGTCCTGTGCCATTACATTGCTACTAGTAGCAAAGTTCACTAAATTGGATCATTCCTCAAAATTTCACTTTCTGTGTTCAATGTTCTCTGGGTTCTGCTCATTTCACTCTGCATCAGTTCATGGAGGTTCTTCCAGTTCATATAGAAATTCTCCAATTCATCATTCCTTACAGCACAGTAGTATTCTATCACCATCATCTACCACAGTTTGTTCAGTCATTTCTCAATCAAGGAATATCCCCTCATTTTCTAATTTGATGCCCCACAAAAAGTGGGAATATGAGTAGTTTTATACAACTCTTTTTATTATCCTTTTGGGATACAAACCAAGTAGTGGTGTTGCTTGATCAAAGGCCATACATTCTTTTAAAGCCGGTTGGACATAATTCAAAATCGAATGGCATAATATCTTTGCGTGTATAGATAAAAGGAGGAAATTTATTCCATTTTGAAAATTACTGCATGAGAGTTAAAAAGAGAGAAGTCATTTTTCTGCTTAGCATGCAAAATTTACCAAGAATGACCATATGAAAGTGCATCCAAAATGATGAGAACAGAATATCTGGAAGGTTACCTGAGATCCACAAAATTATAACAACAATAGATGAGTGACTTTTTAGGAAAGATAGAAAGGGCAGTGGAGAAAGAGTGTCCAATCTGGAGGACAGAGCATGCTCAGGCACAGGGTTTGAGTTGTAGTCAAACTCAGAACATGAGTTGTGAAGTGTGATGAGTATCTTGGACTTGGCTGTGTCACAGGTCTGTTGTGAGGTTTCATTGTTGTTATGTGTGAAAATATTTCTAAAATCCATCTAGTAGATAAGACCAAATGGTGTATCCAAAGACTGGCTCTGTTTGTTTAAGTTTATAAAAACTTTTTTGCCTGGGAAAATAGAATAAAAATCATTTTGTTTTCTGCCATCAGAGGAAAGAACTTATATAGCTCTATGTGTGTGTCTGTCCTCCTTCCTAATGTGTTTATATCATAATTTGTTTTCTTCAGAGGCAGAGACTAATTTTGAAATGAAGGAGATGTCTACAAAGCTGAGGCTTCTTGTGGAAGGATCTGGCGTCCAAAGGTGCATGAATGAGGTTCCCCATGACGGCATTTTGAGCGAAATCTGTGACTCTGATATGCAGGTAAATAAAAAACTAAAGAGTGGCTGTGAATTTGATGAAGCTGCAGAGAAATGCAGCCCATGTTCGGTCCTAAGTCAGTATCTGAAATTGAGTTCAGGAAATGTCTATTGTCAGGATAGTGTTAATCGAGTTTTCTTCATCTCTCCCTCTGTCTTCAAGAGGCAAGGGGGCAGAAAGATGTCTCAGTCAGAGCATTCTGCTGAGTGGGGGTGAGTTGCAGACTGTCAGTTGATGACTGGAGAGTCAGTGGCTCACAGTGGGTTGTGCAGTTAAGGCTGGCAGTTCAGGGAAAGTTGGCTGCTGGGCGTGAGTTGGGCCTGGGGGGTTGGTTGCTGGTAGTGTGGGTTGGTGATTAGTTGAGTTATAAAAAGGTAGCCAAGACTTTAATAACAGCAAAGACCCTTAAGGAGCAGAGGATGCTGGGGGAGAAGAGGAGACTTGGCAAAACTCTGTGGGCATTGTGGGCTTTTGAATGGAGACCCCAAGGAGGCAAGAAGCATTCTGGAGATCTTGCCAAGAGCCAAATAGAGGTTTCAGCTGAGTATTGTCCTCAGACCACTGCTACTAAGTAGTTCCTTCAAGGAAACATCTCAGCAGGGTTTCAAGACTCTTCTGACCTGGGAGGGTCATGGACTCCCTGCTCTGGAGCCTGGCCCTCTCCCTTTGCCTTGTGTACCTGTTCGGACTATTCCTTAGCCTGATAGTGTTAAAATTAGGAGTGAGGGAATTAGCTGGGCTTGGGAAGGAGAAACTCAGATTTAGCTGGACTGCTGTCTGTGTGAGGGACCTTGTAGGACAAATATATACAAAGGATTCAGACTCTGTTTCCAACTCTTGTACAAGCCTTGTAGTCATTGCTTATAAAACCTTTTGTTTTTTATTTTTAAACCTTTACCTTCCATCTTGGAATTAATATTGTCTACTGGTTCCAAGGCAGAAGAGTGGTAAGAGCTAGGCAATGGGGGTCAAATGACTTGCCCAAAGTCACACAGCTGGCAAGTGTCTAAGTCCAGATTTGAACCCAGGACCTCCTGTCTCTAGGCCTGGCTTTTGATCCACTGTGTGACCGAAAGGCTTTTAGGCAGAGGGACCTTCTTGCTGAACACCAGCCAGTACACACTGTAGAGAGACTTTATGAATGCAAATAATGTAGAAAGGCTTTCATACACAGGGGCTGTCTTGCCAGTGTAAGATTTAGGATTGGTTTGATTATAAAATTTTAGAGTTGTTGTGGTCGTCGTTTATGAAAAGAATTAACTTCTTAAGTCAAAAAAAATCTGTTAGTAGCTCTTAATTATTCAATGTAATATAAATATAGCAAATGAAAGAAGTGTACGAGGGAAGTAGAAAATATTTCCTACCTTGATATAATAAAGCTGCTAACAGCCTCATTATTTACTTTTAAATATTACAATTTGGCTGACCACAAAGTTGGATCAGGACTTTCACTTTCTTCACTTTTTACTCTCTAAAGCTATCCTTAAGTCAGTTTGATAGAAGGTAACTCTGGAGTTCAGAACTCTTCCTCCTCCTCTCTAAGGTTGTAGAGCAGCTAGAAATAGACAAAAGGGCACATTAGCCTCATAGCTGCAGCCTTTGGTCTGATACTGTAAAGTCCTTTGCAAGTGCCTCCCTTCTATGGAAAAACTGTGCTGCTGTTGCCTCCTGACCACTGCTGATTCCCCAGAAGTTGCGTGTGGACAGGGGAATTCCAATCCTCTTTTCCCTTCAACTGAGAACAGTTGAGTAGAGCCCTGACCCATCACCGTACTGCTGCCTGGTGAGCTCGTGTTTTTAGCAACAATCTGCCTGCCCTCACAGGGAGCTACTTGGTGAAAAGGCGCCAATGGAATCTTCTACCTTCTAGTCCAGAACTCTGGATTCGTGAGAAGGAGATAAGTATTGGGGGAGGTTAACAAGCTTAGCTTTTAGTTTTCTCTCCTCCTCTACACCCCCAAGAAAAGCCAGGTTTGGGGAATTGGGCTCTGATTCCCTGACCCCCAAACCAGGTATAACCCAAATCTCTGCAATTCTAGCTCTCTAAAGAAGAGTATCTTGCTCCTCGGAGTCCATTTTTTTCTTTTTTTTTTAAGGCCCCTCTGAACCCCCACTTTCTTGTAGCATTACCCTAGGTGGGAGGTGGGGCCTTGGGAAAGTAACAGAAAGATCCCAAAAGCTGCTCCCTTAACCCTGAGAAGCATTTCAGAGCCTAATAGGGAAAAATCCCAGCAGGGAACCCTGCACACAGCCTGTACTCTCCACCTAAGCCTTTTACCCTCTTAGACAAGGTCACTGGAACAGGTCCCTGCTAAGCCTTTCCCTATGAAAGTCTGAGAGTCCAGACACCCCTCAGAGCTAGTGCCCATCCCCCTACTCTGTAGGCCCAGGCTGTTCCTCAGGCTGTACCCTGGAAGGAGGCTTGCGTTACCTACCAGGAAAAGTCTTTATTTTGCCTTAAGTAAAAAGCCTTTTTTTGTTTTTGTTTTATTTCCTCCCCCCCCCCCTCAAACCTTCCTCACCATCTTTGACCTCAGGTTAAGGCTTTTCTGGCACTCCATTGAAAGATTAGCAAATTATGGCTTATCTGCTCCCACACCATTTTTTTCTTCCTAGTCTTTAGGACACCCTTCCCTCTAACCCTGTGAGACCCTAACCCCTAGCCAGGACACTCTAGGGTAGCCCCATCTAAAGACAGGAAGTAGAAGCGGAAGCAGAGAGAGCCGAAGTAGGCAGAGAGTCAGTTTAAGTACAAATTGTGTTCTCAGCCAAGGTGAGGACTCAGGTAAGATTTTAGGGAATTCTGGGAACTACCAAGGACTTCTGGGGATTGAAGTCTGGGGTTCAAATCTCCATTTTTACAATAAGCAAACCTGATGATCAGCTTTACGGGAATGAATTGAACCCTGGCAAGCTCTCTCTTCCAGGGCACAGATAATGTAGATGATGTTAGGCTCCCTCTAAAGGGACCGCAGATGCTATGGGAAATCAGCAGCCACTTTGGCTCAATTGAGCAGGGATGCTGTTGGTGCCCCGGAATAGACTGCAGCTCAGCACCATCCTACTTACATCCTTAGATGCATTGGCTCCCATCTTTCTGGGAGGACATGTGTGGAGTGCAAAGATTTCTTCTCAAAATTTCCAGAATTATTAGAGCAACATCTTTTACAATAGTCAGAATGGTATTGAAGGAGGAGTTGAGGTCTCCTAAGTTCCCCTCCTCAATGATAATTAATGAATCTGAGATCTCATGGGAGTTGACTGAATGTTGAGCTATCCAGATGGGATTGGGGGAGAGGGAGAGACAGAGAGGAGGAAGAGAAAGTGACAGAGAGACTGAGAGACAAAAGACCTGGGCTAGAATAGAGAACTACTATTTTTCTATCTGTTAAGTCATTTACCCCTGGTCAATTCCAATAATCCGCCCTTCTTTCTCTAAGCAAGTAACATATTGTTTTGATGATCACTGCTTTTTTATGCAGTTTAAAGGTCTGGTACTTCTAGACAGACCATCATCCTTCACAATTTTTTCACTATTTCCATTCATATTCTTGATCTTTACTTTCTTCCAGATAAAATTTAGTATATTTTTTTTCTAATTTTATAAAAAAGTTTTTTGGTATTTTGACTGTTATGACACAAGTTGGATCATAATTTTTATTATGTTAGCTCATCCTACCCATTTCTTTTAGATTTTGGAGAGTGTCAAATGGCCACATTAAATTACCAGTCAATTAGCTATTTCAAATGAAGAAATTCTGTCTCTTGGGAATTCCAGTCATTACACTGTTAGTATCTTTCTTTTGACTAATTTAATCGCTAAAATATTTTTAAGAGATGAACACCCTTCCATTCCTCATCAGACTTACTCTTCTTCCTGTGTATCTAAATATAAAATGATTGACAATATTCCACCCACAAAATTATCATGAAGCAAAGACAAAATGTTTTGGCTATGGCACATCATACCCAGTGGTTCCCCAAATTCTGAATTTAGCATAAGACTGAGCTCGAATTAGTCTGATCCCATATAACTCAATGGATTCCTCTTGATGCTTTCATCTAGATAAGAGTAGTTCAGACTTTTAGGAACTTAGGTAGAGAATTCCTTTTTCTTTGTTTTCTCCTCATTGATCATTGGTAACATTTTCCCCCTAGTATACACAGTATATTCTACCTTCTTAGAAAGTCTTGTAAGAAATGTTCTTACCAGCTCAATTCTCACTTTTGTGATGAGGAGAAATTTCAGATCACCCTTTGAATCTCTCTTCCATAGAATCTCCCATTTCACTCAGAGAGCACTTTCCATCTGCCTGATTACATAGGGAAAATCATTTCAGAGTGAGACATTTCTCCAGGTTTTACTCTTCACAACATGATTCTCACTTTAGATATAAAATGATTTTGTGATTATTCTTTTGGTTTCTGAATGACTGATCTCCAATGCTGGCTCAACACACTTCAAAGTCAGGAGTTTGGATGAAAGCTTTGTATACTTTAGTTTCCTCCAGTAAGTGGAGTAGGGTTTTAGTAGACAAATTCTGAAGCTTAAGCCCTAAATCTTCTGACTTTTGTCGTCTTAGGGCTCATTAACATTCAAGGATGTGGCTGTGGACTTCACCCAGGAAGAGTGGTGCCTTTTGGACCATTCTCAGAAGGAATTGTATCTAGAGGTTATGCTGGAGAATGTGCAAAATCTACTCTGTGTGGGTAAGGGTCATTTTCACTGTTGACTCTGAATCTGCCATTAAGTGAATGTCTTTTTTTTTCCAAGACAGATATACAGGATTTAATAAGCAAAAGAAAAATATTCTTTCTATGATTAGAAAATATCTGAGGAGGCAAAGAGCAAAGCACATCCTGAGCTGGGCATTGGTATATAAAAGCCTCCACATGCAAAACATCAGTTAATAATTGTAATTGGTCTCAGGTGCTTGAAGAGTTCAAAAAGGAATTAAAATATGAAGTGAATGAAGTGGAAGAAAAATGGGGCAAATAAATGCAAGTATTACAAAAATAAAATAAGAGATGAAAAAGCAAAATTGGTTAAGTAGCAAAAGAAGCTTAAAAATCTAATAAAGAAAAGAGTTTTATGTTTTTTTTTTTAATGTAGTGTTGACTACCTGGAAAAAAAGGGTAAAACAATCCAATATAGAACAGAGTTCCTAGAAAAGTAAAATGGACCAAATGGAAAAGGAGGATCAAAAATCTTCCTTTTAAAATTAGAATTCAGCATATAGAAACTAATGACTTTATGAGACACCAAGAGGCGATAAAAGAAAATCAAAAGAATTTAAAAAGAGAAGAAAATATGAAATATCTGACTGAAAAAAGTACCTGACCTGGAAAATAGATTCATGAAAGACAATCTAAGATTTATTATACTACCCCTCCAACCACAATGGCCTAGATGTCATATTCTATAGAATTATCAAAAGAAAACTGCCTCAATATTCTCCAGTCATGGGTTAAAAGTGAAATGGAAAGAATCCACAGATCACCTCCTGCAGTCAATCCCCATATCACAACTCCCAAGAATATTATATCCCAATTTAAGAACTTTCATGCTAAGGAGATAGTATAGCACTAAGCTAGTTAGAAACAATTCTTATATCATGCAGCCAGTGTTAATTTTACAGGTTCTGGGTAGTTCTGTATTAAAGGATCAAAATGCTTGGAATATGATACTCTAAAAGGTGTAGAGACTGGGTTTATAACCATGAATTACCCTCCCATGAAGATGGACCATATTCTTTCAGGGAGAAAAATTATTATTTAATAAATAAAGTGGAGGTCCAAGCATTACTAATAAAAAGAACAGAACAAAGCAGAAAAGTTAATGTCCCAATCCAAAATTCAAAAGAAGCAATAAAAGAAAAATAAGAAAGACAAAATTTACAGGAGTCAAGAAGGTTAAATTTTTCATGTGCCTAGTGGAAAGATGATATTTGTCACTTTTAAAATCGTTTTATCATTATCATAGTAGTTGGAAGAAGTATACTTATACAGAAAGTGTGGTATTAAAGTGTTAAGGAAGATATGTGAAAAAAATTTAAGAGGTGGAAAAGAGGATAGCACTGAAAGAATAGAAGAGAGAAGTAACATGGGGTAAATTATATCAAATAAAGAGGCATGGGAAGAAAAACCATTACAGTTGTGATTCCCTTGTAACACAGTAGAGGGGAATAATGAGGGTGGTGACAGGCAATCAGTACTAATTATTCTCATTGGGAATAACACCCAGACTCAGTGGGTTATAGAATCTTATCTTCACTCTAGAGTAACAGGAGCAGAATAAGGAAGGTGGTGGAGGTTGGACAATAATATAAGGGAGGTGGAATATAGGGAGTGATTAAAAGGGAAAGGTGGATAGAAAGTGAAAGGAGAAGGTTGTGAATTTCAGATTTACTCCACTCTGCTTAGTCCTTAGAATTTTAGCAACCAGGAATGTATACACGCCCCACTTAAGGATTAAGTTTGGGGCAGGAAGGTCTATGACCTACATGTGCTAGCAAGTGACAAATCAGAAACAATTGACTGACCCCCCGGGCTGTCCAAAGCCAAGGTTAAGCCACCAGTGGTACATGTGAGACACAGGAAGTTATGTAAAGAACTGCCTTTATATTTCGAGTCACTTCATGTGAAAGGGACTAGGCAGTGGAACTTGACTGTGGAGGAGCTCAAATATGAGACCTCAGACTGCTTCCCTTAGATTGTCATCTGGTGAGTGCAGGGTTTACTCCCCTTTCCTTGGATTTTCTGGAGGCTCAAACTTCTGGGGATGCCCATATCTTGAGATTCCCTTTCCCTTGGCTTTTTGGAGGCACCAGCCTCTGAGGAGGCCCCTCATATTGGAGGAGGCCCCATGGCCATGCTAGATGAAATCCCTCCCCTCCTCCCTGACCCTCCACTGGAACTTGTAAAACCCTGCTTGGTGTCTCTCTCTTTTTCCTCTTTTTCTTTCTTCCTTAATATCTTCACTCTATTGTAAATAAATCACCATAAACTTCCATTCTGACTTGAGTATTTCATTGGGATTTAGAATTTAAAATCCCTGGCTACCAATTAAAATATGTTCTGTCCAAACACAAGTTTTATCCCTAACAAAGTTCAGGATTAAAAGAGGAAAACAAGATGAAGGGGAATACTGAGATGGTTATCATACCTTGGATTATAAATGAGATGAACTCACGTAAGAAATGGAAGCAGATAGCACAGTGTATTAAAAACCAGAATCCCGTGATATTTTGTTCACCAGAAACCCATTTGACATATGCAAGTAGTGATTTAGAGAGCAAAGGTAAGGGGACTGTTATTTCCAGAACATGGAAATAAAAAAAGAAAATATAAAACGAGCTCACAGTTAATTCTGCCTATACTAGCAAGTTTATTCTAATTCTTCTTTCATTCTTCCCTCAAATCCCATTCTAGATGATGGGAATGGAAAGAAAGGGAATCAGTATTTCAGATTATCTGTTCTATGTCCTCTACTGGGAAAAGTTTTTCATAATCATCATTAATTTCACAACACCCCTGTGAGTTTGATACTCTCATTGCCCTCAGTTCACAATTGAGGCAACTGAGACGAACAAAGTTTAAATAACATACTCAAGGGCACCCATTTATCATCTTTCTGAGCCTGGATTAAATTCGTTTTTCTCACTCCAAGTTTTGATCTCTTATCATTTCACTACCAGCTACCATTAATTTCTGTGTAGTAGAAGTTGTGGAATGTGCCTATTCTTCTATTATAAGAGGTAAAGATGGAATTTTCTGATTGCAAATGTTTTCCATGATATTCACCCTCGTGCAAATATTCTAAGAGTGAATACAATAGAATCCATCCTGTAGACCTTACTTTCATGACCCTTTCCCTTAATATAGATCTCTTCTTTCTTATGCCCAGGTCTTCCAGTGCCTAGAGAATATTTTACCTCTTGTTTTCAGCAAGGGAAAGCACCATGGCTGCTAGAGCAAAAAAGCCTAAGGAGCTCCTGTCCAGGTGAGTGAGGTGAAAGCAACTGTATAAGGGCTGTTATCCCAAAAAACTTTTATCTGTTCTAGTGAAGGGAGTGTTAGAATTGGGGACTGGCAGACCAATTTTGAATCATGCTGCTCATTTTCTGAGAGATGGATGAGGGACTCAAGTATAGGGAGGTCATGAGACATTATATATTGTAATCATAAAATAAGATGAATAATTTGTATGTATGCACTAAATGGCGTGAGATCATTTTTCCCTTTCTTAATTTTTATAGCATTTTTCCATGTTTACATGATTCATTTTCTTTCCAACCCCTCTTCCCTCCCTTCTGCCGGAGCCAACAAACAATTCCACTAGATTATATATAAATGTTATCACTTGATACCTATTTTTAATTTTTGCAATAGAGCAATCTTTAAAAACCATAACCTCCCTCATGTACTGTGGTGAAAATTTATCAGACCAGTACAAAACGCTCAGCTAAATAAGTTTAATGAGAGGAGACCAGTCTCACAGTAAACCTAGACTCTAGTCAAGATCATAAACAGAGACCCCAAGCTATAGAAGACAGCCTTTTCTATGTCAAGAAATCTGATGACACAGTGACAGAAAATACAATCAAAATTAAAATCGAATGGATGCAAAATCTTTCACATAGGCATTTCTTAATTAATGATGCAAGTGCTGATTAAGCTATAAAGTGTAAAAAATATTCGCTATGGGTGGTAACTTTTGTGTATTATTATAGCTGACCTTTCTAAGGACTCTGTAAGAAGGGGTTGGGGGCTAAGTGTTTTTCTGCTGACAGTTATTATGAAATATTAGGAGTAATAAGTTGGGTGCCTCTATAAGTATCTTCTTATACAAAAAAGAATAGTTCACCACCCCCATCTGACCTATTTTGTTATACAAAAACAGGCATGTAGTGGGCTAAGTGAAAAACTTGGCTCATAATATTAAGGTAAAAATGCCTATAAATGAGATTTGATACAATACTAAACTTTATTTCATTTTTAGCTATTGTTTATAATTCTTATGAAGTTAATTATATTATTTGACTATTTAGATTTATGATTATGTTATTAAAGTAATTATAAAGGATGATTATATTGTAATCATAAAAGAGGTAGAGGGTTTCACACAGTACATATATATAAGTGATAAGTCATGTTTTTCTTCTGTGTTTTTACTGACTCAGTTCTTTCCCTCAGTGTGGATAGCGTTCTTTCTCATTAAGTCCCTCAGGATTATTCTTTATCAATACATTGCTACTAGTAGCAAAGTCAATTACATTGTATCATTCCACAAAGTTTCCTGTTTTCTGTTCAGTGGTTCTGCCCATTTCCTTCTTCATCAGTTCATGGAGGTTCTTCCAGTTCATATAAAAATCATCCAGTTCATCCATCCTTATGACACCTTATAGTCCATATATCACAATGTGTTCAGTCATTACTCAATCAAAGGATACCCCTCCATTTTCCAATTTCTTGTGACCAAAAGGAGTTGGGATATGAGTATTTATGTACAATCCTTTTAAAATTAACTCTATGGGATAAAAACCTAGTAGTGGTATTGCTGGATCAAAGGGCATGCAATCTTTTAAAGCCAGTTGGGCATAATTCTAAATTGAATGGCATGTCTTTGCATGTTGGAACAATTAAATTTTCCTTTCAGAGTATGTAGAGAGAACTCCATTCCACTTATATTCCATTTTGGAAATTACTTCATTAGAGCTCAAAAGAGTGAAACTATTTTTCTGCTTAGCATACAATTTTACCAAAAATTACCATGTAATAGTGTATCCAAAATGATGAGAACAGAACATATGAAAGGTTAGCTGAGGTTCACAAAATTATAGCAATAATGTATGAATGACTTTTTAGGAAAGATAGAAAGGGCAGTGGAGAAAGACTGTCCAATATAGAGAACAAAGCATAGTCAGGTACAGTGTTTGAGTTATAGTCTAGCTGCAAGGAATTTGTTCAGGTCATTCCTTCATTCTTAACTCATGACATGAATTGTGAAGTTTGATGAGAATCTTTGTCCTGCCTGTGTCATATGTTCATTATGAGATTTCATTGTTTTTATATGTCGTAGTCTTTTTTATAATCATCAATTTTGTAGATATAACCAAATGGTGTATTCAAAGACTGGTTCTACTTCTTTAAGTTTAACAACTCCTTTTTATCTGGGGAAATAGAATAAAAATCAGTTTACTTTCTGCCATCAGAGGAAAGAACTTATATTGCTCTATATGTTTGTGTGTGTCCTTCCTTCTGTGTTTATATCATAATTTGTTTTCTTCAGAGGCAGAGACTAATTTTGAAGTGACAGAGATGTCTACAAAGCTGAGACTTTTTGTGGAAGGATCTGACCCCAAAAGATGCATGAATGAGGGTTCCCATGACTTCATATTGAGAAAAATCTGTGACTCTGATATCAAGATCAATAAAAATGTAAAGAGTGAATATGAATTTGATGACCCTTCAGAGAAATTCAGCCAATATTCAGTCCTACATCAGCGTGTGAAATTGAGCTCTGGAAATGTTTGTTGTCTGGATAGTCAATACAGCAAATGCTTTCCTGAAGAAGTAGGACTTTTTCAGTGGAATGAGAAAGCTTCTGTAAAGCCCATGTATCAAGGTAACCTAGGAGGAATAGCCTTTGGCTGCAGTTTAGACTTCATTAGACATCCAAACATTAAATGGGTAGAGATGGTTTCTGTGAAGGATGAAGGAGGGAAACCTTTCAGTCAAAACTCTGATCTTGCCGCAGATCAAATAAGCCATTCGGGAGAGAAACCTTCTGAATGTAAACAATGTGGAAAGACTTTCAAACGAAGGGACTCTCTTGCAGTACATCATAGAATCCACGCTGGAGAGAAACCTTATGAATGTAAACAGTGTGGAAAGACTTTTCCACGTAGCAGCTCTCTTGCTACACATCAGCTTATCCACAGTGGAGAAAAACCTTATGAATGTAAACACTGTGGAAAGGCTTTCACACAGAGAAGTCATCTTGCTGCACATCAGAGCATCCACACTGGAGAGAAACCTTATGAATGTAAACAGTGCGGAAAGACTTTCAAACGAAGGGAGTCTCTTGCTAAACATCATAGAATCCACTCTGGAGAGAAACCTTATGAATGTAAACAGTGTGGAAAGACTTTTCCACATAGCAGCTCTCTTGCTATACATCAGCTAATCCACAGTGGAGAAAAACCTTATGAATGTAAACACTGTGGAAAGGGTTTCACACAGAGTAGTCATCTTGCTGCACATCAGACCATCCACACTGGAGAGAAACCTTATGAATGTAAACAGTGTGGAAAGGCTTTCACGCAGAGGGGCAATCTTGCTAAACATCAGAGAATCCACACTGGAGAGAAACCTTATGAATGTAAACAGTGTGGAAAGGCTTTCACAGAGAAACAATCTCTTGCTAAACATCAGAGAATGCACTCTGGAAGGAAACCTTATGAATGTAAACACTGTGGAAAGGCTTTTACATGTAGCAGCTCTCTTGTTATTCATCAGCTAATCCACATCGGAGAGAACCCGTATAAATGTAAACAGTGTGGAAAGGCTTTTACACATAGCAGCTCTCTTGCTTCACATCAGCTAATCCACAGTGGAGAGAAACCTTATGAATGTAAACAGTGCGGAAAGACTTTCAAACGAAAGGACACTCTTGCAGTACATCATAGAATCCACTCTGGAGAGAAACCTTATGAATGTAAACAGTGTGGAAAGGCTTTTACACGTAGCAGCTCCCTTGCTACACATCAGCTAATTCACAGTGGAGAGAAACCTTATGAATGTAAGCAGTGTGGAAAGGATTTTAAACATAGCCGCTCTCTTGCTGCACATCAGCTAATCCATACTGGAGAAAAACCTTATGAATGTAAACATTGTGGAAAGGCTTTCACAGAGAGAGGATTTCTCAATAGACATGAGAAAATCCACACTGGAGAGAAACCTTATGAATGTAAGCAGTGTGGGAAAGCTTTCACAGAGAGAGGATATCTTGTTAAACATCAGAGAATCCACACTGGAGAGAAACCTTATGAATGTAAACAGTGTGGAAAGGCTTTCACAGAGAGAGGATCTCTTGCTAACCATCAGAGAATCCACACTGGAGAGAAACCTTATGAATGTAAGCAGTGTGGAAAGGCTTTCACAGAGAGAAGATCTCTTGCTTCACATCAGAGAATCCACACTGGGGAGAAACCTTTTGAATGTAAACACTGTGGAAAGGCTTTCACACACAGGAGGTCTCTTGCAATCCATCAACTAATCCACACTGGAGAGAAGAAGCCTTATTGTATTGGATAAAATCATTCAATATTATATGTCATATACTGATCAGTATTAGTAATGTTAGATTGGAAACTTCCTATAAGAATTAGTGAAAGTTTGGTATCCTTCTCAAGGAAGATAAAAATCTCTCCTTATGAAGAGTAGAGAAATTTCCCTCCCCTTTTTATAGATACAAAAATATCAACCTTTTATATACTTTTTTCTAATATGGCCAAAATTTCCCTTAAAATTTTTTTTTAATTAATGAATTAAGATATTACATTGCCATTCACATGGGAAAAGTCTTGAACCATGCAACTACAATCTTAACTCTTTGTCCTAACTGTTTCAGTTTGAAAGGCCTTGGCCATGTCTAAATTCTGGCTTAACTTAAAAATTGAAAACTTAAGAAATGCTCCCATGAGATCAATACACTTGGAAAGTTAAGGAGGATCGGAAAAGACAAAGAAAATAAAGCATACACAGACATTGCATTTTACACAGGTAGTGGGTGACTGGAAGTGGTATATTGTGTTAATTTCTGATATATTTTGAGTTCATTTGTATATCCATGGACATTTCTGTTGTGTCAACCACTCAGAACAATGCCCCTGTTCTCTCCCTTTCCCTAATAAAAGTGGCATATTTTGCTGTAAGCATCTCATCCAGTTTCCTATCTACTATCTATCATTTGAACTAGGATGCAGACCCATATTTTACTCCAAACATTATAAATTTGTGGAAAGGTTTTCCCAAAGATGGGCCATCTTGCTGGACATACTCTTTTTGCCAAGAGTGGATTGGGGTTCCTGAATGTTAATTGCTTTTTAAGCTTTTGTTTTGCCGGACTTTGCCTTTGTAGTATCTTCATTTCCTAGCCAGGAGCTTGAGTGAGGGCAGGTAATGTGATGTTTTTTGATTAGAGAAATTTAAAGCATTTTGCACTGATGCTACCTTTCCTGCCCTTGCTGCCTTGGCTGTATCCAGCCTTATTTCTTCCCAGGCTCCACACTCTTCAGCTTTGAGTCTCAAGTCTTGCTGCTAAAGCCTTACATTGCCCTCAGGGATAAGTCTGTGGTGACTTCAGCCAGCACCTGAGAATCCAGAGATTTCCTCGGTCCTCTCTCTGACTCTGGAATGGCAGGTGGTGTAGGAGAGATGTAATCAGCTGGTACTCTGATAAGTGCAGTTTTGCCCTCTTATACTGTTAGAATCCCCAGACCCTACCTACCTTCAAGGATGCATCCCATGAGAGAGCCCCTTTGCTCTTCTGGTTTTGATTTCTGTCCTTTTGAGAGGCTTTGTTATGATTTGTTGGAAGGAGGTTCAGGAGGCTCCTGCTGCTACTGTGCCATCTTAGCTCCACCCCTCAATGCCTCCATCTCCTGTTAATCTTGTGGGTAAAGATTTTTTTATGTAAATTGAGAATTGTTATGCCACACATTATGATTATCATTATTGTTAATTTGCTTGATGAAAATTTGTTGATGTAATAAGTGAATGTAATGGTGACAATTTGTCTCTTGTAGTATTAGTCCAGGATAAAAGTCTCAGTCCTAGAATTTTTACCAAAAGAAGTTTGAGTGAACTCTTTTTTCACCAAAAGAGGAAAATTACTATCTTTGCTTCAGTAGTTTGACTTGCCCTAATGATAAGTCCAGCTATTTCACTACTGTGATAGCGATTCTTCATAGTGCCACTCATTTCTCAGTGTTTATTTGTCTGCTGTCTTCTATTCCTGAAGTGCTGCAAAATCTGAAGCCCAATATTTGTTGCATTTACCTGATTAGATACCAATGACATGTGGATCAGGCTGTCACAGACTATCATAATCTCTCCACAAAATTTCAGATAATATAGAAGGATTTACAAACTCCAGTGCAAAGCTGACTCGTTCCTGGCTTCCCCTAGCCATGAAATGGCTCCGTTTGATTCAGGAAGGGAAACAAGACATCCCAGGCACCAGGAAAAAGGACTTTTCCCAAGGAGGACCTGTCAGCATCCAGGACCAAGAGACGGGTATATTCCATATCCGGTCCGCTGGCTATTAGCACTAGAGTTCACCTTCTGGGGAGACAGTGAAGCCACTTTGCTGTGCTCACTGCAGCTTCTCTTTGTGAAAGCACTCACAACCACTCCTGGCCCAAGGATTGCATTTCCCCATGCTTAGTGACTTGTGCTGCTACACCACTAAATGCGGGCTTCCTTAGACCAGAGACTTGCTAGAAAAATGGAAAATATAAAACATCACTGTCATTTCAAATCTCCACCTGACCTTCATCTATTTGGTGGAACCCTTATATGATTGTAAAACCATTTAAAAAAACAAAACTATACAAATTTCACTGTTCCCCCCTGGCAATCCTGGGTCAGAGGAGGTGAAGGGGGTTACCAGAACTACCATGGTTTGGGGCTACAGGAACTGCAGTGTTTTTTGAGGTCATCCTCTCTCCTGCTTGATCTAAGTGGCCAGACAGCAAAATTTATTGCCATTCCAAGAACAGAACTGGTTCAGCTCCAAAGATAGCAGCAGTTTAAGAAGGCCCAGCCTATAAATGCTGCCCAGGACACTGAAGCTGGAGGTGACAATGGCGTATGGCCAATCATCATCTTTAAAGACACCCATGAAGTTAAAGAAGGCAAAGACACAAGGCTAAAATGCAATCCAGGTATCACAGGGTTTAGCTGAGTACTGAAGGCAAGCCTTTTCTTTCTAAAAATGTCATCACCAAGCATGCCTGGCAATTCATACCGGAGGTCATTATGGTGTGCAAAGCAATCCCAGTCATTATAAAATGGGCATGAGTAGCTCACGGGATCACTTCAGTACTTTCTAGTAGAACATTAAAATGTCTAGAATGTATTGCTTATTAATATGATTCAAAAGGGGTATGTTCCTAAGAGGAGGGGGAAAATAGTTTTGAAAAAGTTTTATAGTTTTGAAAAGTAAAATCAGAAATAAAAATTTTGAAATAAATTAGAAATAAAATTGGGTCATGGAAATATAGAAATATACTTTTAAATTTAAATTTGAATATATGATCATATAGAAATTTTAGAGATTATTTACAGAAAATTGTATAGAAAATATAGTAGAAACAAATTTTGGAGGAATTTTTTAGAAAATGTTTTATAACTGAAATTATTTTGGTACTGAAAGAAATAACATTTTGACCTGTATTTCAATTGGAGATTTTGCCTGGAAATTCAATTTTAATGTAAGAAATTGAAAATGTCCAAGATCTGAATCAAACCTGGCAAATTCATTCTTCCTCCAAATCTTACAAAAAGTAGAACATCTTGTTCCATATGGATCTCTCTGATAATTCTGTGAAGCAGAGTATGGTTTCTCCTATGTTTCTTGGGACTTTTTCATTGCTGCACTGACTGGGATGGAACTATTTCAAATTCCTATAACAGCTTTTTAGTTCAGAGTATAGAAAGACAATCCTATTGTGAATTGTAGATAATCAATAGGGGATCAGGAACATATTGTGAACTCAGTGTTTTAGATACTGAAACTGGGAAAACTGATAGTAAAAGAAATAGTGAGGATGAATATCTCTATCAGCACTTGAAATCTAGGACAGATCCAATGTAATCAACTCCTAGTCCTTCTACTCTGAAGAGAGCCTGTTACCTGGATCTTGTCTGCATTCTGAGCTTCTGAACCCCCAAATTGCTCATTTCCTTGATACTGTCATGGATTATGTTACCCCAAACTATATCATAGACATACATTCCATGATAAAATAGACTTGAGGCCTTTGGACTGTATTCCTTGGTGGTATTCAGCTCCCTCCACCCCAGACTGTGGGGGCTACACTGTGCCATGTGACTGGCCCATCATGTTACACCGAGTCACCTCTTTAGTCCTAAGATGTAGTAATAAAGGCCATGAACTGTATCAAGCCATTCAGAGAGGCCCTCAAGGTGGTTGGATTTATCAACAAAACCACCAGTGCAGCTCCCCCAAATGAGTGGTGGTTTCTGTAAGCTCAAGAGAATCTATATCTTCAATACTTGGACCATAATTTGGTCTTTTGCTCCATTTGTTTATGCCAAGTTAGGCTTAAGAGTAGCCATAATTTTGTCAATTTTAAGTCTAGAATTCCTCCTCTGTTTCACCTCCATTACAAAATTTTGCTGTGTGTGTGCTATCAATCTGGGTCTAGTTTTGAAGGCCCTCCTGAAAGCAGTTTGACTGCCTTCCTCAGTGCTATTACACATATCTCAGGAAAAAGAGGACAATTCCAAAAACCCAAATCATAAATCTGTGAGTTGGTGACCTCTGGATGATTGTTTATCTGCATTGGTCAAGCTTTTCCTCTGTTCCCTCAGGTTGGGATAGCACATGTGGAGCAGCCTGTGTGGAGCACACCCATACAGAAGGTTTAGGAAGAGTCAGCTATACAAGGCATTTAGCTGCCTGAGCACATGGAAACAAGAGCTCTACCTGGGAAAGTTCTAACCCAATAGCCAGTCATGGAAGTAGTAGCCCTGGGTATGAATTTTGGGGGCACCATTGATTCCCAGCCTCAGGATTACAGTAGTGATCTCCTCTTTAAAGAACTCCTCTTTGGGACTTGAGGGATTGACTCAGTCTAGAATAGCTACTATTTGCTACATCTAGTGCTCTGTAACAAGCTTCAGAATGAACGTTTCCTCTGATGGTTATAAAATGGGCCTGTGCTCTAATTAATCAATTATATTGGTCACATATGTATAAATTGTTATGAATGATATTGGAGACTGTACTAGCAGGGGTCAGGAACTAAAGTTTGAGAGACCTAAGAGAGAGAGGGGACAGATAAAAGGAAACACTCTCCTAGGTAGAGCTACACAAGGGAAGGTAAGAGGTTTGATTAAGGTCCAGAGCTGAAAAGGTAAAGATAAAATCTCCTTCAGTCTTTGATTTCTGTTTTCTTCCCTTGATAGATATTATCCTAATTCCGTTAGTACATTAGGATAATAAGATGTTCAGTTTCTTATGGATTAATAAGATCTACTTATTCTTTTGGTATTTAGGAATGGTAGGTTTAGGGAAGAGGGAAAATTAGGAAGTCCCTAATTCTATTTTAACCTAGATTCCCTTCAGGGATTGAGGGTTCAGGTCTGGAGACCTGAGTCCCTGAGTAGATTATGGAGTCAGGCTGTTGTATTTTCCTGATATAGAGAGATGTACAGTTATTGAAGAGATCAATTGACAATCTTCTTGAGTGGATAGTCTTTTATCTTCCCTAAAGGGAAAAAGTCTCTATCCACCACAACTGAGGAAAGATGGCTAATCTGATTTCTTCAGATAGATGAGGGATTACAGCAGGTCGAGTTCAGCAAGGTGCTCCTCTCCCTTCAGTTTCAAAAGAGGGAAGAACCGCTCTCCAACTGTTCATCTGATTTTCTTGGCTAGAGGTTCTAGCCCCATCCCCTATCGCCAGCAAAATTCCATTCTCTTCCTGCATGAGGTTTCCTTGCAAACCAAGTCCTTGCAGTGCAGATTGTACCTCTCTCATCCATAAGACTTATCAAAGTTACTAAATGATACTTTCAAATAGCACAACACACTCATCTAAACCAGGATATTACATCTAGGAGGGATCCATCCTCAGGGACACCCACATGGTTCAATAGCCGTGGCTTAGTAGTTCTTAAATGGGTCCTAATTGTTTTTTTGGATTCTTATTTTAATCATTATAAACTGTTTCATTACTCTATCCAAATGTTATCTTGCTTTGAAGCATATGTTCTAGATTGTTCTTCTGATGTATTTTCTTTAGAGATGAATTCTTTCAAAGATGTTGCTAATACCTTCAATCCTGTTCCACTAGCTGTTGTATTGCTTAATACTAGAGCCCCAACATCAGAGGTTGGGCAGAGTTTATGGCTCTGTTCAAACATGGAGCCCCAGAAAATGCAAGGCATCTGCAAGAGGAGAACTGGGACTCGGTGCAAATACTACCCAGGATCTAGTGACGGTGAGAGTTACTGCTTCCTGATATTGTGGTTATTTCATATTCCTCTGCCTGCAGACACTTGGTCCTTCTGAGGAAACTAAGGGCATGCTTGGAACCCCTCTGCTTTCAATGGACACCCCTACAAACAAATCTTTCATCTCCAGTTTTTACAATAGATTTTTCTGTGCTAGCTCGTACCTACACTGCATGAACTTTACCTTTTGCTCTTTGTGACAACAGTGGAAAGGGACACACTGGGCATATGTCCAACCTCAAGCATTCTTCAAAATGTTTTGTTCCTAGACTGTAAAAGCAGTAACTTCATTTTCTGGAATATTGATTAGTCCTTATTGTACTTTTTGTTATTGTACTGACATGTGATTTTGATGATGTAGCTTTACTTAATTAAGTTGTACACATTCACAATATCATTCTACTCATCACCCCCCAATTTGCAGTGTCTGTAGATCAAAAATGATCTAGCAGAAAACTGTGAGCAGTTTTCTTGGGATCAGAGGAGGGTTAATGTGAGTGAAAAATCCCCTACCTCCTTCTACGAGGATTAGATTTGATTGTGTGAATCTTAAAAACTGCTCAGACTACCTTAGAACATTTGGTTAAGACTATTCCCCATTTAAACAATGGAAGTACTTGATTAGGAATGTATTGGGAACATTAACATTACTCCACCCATAATTAGACAGTGCCTTAGGGGAAGATAAAGTTGTAAACTCCTGATGGAACAATGATAAAGTCCCTAACTCATACTTATAGTGAGGCCAAAACCTTAAGCTAGGTCTATTTTTAGTTCTAATACAAAAGATCTGGTCGTTGACCCCTGGTGAACCAGGGCTTTGCTCACCTAGCATGTGAAGACTGTTTCAGTGGAACAGGCAGAAGAAACCAATAAGAAGGTTCAACGGCTAAGTACCTATAAAGGTTAAATTAATCACTAAAAGGTCAAACAACTTACAAAAGGCAAGCTTAACAAAAGAGGTGTGAAGTTTTAGTCTACTCAGGGAAGGTGATAACAAAATGGCCTAGGCCATTTTGGTCTAGGCCCTTTCCTACTATTTCCTCTTACTCAGTCTCTCTCCCTTCCCTTAATTTTCTTCATTTGTATTAATTAAAATCTCCATAAAAACCCAGCTAACTTGGGTATTTTCATATTTTGGGAAATTTCCCATGGCGACCACTTATTTTTTATTTAAATCAAGACACTAAAATTTTATTTTTACAGTTTTAGCAATTCACAGTCCTAAAACCCACATTTTCGTGGTCACAATTGTTAACAGTAATCTTTAGATGATCATAATTGTAATTCTAAGATAGTTAAATAATGTTAGTATAAGATGATTTTAGTAGGCTTGTTGTGATTAGTATAAGTTTCTAGTAAGATAACTGCTTGAATATAGTTAATCCTTGTCAGTATAGACCTCAGTTTTGGGCCTTAGACTCCAAATTGCTATATCACACACCCTCAGCAATCATGGTCTTGAATTTGAGGCTGGCTCCTCATTAGCACAGAGGCTTTTGCCTTGGTTATAACCCTGGTGACTCCCCTTCACCTTTGTATACACCCTGAAGGAGGTCAGAACAACCTCTGGGGGCCAGGAGTAAACTCTTGTCCAAGTCAGCATAACCGTTCCAGCAGCTAAGCAGACACTCCCTGTATTGTGAACCCCTCAGCTAGCTGCAACTGCCAAATCATGACATGCTATTGTTCAGCATTTCATGCTAGCCCCCTAAACTTTAAAAGTTGTTCCCCTAGCCAAGCCAGTGTGACTCTTCCCTTAGGGGCAGCCCTAGCACCTAGCACACTAGTAAATAAACGGTGATCCTTTGCCTACTTGCATTGTCTCTGTGTCTCCATTCTTGGAGGATTTTCTCGGACCCAATATTTGGTGCATTGGCCGGGAATCCTCCACAAGTGGACCACTGGAACATGGACACCAGGTTACTGTGAGTGTGGGCTGTAGCGATGTGTGACTGAATGTGCAAATGGTCTTTTATGGGGGGCTGGCTGACTCTTGAGGATATATGGCTTAGTGGTCGGGAGATCCCATGCCTTGCCAAGTTCCGAGGCTACAGTCTCCATTCCTACCTGTGTGTGAGTGTGGACTGGCTTAGTATGCGGTTCCTGTGTCCTGTGAGGGGCCAGACCGGAAAGGCTGGGAAGCGATTGGGTGATGAATGTCTGAGTTTGTATTACTGCCAGGAATTTTTGTCTGTGTCTCTGAAAATTTCTGCCCAGAATATGGGTGAGCCAGAAATTCTTGTTTGTTGTTTTTTGCCCAGAGGATTTCTGCCCGGAATGCGGAGGGGGGGAAGGGGGGAAGATCAGGAATTCTTGTTTGAAACTTTTGCCCAGAATACAGGGAGTTCAAGTCCCTCTGCCTAGTTTGGAACTAGGGCATCTATCAGTTACAGAGGTTAGAGTTCCCTGGGGCTTGGAGCCTGTCTGTGAGGAGTTAAAAAAATCCCCTTGGGCTTGGAGCCCAGCTGTGAGATTCATAAACAAGCACAAGCTCCCTGATCAAATGCCCTACATCCTGACCTGGTAGGACTTGGTCTTGGAACACCCCCCCCCCCCCCGGGTCCGTACCCTGATGTTAGCCGCTAATCACTCTACCATCCTAGTGGCCAAGGCACCGATCCCAACCCCTCCCGTGTTGCCCCCTTTGGGGTCACCACCCCCGGACTCCCCATTACCCCCATCTCATGTGTCCCTGGTTCGGGCTGATGGTTCCAGGGTTTTTTTTTGTTTGTTTGTCTTACCTGTTCTCTCATGTTAAATAGCTGAGTACCATCAGAAAAAAATTGAGGAAATTGGCTTTTTAATACCCTAAATTCTAACACCAGGTGGCAATTAAACATACCTTACAAGAAAGAGGGCATAATATGGGTAGAATCCCCTTACTTTTTGCTTGGATTTTACAGCAAGGGCCCACTGAGAAATCCAGGTAGAGATGATTAGAGAAACAGGCCACCTGGAAGCTATCAGTTCACTGATCAGATCTCCCTCTTTTGCTACAAGGAGGATAGGAGAGTTGATTCTGAACAGACCAATTTTCACTTAAGATTGAATCTAAGGGTTGATGCATACAACTTGGGAGGATTGCTATTGATTTCGATATGGTTCAAATGTAAATTCATGTATTGTGTCAGTTAAATGTGAAATGTTAGCTGGATTTTCTTGAGCACAACAAAACTCATGGTTAGAAGTTTGTTTTGTTAGATCTTGCAATACATAATGGTTTCAGTGAATTTGAGAATTGTCTAAATGTGATTGATAGCCAGTCTGACACTGTTTTATTCTATAAGGACAGAAATTGTACTGGCTACTTTATAAATACAAAACTCAGCCAGAAAAAGTTGGTGTGTTGTTGAGAAGAACTTATTCTAGAATTTATACTTGGGATTTTTTCAAATCAGATGACATTTTAATGTATGTGCTGTGTGAATTTCAAAACTATTCCACCCTAATCAGACCATTCTTTAGAAGATCTGATTTAGCTTTTTCCTGATCAATAACAATAGAGATACTTGGAATAACAGAATCAGATCTTGGAAACCCACATTCTCCACCCTACTCAGTGTAACAAGATTAGGAAGGGCTGCATCAAACTCAAGATTTAATTATTTGATGAAATGGCGTTAAACAGACATGTGCAAAAAAAGGACAGACCTCTGGGTGGTCCTAAGTCAAGCTTGAGCCACCATTGGCACATGTGAGATGTAGGAACTGAGGTAGAGAACAGCCTCTGGAATTCTCGGGACTTCCTGTGAGGAGGGCTAGAGTTCAGTTCGATCCTGAAGCTTGAGGTTGGAGGAGGCCTGCAGACTGCTTTCTTTCAGATTGGTCACATGACTGATAAGGGCTGACCCCTTTCCCTGACTTGGCTCTCCAAGGCCTTAAAGCCCACATTGGCTCAGCCTGAACCAGATTGGTTCTGAGTTAAACTCCTTTCCTTCTCTCCCTCTTTTCTTCTCTCCCTCTCTCTCTCTCTCTCTCTCTCTCTCTCTCTCTCTCTCTCTCTCTCTCTCTCTCTCTCTCTCTCTCTCTCTCTCTCTCTCTCTCTCTCTCTCTCTCTCTCTCCTTCTAATATTTTCTTCCTCCTGTTGTAATTAAATCACCATAAAATTTTGGCAGCTGACGGGTATTTTATTATTTGGGATTTCCCTAGGCTACCATTTAAATTTAGATTTTTTTTCAGTCTCAACTATAATTTTAACTGTTACGGCTGTCAGAACTAGCAGCAAGAAATCATATGACATTCAAGAAGTTTTTAAAGTAGTTAATCTGTGCATGGGATTTAATAATACAAGTACTAAGAATTTGGTATTTTGCAATGGAGTTACTAGTTGATATGAATTCTACTGTGAAATAGATACTACAAATTATAAATTGGAATAATGTTGATGGAATTTAATCAGGTATATGGTAATGTTTTGAGCTAAAAGAAAACTAAACTGAAGGTTTTATTCTAATTTAGACAGGTTTAAGAGGAGTACAGGTAAATGCTTTGAACTTCTGTTTGGTTACACACTGAGAGATTACTAAAGGACTTAATCAAAATTATTTGGAAGTTGTGGAGTTCAAACTATAATCCACTGAGAGTAAATTATTATGAAGGGGGTTTGACACATTAAAATTTTTTAATTGTGGTAAGCTATGCTCAGTTGTTAAAGAAGGATGGGTCAGACTTCCGGTTAAGATGGCGGCTTAGAGAAAGCTAAAGTTCAGATCTCCGGAAAACCCTTCCCGACCGATCTCAAACTATAAGCTCCTAAGGCGCCGAAATTCAAAATGATCAACAGCACGGACCCTGGGAACCCTCCTCCTGGACCTGGACCTGGATCAAAAGGTACGGCTCCCCTCAAAAGCCAGAACCCGAGATCACTTGGACCTAAGGGGTAGGAGCACAGAGTCCAAGGCTCCGGGAAGCAGCAGCCCGGCCCGGCTCAGAGAGCAGGGTCTTCGGAACAACAACCCTCAGGGCCTTCTATTTGAGTCCCAGTGAAAGTCACTGCCTGGAGCAAGACAGCCTCAGGGGCTGGATCCTGCTATCCAAGTCTCAGTGAAAGTCCCTGCCCTCGGAGCTTGGGGAAGCTGCAGCCCATCCCCCCGCAGGCCGACGAAACAGCCTCACGGCCAGCGATTCTGAAGGCAACTTCCGGAAAGCAACGTGGTCCGACCCTTCCATTCCAGTTCCAGTGAGGCATATTCAGTTTAACCCAGGGAAAGCTCATAGAATGGACAATCTGCCCAGGACTAAAGCCTCTGATCACCAGACAGAGATAAGAAAAGCTAATCCTCCACATTCAGAGATGGCAAACTCCACAGAAGCACAGAAGCCCCAAAATACCAAGAAAAATAAGAAGAAAGGGGCGACTTTGGACACATTCTATGGAGCCAAAATACAAAATACAGAGCAGATAGAAGAAGATATACAAGAAAATGCTCCAAAATCTTCCAAAGGAAATGGAAACTCTCCACAAACCCATGAAGAATTTGAATCAGAAATGACCAAAAAGATGGAAGCCTTCTGGGAAAAAAAGTGGGAAATAATGCAAAAGAAATTCACGCATCTACAAAACCAGTTTGACCAAACTGTAAAAGAAAACCAGGCTTTAAAGCAAGAACTTAAAAAGCAAAGCCAAAACACCAAGAAATTAGAAGAGAACATAAAATATCTCACCGACCAGGTGATAGATCTGGAAAATAGAGGGAGAAGGGATAATTTAAGAATAATTGGACTCCCAAGAAGGATGGGTCAAAGTTAAAACCTAAATCTAGCCAAACAACCTTAGGATAAATGCTCACAAGCTATTAACTCCTTCTTTGCACACAGGAAGGAGAAAGAAGTGCATCTCACAAGCCATTAACCCCTTCCTTGCCCACAGGAAGGAGAAAGAAGTGCCTATGATTTTTCCACACTGATACTTAGGGACTGAAATAGGGACCTCACAGAGTTGACAACCACTGTGTGATAGAACTTAAAGGTGAGTAGGGAGGTGAAAGAGAACACATAGATGTTCTACTCTTATAATTGGATCCCTGATCTAGGGATAATTTCTAAAATTAATGTATGTGTTGTGGGAAAATCACACATGATTCTATAATTTCTCTGGACAGTTACCCTGAAGCGATTCTTCTATGACCTTGTCTTAGTCTTTCAGATGGCCTAGGTCTAAGAGATGATATATCTCTGATTTATATTACTATGGAGTTCATTGTTGGAGTTTGGTTGCTGGTAGTGTGGGTTGGTGTTTAGTTGAGTTCTATAATGGTGGGCCTGACCAGCAAAGACCAACAAAGATTATTAAGGAGCAGAGGATGCAGGGAGAGAAGAGGAGACTTGGCAAAGCTCCGTGGAGAATTTTGAGCTTTTGAATGGAGATCCCAAAGAGGCAGGAAGCATTTCCTTGCTGGGGATCTTGCCAAGAGCTAAATAGAGGTTTCACCTGAGTCTTGCCCTGACACCACTTCTACTAAGCTGTTCCTTCAAAGAAACATCTCAGCAGAGTTTCAAGACTCTTCTGACCCGGGAGGGTCATGGACTCCCTGCTCTGGAGCCTGACTCTCTCCCTTTGCCTTTTGCACCTGTTCTGACTATTCCTTATCCTGATGGTATTAAAATTAGGAGTGAGGGAATTAGCTGGGTTTGGAAAGGAGAAACTCAGAATTAGCTTGACAGCTGTCTGTGTTACTGACCTTGTAGGACAAATATGTACCAGGGACTCTGACTCCCTCTTTCCAACTCCCGTACAAGCTTTATAGTCATTGCTTATTAAACCATTCTTTTTTTTTAAACCCTTACCTTCTGTCTTGGAATCACTACTGTGTATTGGTTCCAAGGCAGAAGAGTGGTAAGAGCTAGGCAATGGGGGTCAAGTGGCTTGCCCAAGGTCACACAACCAGCAAGTGTCTGAGGCCAGATTTAAACCTAGGACCTCCTTTCTCTAAGCCTGGCTCTCAGTCCACTGAGCTACCCAGCTGCCCCCTTATTAAATGTTTCTTAATCACAGTCAGATATTTCTTTTGGTTTATCTCCTTGAGCTAAGGGAAGGTAATTTGCTGAAGCTATAGATCAGGCTCAGGAGAGGATTCCAGACCCTTCCCTGCTGAGTCAAAGGACTCAGAGGAAGTATGTCTCCCTGATCTCTCCCCGCCAGAGAATTTTGGTATAGCCATCACTTCATCTGATACAAGAGATCTCCCTTCAACTTCCCATCAGCCTCATGTAATGGGGGATCCCCTATTTCCAGTGCAGCACCCCTGACAGCAACACCTATCAGGAGTGAGGAAGAATAGGAGTCAACCTATCAAGGCTTCTATCTCACAGCATTCTGGTGCCTTTCACAATAAGCTCCCTTTAGGACATCCTTAACCATCATTATAATAACACCAAAGTCTAGTTCACTTATAATCCTTACCGAATGTAAACAGTGTGGAAAGGCTTTTATTTTATTTATTCATTTATTTATTTTTTAAGCCCTTACCTTCCATCTTGGAGTTAAGGCAGAAGAGTGGTAAGCACTGGGAAATGGGAGTTAAGTGATTTCCCCAGGGTTACACAGCTAGGAAGGCCTGAGGTCAGATTTGAACATAGGACCTCCCATCTCTAGGCCTGGCTCTCAATCCACTGAGCTGCCGAGCTGCCCCCAGGAAAGGCTTTTAGACAGAGGGACCTTCTTGCTGAACATCAAACAATACACACTGGAGAGAGACTTTATGAATACAAACAATGTGGAAAGGCTTTCATGCACAGGGACTCTCTTGCTAGTGTAAGATTTAGAATTGGTTTGACTAAATATAAGAATTTTTAAAAGTTGTCCTGTTTGTTGTTTATGAAAATAATTAGCTTCTTAACTCAAAACAAATCTGTTAGTAACTCTTAATAATTCAATATAATATAAATAGAGCAAATGAAAGAAATTTAAGAGGAAAGTAGAAAATATTTCCTTCTTTGATATAATAAAGCTACTAACAGCCTCATGGTTTAGTTTTAAATTTTACAATTTGGCTGACCACAAAGTTGGATCAGGACTCATTTTCTTCACTTTTTACTCTCTAAAACTATCTTGAAGTCAGTTTGATAGAAGGTAACTCTGGAGTTCAGAACTCTCTCTAAGTTTGTAGAGCAGTTAGAAATAGACAAAAGGGCACATTAGCCTCATAGCTACAGCCTTTGGTCTAATACTGTAAAGTCCTTTGCAAGTGCCTCCCTTCTATGGAAAAACTGTGCTGCTGTTGCCTCCTGATCACTGCTGATTCCCCAAAAGTTGTGGGTGGACAGCACAATTCCCATCCACTTTTACCTTCAACTGAGAACAGTTGACTAGAGAGCCCTGACCCATCACCTTACTGCTGCCTGGTAAGCTGGGTTTTTAGCAACAATCAGCCTGCCTTACAGGGATCTACCTGGTGAGAAGGGGTCAATCAAATCTACTACTTCCCAGCCCAGAACTCTGGATTGGTGAGAAGGAGTTATGTTAAGGGTAAAATTAAGATTGTTGATTGAACATGTTATATTAGTGCTCGTCAGGGCTTTAAGTTCAATCCCAATAAAATACTAAAGTCAGTTCTGGATTTTATGGTTGTTTAATTACAATAGTAGGAAGAAAATGAGAAGAAGAGAGAGAGGAAAGGGAATTGGCATGCTCTGGCCTGGTCTGAGCCAATAGGAATTCAGAGGCCTTGGCCAAGGGGCCTTCTCAGAAGATTCACTCTAGCTCAGCTTCCAGCCATGAGGCTTCCTTCTAGATGAGGGACCTCCTCCGAGGATAGTGCTTTTAGGAGGTTAAGGAATGGAGGAATCAGCCTTACCATTCACCAGGGTCACTCAGGGAAGACACCTCATGCTACAAAGCCAAACACCTCAGAAGATGCGACCCAAATAGATAGACTCCTGTATATCTGCAGGTATTGCAATGGTGGGATGCTCTTTCCCCTCCTGGATTTCTGAGAGAAGTACAGGGAGTAAATCAAAAGATTCCTCAGGTACTTCCAATGATAAGGAACCATCTGGGGAGCAACTTATTGTGGCTCTGAGTTTGCCTGGAAGGTCCCTCCCCAGCAAATTTAAAGGGGAGTTAGGCATCAAGGGGAAAGAATGTTGTACTTCTAGGGGTCCTACAGACACCATCCTAGGAGAAAGCTTTTTAACTCTTTGGGGTATCCCCAACACTCCCATTACATTCTCTGAGCCAATGTAATAGCAATATAAATCAGGTGTACTCTTTAAATACAGACCTGAAAGCTCCAATGTCCAAAAGACAATCATAATAGGTGTTACCCACCTTTAAGGTAACATGGGGATCATTAATATGGGGTGGGAGGCAGTGGCTAGGGACAACAGGTAGTAAGACATTAGGGTCCAGAAAATCAAAGGTTGTATCTTCTGATTCTTGTGCACTGACACTTCCCCCCGGGGCACCTTCATAGTATTTGGGAAGTTCCTTGGCCTCCTCCCTGAGGGCCATTAGTACCCAAAGTATTTTTTGGACAAAAAAGTTATATTGTTGTGGAGTCATTTGGTTTGAGTGATCATTTTTCCAATTTCTATTCCTATAGTTATTACTAAAGTTGTGTCATTATTATAGGTATTTCTATAATTATTATTCCTGTAGTTGTTATTAAACTGCATATTATTTCTGATTGCCTTGAATAAATTTCTACACTACATCATTCTGTGGCCCTTCTCTCAGAATTGGCAGGTAATGGATTGATAGTTAGACTCTTAGAGAGGGGCAAGTGCCATTGGTTGAGTATAATGCCCTTTTTCCAGTTTATCAATTTTAACTCTTAAATATTTCAATTCTTCCCTCATTGTCTCTATGAGATCATTAGTCTCTTCCTCTTTTTCTTTGTTTCCTTTTGAAATATGTACAGCAGTTTTTCTCAAATCATCAAGATCTATTTCAGACCACTTTAGGCAATGAGTTCTAAAATCCCTGATCACTTTGCAAGTTATTGACAAAGTGCCTTCTAATTTGTCTCATGTAATTTTCTTTAGAAAGGTCCAAATCTAGGTATCAACTCCCAAACTCAATTATTCTGTCCATGAATCTGGAGGGTGTCTCATCCTCATTTTGCATAAGTTTTTTTAATTCCATCCATTTATCTGTGCTTTCAGAGCACTCTCTCATAGCAGTTAGAGTGACCTCCCTACAACGATATAGTTGTAAATAATCCTCAGAGTTGTTATAGTCCCATTTGGGATCCTGAGATCTCAGTGTGCTACATTGCACCCCTGGATTTTATTGACCTGAGAAATTATATTATTTTTCTCATGTTTCTCATGTTCCATTGAGAAGGCCTGGAGTAAGTTTTCAATATCTTTGTAAGACAGCTTGTACTGAAAAAATATGTCTGTCATCTTTTTCTTTACCAAAAAGGGATCTTGTTCATATGTGGGAACATTTCATGTGAATTCATTTATTTCTTGGGGAGTAAACAGTATATGGTGCCTTAGAGTCACCACATCCCCATTGTGTCCTATTTTGGATACTTCTCTTAGAAGAAAAAGGCCTCTAGTTGAATTTGGTAAGGGTGAGTCAGTTTGACTGGAAAATAAATCCAAGAAATACAATCTAAGATTAATTAGACCACCCCTCCCCCACATTAGCCTAGAAGTCATATTCTATGAAATTATGAAAGAAAACTGCCTTGATATTCTCCACTCATAGGTTAAAAGTGAAATGGAAACAATCCACATTTCCCCTCCTGCAGTAAATCCCCAAATCACAACTCCCAAGAATATTGTAGCCTAATTTAAGAAATTTCATATTAATGAGATAGTATAGCACTAAGATAGGAGATCAATAGCACTAAGGAGATAGTATAGCACTAAGCCAGTAAGAAACAATTCTTATGTTGTGGAGCCCCAGTGTTAAAAATATAGGTTCTGGGGAGTTCTATATTAAAGGATCAAAATGCTTTGAATTAGATATTCTAAAAGGCATGGAGACTGGATTTATCACCATGAATTACCCATCAAGATGGAATATAAATATATACATATATATATATTCTTTCAGGGAGAAAAAAAATCATTTTTTAATAAATAGAGGGGAAGTCCAAGCATTACTGATGAAAAGAACAGACCAAAGCAGAAAATTTAAATGTCCCAATCCAAAATTCAAAAGAAGCAATAAAATGTAAAAAGAAAGAGAAAATGTACAAGAGTTAAGAAGTTTAAATTTTTCATGTGCCTAGTGGAAAGATGATATTTGTTGCTCTTAAAAATGTTTTTATCGTTATCATAGTAGTTAACAGAAGTATACTTAGACAGAAAGTGTGGTATTAAAGTGTTACGAAAGGGTGGGAAAGAGGATAACATTGAAAGAAAATGGAAAAGAGATAAATTATATCAAATAAAGAGGTATGGGAAGAAAAACCATTACACTTGATGGAATGATGAAGGTGGTGACAGGCAATCAGTATTACTTATTCTCATTTGGATTAACACCCAGACTAATTGGGGTATAGAATCTTATCTTACTCTATAGAGGACATGAGCAGAATAAGGAAGGTAGTGGATAGAGAACAATAATATAATGGAAGTGGAATAGAGGGAGTGATTAAAAGGGAAATGTGTGGATAATAAGTGAAAGGAGAAAGTGTAGGATTAAAAGAGGAGAACAAGATGAAGGAGAATACTGAAATGGCAATCATAACTTGGATTATAAATGAGACGAACTCATAAAAAAATGGAATCATATAGCACAGCGTATTAAAAACCAGAATCCTATGATATTTTATTCACCAGAAACCCATTTGACATTTGCAAGTAGTCATTTAGAGAGTAAAGGTAAGGGCAATGTTATTTCTATAACAACATAGAAATAAAAAACAAAAATATAAAACTAGCTCACAGTTAATTTTTCCTAGACTTGCAAGTTTATTCTAATCCTTCCTTCATTCTTCCCTCAGATCCCATTCTAGATGATGGGAATTGAAAGAAAGGGAATTAGTATTTCAAAATATCTGTTCTATGTCCTCTACTGGATAAAGTTGCTCATAATTATCATTAATTTCACAATACTTCTGTGACTTTGATACTCTTATTGCCCTGAATTCACAATTGAGGCAGCTGAGCCAAACAGAGTTTAAATAATATGCTCAAGGGCACCCAATTACTAATGTGGAAGAGGCATGGAGTAAGAGAGAATTTCAAGCATGCAAGAAATAAAGCTGGGGCCCTGATATGTCAATCAAGGTGAACATTCCAAAACAGGATGTTCCTAGGAAAGGCAGTTGGAGCTGGCCAGAGGAGATAAACTGAGACTTCTCCTCTGGGGTTCCTGACCAAGGGAGACTGGCTTCGTATATCCTAGGTTGAAGGACCTTTGGAGGGGCTTCTGGAATTAATCTCAGAAGAAATTAATTTTTTGTTGGTGGTTTTGTGTAATTGGATGAAGAAAGAAGGTTTAACTGTTGTCCTCCATCTCTCTGACTGTCCCTGAGTCACAGCTGTGACAGGACTGACATTTCCCAAAATCCTCCCAATCCTCCTTATAGATTAGGGACACCACTATCCCTCTCACCTCAATCTTACCTCAATTTCCATCCTGTCCTATCTTTTCCAATAAACTTCCTTACCTGAGAAAGAGAACAAGAGTATCTTCTCTAAACCTCTCAGTTCACCTTTGAGTTACATAGAAAGGTGACTGACTAACAGGGGAGGAGGGGAAGGGAGGCAGAAGGGAGAGAATGGAAAAGGGAGGGAGGGAGGAGGAGAATAGGAAATATCTTCATCTATTAGCCTTCAATAGTGATCTATAGGCAACCCCAGAGTAATCTCCTCTAGCAGTATCTATCTCTCTAGCAGCATCTATTGGCAACTTAACAATGTCTATTTTGTAGTTGCCTTTCCAAACAGACCCTATACTCTGGAAGGTCCTGGTTCAAGTGTATGTGATCTTTATTGCTGTGTTGCAAACTCTAACCCAAGTGAGGAAGATATTTAGATTTGTGATTCCCCTTAAGGCAGAAAAGATTATGGCTATTGATAGCAACCTGGTTATGGGAATGGACAATGGGCAAGCAGATAATGTACCTAAGGACAGTGGAGATGAAACTGAGAACAAGCTTGATAGTGAACCTGAGGAAATCTGTCCACTAAAAGAGGTCACTAAATTATCCAATAATTCTGGTGTGCTACACACCAAAGCCCATAGACAATTCACTCCACAGGAACTTGACTCCATAAGGAAACATTTCCCAAAATTTGATGAAAATCCTTTCAAATCTCAGAAGGAGTTGAAACAGGCTTTCAGGATCTTTCATACTGATTTTGAAGATGTTGAGTTCCTACTATCAGAACTCTTCAGCCCCCGTGAACAGAGGCAATTCTTGATGAAGACAAGATCTGACAGCAATTTAACTAGCTGGACAACTATGGAGCAAAGGGTAGATATGGACTTTGCTAACCTTATTTGCATGTCTTACCTAAGAAAATGCAGAGAGGATTTGCTGCAGGCCATAAAAGAATGCTGTTCAAAACCTAATCCATGGGCTAGGTTTGACAAGATCTTGCAGAATAAAGGGGAACAACCTGCCACATACATAGACCGTCTGTCAGAGATGGCAGATTCAATCTTAGGTCTAGAAGCTGATAGAGAAGAGTCTGCTAACCATGTCCGTAGACAATTTTTTTTAATTTAATTTTTTTAATTTAATTTTTATCTTTTTAATTTATTTTTTTGTTATAATACTTTATTTCCCTCCCTCCCCTTCACCCACCCTTCCAGCAGCCGACGGACAATTTCATTGGTTATTACTTGTGTCCTTGATCAGAACCTATTTCCATGTTGTTTGCACTAGGATGTTCATTTAGAGTCTACATCCCCAACCATCTCCCTTTTACTCGTGTATTCAATTAGTTGTTTTTCTACAGTGTTTTTACTCACACAGTGTTTCTTCTGAATGTGGATAGTGGTTTTTCTCATAGATTCCTCCAAGTTGTTCAGGATCACTGCATTGCCATTAGTGGAGAAGTCCATTACATTCGATTGTACCACAGTGTATCAGTCTCTGTGTACAATGTTTTCCTGGTTCTGCTCCTCTCACTCTATGTCAATTCCTGGAGGTTGTTCTAGTCCCCATAGAATTCCTCCACTTTATTATTCCTTTGAGCACAATCACCAACATATACCACAATTTGTTCAGCCATTCACCAGTTGAAGGACATCCCTTCATTTTCTTTTTTTTTTTTTTTGCCACCATAAAGAGCATAGCTATGAATATTTGTGTACATGTCTTTTTTCCTTATTATCTCTTTGGGATACAAACTGTGAGACTTAAAAACTACTCAGACTGTACTTTAGAAGATTTGATTTAGCTATTTCCTTATTGTAACAATGGAGATACTTGATCTAACAAGAATCAGGAATATCTTGGGAACTTTACATTACTCCACCCATGCTTAGACATACTTTAGGGGAAGATAAAGTTGTAAACTCCTGATTGAACAATGAAGGTACTTAACTCATACCTTATAGTCAAGCTAGAACCTTAAGCTAAGTCTCTTTTTAGATCTAATACAAAAGAGTGTTAAGTACCTATAAAGGTTAAATTAATCACAAAAAGGTCAAGTAACTCACAAAAGGTAAGCTTTACAAAGAAGTGTGAAGTACCTCCGAAGATATACTCTAACCAGAGTATTATACACAGTCTCTGTGTATAATGTTTTCCTGGTTCTGCTCCTTTCGCTCTGCATCACTTCCTGGAGGTTGTTCTAGTCTCCATGGAATTTCTCCACTTTATTATTCCTTTTAGCACAATAGTATTCCATCACCAACATATACCACAATTTGTTCAGCCATTCCCCAATTGATGGGCATCCCCTCATTTTCCAATTTTTGGCCACCACAAAGAGCGCAGCTATGAATATTCTTGTATAAGTCTTTTTGTCCATTATCTCTTTGGGGTACAAGCCCAGCAGTGCTATGGCTGGATCAAAGGGCAGACAGTCTTTTATCGCCCTTTGGACATAGATATTGCTTTTACACATAGTTGCTGTCAAAAAATAAAATATGTAATGATGGAGAAGAGTTATAGGTTCAGGGGTGAACAACACTTTTCTGTTATGAAAGTATATATTTTTATTTTGGTTTTTTAAATTATTTTAAAGTATTTTTCCATGGTTACATGATTCATGGTGAACAACATTCTTTCTATAATGAAGGGGTATACAAAGAATGATTACAGGAAGAACTTCACCTTGAGATCATACTTGACTATACACTATACAAATTATTCTGGAGATAAGATTCAGTGCCTCCAATTCACTAGGAAAGGCATTTCACTGTAGCATAGGCATCACAGACTTTCCCACAGTAGAGCCCTTCTCAAATACTCCAAATTTCACATTGTGGAAAAAATACCAAAATCATATAGATTTTTTTTTTATCCTAATGCTTGTTGGCATTCATCTATTACAGATTTTGTAGCCATTTCCTGGTGAACTGGCTCTCACTTCTTTCTTGTTTTTTGCTGGCACATATAGATCTTCCCAAACAAACAAAATAAGAGTACGTGGAGAAGATGTGGAAGGAATAGGGAGCCTGATCCCTACCAGGCTCATGATGCAGTTGGCTGATTTCTGGGTCTGAGCAGAAGTCTAACTCCTCTGATGAAGTAATAAGGGAGGATTTGAGGTCCCCAAGCCCACCTTGCCTCTTGAAATATCAACTAATGGGGTCTCAGGACATCCTAAAGGCTGAACTGTCAGGATCAACTCCCTTCACAAGCAGGAGGCAAGGCACCCTCTTTTCTGGGGATGATGGTGAAGGAGACATTTTTTTGCTTATGGGAATCCCGTTCCCCCATTGAGAAACCATATTATCCTCAGAGAAATAGCCTGGTATTCTTGATTGGTTAAAATCTGAATGCTATACAATATAACATTTTTATGAGATGAACAAAGTTCCTCCCTATGATAATTGCTTTCCTTTTAATCAGTGAGTCATTTTAATGGAGAAGGAGATAAGAATTCCACTTGCTCTTATGCTTACAAATAAGCAAGATTTAAGCAGATATTTTCTCCTTTCAAATATAATCAATTAAATATTGCATGGATTTTAACATTATCAATTTCCACTATTAAATGATATATTACTGTATTATTATATTTTGATGCATTATGTTATATAATACTATGATATAAATTAAAATATTACAATAGTTTTCATATAATATAATTTTATGATAACCCAAACAAATTATTTTATTAATTCTATAAAGGAGAATTAACATCAGAAAGGAAACATAATGCTTCAAAATTAGATTTATAACTCAAATGAGAATTAAAATTCTTGAAACAATGCTTGATATAATTAGAATATGTGATCAACAGACCTGATCAAATACATGATTTTTAAACATGTGTATTTTTTCACCTTTATAAAAACGTAGTTTACAATCTAGCAACTTCCAGATTGTAAGAGAAGCTGCTTTTCCACAGCATATCTATACAAGTGTTTGCCAAATTTCACCTTTTCGTAAACAATACATTGAGTTTGAAATCTGAAAGAAAACTATTAAAATACCATACTCAGATCTGCTTCCTGTAAGAATTAAAATGGTGGGAGCAAGGGAAATATATAACAATTATGAATATGCACAAGCCAACTGGGTTTTAAAGAGAAATTTAATTTATAATACACTGATTAATCAAATAGAAAAAGAGAGAAAGTAAGAAAGGAATAAGTATGAAGGGCCTCAAGCCAATAAGGCCTATACCTCAGTCCTAAAAGAGAAAATCAGTCAGTTTGTTTTATCACTCACCCAAGATCTGTCTAGGCAAGGCTTCTAATGACACCAGGCCAGCGTCCTTCCTCAAAGGGAGAGTCTCCCCGAATCCTTCTCCTAAGACCACCTCAGTCTCCAAGAGCTTCTCCAACCTCAGTCTCCACCTTCAAGAGAGCCTCCTCTCCAGACCACCTTCCAGAGAATCTCCTCCTGACTCCTCCTGAGTTCTCCTTCCAGCCTCTCCTCTCTAGAGCCCACCTCTCTTTTAAGGAAAAATCTATGTTCCCTCCCCTCAGTTCTCACACCTACTAATCACTGCAGATGTTCTAAAAAGACAGCCCATTTGAATTCACAGCTGAGTAGATTCAGTCTCTTCAATTGATCTGAACCCTAGAAAACATTGTTGGGTTGACTTAATTTCATCAAGAGGAAGACTCTGATCAAATCTTTTCCTTTCTAGGTTTAAGCAAGTTTACAAGTTGCCCCACCTTTATAGATACTTAGTATCCCATTGTATCAATTCTAAAATCAATCATGACTCAAAGAACTTCCTGTTCTATCCATAAGCATAGGTCAAAGCCCTTTCCATTGTTCAGCAAAAGGTTTCTGTCCCAAAGTAATCTTAAGTAGGGAGGAGGAGGACCCTCCCATGCCAATGGGGTTCACATTCCAATAGAGTTCTTACTTTCAATAGGTAATTTTTCAAGTATAAGATTCCCCAATGGGGGAAATTTCCAACATTCATAAGTCTAAGAAATTTTAAGGTTTACAATCCTCCTGATGATCATGGGAGACCAGTCTCCCCATTGATCAATCAACATAATCAGTTTTGTAATTCTGAATGCAATTCTAACTATAGATATACACAATATTCAATTTTCTAAGATAAATTAGAATAGTGAGAGAGGAAATAGAAAAGAAAAGAAAGCAAAACCAATGTTTTGCTAGGCGCATTGACAGAAAGCCAAATTAGGGGCAGTCCCTTTTGGCAGAAATGTGTACAGTTACAATAAATGTTCAATCAAAAGTTCAGTCCAATCAATCATATCCAAAGTTCATTTTTGATCTTCTTGATGAAGTGTAGGTTTTTGGCATCTTTCTGCAACAGTTCATTCTCTGGATATAAAAGTTTCAAGCTTCTTTCTTGAAGATCTTTTCTCAAACAGAATCAAAATCTTGAATTTTATAAAAGTAAACTCTTAAACAAAAATTAAAAGTCTTGGATTTTTATAAAAATACAATCTCAAACAAAAATTCAAAAATGCTTAGATTTTAAATTAAAATACAATCCCCCCTGAAGTAAGTATTAAAAAATATCAAGTTTAGCTCAGAATGCAATGTTCAGTTATGGGGGTGTATGTGTCAATTATAAAAAGAATAGAAAAACAATAAAAAAATAAGAATAATTCAAAATAGGCCTTGTATAGGTCCAGTTTAAAGTAATTTCTATCCCACAAGTATGTAGGACAGAATGCAGTAATATTTCACTTAGCCATTTGTAGCCAAGACTACAGGAAGTTGCCATAATATAAGAAGAAAAGAATTAGAATTCTATTTTGATGTGGAAATGTCATTCCCTCGTCTGATTTTTTTTCCCCCTCAGGGATATAGGGAGCCAGCATGATAGTCAAGCTTTGTACTTGTTTGAGTACTTCGTAAAGAGTGTAGATACAAGGAAGTCCTACGACTTAAACATAAGTTAAGCGTTGCAACCTCGAGTCTCACTTTAATATTTCTTGTGTGCTCTATTGGCACTATTCAGGTTTAGTCTGTGCTCCTTGTTTTTATCCCTTTTCCTGGAATCAGACACAAACATTAATCACAGTCCTATAATATTTTATCAATAAATGGCAGGTTCCCATAGTTTAAAGCTTTTAGGCATATATTGATATTATAGCAAGAGTATATATATTAACTTGTATTACTGCAGGAAAAAATAATATTAATATTAATTATGTGTACCTTTGGTCCAAAAAATGAGAAAAAAATCGAATATTCTGATCGAAAAAGAAAAGAAATAAGAAAAATAAGAAAAAAATCAGTAATTCAATGTGTTCTTGAAAAAACAGCATCCATTTGTCTATGGATTATTATCTCCAATTCATATGATAAGATAGAGTCACAATTCATATGATAGGATAGAGTCAATCAGTCTCAGCAGAAGATGTTTTCTTTACATGTGAGCAGTGAATCCAAGAGTCCCTTTCTCCAATCTTTATAGATGTTGGAGTAGTTAATAATATTTGGAATGGTCCTTCCCATGAAGGTTGAGTTGCTCCAGTTCACTTGAAATTCTTGATATAAACTTTATCTCCTGGGTTCAGGTCATGCAGAGAAAAGTCTAATGGTCCGGCTTGTACTGCAGCTCCGGATTCATGAAGTTCACGTACTTTGTGCTGTAACTCCTGTATATAGGAAGCAATAGTAATATCTCCCCCTAATAGCGATGTATAAGCCGGGGAGAAAGGCTTAGCCTGTATAGGCAGATGTCCAAAAAGCATCTCAAATAGTGAAATATGTAAGTCTCCTCTAGGCCTGCTTCTAAGATAAAATAGGGCCAGAGGGAGAATTTCAGGCCATTTTAAATGGGTCTCAGTGCATAATTTGCCAATCATAGTCTTAAGTTCTTTATTCATCCTCTCCACTTGGCCTGAGCTCTGGGGGTGATATGGAACATGGAATTTGGGAGTTATCCCCAAGCAAGAATATATTTGGTTTAAGACAGAATCGGCAAAATGACTCCCTCTATCAGAGTCAATACGTGCTGGCAGGCCAAAACGAGGAATAATTTCCTTTAAAAGTATCTTTGCAACAAAATCTGCTGTGGCTCGGGTCGTAGGAAATGCTTCCGGCCATCTGGTTAGTTGATCTACAATTACTAGACAAAATTTATAACGTCCAGTCTTTGGCATTGTTATGAAATCTATCTGTAGATGTTCAAAAGGTGTGTAAGCCAGAGGACGTCCCCCAAAGGCTTTTCCACGATATGCATGTTGGTTATATGCCTGGCAAATGGAGCAGGCTGAACATACTTTAGAGGCTATCCATACTCTTGACAGAGTCCACGACACCCTGGGTGCCAAAATGACCATTTTTGTGAATAGATTGGCAAATTTGGTTATAGAAACTTCTAGGGAGTAGGGGTTTTCCTTCAGATGACACCCATACTCCATTAATCTGTTTTGCTTTAAATTTTTGTTTCCATTTTCTTGACAGAGTCCACGATGCCCTGGGTGCCAAAATGACCATTTTTGTGAATAGATTGGCAAATTTGGTTATAGAAACTTCTAGGGAGCAGGGGTTTTCCTTCAGATGACACCCATACTCCATTAATCTGTTTTGCTTTAAATTTTTGTTTCCATTTTTCCACTTCCTTTTCATTATAGGAAAGTGAAAAATTTAAATTATCAGTGGTTGTTAATGTTAAAATTAATTCAGGTCCTTCTATGGCTGCCAGCTTTGCAGCGGCATCTGCTCAATCATTTCCTCTAGAGACAGGGTCAGTGCCTCCTGTATGGGCAGAACAATGAACTACAGCTAGGGCTTCAGGCAGCTGTAGAGCAGAAAGAACTTCATTAATAATTTCTGCATTAGCTATGGATTTTCCAGCTGAGGTTAAAAATCCTCTCTGGAGCCATAGTATCCCGACTGAGTGACAAATGCCAAAAGTATATCTAGAATCCGTATAAATTGTTGCCTTTTTATCCTTGGCAATTATACAAGCTTGTTTTAGAGCTATGAGTTCTGCTCCTTGAGCACTAATGTTAGAAGGTAGTGAAGCTGACCATTCAGTGGCAAATTCTGAGACTACGGCAGCTCCAGTGTAACGTATGCCATCCCTCATAAAAGAGGAACCATCGGTAAATAAAATCAGATCTGCATTGACTAAGGGAGTGTCCAAGAGATTATCTCGAGGCTTTTCTGCCATGGACACTAATGTTTCACAGTTATGTAATGGTTCTCCTGAAGTAGGTAAATCTGGAAGCAAGGTGGCAGGGTTAAGAGTTGAACAGCATTTCAAGGTAATATTTTCACTATTTAATAAGGTTATTTCATACCTTGTAATTCTCTGATCAGAGAATGCCTGTGTTCTATGTTTTATCAATAATGCTTCTATTTCATGTGGGCACATTATTGTTAATGGACATCCCAATACTAAATCAATGGTTTTTGTTACTAGTAAGGCTGTAGCAGCTACTCCTCTAAGGCATGGTGGTGCTCCTGCTGCTACTGGATCTAGTTGGGCAGAATAATAAGCAATTGGGCACTGAGAAGGTCCCAAAGTCTGAGTTAACACACCAGAGGCTACTCCTCTTCGCTCATGCACATATAAAGTAAATGGCTTGTTGTAATCTGGGATGCCTAGAGCAGGGGCAGACATGATAGCCTTTTTTAGATCTGATAGAGTTGACAAGTGTTCAGGCTCTAATTTGAGGGGTTCAGGAACCGAATCCTTTGTTAATGCTATAAGGGTTTTAGTCATTTCCCCATAGCAAGGAATCCATTGTCTGCAAAACCCTGCTGCTCCTAAAATTGCTCTCAGCTGTTTCTTAGTGGTAGGAGCACTCAATTTTTGAATGTTCTCAATTCGTTTTGGAGAAATATAATGAGCACCCGCAGTCAAGATGAATCCCAAATATTCTACTTTTTGGAGACACCACTGAACTTTATCCTTAGAGATTTTATGTCCTCTTTTGTGCAATTCCAAAAGAAGGTGTTTGCTATCTTCTTGACATGTTTTTGCATCTATTGAAGCCAAGAGTAGATTATCTACATATTTGATTAATTTGCTATTTTTAAATGTTATATTGTCTGTGTCTTGGCTCAAAATTTGCTCAAATAAGCTCGGACTTTCGACATAACCCTGTGGCAGCCGACACCAGGTATATTGTGAGCCCTTCCAGGTGAAAGCAAAAATATGCCTGGAGTTCTCATGTATAGGTATGGAAAAGAAAGCTGAACACAAGTCTACTACTGTAAAGTATGTAGCTGTGCTAGGAATAGATGAAATAATAGTATGTATGTTAGAAACTACGGAGTGTCTCTTTATAACGTGATTATTCACTGCCCTTAGATCCTGTACGAATCTATAGAGGTGCTTGCCATCGGGCCCTCTTTTTGGTTTTTTAATTGGCAGGATGGGCGTGTTGTATTCAGATTTGCAAGGGATTATTATTCCCTGTTCTATTAATGAGTTAATAACTTGTGTAATACCCTCAATTGCCTCCTTTGAGAGGGGATACTGAGGGATAGAAGGAGGTGGGCTAGATTTAGTTTTTATCTGCACAGGAACAGCAGATTTAAGTAAGCCTACATCGGAAGAAGATGTGGCCCAAAGAGACTCTGGTATATCTTTAGGTATTTCAAAAGTGGAAGTCTCTTTTGCCTGCTGGTTTTCCGAGAGAAGTACAGGGAGTAAATTTAAAGATTCCTCTGGTACTTCCAATGATAAAGAACCATCTGGTGAACAAGTTATTGTGGCTCTGAGTTTACATAGAAGGTCTCTCCCCAGCAAATTTAAAGGGGAGTCAGGCATCAAAAGAAAGGAATGTTGTACCTCTAGGGGTCCTACAGACACCATTCTAGGGGCAAGTTTATCAACTCTTTGGGGTATTCCTGATACTCCCATTACACTTTGTGAATCAACAGAATAACAATGTAAATCTGGTACATTCTTCAATACAGACCTGGTAGCTCCAGTGTCTAATAGGCAATCATAATAAGTGTTACCCACCTTTAAGGTAACATGGGGTTCATTAGTATGGGGAGGGCAGTGGATAGGGACAACGGGTAGTAGGACATCAGGGTCCGGGAAATCAAAGGTTGTATCCTCTGATTCCTGTGCCCCAGCCCCCCCTGGAAGCCATCATTGTGTTTGGGAAGTTCCTTTGGGCACCTCTCTGAAAAGTGCCCCCCTGAAGGCACCCCCCTGAGGGGCATTTGTGTCTCGAGTATTTTTTGCACGAGCACCATTTCTCATATATTGTTGAGTATTACCATTTTCTTCATTTGGAGCATTGTCATTATTTTCCCAATTCCTATTTCTATAATTCTAGTTTCTAAAGTTCTTATTTCTATGTTCATTATAGTTATTTCCATAATCATCATTATAATTTCTAGAATTTCTAGAATTCTGGTTTCTATGACCATTATCACCATTATAGTTGTTCTGGTTTCTATGACCATTATCATCATTTCTATAGTTATTAATTCTAAAGCTATTATTAAACTGTGTATTCCTTCCAATTATCTTAAGAAAGGTTCTATATTCCATCATTTTGTTGCCCTTCTTCTCACAGAAGTGGCAAGTTACTGATTTATTTGTGAATTCCCGCAAAGGGGCTATAGTCTCTCCCTTATTTTTCAATTGTCTCTTTAACATTTCAATTTCTTTCTTTAAATCTTCAGTTGATGTATCATCTTCCTCAGGTCTTTTTACACAACCTTTATAAACATAGGTTGCTACTCTCCTTAGTTCATCTAGGTCCATAGAGTCCCAATTAGGACAGCTAGTTTTAAAGTAGTCCTTTACCACTGAACAACAATTCTTTTTTTTTTTCATCCCATAATTTTTTATTAAGCCCCAGGTCAAAGAAAACACATACACTTTCAGCTTAAAAAAATTATTCTTTTTGCTTAGATCCATAGCAACTCCCCTACCTCCCAGGGGGGTTCTGTAGAGGCAGTGACAGGTATATGTGTGTGGGGTGAGGGTTCTCTCTCTTCCCAACAACTCACCATCCCTCAAAAAAAACCCCAAACCCCAAATAATTCAGGTATAAACAGTCTGCTGCTATGGGGGGGGGCAATTTCAGCTTAAAATTAATGCCCAGCTTCAATCAAAAATTGTGTATAGTGCTTTTAAGCCTGGAAGGGACATATGGAACCCCAATTAGAATAGGGAGCTTGGTCCTGCTCTTATCTCCCCCAGCATCTCTTCTCTCCTTTTCCACTCTCCCTCCCTAGCAGAATTGGTCGTCATAGTCTTCATCCTTCATTCCTTTGAGTCGAAGCCTGGCGAAGTCCTCAAACACAATGTCATCATCTGTGCCATAGTTGGTCTCAAATTCGATGAGATTGGTATCTACTGGATCATTTATCTTAGGAGCAGCTGACAGGTTTGGAGTGGGTGGCGTGGTCATGAGGCTTGGGGTGCATTAGGACAAAAGGGAGCTCCATGGAAACATCCCCTCCCCGAGATACAACCAACTTCACTTTGACCCGATAGGACACAAGGATGCCCAGTACCTCTTTGTTGGCGCCTTCCTTCACTATAGTACTGGAGGCCAGATTGGTATCTTCATGTTTGAGCTTCCCATCCAAGGCAAGTCCTCGTTTCTCCCTATTTTCACTGAGCAGTGGGGTTAGATTATACACTTTACAGAATGTGGAACTGGGAGACACCTGGTCATCTTGTTCTATCTGAGCCACTGGACATTTATATTGGGCAGTACTGAAGAGGCAGATATCAGCATATTGTCTCACAGAGACTTTGATCTTCTTGATGGTCTTGGTGGAGTTGTTGGTGACATGGACATTAACATTAAGTGGCTCCCCATGGTAATATAGCTCTTTGTCCAATGAGGCCTCAAGGTGCAAGGATTGGTCAGACATGAGGAAGTGTCGGGCAGTTTCAGCACTAGGTTGGGGACCTGGTATCTCTGGGACAAACTGTACCTTCCTAATTACCAGCCGCACTGAATTCCTCTTGTGCATTTTCTCTTCCAATGCTTTGGCACAGAAGGCTCGAATCTCAAAGTCTACCCCACAGGCCTTCCCTGTGTCCTCAGATCCAGGTTGCAGTGTAACAGAACAGGGCAGGTTCTGTGGAATTGTGAAGGAGAAGGGGTGAGCGTGCTGGCCCAGCTTCCTCAGCAGTCTTTCCTGAAGGCGTGTAGTGGGTCAGGGAGGGTCAGGGATGGGGGGAAAAGCTTGGTATGTGGCTACAAATAGGTCCTTTTGGAATGACAGGCCCAAAACATCCAGGTCTTCACGACCATATCGGAAGGCACAAGTCAATGTCACATATACTTTTCTGTCCTTCAGATAGTCTGGGTCCACTAGCACCACTCCATCCACAGGATCCACTTGATCCAGGTGATCCACAAAGTCCCTCTTGCCCAAGTATACTGTTAGCTTGCAGTTAGGACTTGACTTCTTGAAGACCCTGGTCCCTGCCTTCTCCCCCATCATGCGCGCAGCAGTCCGCCCGGCTAGTGGCTCCTGAACAACAATTCTTAACAAATTGTCTACGTAGTTGTCTAATGTCTCTTTCTCTGGATAAATCAAGGTCCATATATGTATTCCCTACGTCAATAAGTCTGTCCATAAACTGGGAGGGTGTTTCATCAATATGTTGTCGGGTTTTTTCAAATTTTGACCATTTTTCAGGTCTATCAGAGCAAGCTCTCATGGCAGTCAATAATGCTTCTCTGGCCTGGTTTAGTTTTGTGTAATCTAATTCAACATTGGGGTTCCAATGTGGATCTTCAGTTGGCCAATAATGTCCTCTTCTACCTCGTTTTTATTAGCCAGAGAGATGATATTATTTTTTTCTCTCTGTTAATAATTCATCTAATATATTCTCAACATCCAACCAAGTGGGGTCAAAAGTTCTGAATATGTTCTCTAATTTTTTTATAATTATTATTGGTTCATCCTCAAATGATGGCATTTCTTCCTTCAATTTTTTAAATCCTCAGGGCTAAAAGGTGTATGATGTCTTACAGATATTAAGTTTCCAATTTTATTAAAAGTGGGTACTTCCCTTAAAGGAAATAAGCTATCTGAATTATTTGGTACTCCTGTTTCTAGGCATCTTGCTCCATTTTCAATTGGGTAAGTCTGAGATATAGAAGGGTTGGGCACATTAAAAGGAAGGGTTTGTTGTAATCCCATTGTACCAGAAAATTCAGAGGTAGGGTGTGTACTTAAAGTTGATTGTGTTGTGTTGGAAGCCTGGGTGGGGTATGAACTTAGAGTTGATTGATTAGAATTAGAGTTTTCTGAGGCCAAAGGGGCAGGGGGAGCAATTGGTTGGTTTGACTGAGAATTGAGTTCTTTAAGGAAATACAATATTAAAATTACAATAATCAAAAACTCAAGGGAAAGTAGTATGTTGATTAGTTTTTGCCATAAGTTCCATGGGATAAGCCCTTTCAGAGAGACAAGGAATTCTGTATTTATAAGATTGGTCATGTGGCTGCTGAGCCAGTGGCTAAGTAAGTTGCAGACCAATGTTTGTATTAAGAAAAGAACAAAGTATTTACTGAAACTCCAGTTGTTAACTAAGTTCTGAACTGTCTGTGACTCCATATTTCTAAAGTAAAAACGTGGGAAGCAGGACAAGGCCAAAAAGTTTTCCCAGATTTTTCTAGTCTTAATTTAGGCAATTGCTAGCCAGGACCTCAGGGCCCTGTTGCTAAGATCTAAAACAGCTTAATTTAAGGAGAATCAAAAAGGTTTTTTACTCACCTGTTCTTGCAGCTGTAATTTTGAAGTCAAGTTAAAAAAGAAAACAAAACCGACTGATATGCAAGTAATAAAGCAAAAAGATAAAGGAAAGAGATTTCACAGAAATATTTTGAGGGTTTTCTCACCAAATTCGTGGTCAGCCATAAACTGTGAGAATTAAAATGGTTGGAGTAAGGGAAATATATAACAATTATGAATATGAAATATGTTTTCTACAGTGTCTTGTTTTAATTGATATAAGACGGTCGCCAGGGAATATATTCCCAAATTATGAATATGCCCAAGCCAACTGAGTTTTATAGAGAAATTTAATTTATAATACATTGATTAATCAATAGAAAAAGAGAGAAAGTAAGAAAGGAATAAGCATGAAGGGCCTCAAGCCAATAAGGCCTAGACCTCAGTCCTAAGAGAGAAATCAGTTAGTTGGTTTTATCACTCACCCAAGATCTGTCTAGGTAAGGGTTCCAATGACACCAGGACAGCGTCCTTCTTCAAAGAGAGAGTCTCCCCAAATCCTACTCCCAAGACCACCTGAGTCTCCAAGAGAATCTCCTCCCAGAGCCTCCTCCTGAGTTCTCCTTCAAGCCTCTTCCTCCTTTCAGTCAGACCTTGCTATTTTTCAAGGAAACATCTATGTTCCCTCCCCTCAGTTCTCACATCTACCAATCACTGTAGATGTTCAAAAAAGGCAGCCCATTTGTATTCACAGCTGAGTAGATTCAGTCTCTTCAAGTGATCTGAACCCTAGAAAACATTGTTGAGTTGACTTAATTTCATCAAGAGAAAAACTCTGATTAAATCTTTTCCCTTTTAGGTTTAAGGAGTTTACAAGTTGCCCCACCTTTATAGATACTTAGTATCCCATTGTATCAATTCTAAAATCAATCATGACTCAAAGAACTTCCTGTTCTATGCTTAAGTATAGGTCAAAGTCCTTTCCATTGTTTAGCAAAAGGTTTCTGTCCTAAAGTAGTCTTAGGTAGGGAGGAGAAGGATCCTCCCATGCCAAGGAGTTTCATATTCCAATAGAGTTCTTACTATCAGTAGGAAATTTTTTCAAGTATGAAATTTCACATTCATAAATCTAAGAAATTTTAAGGTTTACAGGGTCAGGGATGGGTCTCCCCTCCCATGGAGCCACCAAGGCCCCAGACCCCATCCCGCTCTGCTCCAGTCTCTGAAGGATGGGGGCCGTCCATGCCCTGAGGCCCCCCCCAGGCGACGAAATTGTGACCCCAAAGGGCCTCCCTGCCCCCCACTGCCCTCTGGAGGACAAATTCTGGGGGCCAGGATGGTCTCTGACAAGGCACAGAGGGACAGGGAGGCCAGCATGGAGGCAGGCCCAGGGGGAGACGTTTATGGCTGGAGGAGAGGTAAGTTGGGGGACCCAGCCTGCAAGGGGGGACAGGAACCCCGACTGGGGGCAAGCAGCAGGGCAGGGAATGCCTGGAAGCACCAGGAGGGATGTGGGGGAAAAGCTCTGGGAAGAAGCTGAGTCCAGGGCAGCCAGATGGCCCCAAGGATAGAGCCTGCCTGGAGAGCAGAGGTTCTGGGTGCAAATGTGTCCTGGGACACTTGGGAGCCCTTCTGGGTCTTCTGGAGTCCAGACTCAGCCCTGACTGTGACACAGAAGGGGAGGCTTAAACAAGAAGGGGAACATGGCAGGGGAGAGCTGGGAGAAGGCAGGGCTTGTGCTGGGGAGGGACAAGGAGGAAGAGGGGAGGCCAGGAAGCCCCTGCTGGGGGAGGGCAGGAGCCAGGCTTCTGGGGGCTGAACCTGGGGATGCCTGCAGGAAAGAGCACCTCCTGGGCTCCTGGGGGTAGGCAGGCCTCAGAGGACCCCTCAGAGGGTGCTAGACAACCCCATTCTTCCTCCCCTGAGGGCAGGCCCAGCCACCTCCCTGGAGGCCTCCTCCTCTGGGCGTCCCTCTAGGTCTGCCTCCCAGCTCAGCCTGGACAGGCCCAAAACCAGAAAGCAGAGTCTGTAGTCCAGGGAAGGCCCCAGGTGACCCCCAACCCCCCCTCATCTCAGGGAAGGGCAGGTCATGCCCAGTCCAGGCCTGTGTGTTCTCCCCTCCTGAACCCCAGAGACAGCAGAGTGAATTCAGAGCAGCAGTCCTGGGCTCTGAGGCCAGCAAAAGAATTGTGCAGGGAGAGAAGCCCTTCCAGGGCCTTTAGCCCCTCAGTGCCTGCTAGTACTCAGGGCCTGGAGTCAGGGAGGCCTGAGATCTCCCTCTGTGGGACCCTGGACAAGTCACTTTAGCCTGCTTCTCTCAGTTTCCTCCCCTGTCCAATGGGCTACAGGAGGAGAGGGCCAAGCCTCCCAGCCTCTGCCCAGAAAGCCCCAAAGGGGTAGGGAAGAGGCAGCCAGGTCTGAACAGCCTGAGCCCAGCAGCTCTGCAGACAGACACACAGACACCCCTAGACTGTCCTCTGTCCATCAGAGCTCAGAGCCTGGGCTCAGGGGCTGCTGCTGCCTTCTGTGGCCTCCCAAAGGGCAGGAGGGGGTTCCTGGGCCTCCCCCAGGCCTCTGAAGGGTCTTTGGGCCTTGTGGGCTGGGGGAGGTGCTAATGGAGACCCTCCTCAGCTGGCCCAGAGGCCCAGGAGACCCTGAGGAAGCAGCTCTGTTTCCCCCCATATCCTCTCTGGACCACCTTCCCCAAAGCTCTGGACTCAGATTCTTATTCTCCAGATTCCACAGTGGGGAAACTGAGGCAAAGGCAGGGGAGGGTGTTGGCCAGGCTTCCCAATATTGGGCAGTGTCTGAGACCACGTTTGAGCCCAGATCTTGGGGGTTCCAGGATCAGGAGGGCGGTCCCCAAATCACCTACACCTGGGGAGAGTGTTGGCCTCTCCTTTGGGGAGCCCCATGGGTCTCCCCAAGCAGAAGGAGTAGAAGAATGTTCAGAGATCCCTGGAGGAGGGGAACCTGGGAGGGGGACCTAGGCCTGGGCCTGGACTGTCAGCTGCTGCTCTCTGACTCAGTTTCCTTCTTTGTTAGAATCAGGGATCCAAGAGCCACCCCCACAGGCCCTTGGGGAGCAGAGATCCATCCACTGATCAGAGAATGAATAGACACTTATGAGGCACCTGCTGTGTGCCAGGGTGTAGCCTGAGGCAGCTTCCAGTCTAAAGAAGCAGAAGAGGTGGGCGGGAAGGGGAAATGGGGGTGGGGGGAGAAGGCTGCAGGCCCCTAGGTTGGGGAACAACCCCTCCCCCACCGAGCCTCTACATGCAGCGGCCTAGACAGGAGGACTCCATTTCCCAGAGAGCCGGTTCCCTGACTTCCTATTCTCGGCTCCTCCCCAGCGGGGCAGCGTCCCGGCATGCTGGGAACTCATCTGGCCGGTCTCAGCTCCTGGAAGGTTTCCTGCTGTGCTTCTAGGATCTTTGCTGGGTGAGAGGAGGAGGGGAGGGAGTCAGTGGTGCTGGCGGTGGGGTGGGGGGCCGGGGCTCCCTGCTGTGTCAGCTGAGACTTTCTGCTCCGTAACTCCCGGGGGAGGGGAAGACCCGGGTGCACCCTTCCCGGGTGAGTGAGCCTGGGAGTGTGGCCGAAAGCATGTGCGCATGTGCAAGAAGGGGGCCTGGCAGAGGGGGTGTGCCAGGCTGTAAAAGTGTGTGCTGGGGGGAGGGGAGAGTCTGTGAGTGTGTGTGTCCATGTGTGTCTCACTGGGGGATCCGAGCGCCACCTACCGGGCCGCGGAGAGCATAGATCCATTGATTCGTCAGTCAGTCAGTCATGCTCCCAACTCCCGGGCCTCAACAAAACTCCGCTGGTGCAGTTTCATATTGCTGAGCTGGGGGGAGGGGGGAACCCAGTATTGGTGTGTGTCTTTGTCCGACAGAAAAGGACAAACACCGAAGTGCCTGGCTCAGGCCGGGGCGGCTCTGCCTATACCAGGAGCCATGGCGGGGCTTTGCCCTCCCCCAGAGGAGCGAATGAGTCCGCAGCCCGGATGGGAGAAGCAGGCAACGTGAGCCTGTCACGGGGCAGCGAGGGTGGGGGTTCCTGTGCCCACATGCCATGGAAGGAGCCCGATCTTGGGCACAGAAGAAATGCCAACAGGCTCGCCCCTCCCCCACCTGATGCCCATCTACCTCTCTGCACCCCCCCATCTCCAACAATCCACCAATGCAGTTTGTGAATGGAATGAAGCCAAAGATGGCGGCAGAAAAGGTGGGGAAGCTCCTTCCTGACCTGTCCGAGGCCCTTCCCAAGCCTGAGGCTCCCTGTTCTCCTCTGTTGGGGAGAGTCTCCCCTGAGGCCATCAGAAGGGCCTGGGAGCTCCTCTGAGCCCTCCCCCTGTCCCCACAGGTGTCCAAAGAGGAATTCTCCCCACCTTGGGGCTCCCACTCCCTGAAGGATCACAGTGTGGCCCAAGCAGAGACCCCAGAGCCAGAGGGAATACCTCCCAGGACCCCGAGGCCCCCATCCCAGCTGAGTGCAGCCCACCCCCAGCCCTCATCCTCCCCCAGGCTGGAATTCAGTAAAACTAAGAACTGTGTCTTTGCCAGGCCTCCAGGGGCGCCATCACTGCTTGAGATCAAGGGTTCACCCTGGCTGCCCCCACATCCACTGTGTTCTGGGGGTTTCCAGCCTCAGTAGCCCCTGCCTCAATGAGCAGCCCAGGTTCCAGCCAGACAGGCCCAGGCGCTGCCACTGATTCATCCACCCTGGAGTGACATCTCTAGTTACCAGAATCCCTAGAACTGGAGCTTCTGGATGCTTTCCCTGACTTCAGGCAGCCGTTACAGGAGCTGGTCAGGGAGGACAGAAACCTGCCAGGACGGTGACACCATTTCAGAGCACGAGAGGCTCCCGGAGAATGAGGAAGGTGCCATGGCCAGTTTGGAGGCATCAGTTTACAGTGTAGGACCACAAACGTCAGAGAAGCAAACCTGATGATCAGCTTTACGGGAATGAATTGAACCCAACAAGCTGTCCTCCAGGGCACAGGCAGTGTGGAGGATGTTGGGCTCCCTTCAATGGGCAGCAGCTGCTGTGAGACACCAGCAGCCAGCAGGCTGAGTTGAGCAGGATGCTGTGGCTGTTGGTGGCCCAGAGTAGGCTGCAGAGGTTCAGGGCTCAGCACCCTCCTGCTTCCGTCCTTAGAGGGAGCGACTCCCATCTGCCTGGGAGGGCTTGTGTGAGGGCAAAGATTTCTTCTGAAAATGTCCAGAGTTATTAGAGCAGCATCCTTTACCATGGGCGGGACAGCAAAAGAGAAAACATGAGTTAAATCATTTTCCAGTGGTGAACCTAATTGGAGTGCATATACTGTGTATCAGTTCAAAGAGAGGATTGGTAAGGGTGAGACAGTGAGGGTGAAGTGACTTGCCCAGGGTCACATGGCTCGGAAATGTTTGAGACCAGATTTTAACCCAGGAACTCCCTTCTCTAGAACTGACTCTCCATCCACTGAGCCACTTGGCTGCCCCCTGGGGTTTCTTTAACTGTGTCTTTATGTCACCAAAGGAGAAATTAATATCACATTACACGCTTGACAAAAGTCTCATTTCCTAATAAGGTAGTTTCAGAAGGTTCTGATTGTTCAGGTCACTCAAGGGAGAGTTAGTTGTCAGCGAGATAAAAGCAAGAGAAAACTTCCAAAGAATCAAATGAAAGAGCACAAGTGTTGTTCTTACAGCACAGTAGTATTCTATCACCATCATTTCCACAGTTTATTCAATCATTTCTCAGTCAAGGGATATCCCCTCATTTTCCACTTTGATTCCCCACAAAAAGTGGAGATATGAGTATTTTTGTACGACGATTTTTTAAAATTATCTTTTTGGGATACAGACCTAGTAGGGGTGTTGCTTGATCAAAGGCCATACATTCTTTTAAACCTTTTGGGCATAATTCCAAATCGAATGGCATAATATCTTTGCATGTATAGATAAAAGGAGGAAATTTTTTCCATTTTGAAAATTACTGCATGAGAGTTAAAAAGAAAGAAGTCGTTTTTCTGCTTAGCATACAAAATGTACCAAGAATGACCATATGAAAGTGCATCCAAAATAATGAGAAAAGAATATCTGGAAGGATACCTGAGATCCACAAAATGATAGCAACAATAGATGAGTGACTTTTAGGAAAGATATAAAGAACAGTGGAGAAAGAGTGTCCAATCTGGAGGACAGAGCATGCTCAGGCACAGGGTTTGAGTTGTAGTCAAACTCAGAACATGAGTTGGGAAGTGTGATGAGTATCTTGGACTTGCCTGTGTCACAGGTCTGTTGTGAGGTTTCATTGTTGTTATGTGTGAAAATATTTCTTAAATCATCCATCTTGTAGAGAAGACCAAATGATGTATCCAAAGAATGTTTAAAAACTCTTTTTTGCCTGGAAAATAGAATAAAAACCATTTTACTTTCTGCAATCAGAGGAAAGCACTTATGTAGATCTATGTGTGTGTCTGTCCTCCTTCTCTCTGTGTTTATATCATAATTTGTTTTCCTCAGAGGCAGAGATATAATTTTGAAGTGACAGAGATGTCTACGAAGCTGAGGCTTCTTGTGGAAGGATCTGGCGTCCAAAGGTGCATGAATGAGGTTCCCCATGACTGCATTTTGAGAGAAATCTGTGACTCTGATATGCAGGTAAATAAAAAACTAAAGAGTGGCTCTGAATTTGATGACGCTGCAGAGAAATGCAGCCCATATTCGGTCCTAAGTCAGTATCTGAAATTGAGTTCAGGAAATGTCTGTTGACAGAATAGCATTAAACGAGTTTTCTTCATCTCTCCCTCTGTCTTCAAGAGGCAAGGGGGCAGAAAGATGTCTCAGTCAGAGCATTCTGCTGAGTGGGGGTGAGTTGCAGACTGTCAGTTGATGACTGGAGAGTCAGTGGCTGACAGTGGGTTGTGCAGTTAAGGCTGGCAGTTCAGGGAAAGTTGGCTGCTGGGCATGAGTTGGGCCTTGGGGTTCAGTTGCTGGTAGTGTGGGTTGTTTAGTTGAATTATACAAAGGTGGGCCTGACCTTACTTACAGCAAAGACCATTAAGGAGCAGAGGATTCTGGGAGAGAAGAGGAGACTTGGCAAAGCTCCATGGAGAATTCTGGACTTTTGAATGGAGATCCCAAAGAGGCAGGAAGCATTTCCCTGCTGGGGATCTTGTCAAGAGCCAAATAGAGGTTTCAGCTGAGTCTTCCTGTCAGACCACTGCTACTAAGTAGTTCCTTCAAGGAAACATCTCAGCAGAGTTTCAAGACTCTTCTGACCCGGGAAGGTCATGGACTCCCTGCTCTGGAGCCTGGCCCTCTCCCTTTGCCTTTTGCACCTGTTCGGACTATTCCTTAGCCTGATGGTATTAAAATTAGAAGTGAGGGAGTTAGGTGGGTTTGGGAAGGAGAAACTCAGATTTAGCTTGACAGCTGTCTGCATTACTAATCTTGTAGAACAGATATATATACCAGGAACTACTACTCCCTCTTTCCCACCCCTGTATAAGCATTATAGTCATTGCTTATTAAACCTTTCTTTTTTTATTTTTCAACCCTCACCTTCCTTCTTGGATTCAATACTGTCTATTTGTTCCAAGGTAGAATAGTGGTAAGGGCTAGACAACTGGGGGCGGGGGGGGGGGGTCAAGTGACTTCCCCAAGGTCACACATCTGGGGAGTGTCTGAGGTCATATTTGAACTCAGGACCTCCCTTTTCTAGGCCTAGCTATCCATCCACTGGGCTAAGCAGCTGCCCCCTTATTAAATATTTTTTAATCACAGTCAGATATTTCTCTTGGTTTATCTCCTAACCAAAGGGAAGGTAATTTGCTGAAGCCATAGATCAGCCTCAGTCGAGTGTTAATCCAGACCCTTCCCTGATGAGTCAAGGGACTCGGAGAAGTGTGTCTCCCTGATCTCTCCCTGCCAAGGAATTTGGGGATATCCATCACTACATTTGATAGGGGACATCTCCCTTCAACTTCCCATCACCCTCATGTAATGGGGGATCCCCTATTTCCAGTACAGTGTAATATTTATTGGGAAAGGAAATGGGATTGGAAAAATAGGGGAATAGAGGGAGGTTTGTATGGGGTATGGAGGAGTGGAGGGGAGAGGGTATATTACTTGGTGAGGCAAGGGAGGGAGATGCCCCCTGTTGAGAGGAAGCAGCAGGGGTCCAATAAAGACTGTTTGTCCTGGAATGACTAAACTGAAGTTCAGCTCCCTCTATGACCAGAAAAGATAGTCCACTTACTGACTGCGAATTAAAATAATATAAAGTTTAATAACCAGTTGGGATTGGAGTTTTTTCTCAGCTTCAGACCTGAGGCCAGGCCCCAGAGGCTGGCAGAGGGTTCTCCCACTCCCGTCTACTCTATATCAGTCCAGTTTTGTCTTTTTAAAATCTTAGCAGTAGACAGAAAGCAAACAAGCACAGTTCTAACCTTCAGAAGAGATTGGGTTTGAATATTCAGGCTGAACCAAGAAGAGGTGGCACACCACACCAGACTTGGCTGAACAAGCTCCTCTCTCCTCCAACACCAGGCAGCAAACATCACCCAGCAGGAAGGAAGTCCTAATCACAAGACCCAACTGCCACTCCCAATTGCCCCTTCCCCCACCAACTATTAGTCTAATTTCCTTTCCACAGCAACACCCCTGATAGCACACCTAGCAGGAGTGAGGGAGAATAGGAGTCAATCTATCAAGGCTCCTATCTCACAGCACTCTGCTGCCTTTCACAACAAGCTCCCTTTAGGACATCCTTAACCATAATTATAATAACACTCACAATCCTTACCGAATGTAAACAGCGTGGAAATGCTTTTACTCTCCTTATTCATTTATTTTTTAAGCCCATAACTTCCATCTTGGAGTCAATACTATATATTGGTTCCAAGGCAGAAGAGTGGTGAGGGCTAGGCAATGTTAAGTGACTTGCCCAGGGTCACACAGCTAGGGAGTGTCTGAGGCCAGATTTGAACCCAGGTCCTCCTGTCTCTAGGCCTGCCTTTCAATCCACTGAGCTACTGAGCTACCCCCTGGAAAGGCTTTTAGACAGAGGGACCTTCTTGCTGAACATCAGCCAGTACACACTGGAGAGCGACCTTATAATGTGGAACACAAATAATGTGGAAAGGCTTTCATACACAGCATCTCTCTTGCCAGTGTAAGATTTAGAATTGGTTTGACTAAATATAAAAATTTTAAAAAGTTGTTGTTTATAAAAATAAGTAATTTCTTAAGTCAAAAAAATCTGTTAGTAGCTCTTAATTATTCAATGTAATACAAATATAGAAAATGAAAGAAATATAAGAGGGAAGTAGAAAATAATTCCTACCTTGTTATAATACTGCTGCTAACAGCCTCATGATTTCATTTTAAATATTACAATTTGACTGACTACAAAGTTGGATAAGGACTCTCATTTTCTTCACTTTCTTCACTTTTTACTCTCTCTAAAGCTATCCTTAATTCAGTTTGATAGAAGGTAACTCTGGAGTTCAGAACTCTTCCTCCTCTCTACGGGTCTAGAGCAGTTAGAAATAGACAAAAGGGCACATTAGCCTCATAGCTACAGCCTTTGGTCTGATACTGTAAAGTCCTTTGCAAGTCCCTCCCTTCTATGGATAAACTGTGCTGCTGTTGACTACTGACTACTGCTGATTCGCCAGAAATTGTGTGTGGGTAAGGGAATTCCAATCCTCTTTTCCCTTCATCTGAGAATACTTTGAATAGAGCTCTGATCCATCACCTTACTGCTGCTTGGTGAGCTGGGTTTTAGCAACAATCAGCCTGCCCTCACAAGATGCTACCTGGCGAAAAGGGGTCAATCGAATCTACCTTCCAGCTCTGAACTGTGGATTGGTGAGAAGGAGTTAAGTATTGGGGAAGGTTAGGTTTGACGTATTTCGCTCTTGATTCCCTGACCCAAATACCAGGTATATCCCAAATCTTAGCAGTTCTAGCCCTTTCTAGAAGAGTATCTTGCTCCTGGGAGTCCATTTTTTTCTTTTTTTAAGGCCCTTTCCGAACCCCCTCATATCTCTAGCATTACCCGAGGTGGGGCCTTGGGAAAGTAACAGAAAGATCCCTAAAGCTTCTCCCTTAACCCTGAGAAGCATTTCAGGGCCTTATAGTGAAAAATCCTCGCAGGGAACTCTGCATACAGCCTGTGCTCTCCACTAAGCCTTTTGCCCTCTTAGGCAAGGTCACTGGAATAGGTCCCTGCTAAGCCCTTCCCTAGCAAAGCCTCAGAGTTGTAAAGGATAATTTAGCGATGTGACCTAAACAATGTTAATTATTTGGTCGCCATGGATATCCCAAATATAAAATAAATATAATCAAGACAGCTGGAAATTTATGGCGATCTAATAGATATAGTGAACGAATCAGCCTGAACTCGAAAGGGTTTAGCCAAAATGCCTGAACCTGAATCAGCTCAAAGGCAAACTCAACCTCTAATCCCAGACACTTTCCTGTGTCTCATCTGTACCAACCATAGCATAGCTTGACTTAGAACAGCCTAGGTGTCTGTCCACTTTTTCTGTACATGTTTGTTGAAGGCCATTTCCCCAGATAATTAAATCTTTGAGTATGATGCATGTGTTCCTTATCTTGTTAAACTAAGTAGGGTGGAGAAATATATAGTTCCACAGACTTGATTCTGTTAACCCAAGTATCTCCATTGTTACTAATTAGGAAATAGCTAAATCAGATCTTCTGAGTAGGGAGGAGTAGTTTTAAAATTCAGAGTCCAGGCACCCCTCAGTGCTAGTCCCCAGCCCCCTACCCTGTAGGGCAATGTTGCTCCTCAGGCTGTACCCTTGAATGGAGGGGGAGGGTTGGATGGGGGCTGTTACCTACTAGGAAAAGTGTTTTATTTTACTTTGAGTAAAAAGCCTTTTTTTTGTTTGTTTTATTTTTTTCCCCTCTCAAATCTTCCTCACCACGTGTTGGCCTCAGGTTAAGGCTTTTTTGGAACTCCATTCAAAGGCTAGTATATTAGGGCCTATCTGCACCCACACCATTTTTTCTTCCCAGTCTATAGGACACCCTACCCTCTAGCCCTGTGAGACCCTAACCCCTAGCCAGGATACTCTAGGGTAGCACCTTCTAAAGACAGGAAGTAGAACTGCAGGCAATTTAATAATTTAAATTAAAATTATGATAAAGGTCCTTTTGAAGCCTCATGCACCCTTGTGGGGGGAATCCTCTGAGTCCAGGGGAAGGGCACTGGGAGCTCCTATGAGCCCTGCTCCTCTCTAATTCCCCACAGGTGTCCAAAGAGGAAGTCTCCCTGCCTTGGGGATCCTACTCCCTGAAGGACCACAGTCTAGACCATGCAATTCCCTAGAAGGAATGGCTCCCGGGACCCCAAGGCCCCCTTCCCAGGTGACTCTAGCCCCATCCTGAGCCCTTGCCAAGGTCCCCCAGGTTAGAATCCAGCAGAACTCATACCTGAGTCTTTGCCAGGTTTCCAGGGGCTCCATCAATCTTTGTCCTATGGATGAGCTCCAGAGTCTACCCTGTCTTCCCCCCACATCTACTGTGTTCTGGGGGTTTTCTCTGCCTCCTTAGCCTTTGCCTCAGTGAGCTGGCCCAGTTTCCAGACAGACAGGCCCACCTGCTGTCATTCATTTATCCACCCTGCGCTGTCACTATAATAGGAGCTTTTCAGTGCTTTTACTTACTTAAGGAAGCCATTACAGGAGCTGGTTGGGGGCAGGGGGACAGAAATCTGCCATGACCCTCACAACATTCAGAACACAAGGTTCCCCTCGAATTATGAACCTGCTATGGCTCACAATTTGAAGTATAGGATTAAAAACATCAGATAAGCAAATCTGATGATCAGCTTTACGGGAATGAATTGAATCCTGGCAAGCTCTCTTTTCCAGGGCACAAATAATGCCGATGATATTAGGCTCCCTCTAAAGGGACTGCAGATGCTCTGGGACATCAGCAGCCACTCTGGCTCAGTTGAGCAGGGATGCTGTTGCTGTTGGTGCCCTGGAATAGACTGCAGCTCAGCACCATTCTACTTACATTCTTAGATGGAGTGACTCCCATCTTTCTGGGAGGACATGTGTGGAGAGCAAAGATTTCTTCTGAAAATTTCCAGAATTATTAGAGCAACATCTTTTACAATGGTCAGAATTGTAATGGAGGAGTAGTTGAGGTCTCCTAAGTTCCCCTCCTCATTGGTAATTAATAAATCTGTGATTTCAGGGGAGGAACTGAGTGTTGAGCTATCCAGAGGGGATTGGGGGAGAGAGAGAGACAAAGAGGAGGAAGAGAAAGTGACAGAGACACTGAGAGACAAAAGACCTGGGCTAGAATAGAGAACTACTGTTTTTCTATCTGTTAAGTCATTGACCCATGGTCAGTTCCATTAATCTGCCCTTCTATCTCTAAGCAAGTAACATATCATTTTGATGATTACTGTTTTTATATACAGATTAAAGATCTGGTACTTATAGACTATCATCCTTCACATTTTTTTCATTATTTCTATTGATATTCTTCATCTTTCTTCCAGATAAAATTTAGTATAATTTTTTTCTAATTTTATTAAAAAGTTTTTTGGTATTTTGATTGTTATGAGATGGGTTAGTAATGTTTATTATGTTTGCTCATCCTACCCATTTCTTTTAGATTTGGAGAGTGTCAAATGGCCACATTAAATGACCAGTCAATTAGTTGTTTCTAATGAAGAAATTCTGTCTCTTGAGAATTCTAGGCATTATACTGTTATCTTTCTTTTGAATAATTTAATCGCTAAAATATTTTAAAAAGATGAACACCCTTCTTGTCCTCATCAAACTAACTCTTCTTCCTGTGTAACTAAATATAAAATAACTGACAATTTTCCACCAACAAAATTACCATGAAGCAAAGACAAAAATGTTTTGGGTATGGCACATCATACCCAGTGGTTCCCCAAATTCTGAATTTAGCATAAAACTGAGCTAGAATTAGTCTGATCCCATATAACTCTATGGACTCCTCTTTATGCTTTCAAGTATATAAGAGTAGTTCAGACTTTTAGGAACTTAGGTAGAGAATTCCTTTTTCTTTGTTTTCTCCTCATTGATCATTGGTAACATTTTCCCCCTAGGATACACAGTATATTCTACCTTCTTAGAAATTCTTGTAAGAAATGTTCTTACCAGCTCAATTCTGAATTTTGTGATGAGGAGGAATTTCAGATCACCCTCTCTATCTCTCCTCCATAGAATCTCCCATCTCACTCAGAGAGCACTTCCCATCTCCCTGATTCCTCAGGGAAAATCATTTAATTCTCAGATACTTCTCCAGGTTTTACTCTTCACAACATAATTCTCACTTTAGACATAAAATGATTTTGTGATTATTCTTTTGGGTTCTGAATGACTGGTCTCCAGTGCTTGTTCTGACACTTTTCAAGGTTAGGATTTTCAATAAAAACTTTGTATACTTTAGATTTCTCCAGTAAGTGGATGAGGGTTTTAGTGGACAAATTCTGAAGCTTAAGCCCTAAATCTTGTGATTTTGTTGTCTTAGGGCTCATTATCTTTCAAGGATGTGGCTGTGGACTTCACCCAGGAAGAGTGGTGCCTATTGGACCATTCTCAGAAGGAATTTTATCTAGAGGTCATGCTGGAGAATGTGCAGAATCTACTTTCTGTGGGTAAGGGTCATTTTCACTGTTGACTCTGAATCTGCCATTAAGGGAATGTCTTTATTCCAAGCCAAATGTACACGATTTAATAGCAAAAGAAAAATCTAACCATAGAAAATATCTGAGGAGGCAATGAAAAGCAAAGCACAAGCTGAGCTGGGTATTGGTATATAAAAGCCTCCACATGCAAAACATCAATTAATAATTGTAATTGATCTCAGGTGCTTGAATAGTTCAAAAAGGAATTAAAAAATGAAGTGAGTGTAGTGGAAGAAAAATGGGGCAAATAAATGCAAGTATTGCAAAAGGAAAAGAGCTGAAAAAGGAAAATTGGTTAAGTAGCAAAAGAAGCATAAAAATCTAATGAAGAGGGGTTTTTTGTTGTCTTTTTTTAAAGTTGTGTTGAGTGCCTGGAAAAAAGGGTAAAAAAATCCAATATAGAAAAGAGTTCCTGGAAAAGTAAAATAGACCAAATGAAAAGGAGGATCAAAAGGTCATGAAAGAAAATCCTCCTTTTAAAATTAGAATTGAGCATATAGTAACTAATGACTTCATGAGACCTCAAGAAACAATAAAGGAAAATCAAAAGAATTTAATAAGAGAAGAAAATATGAAATATCTGACTGAAAAAAACACCTGACCTGGAAAATAGATCAATGATAGACAATCTAAGATTTATTAGACTACCCCTCCACTCACAATGGCCTAGATGTCATATTCTATGGAATTATCAAAGAAAACTGCCTCAATATTCTCCAATCATTGGTTAAAAGTGAAATGGAAAGAATCCACAAATCACCTCCAGTAGTCAATCCCCATATCACAATTCCCTAGAATATTATAGCCCAATTTAAGAACTTTAATGCTAAAGAGATAGTATAGCACTAAGCCAATTAGAAACAATTATTATATCATGGAGCCCCAGTGATAATTATATAGTATCTGGGGAGTTCTATATTAAAGAATCAAAATGCTTGGAATATGATATTCTTAAAAGGTATAGAGACTGGGTTTATAACCATGAATTACCCGCCCATGAAGATGGACTATATTCTTTCAAGGACAAAAATCATTTAATAAATAAAGGGGAGATCCAAGCATTACTGATGAAAAGAACAGACTGAAACAGAAGCTTCTCCCAGTATAGTACCAAGGAAAACTCACTGCTAAACTGGACAATAGCGGCCTCCACGCCAAGATGCCAAGACACTAAGATGCTCAGCACGCTGCCAGCCATAGCCACCTCTCCACGGAAAGAGGCCAAGAGAGGAAGTGATGTGAAATATATATGCCGTTTTTATATCATTTCCTGCATACCAATGGTAACTTAAGCTTGACTTAGGACAGCCATGGGGTCTGTCAGTTGTTTCTGATTTGTCATTTCCTAGCACATGTCTATCATAGACCATCCTCCTAAGTACTTAATTATTAAGTATGGGTGTAGACATTCCTGTTCTTGTTAGACTAAGTAGAGTGGAGTAATCCAAAGTTCACAAAACCCATTTGACATATGCAAGTAGTCATTTAGGGAGTAAAGGTAAGGGAACTGTTATTTCCATATCAAGATAGAAATAAAAAAAGAAATTATAAAACTAGTTCACAGTTAATTCTGCTTAGTCTAGCAAGTTTATTCTAATTCCTCCTTCATTCTTCCCTCAAATCTCGTTCTAGATGAGGGGAATGGAAAGAAAGGGAATCCGTATTTTAGAATATCTGTTGTATATCCTCTACTGGATAAAGTTGTTCATAATTATTATTAATTTCACAACACCCCTGTGACTTTGATACTTTTACTGCCCTCAATTTTCAATTGAGGCAAATGAGGGAAACAGAGTTTAAATAACATGCTCAAGGGCACCCATTTACCATCTCTCTGAGCCTGGATTAAATTTGCTTTTCTGACTCCCAAGTTCTGATCTCTTATCCCTTCATTACGAGCTACCATTAATTACTGTGTAATGGTGGTTTCGGAATATACCTATTCTTCTATTATAGGAGGAAAAGATGGAATTTTCTGATGTTTTCCATGATATTCACACTTGTGCAAATATTCTAAGAGTGAATACAATAGAATCCATCCTGTAGACCTTACTTTCATGACCCTTTCCATTAATATAGATCTCTTTGTTCTTGTGCCTAGGTCTTCCAGTTCCTAGAGAATATTTTACCTCTTGCTTTCAGCAAGGGAAAGCACCATTGCTGCTTGAGCAAAAAGGCCCCAGGAGTTGCTGCCCAGGTGAGTGAGGTGAAAGCAGGTGTATAAGGGCTGTTATCCCAAAAGATTTTAATCTGTTGTAGTTAAGGGAGTGTTGGACTTGGTCACTGGTAGACCAATGCTGAATCATGCTATTCATTTTCTGAGAGTTGGATGAGGGACTCAAGTGTAAGGAGATCATAAGACATTATATATTGTAATCATGAAATGAGATTAATGATTTGTATGTGTGCACTAAATGGCATGAGATAAGTTTTCCCTTTCTTAATTTTTATAGCATTTTCCCATGTTTACATGATTCATTTTCTTTCGAGACTCTCTTCCCTCCCTCCTCCTGGAGCCAACAAACAATTCCACTGGATTTTATATAAATGTTATCACTTGATACCTATTTTTATATTTGTCATTTTTGCAAAAGAACAATCTTTAAAAACCAAAATCCCCCTCATGTACTGTGGTGAAAATTTATCAGACCAGTACAAAACTCGGCTAAATAATAGGTTTATTGAGAGGGGGCCAGTTTCACAGTAAACCTAGACTCTAGTCAATATCAGAAACAGAAACCCTGAGTTATAGGAGACAGCCTTTTTTATGCCAATAAATCTGATGACACAGTGACAGAAAATACAATAAAAATTAAAATCGAATGAATGCTAATTCTTTCACATAGACATTTCTTAATGATGCAAGTGCTGATTAAGCTAGAAAGTGTAAAAAAAATTTGCTATGGATGGTAACTTTTATCTATTATTATAACTGACCTTTCTAGGGCCTCTGCACAAAGGGATTGGGGCTAATTGTTTTTCTTCTGACAAGTATTATGAAATAGTAGGAGTCAGCAGTTGAATGTCTCTATGAATATCTTCTTATACAAAAAAGAGTACATCCCCACCCCTATCTCACTATCTCGTTATACAAAAACAGGCATGTGGTGGGCTAAGTGGAAACTTGGGTTATAGTATTAATGTTAAAATGCCTGCAAACAAGATTTGATGCCACGTTAAACTTTATTTTGTAAAGCAAACTATATTGTTTAAATATTAAGACTTATGATTATGTTATTAAAGTAATCATAAAGGATGATACTATTATAATCATAAAAGAGATAGGGGGTTTCACATAGTAAATATATACATAAGTGATGTCAGGTTTTTCTTCTGTGTTTTTACTCCCTCAGTTCTTTCCCTCAATGTGGATAGCGTTCTTTCTCATTAAGTCCCTCAGGATTGTTCTGTATCAATGCATTGCTACTAGTAGCAGAGTCCATTTCATTGTATCATTCCACAAAGTTTCATGTTCTGCTCAATGGTTCTGCTCATTTTCCTCTTTATCAGTTCATGGAGGTTCTTCCGGTTCACATAGAAATCCTCCAGTTCATCAATTCTTACAGTACAAGAGTATTCCATCACTGTCATATATCATTATGTGATCAGTCATTGCTCAATCAAGAAATACCCCCCATTTTTCAATTTCTTGCCACCAAAAAGCGTTGGGTTGTGAGTATTTTTGTACAACCCTTTTTTTACTAACTCTTTGGGATACAAACCTAGTAGTGGTATTGCTGGATCAAAGGGCATGCATTCTTTTAAAGCCAGTTGGACATATTTCTAAATTGAATGGCATAATGTCTTTGAATGTTGAAACAATTAAATTTTCCTTTTATAGTATGTAGAGAAAAGAACTCAATTCCATTTATATTGCATTTTGAAAATTACTAGAGTTATAAAGAGTGAAATTATATTTCTCCTTAGCATACAAAATTTACCAAAAATGACCATGTGATAGTGTATCCAAAATGATGAGAACAGAACATATTCACAAAATTATAGCAATAATGGATGAATGAGTTTTTAGAAAAGATAGAAAGGGCAGTGGAGAAAGACTGTCTAATATGGAGGACACAGCATACTCAGACAAAGGGTTTGGGTTATAGTCTGGTTGCAAGGAAGTTGTTCAGGTCATTCCTTCATTCTTTACTCATGATAGACTTGTGAACTTTGATGAGAATCTTTGTCCTGCCATGTCATAGGTCCATTGTGAGATTTTATTGTTATTATATGTCAAAGTCTTTTTTATAATCATCCATCTTGCATATATAGCCAAATGGCATATCCAAAGACTGGTTCTACTTGTTTAAATTTAAAAACTCCTTTTTGCCTGGGGAAATAATCAGTTTACTGAAAAAAAAAATCAGTTTACTTTCTGCCATCAGAGGAAAGAACATATATTGCTCTATGTGTGTCCTTCTTCCTTCTGTGTTTATATCATAATTTGTTTTCTTCAGAGGCAGAGACTAATTTTGAAGTGACAGAGATGTCTACAAAGCTGAGACTTTTTGTGGAAGGATCTGACCCCAAAAGATGCATGAATGAGGGTTCCCATGACTTCATATTGAGAAAAATCTGTGACTCTGATATCAAGATCAATAAAAATGTAAAGAACGAATATGAATTTGATGATCCTTCAGAGAAATTCAGCCAATATTCAGTCCACAATCAGCTTGTGAAATTGAACTCTGGAAATGTCTGTTGTCAGGATACTCAATACAGCAAATGCTTTCCTGAAGTAGTAGGACTTTTTCAGTGGAATGAGAAACCTTTTGAAAAGCCCATGAATCAAGATAACCTAGGAGGAGTAGCCTTTGGCTGCAGTTTAGACTTCAGTAGACATCCAAAAAGTAAATGGGTAGAAATGGTTTCTGATAAGGATGAAGGAGGGAAACCTTTCAGCCAAAACTCTGATCTTGCTACACATCAAATAATCCATTCAGGAGAGAAACTTTATGAATGTAAACAGTGTGGAAAGACTTTCAAAAGAAGGGACTCTCTTGCAATACATCATAGAATCCACTCTGGAGAGAAACCTTATGCATGTAAAGAGTGTGGAAAGACTTTCACACAGAGGGGCCATCTTGCTAAACATCAGAGCATTCACTCTGGAGCTAAACCTTATGAATGTAAACAATGTGGAAAGGCTTTCAGACATAGGGACCATCTTGTTGCACATCAGAGAATCCACACTGGAGAGAAACCTTATGAATGTAAACAGTGTGGAAAGGCCTTTACAAGGATCAGCTCCCTTACTACACATCAGTTAATCCACTCTGGAGGGAAACCTTATGACTGTAAACAATGTGGAAAAGCTTTCAGACAGAGGGACAATCTTGCTGCACATCAGAGAATCCACACTGGAGAGAAACCTTATGAATGTAAACAGTGTGGAAAGGCCTTTACACGGATCAGCTCCCTTTCTACACATCAGCTAATCCACTCTGGAGGGAAACCACATGACTGTAAACAATGTGGAAAGGCTTTCAGACAGAGAGATGATCTCACTGCACATCAGAGAATCCACACTGGAGAGAAACCTTATGAATGTAAACAGTGCGGAAAAGCTTTCACACAGAGGAGCAGTCTTGCTGCACATCAGAGAATTCACACTGGAGAGAAACCTTATGACTGTAAACAATGTGGAAAGGCTTTCACACATAGGGACAATCTTACTGCACATCAGAGAATCCACAGTGGAGAGAAACCTTATAAATGTAAACAGTGTGGAATGGCTTTTACATGGAGCAGCTCCCTTGTTACACATCAGTTAATCCATCGTGGAAAGAAACTTTATGAATGTAAACAGTGTGGAAAGGATTTTAAATGTCCCCGCTCTCTTGCAGTACATCATAGAATCCACTCTGGAGAGAAGCCTTATGAATGTAAACACTGTGGAAAGGCTTTCACACAGAGGAGTCATCTTGCTGTACATCAGAGCATCCACACTGGAGAGAAACCTTATGAATGTAAACAGTGTGGAAAGGCTTTCACACAGAGGGGCAGTCTTGCTATACATCAGAGAATCCACACTGGAGAGAAACCTTATGAATGTAAACAGTGTGGAAAGGCCTTCACACAGAGGAGTCATCTCGCTGTACATCAGAGCGTCCACACTGGAGAGAAACCTCATGAATGTAAACAGTGCGGAAAGGCTTTCACACAGAGAGGCAGTCTTGCTGCACATCAGAGAATACACACCGGAGAGAAATCTTGTAAATGTAAACAGTGTGGAAAGGCTTTCAAATGGAAAGTTTCTCCTGCAGCACATCAGAGAATCCACACTGGAGAGAAGCCTTATGAGTGTAAAAAATGTGGAAAGGCTTTCAAATGGAAAATCTCCCTTGCAGCACATCAGAGAATCTACACTGCAGAGAAATCTTATGAATGTAAACAATGTGGAAAGGTTTTCACACAGAGGAGTCCTCTCAGTAGACATCAGAGAATCCACTCTGGAAAGAAACCTCATGAATGTAAACAGTGCGGAAAGGCTTTCACACAGAGAGGCAGTCTTGCTGCACATCAGAGAATCCACACTAGAGAGAAATCTTATAAATGTAAACAGTGCGGAAAGGCTTTCAAATGGAAATTCTCTCTTGCAGCACATCAGAGAATCAACACTGGAGAGAAACCTTATGAATGTAAATAAGTTTGTTAAAACTTTCTCACTAAACATCAGAGAATCTGCCCTGGAGAGAAACCTCATGAATGTAAACAATGTGGAAAGGCTTTCTCAGAGAGAGGATCTCTCAGTAAGCATCAGAGAAATCTCATTAATGTAATCTGTGGAAAGATTTTCTCTTGTAATCCATCAGCTAATCTACACTGGAGAGAAGAAACCTTACTGTATCTGATAAAATCATGATATATTCTATGTCATATATTGATCATTATTGTTAGATTGGAAACTTTGTTTAAAAATTAGTGAACGTTAGGTATCCTCAAGGAAGATATAAATCTCTCCTTTTGAAGAATAGAGAAATTTCCCTCCCCTTGAAAAACTTTTCATTGATATATAAATATTTGCTTTTTATTCACTTTTTTTCTAACATAGCCAAAATTCCCCCCTTTTTTCCCTTAAAAAATTTTTAATTAATGGATTAAGATGTTAGATTGCCATTCCCATGGAAAAAGTCTTGAAACATGCAAGTACAATCTTAACTCTGTGTCTTGATGTTTCAGTTTAAAGGGACTTGTCCATGTCTCAATTTTGGCTTAACTTAAAAATTGCAAACTTAAGAAATGCCCCATGAGATCAATATGCTGGGAAACTTAAGGAGAATAGGAAAAGGTAAGGAAAATATAACATACAAAGAAATTGAATTTTACACAGGTAGTGGGTGACTAGGATGGGTACATTGTGTTAATTTCTGATATATTTTTAGTTCATTTGTATGTCCATGGACATTCCTGTTGAGTCAACACTCAGAGTAGTGCCCCTGTCCTCTCCCTTTCCTTAAAAAAAGCTGTATATTTTGCTTCAAACATCTCATCAAGTGTCTTATCTACTCATTTGAACCAGGATGTAGACCCAGGTTCCACTCCAAACATCATGAATGTCAACAATGTGGAAAGGCTTTCCCAAAGAAGGGCAGTCTTGCTGGGCATATTCTTTTTGCCAAGAGTGGATTGGGGTTCCTGAATGTTGATTGCTTTTTAAGCTTCTATTTTGCAGGGCTTTCCCTTTGTAATAATTTCCCTTCCTGACCAGAAGCCTGGGTGAGGGCTTTTTATATATCCTTTTTATAGAGTGCTCTAACGCATTTTGCCCTGACGCTACCTTTCCTTCCCCTGCTGCCTTGGCTGTGTCCAGCCTTGTTTCTTCCCAGGCTCCACATTCTTTAATCTTGGGTCTCAAGTCTTGATGCCAAAGTCTTACATTGCCCTCAGGGATAAGTCTGTGGTGCCTTCAGCCAGGCCCTGATAATTCAGAGATTTTTTCCATTCTCTCTCTGACTCTGGAATGGCAAGTGGTGTGGGGGAGATGTGACCAGCTTGTACTCTGATGAGTCCAGTTTTGCCCTCATATATATATAGCATTAGTATCCCAAGACACTGCCTACTTTTAAGGCTTCATCCCATTGGAAAGCCCTTTTGATTTCTGTCCTTTTGAGAGACTTGGTAAAGATTGGTTGGAAGGAGGCTCAGAAGGCTCCTGCTGCTACTATGCCATCTTAGCTCTGCCTCCCCAATGCCTCCATCTGTTGTTAATCTTGTGGGTAAAAATTTTTTATGTAAATTAAGAAATGTTTTGTCACATATTATGATTATTCTTATTGTTAATTTGCTTGTTGAAAATTTGCTGATGTAATAAGTGAATGTAATGGTGAGAATTTGTCTTTTGCACTATTAGACTAAGATAAAAGTCTCTCAATCCTAGAATTTTCACCAAAAGAGGTTTGAGTGAACTCTTTTATCACCAAAAGAGGGAAATGTCCATCTGTGCCTTAGTAGTTTGACTTGTCTTAATGGTAAGTCAATCTGTTTAACTACAGTGATGGCAATTCTTCATAGTGCCACTTATTTCTCAGTGTTTATTTGTCTGCTGCCTTCTATTCCATAAGTGGTGCAAAACTTGAAGCCTAATATTTGTTGCATTTATCTGATTAAAGATACCAATGTCATGTGGATTAGACTATCACAGACTATCATAAACTCTCCACAAGATTTCTCTCAGATAATATAGGAGGACTTAGCAGCTCCAGTGCAAAGCTGACTCGTTCCTAGCCAGGAAGTGGCTTGCTTTGATTAAAGAAGGGAAACAAGATATCCCAGGCACAAGATAAAGGACTTTTTTTTTTTTCAAGGAGGACTTGTCAGTATCCAAGACCAAGAGACAGGTACATTACATAACAAGGTCGGCTGGCTATTAGCCCTAAACTTCAACTTTTGTGGAGACAATGAAGCCACTTTACTGAGCTCATTGCAGATTCTCTTGTGAAAGCACTACCACTCCTGGCCCAAGGTTTCTATTTCCCAATGCCTAGTGGCTTGAGCTATTAGACCACCGAAATGGAAAATATAAAATATCACTGTCACCTCAAATTCCCACCTGATCTTCATCTATTTGGGCAAACCCTTACATGAAAACCTTAAACTATAAAAATTTTATTGTTCCCTTGTGGTAATCCTTGGTCAGAGGAGGTGAAGGGGGCTACCGGAGCTACCATGGTTTGGGGCTACATGAACTGCACTGGTTTTCGAGGTCAGCCTCTCTTTTGCCTAATCTAAGTGGCCAGGCAGTGTAATTTATTGCCATTCCAAGAACAAGAACTGGTTCAGTTCCAAAGATAGCAGCAGTTCAAGAAGGCCCAGCCTATAAATGCTGCCCAGGACACTGAGGTGTCAAAGACGTATGACCAATCATCATCTATGAAGACACCCATGAAGATAAAGAAGGCAAAGACACAAGGCTAAAATGCAATCTAGGTATCACAGATTCTAGGTGAGTACTAAAGGAAAGTCTTTTTCTTTTCTTTCCCTAAAAATGTCATCACCAATCCTACTTGGCAATTCGCGGCTGGATGTCATTATGGTGTATAAAGTCTCTATAAAATAGGAATGAGTGGCTCATGGAATCACTTCAAACTTTCTAGTAGAACATTAGAATGTCTACAATGTATTGCTTATTACTATGATTGAAAAGGGTTATATCTCTAAGAGGAGGGTGTGAAGATTGGATTTAGCTCTCCCCTGATTGTAACAAGGAAGGTACTTAGCTCTTTCTTTATAGTGAAGATAAAATTGTAATCCTAATCTATTTTTAGATAATCTAAAAATAGCGCAGTCCTGGAGAGAGCATCTGCTGTGATTGGTAGAAGTGAAATTTAGGGGAGGTGACATAAGAGAAAAAGATCTTTAAATAGAGGACCACAGAGGCCAGAGGAGATAGGATCTAAGAACTCTAACTCAGAGTTGGACTGGAGCATCAGTATTTTGAGCTTGGAGTGAAGAAGAGTCACTCAAAGGAGAGACTGGAAGACAGATACTTGAGGAGAGACTGGAAGACAGACACTTGGACTTGGCTGTGGAACTCGATTCTGGAGGAGCTTGTGCAGGAGATCTCAGACTGCTTTCCTTTTAGATGGTCACCTTGGTGAGTCAAAGGCTGACATAGTTTCCCTGCCCTTCTGGAGGTGTGAACCTTTGAGAAATATCATCTTGAGACTCTTTTCCCTGATTAGGACCTTAATATTTCTACCTCACTCAGAGGAAGCTGGAGTTTTCTGTCCTTTTATCTCATTCCTTTATATCTTCTGTCTCTTATAAAATAAACTACCATAAATTAAATTTACTTAAGTAATTTATTTGGGGATTTAGTAATTAAATCCCTGGTGACCACCTATTTGATATTCAGACCAGCCACAAAAAATGTAATAATTATTTGGCTGAACACATTGGTTGTGATGAAATACCCTCAATCTTCTTCAGTTTTCTAAACTTCTTTTACTGTGACTATCCCTATGTTAGCTTTTATTACCTTATTTTGAATCTAAACAAATCAGCTGAAAATGTAAGATTGCTGTTTCCAATTCTTCCTTGTCCTAAGGAATAATCAAGTTGACTGGAAAATGTGGAGGAGAGTTTGGGGAAGATCATGGCTTTAGTAAAAAACTAAAATGAATTTAAAAACTCCCCAGAGTACTAGTGACTTATCTCTCCATACTTCCTCATTATGTGAATTGTAAAAATGGAGATTTGAATCCAGGACTTCAATCCCTAGAAGTCCTTGCTCCACTTCCCCAGAATGCTTTGTAATCTCACTGAATTCTCACCTGGGACGAGAGCAAAATATTATTTAAAGGTTCTCCGCCATAGGTGGGGTCTCTTTTTCTTTCCTGTTTCTGCTTACAAGCAGACGCAGCTCTTTTCATAATGTAGGTGAGATTGTGTCTAGGCCTCTCTCTGGCCTAGACACGTGCTTTTCTTACTTGTATATTCTTAGGTTCTCAATCTTAAATAAACCTCTAAAAAAATAATACTCCTTAAAGAGAGAAACTAATTTCTACCTGCCTCAGTTTCCCAAAAATTTTAATCTTACAGTTTTGGCAACCACTTTGGAAAAGTGAAATATCTCAATCTTCTGATTCTTTTCTCTACTAAGTTCAGCTTTAATAGCTAGTGCCTAGAAATTTTTTTGATCCACGTTTCTGTGGCCGAGGTTTTTTATCTTCACAAAGCTGTTGCTCATTCCAGCCATTAGATAGCTCACAGGCTCTCTCCGGACCTGTTACTTTTGCCACCCACCTGGCCCCTGGCTGCTAAGTTCTGCCTGCCTATTTCTCCTGCTGCTGCTCCTGACCTCTCTCCGTTCTCACCTGGTGCCCGATCTCCCGGCCCTGCCTGCCTGTTTCTGCGCCCCAAACCCACGTGCATGACCCCAGCTGGCCCATCACCCAGGCTGCTGGTAGCAGACCCAGTTTCTTCAGGATCAAAAACCAGCTGGTAACAAACAGGGTAATTTTCCCTTTGGCTAGATTAAGTCTCCATGTGAGCAGATCGGAGGAGGGGAGAGAGAAAAGGGAGAGGAGAAGAAAGAGACTTATGAGCAGGAACTTAAAAGCATGGCTATTTTACAAGGATATCTTTTAATTGCACTGATCCTTTTATTGACTTTCTACAACCTTTTAGCTAACTTTGGGGAGGTAGCTGGGTATCTCAGTGGACTGAGAGCCAGGCCCAGAGACGGGAGTCCGTCTCTGATTTAAATCTGGCTTGAGACACTTCATGGCTGTGTGGCCCTGAGCAGATCGCTTGGACCTCATTGCTTACCCCTTATCAATTTTCCTTCGGACAATAGACATTTAAATGGATAATTAATAATTTAAAAAATATATACACCCAAGGAACTTTAAAGAGACTAAAGGCTATATTTTTAAGGCATTTCAGACTCCAGTGGTTTATACAAAACTCTGTATTCTATTGCATTTTACTGTTTGCTTTTGTTTAAGGTTTAACTTTGTGATTTTAAGTTCATATATTACTGGATTCAATATTATTCTGTGACACTGAATCAGTTTAATGTACTGGGTTTTGACTACTGTTAAATTCTCTTGCTTTCCCCCTAATATCATTTAATTAAGCCCATATTATAAAAAAACAGCTTTTCTATTTTTGACTTTGTAGATGGACTTCATCAGAACTGGTTACAATTGCTATAACAACCTTTGGAAAATTTAATGTGCTAAATATCTCAATTGATTTTAAGGGTTTTTTAAACATGATTCTTGGAATTTTTTTTTACAATCTCTGGTAATTTTTGCCTGCCCCTACCACAAGGTGTAAGGCCCATTCCAGTAGCTGAAGTGAAATACAATTATAAACCCCAACCTTCCCACATGTGAATGGAAGTTGGGCAGTTAATCTCAGGGCACTTGTATCCCTAAATGAGCCTCCAAAAAAGGAGGATCTCTCATTTATAACTCTTCAGCTCACTACTTTATCCAGATTTCTTGATTATGTTCTTAACCCAAAATGAGTTTTACTTTGTTTAAAAATATGTTTATTACCAAGGTTGAAAGATTTGCTACGTTTGTAAAAAAAATTGTGACAAATATCCATCAATTCATAGGTTTTGAAAAATGCTATACAGCAGCTTATGTGAAATATGATAGTGTGATCGTTTGCTATTGTAATTAATTGAGCTATTGAGAATTTTGGGGATATTGATATCTACATATTTATACTACTGTTCTTTAAAAATGAAAAATGTTACCTTATTCAATTCATTTGCCTTATACTCACAGTGGAGCATGGCCAGACATAAAGAGGAAATGGATCTCATTTTTGGTGAGAAAGCCTTGTATTCTATATTTCCTTAGCTGACACATTGTATCAATGATTATAAGCTATATTTTTGAATTTTTAAAACTTTTATTATATTTTTCTTGCATGTATAATATACTATTTCAGTTTTTTATTTTTTTCCTCTCTTTTTCATATTTGAAGCACATGTCACCAGCATTAAGATTTTCTTTAACTTTTTGATTTAGCAGCAATATAAGTTTAAGATACATTTGCTAATGCATGCCCCCAAAGGCTTGAGACTATAAAAATGATGCCACTAATTATTTAAAAATAAATTATGGGACTTTGCTTAATAATTCTGTCTGATTCCAGGACACGATACACACAAAAGAGCCATTTCACAGGGCCAAAGAAAACCCAATACAGGATGGATTGATGCACTTCTAGGCCAATGCAAAGGTTTTGAACCTAGTGTGAGACTTGGGGTTGTGACACTTGAGTTATATTAAGATGTAGGCCTTCCTTGTGTCCACACTCACTCTGAAAATACTCACAGACGAGTATCCCCCAAACCTTGGCTCCTATAATCTGGTCCCCTTTTCTGCCTTTCATAGTGTGGTACCTTTCTGTAGTCCTGGCTACTGACTGGGTAAATGCATCATTGCTTAGATCATTTGATTGGGCCCTGATTCAAGGACCTGCTATAGATTTATTTTTCTTTTACTTAGAATTTCTACACATAAGACTTTGATAGTCTGTATTTTCATCCAGTGGATTTTCTTTTTTCTTTGGATTTTTCTGATATCTTTTTAATTTTTCTTGCCAATTGATTCATATACCTCATACCTCAGCCATGCATCCCTAAGTGATCCTGTATTCTTCAATCACCCTCTTAACAGGGGAATGTAAAAAATATCATTATTTAAATTGCAAAGTTTAAATTCCTTTTGAGAAGAATTTTAGGTAAAGAAAGATGCTACTTCCCTGAATCCAGAAACTGAACTGTTGGAGAAGACACCATGAAGAAGCCTCCTGACCACAAGCTGCACAAGAATGAACTTTGTGTGTGGTTGATTGAACATTTATTTGTATATATACTTTCATGCCAAAGGGAACTGCCCCCTAATTGGCTTTTTGTCAATGCGTCCAGCAATTATTGGTTTTGTTCTTTTTTGTTCTCTTATCCTCAAATTATTGTAATCTTTAAATTGATTATGTTTTTTATGATCCTTTAGGTGGGGTCTCTTTTTTTCTTTCCTGTTTCCACTTACAAGCAGACGCAGCACTTTTCATAATGTAGGTGAGGTTGTGTCTAGGCCTCTCTCTGGCCTAGACACATGCTTTTCTTACTTGTATATTCTTAGCTTCTCAATCTTAAATAAACCTCTAAAAAAATAATACTCATTGCAGAGAGAAACTAATTTCTACCTGCCTTGGTTTCCCAAAATTTTTAACTTTAACAGAATCTCTGTCCCACCCTGCTCTACACAACCTGGCGCCTAGTTCACAAACCATCCCCTCCCATACCCAACTTATTCCTTCCCCTACTACCCAACCCACTCCTCCCCCCATCCTGCCCATGTCTTCTGTCACACCCCTTGTGCATCTCCACCCCCCCAGCCCCTGCCCCTTCTTACTTTACCCTTCCTTCCCACCCTGCCCAATTCATTTCCCATACTGCTCCTACCTCTCTTCCTTCTGGCACTATGGGCCCACAACCTCTCCCCCTCAACTTGTCCACTCCTTTCCCTTCTCTTACCTACCGCATTGAAAATGGAGCAAGAAGCCTAGAGACAGAAACAGGAGAAAATTCAGATAGAATTTTGTTTCCTTTAAGGGAAATTCCAACTTTCAATAAAAATGGGAACTTGGTATCTATAAGACAATATTCAGTCCTGAGGATTTAAATAAATTCAAGGAAGATCTTCCCTCATTTGAGGAAGAACCAATATTAATTATCACATGATTATCTCAAGAGATGCAGAGAAAGCCTTAAGAAGCTGTAGCACTCATTCATATTGAAAACCCTAGAAAGCATAGGAATAGAAGGGCTTTTCCTGGAAATAATAAACAGTATATCTAAAACCATCAGCAAACATCATCTGCAGTGGGGGGAAACTAGAAGCCTTCTCAATAAGATCAGGAGTGAAACAAAGATGCCCATTATCACCTCTATTATTTAACATTGTACTAGAAACACTAGCAGTAGGAATTTAGAGGAGAAAAAGATATTGAAGGTATTAAAATAGGCAATGAGGAGACCAAGCCATCACTCTAGATGATATGATGGTCTACTTAAAGAATCCTAGAGAATCAAATAAAAAGCTAGTCGAAATAATCAACTTTAGCAAAGTTTCAGGATACAAAATAAACTGGCCTAAGTCATCAGCATTTCTATATATTTCCAACACATAGCAGCAGCAGGAATTAAAAAGAGAAATTCCATTTAAAATCAGCCTAGACAATATAAAATACTTAGGAATCTATCTGCCTAGACAAACACAGAAACTATATGAACACTACTACAAAACACTCCACACAATTAAAACTAGATCCAAACAATTGGAAAAACATCAATTGCTCATGAGTAGGATGAGATAACATAATAAAAATGACAAACCTGCCCAAATTAATTTACTTATTTAGTGCCATACCAACTGAACTACCAAAAAAGCTGTTTTACTGAATTAGAAAACACCATAAAAAGTTTATTTGGAAGAACAGAAGATCAAGGATATCCAGGAACGTGAGCCTGTCAGGGAGCAGCAAGGGTGGGGGTTCCTGTGCCCACATGACATGGAAGGAATCTGATCTTGGGCACAGAAGAAATGCCAACACTCTCTCCCCCACCTGATGGGTTTCTTTAACTGTGTCTTTATGCCACCAAAGAAGAATATCACAATGCAGACTGGGCAAAAATCTCATTTCTTAATTAGGTAGTTTCAGAAGGTTCTGATTGTTCAGGTCCCTCATGGGAGAGTTAGTTGTCAGCAAGATGAAATCAGGAGAAAACTACCAAAGAATCAAATGAAAGAGCACAAGTGTTGTTCAAAAAGTCATCAGACCAAGGAAAATCAGAAAGTTTCATCTCGCAAATTTCTTTTTCTTAGAGAAATTAAGGTAAAATAGCGAACCATTTGTTGTGGGTTTGGCCAAAGGTATTACTATGATGGTCTTCAATCTTCTGAAGATTTCTTCTGAAAATGGCTAGAATTATTAGAGCAACATCTTTTACAATGGTCAGGATGGTAATGAAGGAGGAGTTGAGATCTCCTAAGTTCTCCTCCTAATTGGTTATTAATGAATTGGAGATCTCAGGTGAGAGATTGAGTGGAGGGGAGGGAGAGGGAGAGAGAGGGAGAGATGGAGAGGAGGAAGATAGAGTGACAGAGAGACGGAGATACAAAAGACCTGGGCTAGAAGAGAGAACTACCGATATTTTTTATCTGTTAAGTCATCCCTGGTCAATTCCAGTCATCTGCCCTTCTATCTCTAAGCAAATGTATAAATGGAGATTTTGAACCTTTGACTTCAAAGGTTCAAAATCTCCATTTATGCACAAGTAACATTGTTTTGATGATTACTACTTTTTTGTACAGTTTAAAGGTCTGGTACTTATAGACCAGCATCTTTCACATTTTTTTCATTATTTCCGGTACAGTGTCCATGTCTCACAACCGTACAGGAGCGAGCTGAGGACCACTGCGTTGTACACTTTGAGCTTTGTCGCAGTGCTTACACCTCTGTGTTGGAGGATTTGCAGCGCAGCCGCTCAAGTGCCTGGCTGGCCTTTTGGATCTTGGCATTAATCTTGTGGTCTAGGGACCCATCATTGGCGATGGTACTGCCAAGGTACTTGAAAGTGTTGATGTTAGAAAGCTGCGTGCCGTTGATTGTAATGCACGGCTGGTTCGTTGGCCTCCCTGGTGCAGGTTGGAGCAGCACCTCTGTTTTGCTGAGGCTGATGGTCAGGCCAAACAGTTTTGTTGCGGTGGAGAACCTGTCCACAATGATTTGGAGATGATTTTCTTGGTGGGCCATGAGAGTACAGTCATCTGAAAAGAGAGCTTCCAGGATGAGTCTCTCTGTTGTCTTTGTTTTTGCAGTCAGGCGGCAAAGGTCAAATAGTGAGCCATCCAGTCGGTATTTGATGTAGACACCCAGGTCTAGATCCATCACAGCATGTCGTAATACCTGGGTGAAAAACACAGTCTTGTTTAACACCATCGGAGATGTTGAAGCGATCGGAAGTCTCTCCACCAGATAGGACTTCCCCTGTCATGTTGACATGAAAGAGCTGGATCAGTTTGATGAATTTTGCTGGGCAACCGAGCTTGCTGAGGACCACCCACAATGTGTCCCTGTTCACTGTGTCGAACGCCTTTGACAGGTCTATGAAGACAATGTAGAGACTCAGGTTCTGCTCAAGGCATTTTTCCGGCATTTGCCTCACCGTGAAGACCATGTCGATGGTGCTGCGATCTGGTCGAAAGCCACATTGTGATTCAGGAATATTCTGCTCTGAAACAGATGACAGGAGTCTGTTGAGTATAACACGGGCAAGGATCTTTCCGGCAGTGGAGAGTAGTGAGATGCCTCTGTAGTTGTCACAGACTGCTCTTGAGCCTTTGTTTTTGTAGAGGGCTACGATGGAGGCATCTCTGAGTTCTGGGGGCATGTCTTCCTCTTCCCATATGCTGGTCAGTACTATGTGGAATGCCTGGAGCGTCTTTCCATTTAAGGCCTTGTTCACCTCAGTTGGGATCCCATATTTACCAGGTGCCTTGCCTGCACTTATTTGTTTAATGGCTTTTGGGACTTCCTCTATTGAAGGAGGGACATCAAGTTGTTCAATGGAGTGGTTTTGGGGGATCTGGTCAAGGGCGCTTTGGTCGACTGAAGAGGGTCGGTTGAGAAGCTGACTGAAGTGTTCTTTTCACCTGTTGCTGATGCCTTTTTTATCTTTTATGAGAGTGTCACCGTCAGAGGATAGCAAGGGAGTGGTAGTGGGTTTTGATGGCCCATAGACAGTCTTGAGGGCACTGAAAAATTGTTTGTAGTTTTTCATTTCAGGAAACCGCTGGATTTCTTCCGCCTTTTTTTCCCACCATCGGTCTTGCATCTTCCTGATCTCATGCTGCGCCATGGCTTGGAGAGACTTGAATCTGTCCTTTTTAGGAGCAGACTTTGGGTTATTTTGCCACTCCATAAAGGCTTTGTTCTTCTTGCTCAATAGGTCTTCAATAGCAGTGTTGTTCTCGTCGAACCAGTCCTGGTGGTTGCGTTGTTTTGGGCCTAGGACTGCCTTTGATGTTTCCTTCACTGCATCTCTGGGGAACTGGTTCCATTTCTCGGTTGAGCTTCCAGTGAGTGGTCCCTTGGCAGACAGCTTGCCAAACAGCAGCCAGGCAGGACTGGAACGTTTTCAAATATGATGGATCTCTAAGACGACTCATATTGTAAAATGCGCGAACTGTCTGGGCGCGTTTTGGATGGTGAGGCGCAATGCGCATTTGAAGAGTCGCTCTAACCAATCAGTGGTCTGTCCAGCATTCAGCTCCTCTCATGGCTCTGGTGATCTTTACATCCTGGATGTCTCGCCGGCGTACAATGATGTAGTCAATGAGATGCCACTGTTTTGATCTTGGGTGCATCCACGTTGTTTTATATTCGTTCGCCATTCTGAACACAGTGTTCATGATGGTGAGTTCGAACTCTGAGCATTTGCTGAGTAGCAGTAGGCCATTGTTGTTCATTTTGCCCACACCATGTTTGCCGAGCACTCCTTTCCATCTTTCATGGTCCTGGCCAATGCGGGCGTTGAAGTCTCCCAGTAGTATCAGCTTGTATATGGGGGTACAGACGTGTATGGGGGTGTATGGGATGCTCAGGGAGGGGTAGTATCTTTGGTATGGAGGGCTTGTCGTGCCCTCCTAGGGCAGCTCTCCAGCCTCTGATCCCCACCTGACACCCAGCTCTCACTGTTAACAATTACATAGGCATTAGTATGACTCTCATAGGAAAAGGGGATAGAATTTATCAACCACAACATACACCTAGTAGCCTTGACAACAACAACAACAACAAATTGTGTTTAAATCAGGTAGAGACACTGCACAGGTATTTCTTACGGACAGATTGTCTTGGTCAAACTCCTAGAAAGGATGAGATGTCAGGCAGAATAGACTTTGAGATTTTTAATTGGAAACCTAAATTACATAAACGGTTATCTACATCAATATATAGATTCTATTCATGACAATATCTATATCACTATTATATACCAACCACCATTGGTGTGGTTACATGTTAATCTTACAGACATGGGTATCTTACTCCAACTGTCCATTTTATTCACAAAGCATTTACTATCATTATGCATCGCTCCAAATGCTTTATATTGACAAGTATAGGAGCGATAGTTTCAATTATTGCTATAATTACAGCAACAATTGTGTTCACTGACTATACAAAACTAAGGTTTTTTTTTGTTTTTTTTTTAAACCCTTACCTTCCGTCTTGGAGTCAATACTGTGTATTGGCTCCAAGGCAGAAGAGTGGTAAGGGTAGGCAATGGGGGTCAAGTGACTTGCCCAGGGTCACACAGCTGGGAAGTGTCTGAGGCCAGATTTGAACCTAGGACCTCCCATCTCTAGGGCTAGCTCTCAATTCACTGAGCTACCCAGCTGCCCCCTAAAACTAAGGTTTTATACAAGAGGTTGTATCTAATTCATCTGAACTTTTGACGCACAGAACAAAGTCTTGACCTTGCTTTTAAGGATGAATTAGAAATTTTGAAAGATTCTATATTTTGGCTAAGAAAAGAGGTTGAAGCTTTACAAACTATAATTACTTACCTATCTCATTTCAACCAAACAGGATATTGTATTACACCTTTAAAATATAATAATGTTTAATATGAATGGCAATCTGTAGTAAAGCACATTAAAGATGCTTGGGGACATTACAAAATCACATTGGGTGTTATACATTTACAACAGGAAATTAATAAGTTAGACCAAATTGTATATGAGCAAGAAGCTGTAGAAATTGCTTCTAAATGGAAAGAAAGTTAAGCTTCTGTTACCCCCCCCCAAAAAAAAAACTGGTTTGGCAGAATTAATTTACAAACATTGGCAATGTCATATTCTTGGTTGTTATATTGATTGGTTTACTTATACAGAAGAAGAGGTTTAAATAAGGCTTACATGAGAAATATGCAGCCTGAAGTTACAATATCACTTCATTCTCATCATTCTTGTTGTTTAAAAAATATAGAGCCTAGCCCTTACCACTCTTCTGCCTTGGAGCCAATACACAGTATTGACTTCAAGACAGAAGGTAAGGGTTTATTTAAAAAAAAAAATAGAGAGAGCAACAACGAATCAGAATGTAATGTTTATGGAAATATTGGTACTTTAAAAAATTTGCATTAATTGTTGTATTAATGTTTTTGTAAAGCTTTTCATAATGAAAAATTTTGCACACTTACAATGTGAATCTTGGTCAACTTAAATTAGGGAAATAGAAATCATTTCTGAATGAAAATTCTTGTATTACACATTGTCTTAGCTAAAACAATGCCACATGAAATGTGAGCCATGAGTTTAAAATTTCGTATTAACTTTATTTTTATTTTCCCTGATTATTTTTCCCAAATATTTTCTTTTAAGTACTAGAAGTACATTGAAAGCAGTATTAATATTATGATCCTGAAATATGAATCAACAATATCTATAATCTTTACTATGTTTGCTTACCCAAAGCCTTGTGACTGTTGGAACCTGCAAGAATTTGTTAAACCTCATGGGACTAATATGAGTTATTTTGTCTGATTGCAGAAGAAGGGATTGCAATGGCTACATTACACTTTTGCCAGGAAGCCTAAGACACAGAGAGGCCTATAATCCATATGAGAGGGATAAATATTGGTTGCTAAGGTTGGAGGTAAAAGGACGCAGTGTTTTGACACCCTCAAACACAGGTCAGCCTGGTACCAAAGTTCCAATCAAATATCTATGTGGCCTGGCCTCAATATCCCAAAGACTATGCATGATCAGACCAAGGGAAAGGAAAGACTTTCCTCTCATCTCAAACTGTAGTACCTTTCTTTAGATTTAAAGGTCTGGCAACTTCTTACAGTACTGGCTGAACATGGGTAAAATGTTATATTAATGAACCTGACCTACAGGATTATGGGACTGCTCACATTAATTCAGGATGACTAGTGCGTTAAGGTCATTTTAATTTTTATTATTGGTCTTGCATACATTTTTTTAAATTTAATTTTGCTATTTAATTTAGAATTTATTTTTTATTTGATATTTTTGCTATAATTATTATTTTTGTTGTTTTTTGTTTAGTTTATAATTTCTTTTTACCATCACGCTCTTGTTTTGATTTTTAAACAAGAAGAGGGATATGTAGCATACCAGGTATATTAGCATCTTGGAAATATGATTGGTGTATTGATATTGTTGCTTAGTGATTATTGTACTGCCAAATCTTCAGACCAAAGGACAAAAAGAATTCCTGGCCAGGACATTATTTGCCACAGGGTCCTAGCTCACACCTTTCCAAGTCACATGTTTGATTAACCTCCTCCTCTTTTGATTACGTGATTGTCAATTCAGCCAATATTAAAGCCTATGCCATGTCACATGTTCATTAGTTACCTCCCACTCCACATTCCTAAACTCTCCATTAAAAGTTTAAGGGCACGTGTGGAGCATCCTCTAAAATCCATCAGAGGAGCACAGCAACATGTAGCCCATATTTTTAACTCGTTGTCTCTGAGTCTTTATTCCTTTGTCTCTCTCTTTCTCTCCTCTATCTATATTCCCTCAGTTTCCAATCTCGTTCTCAGGTGCCCACCCACAAGAATTTTAAGGTGTAACTACAGGAGGTTACAGGTATCAATTCAGATAGGCTTTCATATGAACCCTACAGTTGCTTCATGTCAGAAAATCTTCACTGGAGAGAAACCTCATTAGTGAGATTGATCTTAGAGTTGCCACTTTTAGATTATTTAACTTAAGAGGATCCACACTTGAGAGAAGCTTTAGGAAGATGATGAATGTTGTAAAGGCCTTCAGGTATAATCCTCGCTTATTCCCAGGTTAGAATTCCTTTTGGATAGGAATCTTATTACTGTCCAGAAATAAGAAAGACATTGAAATGGAGAATCCAGAGCTTGTTCAGTGTGAGAAAATGTCTTCTGATCAGACCAGTTCCAGATGGATTCCCTCTAGAAAGGCTTTCATCAAAAGATCATCTCCTCCTTCTTATCAGAGCATTCACTGTACAGAAAAACCTAATGAATGTGCTCAAGTTGTATGTGCTTTCCTAAGGAGGAGGGTGATCACTATTATAAGTCTTGTGACCGCAAAAATGTGGGTTTCAAGACTGTGAATTGCCAAAACTGTAAAGATAATTTTAGGCCAACTGGCCTAGGCCTGAGCCTTAAGAGAGACTAGTGAGTCTTTAATCACTCACCACAAGGTTGTTCCAAGCAAAACACCAGTGTTCAGAGAGACCCTCCAATTCAGCTTCCAAACTCAACTTCCCCGAACTCCACCTATTTCAGGGAGCCTCCTCTGACTCCTGACCTCCAATTCGGCTTCCAAAGCTGAACTCCCTAAGTTCACAGAGACCAGCTCCTTTTAAAGAGAATTTTCTCTTATGTCACCTCCCCTAAATTTTCACATCTATAAATCACAGTAGACATTTTCCCTAGGACTGTCCATTCTTAGTTCACATCTTCTTTTGTTATCACCTTCTCTGATTAGATTATATCTTCTGAGTATTTCTCATCTCTTTGCTAAGCACAAAGCTATTTGCATAATGCCAATTAAGCACAAGGTCAAAAAGGACCAAACCAATCCAGGTAGGATTGATGAGCTTCTAAGCCAATACAAAAGGACTTGAACCTAGTATGAGAGATCTTCTCTGGGTAGATTGTATCTTCTGAGTACTTCACACACCTCTTTGCTAAGCTTGCCCCTTGCAAGTTGCCTGACCTTTTAGTGATTAATTTGACCTTCATAGGTACTTAGCACCCTTTTGTATTAGATCTAAAAATAGACCTAGCTTAAGGCTTTTGCCTCACTTTAAGTATGGGTTAAGTACTTTTTGATTGTTCAGTAAGAAGTTTTACAACTTTATCTTCCCCTAAGGTATGCCTAAGTATGGGTGGAGTAATGTAAAATCCCCAATACATTCCTGATCAAGTACCTCCATTGTTTAAATGGGGAATAACCTTAACCATAACCTTAAGATAAAGTTCCAAGGTAGAGTCTGAGAAATTTTAAGATTCACAGTCCCCAAAGGGCCTTCCTGCTCCCCACTGCCCTCTGGAAGACAAAGCCTGGGGGGCCAGGAGTGGCTCTGAAAATGTACAGGGGAACAGGGAGGCCAGTGTGGAGGCAGGGGAAGGGGTGGGGGGGGAGGCATTTCTGGCTGGAGGAGAGATAAATTGGGGGGCCCAGCCTGCAGGGGGGACTGGAACCCTGCAGAGGGGGGAGCAGCGTGGGGAATGCCTAGAAGCACCAGGAGGCATGTGGGGGAAAAGCTCTGGGAAGAAGCTAAGTCCAAGGCAGCCAGATGGCCCCAAGGATAGAGTCTGGCCTGGAGAGCAGAGGTTCTGGGTGCAAATGTGTCCTGGGACACTTGGGAGCCCTTCTGGGTCTTCTGGAGCCCAGACTCAGCCCTGACTGACACAGAAGGGGAAGCTTAAACAAGAAGGGGAACATGGCAGGGGAGAGCTGGGAGAAGGCAGGGCTTGTGCTGGGGAGGAACAGGGAGATGGAGGCCAGGAAGCCCCTGCTGGGAGAGGGCAGGAGCCAGGCTTCTGGGGGCTGAACCTGGGGATACCTGCAGGAAAGAGCTCCTCTTGGGCTCCTGGGGGCTGGCAGGCCTTGAAGGACCCCTCAAAGTGTGCGGGGGCGGGGGCGGGGGTGGGCCCTTGCTGCCTCCCCTGAGGGAAGGACAAGCCACCTCCCTGGAGGCCTACCCCTCTGGGTCTCCCTTTAGGTCTGCCTCCCAGCTCAGCCTGGACAGGCCCAAAGTCTGGAAGATGAGTTTGGAGTCCAGGGAAGACCCCAAGCGACCCCCAACACCCCCATCCCAAGGGAGGGCAGGCCATGCTCAGCCCAGGCCTGCGTATTCTCCCCTCTTGAACCCCAGAGACAGCAGAGAGGAATTCAGAGCAGCAGTGCAGGGCTGTGAGGCCAGCAAAGCAAAAGGAGAGAAGCCCTTCGCTGTCAGAACCAGGCATCCAAGAGCCACCTCCACAGGCCCTGGGAAAACAGAGATCCATTTATTGATCAGTCAATGAAGAGACACTTATGAAGCAGCCGGGCTGGGCGGGAAGGGGAAATGGGGGTGGGGGGAGAAGGCTGCAGCCCCCCAGGTTGGGGAACAATTCCTGTATGACCCCTCCCCCATCGAGCCTCTACATGGACTGGCATAGACAGGAGGATTCGATTTCCCAGAATGCCTGTTTCATGACATCAGGCACGTTTTGGGCCTACACCCCTCCCCCGTGGAGGACTCCATTTCCCACAATGCCTGTTCCTTGACTTCGCCCTATTCTCGGCTCCTCCCCAGCGTGGCAGCGTCCGGGCATGCTGGGAATTCATTTGGCCCTTCTCATATCCTGGAAGACTTGCTGCTGTGCTTCTAGGATCTCTGCTAGGTGAGAGGAGGAGGGGAGGGAGTCGGTGGTGCTGGCGGTGGGGTGGGGGGCCGGGGCTCCCCGGGACTCCCCGGGGCTCCGTGCTCTGGCAGCTGAGACTTTCTGCTCCGTAACTCCCCGGCGCACCCTTTGCGGGTTAGTGAGCCTGGGAGTGTGGCGGACAGCCTGTGCGCATGTGCAACAAGCCGGGACTGGCAGAGGTGGTGTGCGGGGCTGTAAAAGTGTGTGTTGGGGGGAGGGGAGAGCCTGGAAGTGTGTGTGTCCGTGTGTGTCCCACTGGGGGATCCTCGCGCCACCTCACCGGCCGCGGAGAGCAGAGATCCATTGATCCGTCAGTCATCCAATCAAAAGACACCCATTAGGAGATTTCTGTGCCAGGCTTTCGCCTGAGTAATTTTGAAGGCTAAAGAAGAATCTGGGTTGGGCTGGAGGGGAAATTGGGGTGGGGAGGAGGAGGCTGCACCGGCCCCGCCTCACTCCAGCACGACTCCCAGAATTCCTGTATTACTCCTTCCCCAGCATGGCTCTAAACCCAGGGACCGAAGCCGGACTCCATTTCCCAGAAATCATAACTCGATTTCATGCAAACCCTATCCTTCAGCGCCCTCCCCTCCCCCCCCCATGCCATTTCTCAGAATGCCTAGTTTCAGATGTCACAGAAGTATTGGCACCATCCCCTGTGGCATCCCCAAGGGATTCTGGGTATCTCTTCTGGGTAGTCTTAGGTCTTGGAAGGCTCACTGTTGCGGTTCTTGGACCCCTTTTATGGGTGAGAAGCTGATGAAGTGGAGTCAGTGCGCAGGCGCGGTCCTGGCTTCCTGCCTTGGCTACTGATACTTTCTGCTCCCAACTCCTGGGTTGCAGGAAGACCCCGGTGGTGCAGTTTCAAATTGCTGAGGTGGGGGAGGGCGGAGGGAGGGGGGAGGCGCATGTTCAAGCAGAGAGGAGGGGCAGGAACCCGAGCCCAGCATCCCAGTGTAAATGCTTTAAAGAACCACATGAAAGGGACAAACACGGAAGTGCCTGGCACTTATAGCAATTATAGAAATAATAAATGAGTGACTTTTAGGAAAGATAGAAAGGGCAGTGGAGAAAGACTGTCCAATCTGGAGGACAGAGCATGCTCAAGCACAGGGTTTGAGTTTGTAAACCTCAAAATTCCTTAGACTTATAAATGTTGGAAATTTCACCATTGGGATATTTCATACTTGGAAAATTTCTTACTGATAGTCTATTGGAATGGGAACCCCATTGGCATGGGAGGTTCCTTCTCTTCCCTTCTTAAGATTACTTTAGGACAGAAACCTTTTGCTGAACAATGGAAAGGACTTTGACCTATGCTTAAGCATAGAACAGGAATTTCTTTGAGTCATGATTGATTTTAGAATTGATACAATGGAGATACTTGGAATAAATCTCCACCCTATTCAGTCCTAATAGGATTGAGTAAGGGCTGCAGCCTAGATCAAATTTTAATTATTCCAATCTCTACCATACTCAAGTTAACAGGATTTAGAAAGGGCTGTAGCAAAGGAGTATAGATTTAATCATTTGAAAATATGACCTTCAACAGACATGTGCAAAAGCCAGAAACCTCTGGGCGGTCCTGGGTTAAGCGAGAGCCTCCATTGACAGGGAAATTGATGAAGAGTGATTGGTAGATGTGAGGACTGAGGGGAGGCAACTTGGATGGTGTCCTTAAAGATAGGAGGGTCTGGAGACTGGAGGTTGTTGAGGTTTTGGTCGGTGTGGTTCCTGGGCTCGGAGAGGGCTTGCTCTGAAGGAAGCTGAAGGTGGGGGCCTCTGAGACTGTTTCTCCATTTTGGTCACGTGAGTAATAGGGACTGATCTCTTTTCTTTGCCCCAGCTATCTAAGGGCTTGGGCCTTTTGGCCCAGCCTAAACAGAAGGGGTATTTAAGCCCTATTCCCTTCTCTCCCTTTTTCTCTCTCTCTATCTCTAATTCCTTTCTTACTCCTATTGTAATTAAACTCCAAAAAAGGCTGACGGCTGACTTGAGTTTTCATTTAGGAATTACATAGCTGATTCCTTGGCGACCTTAAATTAATATATATCAGTCTTTTAAAGTGATTCCCTTGTAACAAGTTGTAGTCAAACTCAGAACATGAGTTGGGAAGTGTGATGAGTATCTTGGACTTGCCTGTGTCACAGGTCTGTTGTGAGGTTTCATTGTTGTTATGTGTGAAAATATTTCTAAAATCCATCTCGTAGATAAGACCAAATGGTGTATCCAAAGACTGGCTCTGCTTGCTTAAGTTTAAAAACTTTTTTGCCTGGGAAAATAGAATAAAAATCACTTTGCTTTCCACCATGAGAGGAAAGCACTTATGTATCTCTATGTGTGTGTATGTGTCTGTCCTCCTTCCTTCTGTGTTTATATCATAATTTGTTTTCTTCAGAGGCAGAGACTAATTTTGAAGTGACAGAGATGTCTAAGAAGCTGAGGCTTTTTGTGGAAGGATCTGACCCCAAAAGATGCATGAATGAGGTTCCCCATGACGGCATTTTGAGCGAAATCTGTGACTCTGATATCCAGGTAAGTAAAAAAAAAATAAAGAGTGGCTGTGAATTTGATGAAACAGAGAAAATTTAGCCCATATTGAGTCCTAAATCAGTATATAAAATTGACTTCAGAAGATGACTGTTGTTAGGATAGTGTTAATGGAGTTTTCTTCATCTCTTCTTCTGTCTTTAAGAGGCAAGGGAGCAGAAAGATTTCTCAGGCAGAGCATTCTCCTGAGTGGGGGAGAGTTGCAGACTGTCAGTTGATGACTGGAGAGTCAGTGGCTGACAGTGGGTCGGGCAGTTAAGGCTGGCAGTTCAGGGAAAGTTGGCTGCTGGGCATGAGTTGGGCCTTGGGGTTCAGTTGCTGGTAGTGTGGGTTGGTGTTTAATTGAGTTTAAAGGTGGGCCTGACCAGCAAAGACCAAGAAAGACCTTAAAGGAGCAGAAGATTCTGGGAGAGAAGAGGAGACTTGGCAAAGCTCCATGGAGAATTCTGGGCTTTTGAATGGAGATGCCAAAGAGGCAGGAAGCATTTCCCTGCTGGGGATCTTGTCAAGAGCCAAATAGAGGTTTCAGCTGAGTATTGCCCTCAGACCACTGCTACTAAGTAGTTCCTTCAAGGAAACATCTCAGCAGAGTTTCAAGACTCTTCTGACCAAGGAGTGACATGGACTCCCTGCTCTGGAGCCTGGCCCTCTCCCTTTGCCTTGTGTACCTGTTCGGACTATTCCTTAGCCTGATGGTATTAAAATTAGAAGTGAGGGAGTTAGGTGGGTTTGGGAAGGAGAAATGCAGATTTAGCTTGAGAGTTGTCTGCATGACTGACCTCGTAGGACAAATATAGAGCAGGGACTATGACTCTCTCTTTCCAATTCCCATACAAGCCTTATAGTTATTGCTTATTGAATCTTTTTTTTTTAACCCTCACCTTCCATCTTGGAGTCAATACTGTGTATTGGTTCTAAGGCAGAAGAGTGGTAAGCCCTAGGCAATTGTGGTCAAGTGACTTGCCCAAGGTCACACAGCCAGCAAGTGTCTGAAGCCAGATTTGAACCTAGGACCTCCTATCTCTAGGCCTGGCTCTCAATCCACTGAGTTACCCAGCGGTCCCCTTATTAAAACTTTTTTAATTATAGCCAGATATTTCTTTTGATTTATCTCCTTGAGCTAAGGGAAGGTAAATTGCTGAAGCTATAGATCAGCCTCATAATCCAGACCCTTCCCTGCTGAGTCAAGGCACTAAGGGGAAGTGTATTTCTCTGATCTCACCCTGCAAGAGAATTTGGGGATAGCTATCACTTCATCTGATAGATTCAACTTTCCATCACCCTCATGTAACGGGGAATCCCCTATTTCCAGTGCAGCACCCCTGATAGCAACACCTAGTAGGAGTGAGGGAGAATAGGAGTCAACCTATCAAGGGTCCTATCTCACAGCACTCTGCTGCCTTTCACAATAAGCTCCCTTTAGGACATCCTTAACCATCATAATAACACCAAAGACTAGTTCACTTATAATCCTTACTGAATGTAAACAGCGTGGAAAGGCTTTTATTTTATTTATTCATTTATTTATGTTTTAAGCCCTTACCTTCCATCTTGGAGCCAAGGCAGAAGAGTGATAAGTGTTGGGAAATGGGGGTTACGTGACTTGCTCAGGGTCACACAGTTAGGATTTGTGTGAGGTCAGATTTGAACCTAGGAACTCCCATCTCTAGACCTGTCTCTCAATCCACTGGGCCTCTAAGCTGCCCCTGGGGAAGCTTTTAGGCTTTTTTTAGGCTGAACATCAGACAATACACACTGGAGAGAGAGACCTTATGAATGCAAATAATGTGGAAAGGCATTCATGTTCAGGGCCTGTCTTGCCAGTGTAAGATTTAGAATTGGTTTGACTAAATATGAGAATTTTTAAAAGTTGTCCTGTTTGTTGTTTATAAAAATAATTAGCTTCTTAAGTCAAAAAAATCTGTTAGTAGCTCTTAATAATTCAATATAATGTAAATAATAGCAAATGAAAGAAATTTTAAGAGTCAAATAGAAAATATTTCCTTCCTTGATATAATAAAGCTACTAACAGCCTCATGATTTAGTCTTAAATATTACAATTTAGATCCGGATTCTCATTTTCTTCACTTTCTTCACTTTTTACTCTCTCTAAAACTATCTTGAAGTCAGTTTGTTAGTAACTAACTCTGGAGTTCAGAACTCTTCCTCCTCCTCTCTAAGGTTGTAGAGCAGTTAGAAATAGACAAAAGGGCACATTAGCCTCATAGCTACAGCCTTTGGTCTGATACTGTAAAGTCCTTTGCAAGTGCCTCCCTTCTATGGAAAAACTGTGCTGCTGTTGCCTCCTGACCACTGCTGATTCCCCAAAGTTGTGGGTGGACGACAGAATTCCAATCCCCTTTTCCCTTCAACTGAGAACAGTTGAGTAGAGCCCTGACCCATCACCTTACTGCTGCCTGGTGAGCTCGTGTTTTTAGCAACAATCTGCCTGCCCTCACAGCGAGCTACCTGGTGAGAAGGGGCCAATGGAATCTTCTACCTTCTAGTCCAGAACTCTGGATTGGTGAGAAGGAGTTATGTTAAGGGTAAAATTGGGGTTGTTTACTGAACATGTTATATTAGTGGTTGTCAGGGATTTAAATTCAATCCCAATAAAATACTCGTCAGTTTTGGATTTTATGGTTTTTTAATTACAATAGTAGGAAGAAAATAAGAAGAGAGAGAGGAAAGGGAATTGGCGTGCTCTGGCCCAGTCTGAGCCAACAGGAATTCAGAGGCCTTGGCCAAGGGGCCTTCTCAGAAGATTCAATCTAGCTCGGTCTCCAGCCAAGAGGCTTCCTCCTAGATGAGGGGCCTCCTTTGAGGATAGTGCTTTTAGGAGGTTAAAGAAAGGAGGAATCAGTCTTACCACTCATCAAGGTCGCTCAGGGAAGATGCCTTATGCTACAGAGCCAAACACCACAGAAGATGTGGCCCAAATAGATAGACTCCTGTATATCTGCAAGTATTGCAAAGGTGGGTTGCTCTTTCCCCTCCTGGCTTTCTGAGAGAAGTACAGGGAGTAAATTTAAAGATTCCTCGGGTACTTCCAATGATAAGGAACCATGTGGGGAGCAAGTGTTGGGGTCTGAGTGGAGACCACCCAAGAAGCACACAGAGACAATGCAATTCAAGTAAGGGGAAGTCTATTACTAGCAATGCTATATCATTTCTTGGATCTAGGCCATCTGAAAGAACTAAGACAAGACCATACAGGAATCACTTCAGGGTAACTGTCCAGAAATTTATAGAATCATATGTGATTTTCCCACAACACATACATTAATTTTAGAAATTATCCCTAGGTCAGGGATCCAATTATAAGATTAAAACATCTATCTGTTCTTTCACCTCCCCTCTCATCTTTAAGTTCTATCACACAATGGTTGTCAACTCTGTGAGGTCCCTATTTCAATCCCTAAGTATCAGTGTGGAACAATTATAAGCACTTCTTTCTCCTTCCTGTGTGAAAGGAAGGGGTTAATAGCTTATGAGCAATTGTCCTAAGGCTGCTTGGCTCGATTTAGGTTTTAACCGTGTCCCATCCTTTTTTAACAAGTGCGCTTAGCTTAAAATTTTGAATGTATCAAACCCCCTTCATGAAAATTTACTCTCAGTGAATTATCGTTTGAACTCCACAACTTCCAAATAACTTTGATTAAGTCCTTTAGTAATCTCTCAGTGTGTAACCAAACTGAAGTGCAAAGCACTGACCTGCACTCCTCTGTCTAAAGTAGAAAAGAACCTCCAGTTTAGTTCTTTTTTAGCTCAAAACATTGCCACGTACCTGATTAAATTCCATCAACATTATTCCAATTTATAATTTGTTGTATCTATTTCACACTAGAATTCAAGCCCTTCTTGATTTCAAGGATGGTCAAATTTGTCTTGTTAAGGACATACAGTTTGCATATCATAAGCCCTTAATCTTTTTAGGTGGTACAAATATAGTACAAATGCACACATAATTTGTATCTGAATGCATGTTCATCTCTAGATCACAAATTCCTTTCTTTGCATTTTGCACATTTTAAAAATCAATTCATATAACCTTAGTTAAAGAAAACACCGTTTAGCTTAGTACTTGTATTATTAAATCCTATGCACAGATTACCCAGTTTAAAAACTTTCTGTGTGTCATATGAGTACTTGTTGCTAGGTCTGGCAGCACATAAAATAACATCTGATTTGAAAAATCCCAACTTTAATTTCTAGAATAAGTTCTCCTCAACAACATAACAACTTTTTCTGGATGACTTTTACATCTATGAAGTAGATAGTACAATTTCTGTCCTTATAAAATAAACATTCTTCTCTGTGTCAAACTGGTTATCAATCACATTTAGACAATTCTCAAATTCACTGAAACCCATTATGCATTGCAAGACCTAACAAAAGAAACCTCTAACCTTGATTAGGGAGGGTAATCTGAGGAAGCAGCATCGGGAGGAAGGGGAGGGGGAAACCCAAGGATCTACAGCCACACATACAGGACAAACTTGTTACCCTTCTTCTCCTGGCTCACCAACCATTAGGGAGAGCAAAGATTTTCCTATGCAGAAACCCCAAACCCCCATTGGTTGTTCTAAAAACCACACAGACCACGGACTTGTCCTTCCATTCCAGCCCACCCAACCCCAGCCCCCACCATTTAGTCCATCTGGCTCTGAGTGAGTTACACTTGGGGTTGGGGAAGGGCTCCTCTGAGTGTCAGTGGAGCAGAAAGGACATGGCAGGGGGCCAGCCCTTTGTTCCACTGGGTTTTTGGCTTAACTCCTTTTCTGCTGACCAAGAGTTCTTCACCAGTAGCTGAAGACTGGGAGGAAAAAGAGAGGAAACCTAGGGACGCATGGGGGTGGGGGTAATGGGGGGTCCGGGGGTGGTGACCCCAAAGGGGGAAGCATGGGAGGGCTTGCAGAATTGACTGAATTTTAACATGTCCCTCCCTGGGGCCATCCAACCCCAAAGGTGGGTCACTTCGAATTAAAGAAGGTGTACAACTTTCCCCGCTTACTATCACTCCCAATTTATGGGCATGGGCTTTATAGTCTGGATAATGACTCAGGACTAAGTCCAGGGGGGTGGACAGATTCTGGCCCATTTTTGGCCAGAAAAGTGCTACACAAAAGACAGACAAAAAGACAAACAGAATTCTTTTTGTGGAACCACACAAAATTTGAATCGGGGTTGGAGCTTGCTCAGGGTGCCAGCCCACCTTCCCTGGTGTCTTTCTGAAAAGACCCAGTGTCCCTTTTACTTGTCCTGTGCCCGCAGAGCATAGTGCCCTTTTACTTAATCTGTGCCTGTAGTGCGTCCACTATGGGACTTCCTGGAATTTAATTCCCCCAGCGACTCCAACCCTGGGCTCCCCCTTATCTGGGGGACAAAAGACCTCCAACCCTCTGAAGTTCTATAGAAGGCCTCCAACCTTCTAAAGTTCCATATATCTGTCTCCAAGTTTTTGTATGACTCCCTTCCCACCCATCTAAACGGACTCACTTCCCAACTTTCCGGACCTTGTCCCTCGTGGGAAACAGGAACTGTGGTAGTCGCTGGTCCTCACTCACACATAGGTGGAACTAGACCACTTAGTGGAATTGGGCTTAGCATAGATCCCCTCGTATAAACCCTGAGGCGGAGGGGCTAGTGGGACCACTGAGCCGTATGCCCTAATTCCGTGATCTGTTCCCCATCAGTCACAGTCACACAACCAATTACTGCACAGACACACTGCTCACCTCTGGAAAGTCGCCATGAAAGCTGGGAGAAAACTTCCCTTGTCCCGGTGGTCCTCCGGGGATCATATCCATCCCAGATGAGCCCCCATATGTTAGGGTCCAAGTGGAGACCACCCAAGGAACACACAGAGACAATGCAATTCAGGCAAGGGGAAGTATTTATTACTAGCAGTTCTAGGGGAAGCCCAACAAGTGAGTTCCAGGGAAGCATATAAACTCCATAGAGTGGAGTTTATATGGGTTAAAGCAGTCACAGTCGATGGGAAGCAACAATAATTCCTGAAACATTCTGTTAATGATGTTGACTAGTTTAGCATAACAGGTGGGTGATGTTGGGCAGACATGGAAGGCCATGAAAGGTGGCATACCCGGGGTCCTGTACTTCCTGGGACCTTGCCCAGAACATTCTGTTGCCCTGCTCAGAGTAGGGGTCATGATTATTTACTGCATAACAAGTTATTGTGGCTCTGAATTTTTTATAGAAGGTCCCTCCCCAGCAAATTTAAAGGGGAGTCAGGTATCAAGAGGAAAGAATGTTGTACTTCTAGGGGTCCTACAGACACCATCCTAGGAGAAAGCTTTTTAACTCTTTGGGGTATCCCTGACACTCCCATTACATTCTCTGAGCCAATGTCATTGCAATATAAATCAGGGGTACTCTAATACAGACTGGAAGCTCCAGTGTCCAAAAGACAATCATAATAGGTGTTACCCACCTTTAAGGTAACATGGAGCTCATTAATATGGGGTGGGGGAGCAGTGGCTAGGGACATCAGGTAATAAGACATCAGGGTCCAAGGTTGTATCTTCTGATTCTTGTGCACCGGCCCCTCCCCCTGGACACCTTCATAGTATTTGGGAAGTTCCTTGGGTGCCCCTCTGAGGGCCATTAGCACCCAGAGTATTTTTTTGGACAAGCTCCACTTAAGTTATATTGTGGAGTCATTTGGTTTGAGTTATCACTTTCCTAATTTCTATTCCTATAGTTATTACCTAAGTTGTGGTTTCTATTATTATTATAGGTATTTCTGTAATTATTATTTCTGTCGTTGTTATTAAACTGCATATTATTTCTGATTGCCTTGAATAAATTTCTACACTCCATCATTCTGTGGCCCTTCTCACAGAATTGGCAGGTAATGGATTGATAGTTAGATTCTTGGAGAGGGGCACATGGCATTGGTTGAGTATCATGCTCTTTTTCCAGTTTACCAATCTTAACTCTTAAATTTATTTCAATTCTTTCCTCATTATCTCTATGAGATCATTAGTCTCGTCCTCTTTTTCTTTGTTTCCTTTTGAAACATGTACAGCAGTTTTTCTCAAATCATCAAGATCCATTTCAGGCCACCTTGGGCAATGAATTCTAAAATAATCCCTATTCACTTTGCAAGAGTTATTGACAAAGTGCCTTCTAATTTGCCTTATGTAATTTTCTTTAGAAAGGTCCAAATCTAGGTATCAACTCCCAAACTCAGTTATTCTGTCCATGAATCTGGAAGATGTCTCATCCTCATTTTGCATAAGTTTTTTGAATTCCATCCATTTATCTGTGCTTTCAGAGCACACTCTCATAGCAGTTAGAATGGCTTCCCTACAATGATATAGTTGTAAATAATCCTAAGAGTTGTTATAGTCCCATTTGGGATCCTGAGATAGCCAGTGTGCTACATTGCACCCCTGGGCTTTATTGACATGAGAAATTATTTTTCTCATGTTCCATTAAGAAAGCCTGGAGTTTTCAATGTCTTTGTAAGATGGATTGTACTGAAAAAATATGTCTGTCATCTTTTTCTTTACCATAAAGGGATCTTGTTCATATGTGGGAACATTTCATGTGAATTCATTTATTTCTTAGGGAGTAAACAGTATATGGTGCCTTAGAGTCACCACATCCCCATTGCGTCCTATTTCAGGTACTTCTCTTAGAGGAAAAAGGCCTCTGGTTGAATTTGGTAAGGGTGAGTCAGTTTGACTAGAAACAGTTTCTTTGGAACGATGAGATTTCCCTGGGGCTGGAATTGTTTTTGGGGTGGGAGAAGGAATAGGAGAAACTGGGATTTCAGGAGAAGGGTCTTGGGAAGTAAGTTCAGCAGAAGAGAAGCAGTCCAGCAGTTGAGGTGTAGCAGAGGCGTTTTCCATCTCCATTTTGGGGGAAGGAATTTCCTCATTTAGAGGGAGCTCCTATGAGTCCTCCCCCTCTCTAATTCCCCACAGGTGTCCAAAGATGAAGTCTCTCTGCCTTGGGGCTCCCACTCCCTGAAGGACCACAGTCTGGCCCAATAATTTCCTAGAAGGAATGGCTCCCAGGACCCTGAGACCCCATTCCCAGGTGACTGCAACCCCATCCTGAGCCCTTGCCAAGGTCCCCCCGGTTAGAATCCAGCAGAACTCATACCTGTGTCTTTTCCAGGCCTCCGTGGCCTCCATCTGTAAAGATTAAAATTTAGGGGAGACTGAGGCAGGTAGAAATTAGTTTCTCTCTGCAAGGAGTATTATATTTTTTATGCGGTCTATTAAAGATTAAGGATTAAAGAAAATACAGGATAAGAAACACGTGCCTAGGCCAGAGAGGCCTAGACAAGATAATCTCACATCATGGAAGAGACACGTCTGCTCCAAAATGGAAGTCCAAAAGAGTGACAAAAGCCTTTGCAATCAGGTTAAATCCCTTCACGATCTCAGAGAATTCAGTGAGATTACAAAGCATTTTGGGGAAGTGGAGCAAGGGCTTGTGGGGATTGAAGTCCAGAGTTCAAGTCTATTTTTACACATCACTCTTTCTCCTCAGGATGAGCTCCAGAGTCTACCCTGGCTGCCCTCATGTCTACTGTGTTCTGGGGGTTTTCTCTGCCTCTTTAGGCCCTGCCTCAATGAGCTGGCCCAGATTCCAGACAGACAGGCCCTCCTGCTGTCATTCATTCATCCACCCTAGGCTGTCAAATCCCAAGTGATAGGAATCCCTATAATAGGAGCTGGTTAGGGGGGCAGAAACCTGCCACGACCTTGACAACATTCAGAACATAAGGTTCCCCTAGAATGAGAAATCTGCCATGGCTCACAATTGGAGGTATCAGTTTAAGGTGTAGGATCAAAAATATCAGATAAGCAAATCTGATAATTAGCTTTATGTAAATTAATTGAACCCTGGCAAGTTTTTCCAGGGTACCGACAGTGTGGGCGATGTTAGGCTCCTTGTAAATGGACAGCAGGTGCTGTGGGACATCAGCAGCCACTTTGGCTCAGTTGAGCATGGATGCTATTGCTATTGGTGGCCTGGAATAGGCTGTGGAGGTTCAGGGCTCAACACCCTCCTGCTTACATCCTTAGATGGAATGACTCATATCTGTATGGGAGGGTATATGTGGAGAGCAAAGATTTCTTCTGAAAATGGCCAGAATTATTAGAGCAACATCTTTTACAATGGTCAGAATGATAATGAAGGAATAGTTGAGGTCTTCTAAATTCACCTCTTCATTGGTTATTAATGAATCTGAGATCTCAGGGGAGAGATTGAGTGGTGAGCTAACCAGGGTGGGGGAGGGAGAGGGAGAGAGAGGGAGAGATGGAGAGGAGGAAGAGAGAGTGACAAAGAGATGGAGATACAAAAGACCTGGGCTAGAAGAGAGAGCTACCATTTTTCTATCATTTAAGTCCTTTAACCCTGATCAATTCCATTCATCCTCCCTTCTATCTCTACCCTTTGACTTCAAAGGTTTAAAATCTTCATTTATGCACAAATAACATTGTTTTGATGATTACTACTTTTTGGTACAGTTTAAAGGTCTGGTACTTCTAGACCACCATCCTTCACATTTCTTTTCATAATTTCCCTTGATATTCTTGATCTTAACTTTCTTCTAGATAAAATTTAGTATAATTATTTTTAATTTTATAAAAAAGTTTTTTGGTAGTTTGATTGTTATGACACAAGTTGGATAGTAATTTTTATTATGTTAGCTCATCCTAGCCATTTTCTTTCTTTTAGATTTTGGAGAGTGTCAAATGACCACATTAAATGACCAGTCAATTAGTTATTTCAAATGAAGAAATTCTGTCCCTTGAGAATTCTAATCATTGAACTGTTGGTATCTTTATTTTGAATAATTTAATTGCTAAAATATTTTAAAAAGATGAACACCCTTCTTTTCCTCATCAAACTTTCTCTTCTTCCCATGTAACTAAATGTAAAATGACTGACAATATTCCAGCAACAAAATTATCATAAAGCAAAGACAGAATGTTTGGGCTATGGCACATCATACCCAGTGGTTCCCCAAATTCTGAATTTAGCATAAGACTTAGCTAGAATCAGGCTGATCCCATATAACTCTTTGGACTCCTTGATGCTTTCATCTAGATAAGAGTATTTCAGACTTTTAGGAACTGAGGTAGAGAATTCCTTTTTCTTTCTTTTCTCCTCATTGATCATTAATATTTCCCCCCTTGTATATACAGTATATTCTACCTTCTCAGAAATGCTTAAAAGAAATGTTCTTACCAGATCAATTCTGACTTTTATGATGAAGAGTGTTAAATTTTTATGGTTGGACAGAATTATATTGATGATCACCAGGGATTTAATTTCTAAGTCCCAAAATGAATTACTAAAGCAAAATGGAATTTATGGTAGTTTATTTACAATAGAGGGAAGATATTAAGGAGGAGAGAAGGAGAGCTGTGGCTTTCTCAGAGCCAGGTAGAAATTCTAAAACTCTGCCAGGGGAAAGGAGTCTCAAGATGATGAGCCTTTCTTAGAGGTCCATACCTCCAGAAAGGCAAAGAAGCTAAGTCAGTCTTTCCCTCACCATAGTGGCCATCTAAAAAGAAAGCAGTCTAAGGTCTCCTGCAGGAGCTCCTCTGGGGTCCAGTTCCACATTGAGGTCTCTTCACTCCAAGTCTGAGTGTCTGTCTTCCAGTCTCTCCTCACGTGTGTGTCTTCCCTCCAGCTCTGAGTGACTGTCTTCCAGTCCAACTTTGAGTGACAATCTTTCAATTCAGTTTGTGTCCCTCGGTTTCCTCTATTTAAAGACCTTTTTCTCTTGTGTCACCTCCTCTAAATTTTTGTCGCCCAATCACAACAGACTCTCCTCTCCAGGACTGCCCACTCAATGTATGAAATGGGTATTCACACCTTTTGTAGTTATAATGGGTAGATCACCTTTAAATACTGAGTTAATACTTTGGGGGATTAAAATCTAAAAATACACAGGGGATTACAATTTAGTCTTCACAATAAAGTAAGAGGTAAGTACCTTCATTGTTACAATCAGGAGATAGCCAAAGTCAATCATCACAGGAGGAATTTCAGATCACCCTCTCTCTCTCTTCCATAGAATCGCCCATCTCACTCAGAGAGCACTTCCCATCTCCCTGATTCCACAGGGAAAATCATTTCAGAGTCAGATACTTCCCCATGTTTTACTTTTCACAACATGATTCTCACTTTAGACATAAAATGATTTTGTGATTATTCTTTTGGGTTTTGAATGACTGGTCCAAGTACTGGCTCTGTCACACTTCAAGGTTAGGAGTTTGGATTAAAGCTTTGTATGCTTTCGTTTCCTTCAGTAAGTGGATGAGGGTTTTAGTAGACAAATTCTGAAGTTTAAGCCCTAAATCTTGTGACTTTTGTGTTCTTAGGGCTCATTATCATTCAAAGATGTGGCTGTGGACTTCACCCAAGAAGAGTGGTGCCTATTGGACCATTCTCAGAAGGAATTGTATCTGGAGGTCATGCTGGATAATGTGCAGAATCTACTCTCTGTAGGTAAGGGTAATTTCCACTGTTAACTCTGAATCTGCCATTAAAGGAATGTCTTTATTCCAGGCCAAGATGTACAGGATTTAATAGCACAAGAAAAATTTAACCATCGAAAATATCTGAGGAGGCGAAGAAGAGCAAAGCCCATGCTGATCTGGGGATAGGCATATAAAAGCCTCCATATACAAAACATCAGTTAATAATTGTAACTGGTCTCAGGTGCTTAAAGAGTTCAAAAAGGAATTCAAAAGTGAAATGAGTGAAGTGGAAGAAAAATGGGGAAAATAAATGCAAGCATTGCAAAAAGAAAATAAGAGTTGAAAAAGGAAATTTGGTTAAGTAGCAAAAGAATCATAAAAATCTAATAATGAAAAGAGATTTTACTTTTAAAAGTAGTGTTGACTAAATGGGAAAAAAGGGTAAAAAATTCCAAAGTAGAAAAGAGTTCCTGGAAATGTAAAATGGATCAAATAATAAAGGAGGATCAAAAAGTCATGGAAGACAGTGCTTCTTTTAAAATTAGAATTGTGCATATAGAGACTAATGACTTCATGAGACATCAAGAAACAGTAAAAGAAAATCAAAGGCATTTTAAAATAGAAGAAAATTTGAAATATCTGTCTGAAAAAACACCTGTTCTAGAAAATAAATCCAAGAAATACAATCTAAGATTTATTAGATTACCCCTCCCCCACAATGGCCTAGAAGTCATATTCTCAAGGAAAACTGCCTTGATATTCTCCAATCTTGAGTTAAAAAGTGAAATGGAAACAATTCACAGTTCCCCTCCTGCAATAAATCCCCAAACCACAACTCCCAAGAATATTGTAGCCTAATTTAAGAAATTTCATGTTAAGGAGATAGTGTAGCACTAAGCCAGTAAGAAACAATTCTTATATTGTGGAGCCCCAGTGTTAATTATACAGGTTCTGGGGAATTCTTTATTAAAGGATCAAAATGCTTAGAATATGATATTCAAATACGCATGGAGTCTGGGTTTATAACCATGAATTACCCACCTATCAAGATGGAATATATATATTCTTTCAGGGAGAAAAAAATCATTTTTTAATAAATAAAGAGGAGGTCCAAGCATTACTGATGAAAAGAACAGACCAAAGCAGAAAAGTTAGAAGCAATAAAAGGTAAAAAGAAAGAGAAAATGTACAAGAGTCAAGAAGTTTAAATTTTTCATGTGCCTAGTGGAAAGATGATATTTGTTGCTCTTAAAATTGATTTATCTTTGTCATAGTAGTTAACAGAAGTATACTTAGACAGAAAGTATGGTATTAAAGTATTAAGAAAGATATGTGAAAAAAAATTTAAGGGGTGGAAAAGAGGATAACACTGATAGAAAATAGAAAAGAGGTAAATTATGTCAAATAAAGAGGCATGGGAAGAAAAACCATTACAGTTGAGGGGATGATGAAGGTGGTGACAGGCAATCAGTATTAGTTATTCTCATTAGGAATAACACCCAGACTAATTGGGGTATAGAATCTTATTTTACTCTATAAAGGACATAAGCAGAATAAGGAAGGTGGTGGATAGAGGACAATAATATAAGGTAAATGGAATAGAGGGAGTGGTTAAAAGGGAAATGTGTGAATAATAAGTGAAAGGAGAAAGTGTAGGATTAAAAGAGGAAAACCAGATGAATAGGAATACTGAGAAGGCAATCATAACTTGGATTATAAATGAGATGAACTCACATTAAAAAATGGAATCATATAGCACAGTGTATTAAAAACCAGAATCTTATGATATTTTATTCACCAGAAACCCATTTGACATATACAAGTAGTCATTTAGAGAGTAAAGGTAAGGGGACTGCTATTTCTATAACAACATGGAAATAAAAAACAAAAATATATGAAACTAGCTCACAGTTAATTTTTCTTAGTCTGCAAGTTTATTCTAATTCCTCCTTCATTCTTCCCTCAAATCCCATTCTAGATGATAGGAATTGAAAGAAAGGGAATTATTAGTATTTCAAAATATCTGTTCTATGTCCTCTACTGGATAAGGTTGTTCATAATTATCATTAATTTCACAATACTTCTGTGACTTTGATTCTCTTATTGTCCTGAATTCACAATTGAGGCAACTGAGGCAAACAGAGTTTAAATAATATGCTCAAGGGCACCCAGTTACTAATCCGGAAGAGGCATGTAGAAAGAGAATTTCAAGCATGCAAGAAACAAAGCTGGGGACTTGATCTGTCAATCAAGGTGAACATTCCAAAACAGAATGTTCCCAGAAAAGGCAGTTGGAGCTGGCCAGAAGAGTTGGACTGAGACTTCTTCTCTGGGGTTCCTAACCAAGGGAGACTGGCTTCATCTGTCCTAGGTTGAAGGACCTTTGGGGGGGCTTCTGGAATTAATCTGAGACAAAATTAACTTTTGTTGGTGGTTTTGTGTAATTGGAAGAAGAAAGAAGGTTTATCTGTTGTCCTCTATCTCTCTGACTGTCCCTGAGTCACAGCTGTGACAGGACTGACATTTCCCAAAATCCTCCCAATCCTCCTAATAGATTAGGGATAACCTCATCCCTCTCACCTCAGTCTTACCTCAATTTCTATCCTGGTCTATCTTTTCCAATAAACTTCCTTACCTGAGAAAGAGAACAAGAGTATCTTCTCTAAACCTCTCAGTTCACCTTTGAGTTATATAGAAAGGCGACTAACAGGGGGGAGGGGAAGGGAGGCAGGAGAGAGAGGGTGGAAGAGGGAGGGAGTGAGGGAGGAGGAGAGTAGGAAATATCTTGATCCATCAATAGTAATCTATAGACAACCCCAGAGTAATCTCCTAGCAGTACTGGCTCTCTAGCAGCTTCTCTCTCTATCTCTAGAAGTACATCTATCTCCATTATAACTAGGTGCCCTCAGGTTCCCGTAGTAGCTCTCTAGCAGTTCTTACAACCAGAAATAGTTCCACAAATTATCTCTTTAATACACTTTCTCTCTGAGCCTTGATTAAATTTGCTTTTCTGACTCCAAATTCTGATCTCTTATTCCTTCACTACCAGCTACCATTAATTTCTGGGTAATGGAGGTTGTGGAATGTGCCTATCCTTTTATAGGAGGTAAAGATAGAATTTTCTGATTGCAAATGTTTTCCATGATATTCACCCTCCTCTAAAAATCCCAAGAGTGAATCCAACAGAAGCCATTCTGTAGACCTTACTTTCCTGTCCCCTTTCCTTTAAGATGGACTGTTTTTTTTTTTTAATTTTTCTCTCCTGATCTCTTCTTTCTTATGCCCAGGTCTTCCAGTTCCTAGAGAATATTGTACCTCCTCTTTTCAACAAGGGAAAGCACCATGGCTACTTGAGCAAGAAGTCCCCAGGAGCTTCTGTCCAGGTGAGTGAGGTGAAAACAAGTATATAAGGGCTGTTATCCCAAAAGACTTTTATCTGTTGTAGTGAAGAGAGTGTTAGACTTGGGCACTGGCATACCAATGCTGAATCATGCTGCTCATTTTCTGAGAGATGGATGAGGGACTCGAGTGTAGGGAGGTCATGAGACATTGTATATTGTAATCATAAAATAAGATGAATAATTTGTATGTGTACTCTAAATGGCAGGAGATCATTTTTCTCTTTCTTAATTTTTAAAGCATTTTTTTACATGTTGACATGAATTTTCTTTCCAATTCTTCTTCCCTCCCTTCTGCCAGACCCAACAAATAATTCCACTGGATTATATATAAATGATATCACTTGATAACTATTTTTATATTTTTTCATACTTGTATTTGGGTGATCTTTTAAAGCCAAAACCCTCCATCATGTACTGTGGTTAAAATTTTATCAGACCAGTACAAAACTCCAAGCTAAATAATGGGTTTATAGAGAGGAGGCCAGTCTCACAGTAAACCTAGACTCTAGTCAAGATCGGAACCAGAGACCCTGGGCTATAGGAGACAGCCTTTTCTATGCCAAGAAATCTCATGACACAGTGACAGAAAATGTAATCAAAATTAAAATTGAATGGATGCCAAATCTTTCACATAGACTTTATTAAAATACCTGATTTTTCTAAGGACTCTGCAAAAAGGAGCTAATTATTTTTCTGCTGAAAAGTATTATGAAATACTAAGAGTTAGCAGTTGGATTCCTCTGAGGATCTTGTTATACAAAAAAGAGTAGTTCCCCACTCTTGTCTAACTATCTTGTCATACAAAAACAGAGGTGTGGTGGGCTAAGTGGAAACATGGGTTATAGTATTAAGGTCAAAATGCCTGTAAACAGGATTTGATACCACACTAAACTTTTTTTAGTTTTTAGCTAATGCTTATAATGCTTCTAAAGCAAACTATATTATTTGACCAATAACTTAAGACTACTGATTATGTTATTAAAGTAATCATAAAAAATGATAGTATTATAATCATAAAAGAGATAAGGGGTTTCACACTCACAGTACCTATATGTAAATAATAAGTCATGTTTTTCTTCTGTGTTTCTAATCCCACAGTTCTTTCCCTCAGTGTGGATAGCATTCTTTCTCATAAGTCCCTCAGGATTGTTCTGTATCAATGTATTACTACTAGTAGCAAAGTCCATTAAATTGAATCATTCCACAATGTTTTACATTCTGTGTTCAATGGTTCCCTCTTTGTCAGTTCATGGAGGTTCTTCTAGTTCATATAGAAATCCTCCAGTTCATCATTCCTTACGACACAGTAGTATTCCATCACTATATACCACAATGTGTTCAGTCATTGCTCAATCAAGGGACACCCTCCATTTTCCAATTTCTTGCCACCAAAAATAGTTTGGATATGAGTATTTTTGTGTAACCCTTTTTGTATTAACTCTTTGCGATATAAATCCAGTAGGGGTATTGCTGAATCAAAGAGCATGCATGCATTCTTTTAAAGGCAGATGGAGGGGCAGCTTGGGTAGCTCAGTGGATTGAGAGCTAGGCCTAGAGGTGGGAGTTCCTAGGTTCAAATGTGACCTCAGACACTTCCCAGTTATGTGACCCTGGGCCAGTCACGTAACCCCCATTGCCCTGCACTTACCACTCTTCTGCCTTGGAACCAATACACAGTATTGATTCTAAGACGGAAGGTAAGGGTTAAAAAAAAAATTAGAAAAAATAATAATAATAAAGTCAGTTGGACGTAATTCTAAATTGAATGGCATAATGTCTTTGCCTGTTGGAACAATTAAATTTTCCTTTCACAGTATATAGAGAGAAGGAAATTTATATTCCATTTTGAAAATTACTTCATTAGATTTAAAGAGAGTGAAATCACTTTTCTGCTTGGTATATAAAATTTATCAAAAATGGCCATGTGATAGTGTATCCAAAATGACAAGAACAGAATACATGAGAGTTTACCTGAGATTCACAAAATTATAACAATAATGGATCAATGACTTTTTAGGAAAGATAGAAAGGGTAGTGGAGAAAGACTGTCCAATATGGAGGACAAAGCATACTCGGGTACAGGGTTTAAGTTATAGTCTAGCTGCAAGGAACTTGTTCAGGTCATTCTTCCATTCTTTACTCATGACATGAGTTGTGAAATTTCATGAGAATCTTTGTCCTGCCTGTGTCATTGTGAGATTTCATTGTTATTATGTGTCGTCTTCTTAAAAAATCAACCATCTTTGTGATATGACCAAATGGTGTATCCAAAGATTGGTTCTATTCGTTTAAGTTTAAAAACTCCTTTTTGCCTGAGGAAATAGAATAAAAATCAGTTTAGTTTCTGCCATAAGAGGAAAGAACTTACTGCTCTCTATCTGTTTGTGTGTGTCTTTCTTCCTTCTGTATTTATATCATAATTTGTTTTCTTCAGAGGCAGAGACTAATTTTGAAATGAAGGAGATTTCTACAAAACTGAGGATTTTTGTGGAAGGATCTGACCCCAAAAGATGCATGAATGAGGGTTCCCATGACTTCATTTTGAGAGAAATCTGTGACTCTGGTATCAATATCAAAGAGAAAGAATGTGAATTTGATAACCCTTCAGAGAAATTCAGCCAATATTCAGTCCTAAATCAGCGTGTGAAATTGAGCTCTGGAAATATCAGTTATGAGGATAGTCAATACAGCAAATGCTTTCCTGAAGAAGTAGGACTTTTCCAGTGGAATGAGAAACCTTCTGAAAAGTCCCTGTATCAAGGTAACCTAGGAGAAATAGCCTTTGCCAGCAGTTTAGACTTCAGTAGACATCCAAAAAGTAAATGTGTAGAAATGGTTTCTGAGAAGGATGAAGGAGGGAAACCTTTCAGTCAAAACTCTGATCTTGCTGCACATCAAATAATCCATTCGGGAGAGAAACTTTATGAATGTAAACAATGTGGAAAGACTTTCAAACGAAGGGACTCTCTTGTGGTACATCATAGAATCCACTCTGGAGAGAAACCTTATGAATGTAAACACTGTGGAAAGGCTTTCACACAGTGCGGAACTCTTGCTGCACATCAGAGAATCCACACTGGAGAGAAACCTTATAAATGTAAACAGTGTGGAAAGGCTTTCTCAGAGAGGGGATCTCTCACTAGACATCAGAAAACCCACACTGGAGAGAAACCTTATGAGTGTAAACACTGTGGAAAGGTCTTCAAAGGGAGGGGACTTCTCACTAGACATCAGCTAATCCACAGTGGAGAGAAACCTTATAAATGTAAACAGTGTGTAAAGGCTTTCTCAGAGAGGGGATCTCTCACTAGACATCAGAAAATCCACACTGGAGAGAAACCATATGAGTGTAAACACTGTGGAAAGGCCTTCAAAGGGAGGGGATTTCTCACTAGACATCAGCTAATCCACAGTGGAGAGAAACCTTATGAATGTAAACAGTGTGGAAAGGCTTTCACACAGAGGAGTCATCTCAGTAGACATCAGAGTATCCACATTGGAGAGAAACCTTATGAGTGTAAGCAGTGTGGAAAGGATTTGAAATATTCCTGCTTTCTTGCTGTTCATCACCTAATCCACACTGGAGAGAAACCTTATAGATGTAAACAGTGCGGAAAGGCTTTCAATTGGAAAATTTCTCTTGAAGCACATCAGCGAAACCACACTGGAGAGAAACCATATGAATGTAAACAGTGTGGAAAGGCTTTCAATTGGAAAGTCTCTTTTGCAGCACATCAGAGAATCCACACTGGAGAGAAACCTTATGAATGTAAACACTGTGGAAAGGCTTTCACGCTGCGGGGCAGTCTTGTTGCACATCAGAGAATCCACACTGGAGAGAAACCTTATGCATGTAAACACTGTGGAAAGGCTTTCAGACATAAGGACAATCTTAATACACATCAGAGAATCCACACTGGAGAGAAACCTTATGAATGTAAGCAGTGTGGAAAGGCCTTCACACAGAGTGGCAATCTTGCTACACATCAGAGAATCCACACTACAGAGAAACTTTATGAATGTAAACAGTGTGGAAAGGCTTTCAGACGGAAGGACAGTTTTGCTGCACATCATAAAAGCCACACTGAAGAGAATCCTTATGAATGTAAACAGTGCGGAAAGGCTTTCATAAAGAGAAGCTCTCTGACTAAACATCAGAGAATCCACACTGATTGGAAACCTTATGAATGTAAATACTGTGGAAAGGCTTTCAGAGAGAAGCAGGAACTTGCTGCACATCAGAGAATCCACACTGGAGAGAAACCTTATGAATGTAAACAGTGTGGAAAGGCTTTCACACAGAGGGGAAATCTTGCTGCACATCAGAGAATCCACACTACAGAGAAACCTTATGAATGTAAACAGTGTGGAAAGGCTTTCAGACAGAAGGACAATCTTGCTACACATCATAAACTCCACACTGGAGAGAAATCTTATGAATGTAAACAGTGTGGAAAGGCTTTCACAAAGAGGAGTTATCTCAGTAAACATCAGAAAATCCACACTGCAGAGAAACCACATGAATGTAAACACTGTGGAAAGGCTTTCAAACAGAAGCACTATCTTGCTGCACATCAGAGAATCCACACTGGAGAGAAACCTTATGAATGTAAACAGTGTGGAAAGGCTTTCTCTGAGAGGGGATCTCTCACTAAACATCAGAAAATCCACACTGGAGAGAAACGTTATGAATGTAAACAGTGTGGAAAGGATTTTTTATGCAGAAGCACTCTTGCTGCACATCAGAGAACGCACACTGGAGAGAAACCGTATGAATGTAAATACTGTGGAAAGACTTTTACATATAGCAACTCTCTTATAGCACATCATAGAATCCACACTGGAGTGAAACTTCATGAATGCAAACAGTGTGGAAAGGCTTTTTTACGCAGATACACTCTTACTTCACATCAGCTAATCCACACTGGAGAGAAACCGTATGAATGTAAACAGTGTGGTAAGGCTTTCACACAGCAGGGCAATCTTGCTGCACATCAGAGAATCCACACTAGATAGAAAAACCATATGAATGTAAACAGTGTGGAAAGGCTTTCACAGAGAGAAGATCTCTCGTTTAACCTCATAAAATTCACACTGGAGAGAAACCTTATGGTATCGGAGAAAGTCATGCACTATTCTGTCATACATTCATCAGTACTCATCACATAAGATTGGAAACTTCCTGTAAAATTAGTGAAAGTTGGGTATTCTTCTGAAGCGAATACTAATCTCCTCATGAAGTGTAGAGAAATCCCTCCCCCCAACAACTTTTTATAGATACATCAATATCCTACTTTTATTCATTTTTTCTAATATGGCCAAAACCCCTCACTTTTTCCCCTTATAATTTTTTTTAATTTATGGATTAAGAGGTTAGATTGCCATTCCCATGGGAAAGTCTTGAAATGTGCAACTACAATCTTAACTCTTTGTTCTAAATGTTTCAGTTAGAAAGACCTTGGCCATGTCTAAATTCTTGGCTCAAGTTAAAAATTGTAAACTTCTCAAATACTCCCATGACTTCAACACGCTGGGAAACTTAAGGAAGGTAGGACAAGATAAAAGAAAATATAATATACACATTGTATTATACACAGGTAGTGGGTGACTAGAAGTGGTATGTTGTGTTAATTTATGCAATATTTTGAGTTCATTTGTTTATCCATGTGCATTCCTGTTGAGTCATCCTCTCAGAGCATTTCCCCTGTCCTCCCTCTATCCCTAATAAAGAATGTATATTTTGCTGCATGCATCTTATCCAGTCTCTTTTCTATTCCTTTGAGCAATGATGCAGACCCTGAGATTCCACTCCAAACATTATAAATGTCACCAATGTGGAAAGGCTTTCAAAAAGATGGGCCATCTTGCTGAACATATTTTTTTTTGCCAAGAATGAATTGGGGTTCCTGAATGTTGATTGCTTTTTAACTTCAGTTTTGCAGTACTTTGCCTTTGTAGTATCTTCCCTTCCTAGCCAGAAGCCCGAGTGAGGGCAGGTAATATGATGTTCTTTGTATAGAGAGCTTTAAAACATTTTGTCCTAAAGCTTCCTTTCCTGTCCTTGTTGCCTTGTCAGTGTCCAGCCTTGTTTCTTCCCAGGCTCCACGCTCTTCAGTCTCAAGTCTCGCTGCCAAGGCCTTGCATTGGCCTCAGGAGTAAGGCTGTGGTGCCTTCAGCCAGCCCCTGAGAATTCAGAGATTTCTTAGGTCCTCTCTCTGACTCTGGAATGGCAGGGGGTGTGGGGGAGATACTAAGTATTAGATATTGGAAATGCTCTGAGTGAGATGGGAGACCTTTAGTAAAAATTCTGAGCATGCTGCACATCAAATTATCAATTTGGGAGAGAAATCATATGAATGTAAACAGTGTGAAAAGGCTTTCCAGAAAGGCATACTCTCGCTAAACATCAGAAAATCCATACCGTAGAAAAACCTTATGAATGTAAACAGTGTGGAAAGGCTTTCACAAAAAGAGGCCATCTTGGTTTTTCTTTTTGTTTTTCTTTTTGTTTATTGAATTTATTTAGTCAATTTGGAACATTATTCTCTGGTTACAAGAATCACATTATTTCCTTCCCTCTCATCCCTCCACCCTTCCTGCAGCCGACGCGCAATTTTATTGGGTATTACATGTGTCTTTGATCTGAACCTATTTCCATATTGTTGGTGTTTGCATTAGGATGATCATTTAGAGTCTACATGCCCAGCCATATCCCCTCACCCATGTATTCAAGCAGTTGTTTTTCTTCTGTGTTTTTACTCCCACAGTGTTTCCTCTGAATATGGATAGTGCTTTTTCTTGTAGATTCATCCAAGTTGTTCAGGACCATTGCATTGCCACTAAGGGAGAAGTCCATTACATTCGGTTGTACCACAGTGTATCAGTCTCTGTGTACATTGTTTTCCTGGTTCTGCTCCTTTAACTCTACATGAATTCTTAGAGATTGTTCCAGTCCCTGTGGAATTCCTCCACTTTATTATTCTTTTGAGCACAATAGTATTCCATCACCAACATATACCACAACTTGTTAGTCCATTCCTCAATTGAAGGGCATTCTCTCTATTTCCAATTTTTTGCTACCACAGAGAGCAGAGCTATGAATATTTTTGTACATGACTTTTTCCTTATTATATCTTCGGGGTACAAACCCAGCAGTGCTATGGCTGGATCAATGGGCAGTCTTTTAGCACCCTTTGGGCATAGTTCCAAATTGCCCTTCAGAGTGGTGTGACAAGGAAATCACTTTAAAAGACTGATATATATTAATTTAAGGTCACCAAGGAATTCAGCTATGTAATTCCTAAATGAAACCTCAAGTCAGCAGTCAACCTTTTATGGAGTTTAATTACAAACAGGATGAAGAAAGGTATTAGAGATAGAGAGAGAGAGGGAGAGAGAAAGGGGAGAGAAGGGAATAGGGCTTAAATACCCCTTCTGTTTAGGCTGGGCCAAAAGGCCCAAGCCCTTCAGATAGCTGGGGCAAAGAAAGGAGATCAGTCCCTATTACTCACGTGACCAAAATGGAGAAACAGTCTCAGGGGCCCCCACCTTCAGCTTCCTTCAGCGCAAGCTTCTCAGAGCACACTGCAACCACTCCGACCAACTCCTCTCCCCCTCAAGTCTTCAGACCCCCCTATCCTTAAGGAAACCATCCAAGTTCCCTCCCCTCAGTCCTCACATCTACCAATCACTGTCCATCAATTTCACCTGGAAGGGCTCTCATTATATGTGGAGTCATCTGCCACAGGGTTAAGTGTAAAGCCCGAGTTTATTTGTACAAATTTTGAGCCAAGACACAGATAATATAACATTTAAAAATAGCAAATTAATCAAATACTTAAATGATCTACTCTTGACTTCAACAGACACAGAAACATGTCAAGAAGATAGTAAGCACCTTCTTTTGGAATTGCACAAAAGGGGACATAAGAAATCGAAGGGTAAAGTTCTATGGTGTCTCTCTAAAGTAGCATATTTGGGGTTCATCCTGACTGTGGATGCCTGTTATATTTCTCCCAAACCAATTGAGAATATTCAAAATTTAAGTGCTCCTACCACTAAGAAACAGTTGAGAGCAATTTTAGGAGCAACAAGGTTTTGTGGAAAATGTATTCCTTGCTATGGGGAAATTACTAAATCCCTTATACCACTAACGAGAGATTTGGTCCCTGAACCCCTCAAATTGGAGCCAGAACACTTTTCAGCCCTATCAGATGTAAAACAGGCTGTCCTGTTTGCCCCCGCTCTAGGCATCACAGATTACAACAAGCCATTTACTTTGTATGTACATGAGCAAAGAGGGGTAAATTCGGGTGTTTTAACTCAGACTTTGGGATCTTCTCAGTGCTTATTATTCTGCCCAACTGGACCCAGTAGCATCAGGAGCACCACCATGTCTTAGAGGAGTAGCTGCTACATGCCTTACTAGTGACAGAAACTGTTGATCTAGTATTAGGATGGCCATTAACAATTATATGCCTACAGGAGGTAGAAGCATTCTTGCTAAGGCATAGAACACAGGCATTTTCTGATCAGCGAATTATGAGGTATGAAATAACCTTGTTAAATAGTGAAAACATTACCTTGAAATGCTGTTCAACCCTTAACCCTGCCACCTTGCTTCCAGATTTACCAACTTCAGGAGAACCATTACACAGTTGTGAAACACTAGTGTCCATGGCAGAAAAGCCTGGAGGTAATCTCTTGGACATTCCCTTAGACAATCCAGATTTCATCTTATTTATTGATGGTTCCTCTTTTATGAGGAATGGCATATACTACACTAGAGCTGCTGTAGTCACAGAATTTGCCACTGAGTGATCAGCATCTCTGCCCTCTAATATTAGCACTGAAGGGGCAGAACTCATAGCTTGGAAACATGCCTGTATAATTGCCAAGGATAAAAGGGCAACAATTTATATGGATTCTAGTTATGCTTTTGGCATTTGTCACTCAGTCAGGATGCTATGGTGACAGAGAGGATTTTTAACCTCAGCTGGAAAATCTATAGCTAATGCAGAAATTATTAACAAAGTTCTTTCTGTTCTCCAGCTGCCTGAAGCCCTAGCTGTAGTTCATTGCTCTGTCCATATAGGTGGCACTGACCTTGTCTCTAGGGGAAATGTTCGGGTAGTTGCCACTGCAAAGCTTTATGTCTTGTGGATCTGGTTGTTATGTATCTACTTCCTCTTGTGAATCTCTTGACATAGAAACCATTCCCTCTATGGTGGTATCTTCTGGGAATGACTTCAATACAGATCCCCTTGCCCCTATATCAGTGAGAGGTTTGTACTTTTGTTCTTCCACTTCTGTCCCAAGATATGGTTCTGGTGTTTCTTATAAATCAGCTATTATGGTGTTTACATACACAGATTTCCTATTATCATCTTTACTTTCCTGCCCCAGGGTTTTTAATGCACTTGTATAACTAGTAGATATTTCAGGTTTTATAGACGTTTTAGTGTAATCTACCATCCCCTCTTCAGTTATTCCACCCTTATTCAATACACTATTATTAACTAGCTCTGTATTACTTTGGATCATTGCTGTCTGTGAGCTAACTGCTTGATCAGAGGAAAGGTTTGTGTTTGAGTTCATTTCAGTTTGAGAACTGCTTGGATGAGGTTTCACTATCAAAGACTCTTCTGTTCCCACTACCTTAAATTGTTTTGCAGTCACTGGTTCAGGGAATATAAAGTCATTGGAAGTTTGATATTGATTTGTGCTAAACCCATTCCCAAGACTGGTATCTTTGAGTGTTATAGGATTTCGTGGGTAAAAGTCTTTGGCTTTCATATTTAAGTTAGTTCTCCCCTCATTTTTCTTTCTTTCCCCTCTTAGATGTATAATTTTTTCAGCTCCAAAGTGTCTTGTAACAATGTCTCGTTTGGCTATCTTGTCAGAATAGTCTGGATACTTAAGTTGCTGTTTGAAAGATTTGCTAGTCCCATTTGATTTTTCACTGTCTAGATCCATTCTATAAGCTAAAACATTTTCCAAAAAGGATTTAATCTGTTTCTTGCTTTTCTCCATTCAGTTTTGTGTACCCATGTATTGTGAACCATAAATGTCATGTTTCATGTCTGATATTATCTGTGCAATTACATTCTCCACGTCAATTCTAGTCTTTTGTTTTTTACTTAAGTTGCTTCCCTTAGCATCTTGCCCAACTATCTGTTTCTCCACCACTAAAATTCTAAAGTTTTCATTTTCCTTTCTACCATCTCCCTTTTCCCCCTTTATGCTTATGTACTCATGTTTCCTCCCTAGGGTACCCTCCAAATTTGTCTCTTTTTCATTAGATAATGCTAGACCCTACTTCATAAGGTTAGGATTGTAAACCTTAAAAAATTCCCAAGCCGTACTTCATAAGGTTGGGTTAATACCATTCCCCACTTTAAACAATGAAGGAACTTAGATCAGGAATGTGAGAACTCTACTTAGATCAGGAATGTGAAGACCTCTATTCCACCCCTACTTAAGCCTGCTTTAGGGGAAGAAACTCCTTGCTGAACAATGAAAGATACTTAAACCCATACTTATAGTAGGACAAAAGTTCTTAAGCTATGCCTATTTTTTAGGACTAATACAAAAGGGTGCTAAGTACCTATGAAGGTCAGGCAACTTGTGAACTTACAAGGAGCAAAGAGGTGAGAACTTACTCAGAGATTCTAGTCTACTCAGGTGTGAATTACTCAAAAGATTAGTCTTCTTAGGTGTGAACTAAGAATGGTCTGTCCTTTGAAAAACGTCTACTGTGATTGGTAGATGTAAGAACTTAGGGGAGGTGACATAGTAGAAAATTCCCTTTATAAGGAGATGAGAATCTGAGAGCAACAGACAGTCTCTTGAAGACAGTCTGAGGGAGGCTGACTCTGGCTGGAACTCCCTCTGAGGAGACTCTGTCCCTCTGAATCCTTGCTTGGACAGATCTTGTGGTGAGTGATAAAAGACTGACTTATCCCTCTCTTCTCGCTACAATGTCTTAATAAAGGGATTTTGCTCTAGAAGCTATTGCTGCTTCCATGGATTTCAGGTCTGGGGTCTCCTGTTCTCTAAGTCTGCAGTGAGAGCTGTGAATTTTAAAATTTCCATCTTGCTTGGTCTAGCACCTAGAATTGTGCACACCCACACTACACGGGCATGTGCTAGTCAATGACAAATCAGAAATAAATAACTGCCCACCTGGGCTGTCCTAAGCCAAGCTTGAGTCACCATTGGCACTTGTGAGGCACATGAAGTGAGGTAGGGAACAGCCTCTGGAATTTGCTCACTTCCTGTGGAGAGAGCTAGGCGCCAGTTCGTGCTAGGAATTTGAGCAGAGAGGAGGCCCGCAGACAGCTTTCCTTCAGATCAGTCATGTGAGTCAAGGACTGATTCTCCTTTCTACCTTGACCTTCAGGCCTAAACTCCCTCTGGCTCTGTCAGAAGGTTGAATTAACCTTTTTCCTTTTCCTCCTCTCTCCTTCACTCCCTGTCCTTTTTTCTTACTCCCATTGTGATTAAATCACCATAAACTCCATTCTGACTTGAGTGTTTCATTTTAGGAATTTCATAAGTAAATTCCTTGGCGACCATAAATTAATATTATAACAATCTTTAAAGGTGATTTTTCACCACAACAGAGCAACATTGCTTGCTATTAGAGTCATGTCTCCCATAGTTTTTGTTATTATATACTTGTCCCTGATAATATGCATTTTGACCTTTCCCATCTCTCTTATTTTGGCTCTGTTCATAGCGATGTTTCATTGGGCAGTTTCTTAATATGTGTCCTTGACAGGAACACAAAAAGAAATCCTGGTATCACTTTGCACCCTCTGTTGACTTTGGGGGTGTCTGTCTATATCGTGTGGTTTGTCTGTTAAATGTCTTCATTGTATCCAGGTTCTTAACCTCCTCTAATTCTTTCTGCCTTAATATTTCAAAGGTCTCTTGGAGCTTTCTTTAGATCGTCCTTTTCTTTTTCTTGATCTACTTCGTTATCATGAAGATAGGTGTCAGTGTCTCTAAGTTCATTAAGTGAGATGGTGTCAAACTTAGGGTAATAATTCCTGAAGAAATCTCTCAAGTGCTTATCACAGTGCTTGAGAAATTGTCTCCTCACATGTGCTTCCGAATCTTTTGAATTAGGGTTAAAACCTAACAGCCCCTCAATTTTTTCAATAAGGTGATCAATAAATGTGCTTGGGTGTTCATTTTTTTCTTCGGATGATCTGTCAAATTTTCCCCATGCATTGGATATTCCTTACAATTGCTTCATTCCCTGCAATAGATTTTCATGGCATTTTCTTAGTTAAGTCATTGATCTTGGATTTGAAAAATCCAGATCGTCAAATACTTCTGGCTAGCTTATGAGTGAAGAATCTTTTCTAGTTTGCTCAATAAAATTTTTATGTTCCTGGGGTGTAAAAAGTTCAGATAAAAGAATTTCTACATCCTCAAAATCAGGTTCATAGAGGCGAAATGCTCTCTTCCGTTCTTTAAATGTGAGATGAGGCTCTAATAAAAATTTAGGCATACGTTTGCGTAAAGACTCTCAAGTCATGGCTGGTGAATGACTTATGAACCTTTGCATATAAAATACCAGAGTTATCAGTGACCTTAGCTATATCACGCAAAGGTATAATTTTTTGAGACTTTGATGTATTTGCAAGATTGTTAGCAGATGCATTAATTGGTGCCTTGTTGTTATTGGCAAGTTTATTTCCCCCTACTGCACCTAATGGTTCCACGGTATTAGTATTAGTAACTACATTGTCCTTATTCCTCTGCCCCGTCATGTCCCCAGTCTCCTTGTCGGTTCCCTTCCTCATGCTTTCTTTTCTCTGCATGTTACCCTGGTACATCTCACTCATCTAAGAGAGATCTGACCAAATAATGTCTCTAAACTTTTATGAATGACTAGAGCATATGCAATTTTCTTTTGGAAGATCAGGTTGGCAAAAGCTTTGATATTCTTTAAGATATCAGTCACTACCATGAACACAAAATAGACTTGGGGTATGATGTGCTAGAGGTAATTTACATCTAGATAAATCACTGGCAACTGTGTCCATCCCATAGTCATATTGGTTAATGTCCCCAGAACATTGTGTATCATCCCTTCCACTGCATTATAAATTATGTAGTAGCCCCAATAAATGGCAATTACTCATAGCACAGAAGACCAAAGTATTAGTTGTAACATGTTTCCCATTAGATCTTTTTTAGTTTCTAACTGCCAGGAGTTAAAAGTTAGAAAATGGTTGTTGTCCCCACAAGCCTTGCTTCTAGCTAGATAGGATCCAAGATGGCTAGATCCTATCACTGACAGGCTGGCTACAGCCTCCTTTTTATAATACTGACCAGAGTGGCAGTTGGTAACTGACTTGTTCTCCCCCCAACAAGGAATCAAGATCTTTTTGATCCTGTGTGGAAACTGCTAGGAAGAGTCAGTGACAAAGGCTGCTTGTCTCAGGCGTTGTAATTGACAACAACTTCACAACTGACAGTTGGTCACAGTTGATCACTAATGCTTTTTTTCCTTTTATTAATAAGTGGGGTTCTTTTAAATCCAGGGTGCCATCTGTCTTTAAAAAAATAAAAGAGAAGTTTTGTGCCCCCATAGGAAGGTTGGAATTTCAGTATGGATAAGGAGGAATGAGAGGAGAACCCCCTTCTCAAAGTGGGATTCAGGGGAGACAGAAGATGTTACAGGTTGGCTTAGAGAGAAGGGAGGGGGTTTGAAGATTTCCCCCTTTCTGCCTTCCCTCCTTAGCAAAAGCTGCTCGCCCAAATTTGCTCGTCCCCCCTTTACTACTTGAGACCAACAGGTCTCCCCTTGATCTGTTCACTCATACTTAGCTTGGGGAACAGATAACTTTTAATATTAACTCAATCAGGTAATAGAAAAGGAAATAACGGGCAGGGAAGAATGGGAAAAGGAAGGTAGGAAAAGGGGGTTCCAGGCTCTATCTAAACACTTTCCCCTCCCTCCTCGAGTTTGGAGGGAACTCAGGCCTTTGCAGGCTGAGCCCCCTGAGAGAAAGTCAGGTTGACTCACCCGGGGCAACAGGAGCTGAGGTAAAGTCTGCTCAGGCTTCTCTTCAGAAAGTCCCCTCAATTGGGAAGTGTTGGGGGAAAAGATTTCCAATAACCAGCAGGAAAACTGGGTAACCCTCAGAAGAAAGTCTTTTTCTCACCTTCTATCTTCAATGTCTCCAGACTGAAAGACCCTCACTGCTCTCCCAGCCAGAGTCTTCTCTTTCACGCCTGGGGCCCCTCCCCTGTCGAGGTGATCAATTTCACATATTCTTCAGTCTGGCACTTTTCCTCTAGTGCCAGCCTCTATCACAAATGTAGAGTGAAAGGAGCAGAACCAGGAGAACATTGTACACAGAGACTGACACACTGTGGTACAATAGAATGTAATGGACTTCTCTACTAGCAGCAAAAATGCAGTGACTCAGGACAATTCTGAGGGACTTAGGAAAAAGAAGCTGTCCACAACCCGAGAGAGAACTGTGGGAGCAGAAACGCAGAAGAAAAATAACTGCTTGATCACATAGACTCTAAATAAACACCCTAATACAAAGACCAACAACATGGAAATAGGTTCTGATCAAGGACACATGTAATACCCAGTGGAATTTTACTGTAATCCTTAGGCCAAAACCATCTTACCTTTAGCCCCACCCACAACTCAATGCCCCGCCCAAACCTTCCTGGTGACCCTCCCACTCAGCTAAGCCCTGCCTCTCTGTCCTTAAGCTCCGCCCCCATTCAGGCCGCACCCCCTTGCTTGATCTCCCCAACACTTCCTAGAAGGCTTTGCTTGGAGGGTCCCTGGCTTGAGGGGCCCTTCCTAGGCTTGTCCTCCACCCCTCGGGGACCTCGGGTCCTCCTCCCACCGTTTGTCAGGAGGGATCTAGTCCCAGACACGAGCCTGTGCATGAAGCAGGCGAAGTTGCCGCCAGTCCCTGAGCGCCAATCCTAAGGCCCTGAACCCATCAATACTGTTATTTCTGTCGCCCTCATTCCTGGAGGAGGCTGCAGAGGCCAGACACCCCCACCCCCACCCCGGAGACCTTGGGATACAGGGATGTCTTCTGAGGGCAGCTGGGGCGGGGCGGGGCGGGGCAAGGGAGGGACAGAGCAGGTTAAGCCTGGCCATAAAAGAAGTCGCAGTCAAAAAGGCTTCTGAGCTGACTGAGCCCCGGAAGGTCCTATTGCTCACCGCTAGGGGGAGCCGCGGAGTCCCTCGTCCCCCCCAGCCTCCTCTCTCCTTGTGCCCAGAGCAAATGAAGGGGACCCTGAACATGTCCAAGTAAAGCCTCTTTAAGCACCACAATAAAACTGACTGGGGAAACCGTCACTTAAATAGAGCTTCACTGAGAGAGAAATGGGGGCGGCTCAAGCCACCGACGCCAGACAAATGCCCTCCCGGAGAATCCGGCGGCCATCCAGCCTCCCAGAAGGGATTGCGGCAGTTTGACTGGGCTGCAGCCCGAGGGCTGAACAGCTTTCAGGGGGCTTTGCAGGGGGAGGAGACTCCGGGGCGGTTCTCAGAGCCGCCTTTGGGTGTGACCCACTTCTCCAGTCCCCTACGCGTTCCTGCTCCCCGCCCTAGAGCGGCCCCCCAGCCTGGGAGCTCTGGGCCGCGGCGGTCTGTAGGGCCGTGTCCGGGAGACAATCAGGCGCTGCCGCCCTTCTATGGGGCTGGACAGAGGGAGAAGAGTGTCGCGTCGGGCTGTGATGGAGGTCTGGGATGGCCCTCAAAGGCCCTTTTCTCCAAACGAAGCCGTTTGTCTCTGCCGGCGTCTTAGCAAGTCTCGTGGCTGTTATTAGAGCCTCTTTGGGGGTTCAGGGGCCCCCCAATTCCACTGCACGCTCAGAGAACACGTTCCAGCTCATGAACGTTCTCAGGAAACCATCAACAAGTTGGAGACAGAATGGCAGAGGAGGAGATGGGACGGCCTGGTCTGCAGGGACTGCTGTTAGCATCCCAGCCAAGGCTGGGGTCCAGGAGAGACATCTATGAGAAAAGGGGGGTCAGGATGGGTCTCCTTTCCCCTCCCATGGAGCCGCCAAGGCCCCAGATCCCATCCTGCTCAGCTCCAGTCCCTGGAGGATGGGGGGCCGTCCATGCCCTGAGGGCCCCACCAGCCCAGGAAGTTGTGCCCCCAAAGGGCCTCCCTGCCCCCCACTGCCCTCTGGAAGACAAATTCTGGGGACCAGGATGGGCTCTGACAAGGCACAGAGGGACAGGGAGGCCAGCATGGAGGCAGGCCCAGGCGGAGACGTTTCTGGCTGGAGGAGAGGTAAGTTGGGGGGCCCAGCCTGCAGGGGGGACTGGAACCCTGACTGGGGGGAGAAGCAGGGTGGGAAATGCCTGGAAGCACCAGGAGGGATGTGGGGGAAAAGCTCAGGGGAGAAGTGGAGTCCAGGGCAGCCAGATGGCCCCAAGGATAGAGCCTGGCCTGGAGAGCAGAGGTTCTGGGTGCAAATGTGTCCTGGGACACTTGGGAGCCCTTCTGGGTCTTCTGGAGTCCAGACTCAGCCCTGACTGTGACACAGAAGGGGAGGCTTAAACAAGAAGGGGAACATGGCAGGGGAGAGCTGGGAGAAGGCAGGGCTTGTGCTGGGGAGGGACAAGGAGGAGGAGGGGAGGCCAGGAAGCCCCTGCTGGGGGAGGGCAGGAGCCAGGCTTCTTGGGGCTGAACCTGGGGATGCCTGCAGGAAAGAGCTCCTACTGGGCTCCTGGGGGCTGGCAGGCCTCAGAGGATCCCTAAGAGGGTGCTGGACCTTCCCTTGCTGCCTCCCATGAGGGCAGGCCCAGTCACCTGTCTGGAGGCCTCCCCCTCTGGGTCTCCCTTTACGACTGTGTCCCAGCTCAGCCTGGACAGGCCCAAAACCTGGAAGAAGACTCTGGAGTCCAGGGAAGGCCCCAGGTGACCCCCAACACCCCCATCCCAGGGGAGGGCAGGTCATGCCCAGTCCAGGCCTGTGTGTTCTCCCCTCCTGAACCCCAGAGACAGCAGAGTGAATTCAGTGCAGCAGCCCCAGGCCTGAGGCCAGCAAAAGAAGAATTGTGCAGGGAGAGAAGCCCTTCCAGGGCCTTTAGCCCCTCAGTGCCTGCTAGTACTCAGGGCCTGGAGTCAGGGAGGCCTGAGATCTCCCTCTGTGGGACCCTGGACAAGTCACTTTAGCCTGCTTCCCTCAGTTTCCTCCCCTGTCCAATGGGCTACAGGAGGAGAGGGCCAAGCCTCCCAGCCTCTGCCCAGAAAGCCCTAAAGGGGTAGGGAAGAGGCAGCCTGGTCTGAACAGCCTGAGCCCAGCAGCTTTGCAGACAGACACACAGACACCCCCAGACTGTCCTCTGTCCATCAGAGCTCAGAGCCTGGGCTCAGTGGATGCTGCTGCCTTCTGTGGCCTCCCAAAGGGCAGGAGGGGGTTCCTGGGCCTCCCCCAGGCCTCTGAAGGGTCTTTGGGCCTTGTGGGCTGGGGGAGGTGCTAATGGAGACCCTCCTCAGCTGGCCCAGAGGCCCAGGAGACCCTGAGGAAGCAGCTCTGTTTCCCTCCAGATCCTCTGTGGACCAGCTTCCCCACAGCCCCAGCTCAGCCTCTTATTCTTTGGCTTCCACAGTGAGGTAAACTGAGGCAAAGGCTAAGGAGGGCCTTGACCAGGCTCCCCCACACTGGGCAGTGTCTGAGGCCACGTCTGAGCCCAGATCATGGGGGTTCCAGGCCCAGATGGGCAGCCCCCGAGTCAAGTACACCTGGGGAGAGGGTTGGCCTCTCCTTGGGGGGACCCATGGGTCCCCCCAAAGGAGGAGCATTAGAATGTTCAGAGAGATCCCTGGAGGTGGGAAAGCTGGGAGGGGCGGCCTGGCCCTGGGTCTGGACTTTCAGCTGCTGCCTTCTGCCTCAGGTTCCTTCAATGTCAGAACCGGGATGCAAGAGCCACCTCCACAGGCCCTGGGAGAGTAAAGATCCATTGACTGATCAGTCATTGAATAGACACTTATGAGGCACCTGCTATGTGCCAGGCTGTAGCCTGAGGCAGCTTCCAGTCTAAAGAAGCAGAAGAGGTGGGCGGGAAGGGGAAATGGGGGTGGGGGAGAAGGCTGCAGGCCCCTAGGTTGGGGAACAATTCCTGTATGACTCCACCCCCACCGAGCCTCTACATGGACTGGCCTAGACAGGAGGACTCCATTTCCCAGAGAGCCGGTTCCCTGACTTCCTATTCTCGGCTCCTCCCCAGCGGGGCAGCGTCCCGGCATGCTGGGAACTCATCTGGCCTGTCTCAGCTCCTGGAAGGTTTCCTGCTGTGCTTTTAGGATCTTTGCTTGGTGAGAGGAGGAGGGGAGGGAGTCAGTGGTGCTGGCGGTGGGGTGGGAGGCCGGGGCTCCCTGGGGCTCCCTGCTCTGACAGCTGAGACTTTCTGCTCCGTAACTCCCGGGAAAGGGGAAGACCCGGATGTACCCTTTCTGGGTGAGTGAGGCTGGTAGTGTGTCCGAAAGCAGGTGCGCATGTGCAACAAGTGGGGATTGGCTGAGGTGGTGTGCGGGGCTGTAAAAAAGTGTGCTGGGGGAAGGGGAGAGTCTGTGAGTGTGTATGTGTGTCCCACTGGGGGATCTGAGCGCCACCTACCGGGCCTCGGAAAGCATTCACTCAATAGACACCCATTAGGAGATTTTGGCATATACCAGGCTTTCGCCTGAGGCATTTTGCAGACTAAAGAAGAGTCTGGGCTGCGCTGGAGGGGAAATTGGGGTGGGGAGGAGGAGGCTGTACCGGCCCCGCCTCACTCCTCCAGGACTCCTGGAATTCTTGTATAACTCCTTCCCCACCATGGCTCTAAACCCAGGGACTCAAGCCAGACTCCATTACCCAGAATTCTAACTTTCAGGTAAACCCCTGCCCTTCCCCCATCCTTATGCCATATTCCAGAAAGCATTGTTTCAGACTTCACAGAAATCTTGGCACCCCCCCTATGGCATCTCCAAGGCATTCTGGGAATCTTTTGTACGTAGTCTCAGGTCTTGGAAGACTCACAGTTGTGGTTTTTTGACCCATTTTTTTATGTGAGGCTGAGAGGTGGTCAGTGCGCAGGCGCGGTCCTGGCCCCCTGCCTTGGCTACTGAGACTTTCTACTCCCAACTCCTGGGCTGCATGAAGACTCCCGTGGTGCAGTTTCAGATTGCTTAGGTGGGGGCGGGGAAGGCGCATGTGCAAGCAGAGAGGAGGGGCAGGAGCCCGGCTTCCAAGTGGAAATGCTTGTGGTGGGGGGGAGGGGCAGTCTCCCTGTGTGTCCTTGTCTGACCATCACTTGAAAGGACCACAGAAAAGGGACAAACACGGAAGTGCCTGGCTCAGGCCGGGGCGGCTCTGTCTATACCAGGAGCCACGGCGGGGCTTTGCCCTCCCCCAGAGGAGCGAATGAGTCCGCAGCCCCGATGGGAGAAGTAGGCAACGTGAGCCTGTCAGGGGGGCAGCGAGGGTGGGGGTTCCTGTGCCCACATGCCATGGAAGGAGCCTGATCTTGGGCACAGAAGAAATGCCAACAGGCTCTCCTCCCCCCAACCTGATGCCCGTCTACCTCTCTGCACCCCTCCCCAATCTCCCACAATCCATCAATGCAGTTTGTGAATGGAATGAAGCCAAAGATGGTGGCAGAGAAGGTGAGGAAGTTTCTTCCTGACCTGTCCAAGGCCCTTCCGAAGCCTGAGGCTCCCTGTTCTCCTCTGTCCAATGAGGAATTCTGCCCACCTTGGGGCTCCCACTCCCTGAAGGATCACAGTGTGGCCCAAGCAGAGACCCCAGAGCCAGAGGGAATAACTCCCAGGATCCCAAGGCCCACCTCCCAGGTGAGTGCAGCCCACCCCCAGTCCTAGCCAGGCTCCCCCAGGCTGGAATTCAGTAAAACTAAGAACTGTGTCTTTGCCAGGCCTCCAGGGGCGCCATCACTGCTTGAGATCAAGGGTTCACCCTGGCTGCCCCCACATCCACTGTGTTCTGGGGGTTTCCAGCCTCAGTAGCCCCTGCCTCAATGAGCAGCCCAGGTTCCATCCAGACAGGCCCAGGGGCTGCCACTGATTCATCCACCCTGGAGTGACATCTCTAGTTACCCGAATCCCTAGAACTGGAGCTTCTGGATGCTTTCCCTGACTTCAGGCAGCCGTTACAGGAGCTGGTCAGGGAGGACAGAAACCTGCCAGGACGGTGACACCATTTCAGAGCACGAGAGGCTCCCTGAGAATGAGGGAGCTGCCATGGCCAGTTTGGAGGTGTCAGTTTACAGTATAGGACCACAAACGTCAGAGAAGCAAACCTGATGATCAGCTTTACGGGAATGAAGTGAACCCGGCAAGCTCTCCTCCAGGGCACAGGCAGTGTGGGGGATGCTGGGCTCCCTTCAATGGGCAGCAGCTGCTGTGAGACACCAGCAGCCAGCAGGCTGAGTTGAGCAGGATGCTGTGGCTGTTGGTGGCCCAGAGTAGGCTGCAGAGGTTCAGGGCTCAGCACCCTCCTGCTTCCGTCCTTAGAGGGAGGGACTCCCATCTGTCTGGGAGGGCTTGTGTGAGGGCAAAGATGTCTTCTGAAAATGTCCAGAGTTACTAGAGCAGCATCCTTTACCATGGGCAGGACAGTAAAAGAGAAAACATGAGTTATATCGTTTTTCCAATGAAGAACCTAATGGGAGTCCACATACTGTGTATCAGTACCAAGGCAGAAGAGCAGTAAGGGTCAGACAGTGAGGGTGAAGTGACTTGCCCAGGGTCACACAGCTCGGAAATGTTTCAGACTAGATTTTAACCCAGGAACTCCCATCTCTAGACCTGACTCTCCATCCACTGAGCCACTTGGCTGCTCCCTGGGGTTTCTTTAAGTGTGTCTCTATGCCACCAAAGCAGAAAGAAGAATATCATATTGCAGACTGGGCAAAAATCTCATTTCTTAATGAGGTAGTTTCAGAAGATTGTGATTGTTCAGGTCACTCAAAGCAGAGTTAGTTGTCAGCGAGATAAAAGCAGGAGAAAACTTCCAAAGAATCAAATGAAAGAGCACAAGTGTTGTTCAAAAAATCATTAGACCAAGGAAAACCAGAAAGTTTCATCACACAAATTTATTTTTCTTAGAGAAATGAAGATAAGTATCAGACCATTTGTTGTGGGTTTGACCTACAGTATTACTATGATGGTCTTCAATCTTCTGCTTATCCTCTCAGCTTGTAAACAGAAGAAATGTGTGTATAGAGAGAGTAATCCAGAAAGCAAAGGTCATCCAGTAGCAGTTGACAACATTAACTAATATCAGGCTTGTTTACAATATAGTCGTCCATTCTGAGTGTGGAGAAACCCCATTTCATATTTCAGATGTCCCAGGTACTTCTTTGAGGCTCTAAAACCATATCAGACATTAGGAATAGGTCTCCTCTTTAGTATATTTGCTTCAATGGTTCCCTGTTGCTGGTAGAGATTCTTTAGATGTTCCTGCTAAAATATTTTTAGAAAGCAGATCTCAGGACAGATTAGTACAACTTCTCAAATGAGTCACAAAGGGATTCTACTCAAATATGTGCTTAGAATCACCCCCTTGAGATCTGCCAGACAGTCTCCATCTGTAACTGTTCCAGATCATATTCTTGAGTAATTTGTGTCTTTTCTCTGGAATGGTTTATTACCAGCTTCATGATTAAGAACCCATCAGACAATTATAACTGAACTCAAGACTGAAAATAATGTTAGTGACTGTCCCAAAAGCTTTTCCCTGAAATGGCAAATCTTACCAATCAGGTGCTTAAAGCAGAAAGTTTTCCAGGATTCTCATGTAGAGAATATATTTCATCCCATAAATTTTATTTGATTTTCTTTTAGTGAAAACTCATCTTGCCATGAAGATCGATTATTTGATATAATTGCTCAGAAATCTCCTTCTGATTTCCTTATTCTTCAATTGAAAAATGTAGTGTATACATTTAATAAAATCAGTGCAGTTTCTTGTGTAAACGTGGGGTGTAGGCTTAAGGTTAAAATTCCTATAAACACCATTTGACTTCAACCTAAATTTTATTTTTTTAGCTAATGTTATAATTCTTATGAAACAAACTATATTTTTTACTTTTATCTTAAGATTAATGTTATTAAAATAATCATGAAAGATAATATTGTTAGAATAGTACCCATATATACAAGTGATGAATTATATACTTTTCTTCTGTGCTTCTACTCCCACAGTTCTTCCCCCCAATGTGGATCGCATTCTTTCTCATGAGTCCCTCAGTATTGTCCTGCCATTACATTATTACTAGTAGCAAAGTTCACTAAATTGGATTATTCCACAAAATTTCACTTTCTGTGTTCAATGTTCTCCTGGTTCTGCTCATTTCACTCTGCATCAGTTCATGGAAGTTCTTCCAGTTCATATAGAAATCCTCCAATTCATCATTCCTTACAGCACAGTAGTATTATATCACCATCATCTACCACAGTTTGTTTAGTCATTTCTCAGTCAAGGGATATCCCCTCATTTTCCAATTTTATACCCCACAAAAAGTGGAGATATGAGTATTTTTGTATGACCATTTTTTTATTATCCTTTTGGGATAAAGATCTAGTAGTGGTGTTGCTGGATCAAAGGGCATGCATTCTTTTAAAGCTGGTTGGGCTTAATTCCAAATCGAATGGCATAATATCTTTGCATGTATAGGGAGAAGGAGGAAATTTGTTCCATTTTGAAAATTACTGCATGAGAGTTAAAAAGAAAGAAGTTCTTTTTCTTCTTAGCATACAAAATTTACCAAGAATGACCATATGAAAGTGCATCCAAAATGATGAGAACAGAATATCTGGAAGGATACCTGAGATCCACAAAATTATAGCAATAATAGATGAATTGACTTTTAGGAAAGATATAAAGAGCAGTGGAGAAAGACTGTCCAATCTGGAGGACAGAGCATGCTCAGGCACAGGGTTTGAGTTGTAGTCAAACTCAGAACATGAGTTGGGAAGTGTGATGAGTATCTTGGACTTGCCTGTGTCACAGGTCTGTTGTGAGGTTTCATTGTTGTTATGTGCGAAAATATTTCTAAAATCCATCTAGTAGATAAGACCAAATGGTGTATCCAAAGACTGGCTCTGTTTGTTTAAGTTTATAAAACTTTTTTGCCTGGGAAAATAGAATAAAAATCATTTTGTTTTCTGCCATCAGAGGAAAGAACTTATATAGCTCTATGTGTGTGTCTGTCCTCCTTCCTTCTGTGTTTATATCATAATTTGTTTTCTTCAGAGGCAGAGACTAATTTTGAAGTAACAGAGATGTCTACAAAGCTGAGGCTTCTTGTGGAAGGATCTGGACCTCAAAGATACATGAATGAGGTTCCTCATGACTGCATTTTGAGAGAAATCCGTGACTCTGATATGCAGGTAAATAAAAAACTAAAGAGTGGCTGTGAATTTGATGAAGCTGCAGAGAAATTCAGCCCATGTTCGGTCCTAAGTCAGTATCTGAAATAGACTTCAGGAAATGTCTGTTGACAGAATAGCGTTAAACGAGTTTTCTTCATCTCTCCCTCTGTCTTCAAGAGGCAAGGGGGCAGAAAGATGTCTCAGTCAGAGCATTCTGCTGAGTGGGGGTGAGTTGCAGACTGTCAGTTGATGACTGGAGAGTCAGTGGCTCACAGTGGGTTGTGCAGTTAAGGCTGGCAGTTCAGGGAAAGTTGGCTGCTGGGCATGAGTTGGGCCTTGGGGTTCAGTTGCTGGTAGTGTGGGTTGTTTAGTTGAGTTATATAAAGGTGGGCCTGACCAGCAAAGACCAAGAAAGACCCTTAAGGAGCAGAGGATTCTGGGAGAGAAGAGACTTGGCAAAGCTCTGTAGAGCATTCTGGACTTTTGAATGGAGATCCCAAAGAGGCAGGAAGCATTTCCCTGCTGGGGATCTTGCCAAGAGCCAAATAGAGGTTTCAGCTGAGCATTGCCCTCAGACCACTGCTACTAAGTAGTTCCTTCAAGGAAACATCTCAGCAGAGTTTCAAGACTCTTCTGACCAAGGAGAGGCATGGACTCTCTGCTCTGGAGCCTGGCTCTCTCCCTTTGCCTTTTGTACCTGTTCTGACTATTCCTTAGCCCGATAGTATTAAGAATAAGAGTGAAGGGATTAGCTGGGTTTGGGAAGGAGAAACTCAGATTTAGCTTGAGAGCTGTCTGTTTAACTGACCTTGTAGTACAAAGATATACCAGGGACCCCATATCCTTCTTTTCCACCCTTGTATAAGCCTTATTGTCAATGCTTATTAAACCTTTCTTTTTTTATTTTTAAACCCTCACCTTCCATCTTGGATTCAATATTGTCTATTTGTTCCAAGGCAGAATAGTGGTAAGGGCTAGGCAATGGGAATCAAGTGACTTGCCCAGGGTCACATAGCTGTGGAGTGTCTGATGTCAGATTTGAACCCAGATCCTCCCATCTCTAGGCCTAGCTCTCCATCCACTGGTCTACCCAGCTGTGTTATAGTGAAAAATCACCTTTAAAGATGCTATAATATTAATTTATGGTCGCCAAGGAATTTACCTATGAAATTCCTAAAATGAAACACTCAAGTCAGAATGGAGTTTATGGTGGTTTAATCACAACAGGAGTAAGAAAAAGGAGAGGGAGAGAAGGAGATAGGAGGAAAGAGCCTGAAGGCCAAGGTAGAGAAGAGTTTAGTCCTGAAGGCCAAGGTAGAGAAGAGAAGAGAATCAGTCCTTGATTCATGTGACAGATCTGAAGGATTTGAAGGAAAGTTGTCTTCAGGCCTCCTCCCTGCTCAAGCTCCTAGCACAAACTGGCGCCTAGTCCTGTCCCCAGGAAGTGAGCGAATTCCAGAGGCTGTTCCCTACCTCACTTCTTGTGCCTCACACGTGGCAATGGTGGCTCAAGCTTGGCTTAGGACAGCCCAGGTGGGCAGTTATTTATTTCAGATTTGTCATTGACTAGCACATACCTGTGTAGTGTGGGTGTGCATAGATTTGGGTGCTAGACCAATCAAGATGGAGATTCAGAAATCACAGCTGCCCCCTATTATCCTTTCTTAATTGCAGTCAGATATTTCTTTTGGTTTATCTCCTAAAGTAAGGAAAGGTAATTTGCTGAAGCTATAGATCAGCCTCAGGAGAGTGTTAATCCAGATGTTTCCCTGCTGAGTCAAGGGACTAAGGGGAAGTGTATTTCTCTGATCTCTCCCTGCCAGGGAATTTGGGGATAGCCATCACTTCATCTGATATGGGAGATCTCCTTTCAACTTCCCATCACCCTCATGTAACAGGGGATCCCCTATTTCCAATGTAGCACCCCTGACAGCAACACTTAGCAGGAGTGAAGGAGAATAGGAGTCAACCCATCAAGGCGCCTATCTCACAGCACTCTGCTGCCTTTCACAACAAGCTCCCTTTAGGACATCCTTAACCATCAATATAATAACACTCACTTACAATCCTTACTGAATGTAAACAGTATTACTATCCTTATTCATTTATTTTTTAAGCCCATACCTTCCATCTTGGAGTTAATACTGTGTATTTGTTTCAAGGTAGAAGAGTGGTGAGGGCTAGGCAATGGGAGTTAAATGACTTGCCCAAGGTCACACAGATGGGGATTGTCTGAGGCCAGATTTGAATCCAGTAACTCCCATCTCTAGGCCTACTTTTCTATCCACTGAACCCCTGACCTACCCCCTGGAAAGGCTTTTAGGTAGAGGGCCCTTCTTGCTGAACATCAGCGAGTGCAAGCTAGCTGGAGAGAGACCTTATGAATGCAAATAATGTGGAAAGGCTTTCATACATAGGAGTTCTCTTGCCAGTGTAAGATTTAGAATTGGTTTGACTAAATATAAAAATTTTAAAAAGTTGTTGTGGTCGTCGTTTATAAAAATAATTAACTTCAGGCAAAAAATCTGTTAGTAGCTCTTAAAAATTCAATGTAATATAAATATTGCAAATGAAAAAATATAAGAGGGAAGTAGAAAATGTTTCCTATCTTGGTATAATAAAGCTACTAATAACCTCATGATTTAACTTTAAATATTACAATTTCACTGACCACAAAGTTGGATCAGGACTTTCACTTTCTTCACTTTTTACTCTCTAAAGCTATCCTTAAGTCAGTTTGATAGAAGGTAACTCTGGAGTTCAGAACTCTTCCTCCTAAGGTTGTCGAGCAGTTAGAAATAGACAAAAGGGCACATTAGCCTCATAGCTGCAGCCTTTGGTCTGATACTGTAAAGTCCTTTGCAAGTCCCTCCCTTCTATGGATAAACTGTGCTGCTGTTGCCTCCTGACCACTGCTGATTCCCCAGAAGTTGCGTGTGGACAGGGGAATTCCAATCCCCTTTTCCGGTCATCTGAGAACAGTTGAGTAGAGCCCTGACCCATCACCTTACTGCTGCCTGGTAAGCTGGGTTTTAGCAACAGTCAGCCTGCCCTCACAGGGAACTACCTGGTGAAAAGGGGTCAACCAAATCGTCTACGTTCCAGCCCAGAACTCTGGATTGGTGAGAAGCAGTTAAATATTAGGGAAGGTTAACAAGCTTAGCTTTTAGTTTTCTCTCCTCCTCTACACCCCCAAGAAAAGCCAGGTTTGGGGAATTTTGCTCTGATTCCCTGACCCCATAACCAGGTATAACCCAAATCTCAGCAATTCTAGCTCTCTAAAGAAGAGTATCTTGCTCCTGGGAGTCCATTTTTTTCTTTTTTTTTAAGGCTCTTTTCGAACCCGCTCATACCTCTAGCATTACCCTAGGGGGTGAGGGGGGGGCCTTGGGAAAGTAAAAGAAAGATCCCTAAAGCTGCTCCTTTAACCCTGAGAAGCATTTCAGGGTCTAATAGGGAAAAATCCCAGCAGAGAACCCTGCACACAGCCTGTGTTCTCCACCTGAGCCTTTTGCCCTCTTAGGCAAGGTCACTGGAGCAGGTCCCCGCTATGCCTTTCCCAGCAAAGCCTCAGAGTCCAGGCACCTCAGAGCTAGTGCCCAGCCCCTACACTGTAGACCCAGGCTGCTCCTCAGGCTGTACCCTTGAATGGGGGAGGGGGGGAAGTAGTGGTGTTGCCCACAAGAAAAAGTGTTTTATTTTGCCTTGAGTAAAAAGCCTTTTTGTTTGTGTGTTTGTTTTATTTATTTTTCCCCTCTCAAACATTCCTCCCCTCCTTTTGACATCAGGTTAAGGCTTTTCTGCCACTCCATTGAAAGGGTAGCAAATTATCATTTATCCGCTCCCACACCATTTTTTTCTTCCTAGCCTTTAGGACACCCTGCCTTCTTGCCTTGTAAGACCCTAAACACTAGCCAGTAGCCAAGACGCTCTAGGGTAGCACCATCTAAAGACAGGAAGTAGAACTGCAGGCAATTTAATAATGAAGTTAAATTTAAATTATTATAAAGGTCTTTTTGAAAGCTGAGGCACCCTCTTGGGGAGACTCCTCTGAGTCCAGGGGAAGGGCACTGGGAGCTCCTATGAGCCCTCCCCTTCTCTAATTCCCCACAGGTATCCAAAGAGGAGGTCCCTCTGCCTAGGGTTTCCACTCCCTGAAGGAACACAGTCTGGCCCAAGCATTCCCTAGGAGGAATGGCTCCCAGGACCTCAAGGTCCCCTTCCCAGGTGCCTGTAGCCCCATTGTGAGCCCTCGCCAAGGTCCCCCAGGATAGAAACCAGCAGAACTCAAACCTGTATCCTTGCCAGACCACCAGAGGTGCCATCACTCTTTGTCCTCAGGATAAGGTCCAGAGTCCACCCTGTCTTACCCCACATCTACTGTGTTGTGGGGGTTTTCTCTGCCTCCTTAGCCTTTGCCTCGGAGCTGGCCCAGTTTCCAGACAGACAGGGCGACCTGCTGTCATTCATTTATCCACCCTGAGCTGTCACATCTCAAGGGACAGGAATCCGTATAATAGGAGCTTTTCAGTGCTTTTACTTACTAAGGAAGCCATTACAGTAGCTGGCTGGGGGGAACAGAAATCTGCCATGACTGTGACAACATTCAGAGCAGGAGGTTCCCCTCGAATTAGGAACCTGCCACGGTTCACAATTTGAAGGTATCAGTTTAAAGTATAGGATCAAAAACATCAGATAAGCAAATCTGAATATCATCTTTACAGGAATGAATTGAACCCTGGCAAGCTCTCTTCCAGGGAACAGATAATGTAGACAATGTTAGGCTCCCTGTAAAGGGACCACAGATGCTATGGGACATCAGCAGCCACTTTGGCTCAATTGAGCAGGGATGTATTGGTGTTGGTACCCTGGAATAGGCTGCAGCTCAGCACCATCCTACTTACATCCTTAGATGGAGTGACTCCCATCTTTCTGGGAGGACATGTGTGGAGAGCAAAGATTTCTTCTGAAAATTTCCAGAATTACTAGAGCAACATCTTTCACAATGGTCAGAATTGTAATGAAGGAGGAGTTAAGGTCTCCTAAGTTCCCCTCCTCAGTGGTAATTAATGAGTCTACTATTTTTCTATCTGTTAAGTCATTTACCCCTGGTTAATTCCATTCATCTGCCATTCTGTCTCTAAGCAAGTAACATCGTTTTGATGATCACTGCTTTTATATCTAGACCACCATCCTTCACATTTTTTTTCATCATTTCCATTGATATTCTTGATCATTACTTTCTTCCATATAAAATTTAGTATAATTTTTTCTAATTTATTAAAAAGTGTTTTGGTAGTTTGATTGTTATGACACAAGTTGGATCATAATTTTTATTATGTTAGCTCATCCTACCCATTTCTTTTAGATTTTGGAGAGTGTCAAATGGCCACATTAAATGACCAGTCAATTAGTTGTTTCAATTGAATAAATTCTCTCTCTTGAGAATTCTAGTCATTACACTGTTAATATCTTTCTTTTGAATAATTTAATCACTAAAAAATTTTAAAAAGATGAACACCTTCCTTTTCCTCATCAAGCTTACTCTTCTTACTATGTAACTAAATATAAAATGACTGACAATATTCCACTAACAAAATTATCATGAAGCAAAGACAAAATGTTTTGGCTATGGCACATCATACCCAGTGGTTCCTCAAATTCTGATTTTAGTATATGACTGAGCTAGAATTAGTCTGATCCCATATAACTTAATGGACTCCTCTTGATTCTTTCATGTAGATAAGAATAGTTCAGACTTTTAGGAACTTAGGTAGAGAATTCCTTTTTCTTTGTTTTCTCCTCATTGATCATTGGTAACATTTTCCCCCCAGGATGCACAGTATATTTTACCTCCTCAGAAACTGTTGTAAGAAAAGTTCTTACCAGATCATTTCTGTCTTTTGTGATGAGGAGGAATTTCAGATCACCCTCTCTATCTCTCATCTCACTCAGAGAGCACTTCCCATCTCCCTGATGCCACAGGGAAAATCATTTCAGAGTCAGATACTTCTCCAGGTTTTACTCTTCACAACATAATTCCCACTTTAGACATAAAATGATTTTGTGATTATTCTTTTGGGTTCTGAATGACTGGTCTCCAGAGCTGACTCTGACACACTTCAAGGTTAGGAGTTTAGATAAAAGCTTTCTATACTTTAGTTTTCTCCAGTCAGTGGATGAGGGTTTTAGTAGATTAATTCTGAAGCTTAAATCCTAAATCTTGTAACTTTTGTCATCTTAGGGCTCATTAACATTAAAGGATGTGGCTGTGGACTTCACCCAGGAGGAGTGGTGCCTATTGGACCATTCTCAGAAGGAATTGTATCTAGAGGTTATGCTGGAGAATGTGCAAAATCTACTCTGTGTGGGTAAGTGTCATTTTCACTGTTGACTCTGAATCTGCCATTAATGGACTGTCTTTATTCCAAGCTAGATGTACAGCATTTAATAGCAAAAGACAAATCTAACCATTGAAAATATCTGAAGAGGCAAAGAACAAAGCGCATGCTGAGCTGGGGATTAGCATATAAAAGCCTTCCCATGGAAAACATCAATTAATAATTGTAATAAGTCTCAGGTGCTTGAAGAGTTCAAAAAGGAATTCAAAAGTGAAATGAGTGAAGTGGAGGAAAAATGTGGTAAATAAATGCAAGTATTGCAAAAAGAAAAGAGCTGAAAAAGCAAATTTGGTTAAGTAGTAAAAGAAGCATAAAAATCTAATAAAGGGTTTTTTTTTTTAAGTGTTGAGTGCCTGTAAAAAAAGGGCAAAAAAATCCAATATAAAAAAGTTCCTGGAAAAGTAAAATGGACCAAATGAACAAGGAGGATCAAAAGGTCATGAAAGAAAATCCTCCTTTTAAAATTAGAATTGAGCATATAGAAACTAATGACTTCATGAGACATCAAGAAACAATAAAGGAAAATCAAAAGAATTTAATAAGAGAAGAAAATATGAAATATCTGACTGAAAAAAACACCTAACCCTGAAAATAGATCCAAGAAAGACAATCTAAGATTTATTAGATTATCCCTCCACCCATAATGGCCTAGATGTCATATTCTATAGAATTATCAAAGAGAACTGCTTCAATATTCTCTGATCATGGGTTAAAAGTGAAATGGAAAGAATCCTCAGATCACCTCCTGCAGTCAATCCCTATATGACAACTCCCAAGAATATTATAGCCCAATATAAGAACTTTTATGCTAAGGAGATAGTATAGCACTAAGCCAGTTAGAAACAATTGGTATCTCATGGAGCCCCAGTGTTAATTATGCAGGATCTGAGGAGTTCTGTATTAAAGGATCAAAATGCTTGGAATATGATACTCTTCAAAGGCATAGAGACTGAGTTTATAACCATGAATTACCCACCCATGAAGATGAACTATATTCTTTTAAGGAGAAAAATCATTTAATAAATAAAGGGGATGTCCAAGCATTACTGATGGAAAGAACAGACCAAAGCAGAAGCTTCTCCCAGTATAGTACCAAGGAAAACTCATCATTAAACTGGACAATAGCTGCCACCACGCCATGGTGCCAAGACACTAAGATGCTCAGCATGTTGTCAATCAGAGACAACTCTCCGCGAAAAGTGGACGAGAGTGGAAGTGATGTGAAATATATAGACCATTTTTACATAATTTTCCTGTGTCTCACAGGTACCAATGGTAGTTTAAGCTTGACTTAGCACAGCCCAGGCGTCTGTCAATTGTTTCTGATTTGCTAGCACATGTATGTCATAGGCCATCCTCCTAAGTATTTAATCCTTAATATGGGTGTAGATATTCCTGTTTTTGTTATATTAAGTAGAGTGGAGTAATTTAAAGTTCACAAAACCCATTTGACATATGCAAGTAGTCATTTAGAGAGTAAACGTAAGGGGACTGTTATTTCCATAACAACATGGAAATAAAAAAAGAAAATATAAAACTAGTTCACAGTTAATTCTGCCTAGTCTAGCAAGGTTATTCTAAATCCTTCATTCTTCCCTCAAATCAAATTCTAGATGATGGGAATTGAAAGAAAAGGAATTAGTATTTCAAAATATCTGTTCTATGTCCTCTACTGGATAAAGTTGTTCATAATTATCATTAATTTCATAATACTTCTGTGAGTTTGATACTCTTATTGCCCTCAATTTACAATTGAGGCAAATGAGGGAAACAGAGTTTAAATAACATGCTCAAGAGCACCCATTTACCATCTCTCTGAGCCTGGATTAAATTTGCTTTTCTGATTCCACGTTCTGATCTCTTATCCCTTCACTACCAGCTACCATTAATTTCTGTGTAATGGAGGTTGCGGAATGTACATATTCTTCTATTATAGGAGGTAAAGATGGAATTTTCTGATTGCAAATGTTTTCAATGATATTCACCCTCATGCAAATATCTGAAGAGTGAATACAACAGAAGCCATTCTGTAGACCTTACTTTCATGACCCTTTCCCTTAATATAAATCTCTTCATTCTTATGCCCAGGTCTTCCAGTGCCTAGAGAATATTTTACCTCTTGTTTTCAGCAAGGGAAAGCACCATGGCTGCTTGAGCAAAAAGGCCCCAGGAGCTACTGTCCAGGTGAGTGAGGTGAAAGCAGGTGAAAAGGGCTCTTATCCCAAAAGACTTTAATCTGTTGTAGTTAAGGGAGTGTTGGACTTGGTCACTGGCAGACCAATGCTGAATTATACTGTTCATTTTCTGAGAGATTGATGAGGGATTCAAGTGTAGGGAGATCATAAGACATTATTTATTGTAATCATAAAATGAGATTAATGATTTGTATGTATGCACTAAATGGCATGAGATAATTTTTCCTTTAATTTTTATAACATTTTTCCATGTTTACAAGATTCATTTTCTTTCCAACTCCTCTTCCCTTCCTTCTCCTGGAGCCAGCAAACAATTCCACTGTATTATATATATATATGTTATCCCTTGATACCTATTTTTATATTTGTCATTTATATTTTATATTTGTCATTTTTTGCAATTTTTTGCAATACAGCAATCTTTAAAAACCAAAATTACCCTCATGTACTGTGGTGAAAATTTATCAGACCAGTACAAAACTCTCAGCTAAATAATAGGTTTATTGAGAGGAGGCCAGTTTCACAGTAAACCTAGACTCTAATCAAGATCAGAACCAGAGACCCCGAGCTATAGGAGACAGTCTTTTTTTATGCCAAGAAATCTGATGACACAGTATCAGAAAATACAATCAAACTTAAAATCGAATGGATGCCAAATCTTTCACATGGACATTTCTTAATGATGCAAGTGCTGATTAAGCTAGAAAGTATAAAAAAATATTCATTATGGGTGATAACTTTTGTCTATTATCATAGCTGACCTTTCTAGGGACTCTGCATAAAGGGGTTGGGTGCTAATTGTTTTTCTGCTGACATGTATTATGAAATACTAAGATAGCTGTTGGGTGCCTCTATGAGTATCTTCTTATACAAAAAAAGAGTACTTCCCCACCCCATCTGACTATCTCGTTATACAAAAACAGGCATATGGTGGGCTAAGTGGAAACTTGGGTTACAGTATTAAGGTTATAATGCCTGTAAACAAGATTTTATACCACGTTAAACTTTATTTTGTTTTTAGCTAATGTTTATAATTCTTATAAAGCAAACTATATCATTTGACTATTAAGACTTGTGATTCTGTTATTAAAGTAATCATAAAGGATGATACTATCATAATCATAACAGAGATGGGGGTTTCACATAGTACGTATATATGTGATTAGTTATCTTTTTCTTCTGTGTTTTTACTCCCTCAGTGTGGATAGCGTTCTTTCTCATTAAGTCCCTCAGGATTGTTCTGTATCGATGCATTGCTACTAGTAGCAGAGTCATTTACATTGTATCATTCCACAAAGTTTTATATTCTGCTCAATAGTTCTGCTCATTTTCCTCTTTATCAGTTCATGGAGGTTCTTTCAGTTCCTATAGAAATCCTCCAGTTCATCAGTCCTTACGGTACAAGAGTATTCCATCACTATCATATATTACAATGTGTTCAGTCATTGCTCAATCAAAAGACACCCCTCCATTTTCCAATTTCTTGCCACCAAAAAGAGTTGGGTTGAGTATTTTTGTACAACCTTTTTTTTTTACTAACTCTATGGGATACAAACGTAGTAGTGGTATTGTTGGATCAAAGGGCAAGTAATCTTTTAAATTCAGTTGGACATAATTCTAAATTGAATAGCATAAGGTCTTTGCTTGTTGGAACAATTCAATTTTCCTTTTATAATATGTAGAGAGAACCACATTCCATTTATATTGTATTTTGAATATTACTAGAGTTAAAAAGAATGAAATTAATTTTCTGCTTAGCATACAAAATTTACCAAAAATGACCATGTGATAGTGTATCTAAAACAATGAGAATAGAGCATATTCACAAAATTATAGCAATAATGGATGAATGACTTTTTATGAAAGATAGAAAGGGCAATGGAGAAAGGCTGTCCAACATGGAGGACAAAGCATAATCAGGCAAAGGGTTTGGGTTATAGTCTAGCTAGAAGGAAGTTGTTCAGGTCATTCCTTCATTCTTTACTCATGATAGAGTTGTGAACTTTGATGAGAATCTTTGTGCTGCCTGTGTCATAGGTCCATTATGAGATTTCATTGTTATTATATGTCAAAGTCTTTTTTATAATCATCCATCTTGCATATATAACCAAATGGTGTATCCATAGACTGGTTCTACTTGTTTATGTTTAAAAACTCCTTTTTGCCTGGGCAAATGGAATAAAAATCAGTTTACTTTGGCCATCATGGAAAGAACTTATATTGCTCTATGTGTTTGTGTGTGTCCTTCTTCCTTCTGTGTTTATATCATAATTTTTTTTCTTCAGAGACAGAGACTAAATTTGAAGTGAAGGAATTTTCTACGAAAATGAGGATTTTTGTGGAAGGGTCTGATCCCAAAAGATGCATGAATGACGGTTCCCATCACTTCATTTTGAGAGAAATCTGTGACTCTAATAGCAAGATCAATAAAAATGTAAATAGTAAATATGAATTTGATGACCCTTCAGAGAAATTCAGCGAATATTCAGTCCTAAATCAGCATGTGAAATTAAGCTCTGGAAATGTCTGTTGTGAGGATAGTCAATACAGCAATTGCTTTCCTAAAGTAGTAGGACTTTTTCAGTGGAATGAGAAACCTTCTGAAAAGTCCATGTATCAAGGTAACCTAGGAGGAATAGCCTTTGACTGCAGTTTAGACTTCAGTAGACATCCAAAAAATAAATGTGTAGAAATGGTTTCTGAGAAGGATGAAGGAGGGAAAACTTTCAGTCAAAACTCTGATCTTGCTGCACATCAAATAATCCATTTGGGAGAGAAACTTTATGAATGTAAACAATGTGGAAAGGCTTTCAAACGAAAAGACTCTCTTGCAGTGCATCAGAGAATCCACTCTGGAGAAAAACCTTTTGAATGTAAACAGTGTGGAAAGACTTTCACACAGAGGAGTCATCTTGGTAAACATCAGAGTATCCACTCTGGAGAGAAACCTTATGACTGTAAACAATGTGGGAAGGCTTTCAGACTTAGGGACTACCTTGCTACCCATCAGAGAATCCACATTGGAGAGAAACCTTATGAATGTAATCAGTGTGGAAAGGCCTTTACACGGATCAGCTCCCTTGCCTCACATCAGCTAATTCACTCTGGTGGGAAACCTTATGACTGTATACAGTGTGGAAAGGCTTTCAGACAGAAGGACCATCTTGTTGTACATCAGAGAATCCACACTGGAGAGAGACCTTATGAATGTATACAGTGTGGAAAGGCTTTCACAGAGAGGGGCAATCTTGCTACACATCAGAGAATCCACACTGGAGAGAAACCTTATGACTGTAAACAATGTGGAAGGGTTTTCAGACAGAGGGACAATCTTGCTGCACATCAGAGAATCCATACTGGAGAGAAACCTTATGAATGTGAACAGTGTGGAAAGGCTTTCACAGAGAGGGACAATCTTGCTACACATCAGAGAATCCACACTGGAGAGAAACCTTATGTCTGTAAAAAATGTGGAAAGGCTTTCAGACAGAGGGACAATCTTGCTGCACATCAGAGAATCCACACTGGAGAGAAACCCTATGAATGTAAACAGTGTGGAAAGGCTTTTAAATGGAGCAGCTCCCTTGTTACACATCTGCTAATCCATCGTGGAAAGAAACCTTATGAATGTAAACAGTGTGGAAAGGATTTTAATTGTCTCCGCTCTCTTGCAGTACATCATAGAATCCACTCTGGAGTGAAACCTTATGAATGTAAACAGTGTGGAAAGACTTTCACACAGAGGGGCCATCTTTCTATACATCAGAGAATCCACATTAGAGAGAAACCTTATGAATGTAAACAGTGTGGAAAGGCTTTCACACAGAGGAGTCATCTCAGTAGACATCAGAGAATCCACACTGGAGAGAAACCTTATGAATGTAAACAGTGTGGAAAGACCTTCACACAGAGGAGTCATCTTGCTGTACATAAGATCACCCACACTGGAGAGAAGCCTTATGCATGTAAACAGTGCGGAAATGCTTTCACACAGAAGGGCAGTCTTGCTACACATCAGAGAATCCACACTGGAAGAGAAACCTTATAAATGTAAACATTTTGGAAAGTCTATCAAATGTAAAGTCTCCTGCAGCACATCAAAGATTCTACATTGGAGAGAAATCTTATGAATGTAAACAATGTGGGAAGGTTTTCACAAAGAGGAGTCATCTCAGTAGACATCAGAGAATCCTTCTGGAAAGATACCTTATGAATGTAAACAGTGTGGAAAGGCGTTCACACAGAGGAGTCTTCTTGCTGTACATCAGAGCATTCACAGTGAAGAGAAACCTTATAAATGTAAACAGTATTGAAAACCTCTCAAATGGAAAGTCTTTCTTACAGCACATTACAGAATCCACACTGGAGAGGGACCTCATGAAAATAAACAGTGTGGAAAGGCTTTCACAGAGAGAGGATCTCTCAATAAACATCAACGAAACCTCATTAATGTAAACAGTGTGGAAAGCCTTTCTCTTGTAATCCATCAGCTAATCTACACTGTGTGAATTCCTGTGTGAAAGAAGAAACCTTATTGTATCGGATAAAATCATGCAATATTCTATGTCATATATTGATCAGTTTAGTAATGTTCGATTAGAAACTTCATTTAAAAATTAGTGAAAGTTAGGTATCCTTCTCAAGGAAGATACAAATCTCTCCCTTTGAAGAATGGAGAAATTTCCTTCCTCTTCAGCAACTTTTTATAGATACATAAATATCAACCTTTTATTCACTTTTTTTCTAATATGGCCAAAATTTCCCCCTTTTTTTTCCTTAAAATTTTTTTAATTAATGGATTAAGATGTTAGATTGCCATTCCCATGGGAAAAGTCTTGAAACATGCAACTACAATTTTAACTCTGTGTCCTGAATGTTTCCGTTTAAAAGGCCTTTGCCATGTCTAAATTCTGGCTTAACTTAAAAATTTCAAATTAAGAAATGCCCCATGAGATCAATATGCTGGGATACTTAAGGAGGATTGGAAAAGATAAAGAAAATATAACATACACAGACATTGTATTTTATACAGGTAGTGGGTGACTAGAAGGGAAACATTGTGTTAATTTCTGATATATTTTGAGTTCATTTGTATATCCGTGGACATTGCTGTTGAATCAACCACTCAGAGAAGTGCCTTTGTCCTCTCCCTTTTCCTAAAAAAAGCTGCATATTTTGCTGCAAGCATCTCATCCAGTCACCTATCTACTCATTTGAACCAGGATGCAGACCCAAGTTCCACTCCAAGCATTATAAATGTCAACAGTGCATAAAGGCTTTCCCAAAGAAGGGCAATCTTGCTGGACATGATTGTTTTTGCTAAGAGTGGATTGGGGTTCCTGAATGTTGATTGCTTTTTAAGCTTCTGTTTTGCAGGGCTTTGCCTTTGTAGTATCTTCCCTTCCTAGCCAGAAGCCCAAGTGAGGGCAAGTAATGTGATGTTCTTTGTACAGAGAGATTTAAAGGATTTTACCCTAAAGCTACCTTTCCTGCCCCTGCTGCTTTGGCTGTGTCCACCCTTGGTTCTTCCCAGGCTCCTCACTCTTCATCCTTGGGTCTCAAGTCTCAGTGCCATTGACATACATTGCCCTCAGGGATAAGTCTGTGGTGCCTTCAACCAGGCCCTGATAATTGAGAGATTTCTTCGGTCCTCTCTCTGACTCTGGAATGGCAGGTGTTGTGGTGGAGATGTGACCAGCTTGTGCTCTGATGAATGCAGTTTTACCCTCATATATAGTGTTAGTATCCCGAGACACTGCCTACCTAAAAGGCTTCATCCCATTGGAAAGTCCCTTTGCTCTTCTGGTTTTGGTTTCTTTCCTTTTGAGAGACTTGGTAATGATTGGTTAGAAGGAGGTTCAGAAGTCTCCTGCTGCTACTCTGCCATCTTAGCTCTGCCCCCCAATGCCTCCATCTGCTGTTAATCTTGTGTGTAAAGATTTTTTATGTAAATTGAGAAATGTTACACCACATATTATGATTATCATCATTATTAATTTGCTTGATGAAAATTTGTTGATGTAAAAAGTGAATGTAATGGTGAGAATTTGTCTTTTGCACTATTAGACCAGGATAAAAGTCTTTCAATCCTAGAATTCTTACCAAAAGAGGTTTGAGTGAACTCTCTTTTATCACCCAAAGTGGAAAATGACCATCTGTGCCTCAGTAGTTTGACTTGCCCCAAAGATAAGTCCATCAATTTTGCTACTGTGATGGTGATTCTTCATAGTGCCATTTATTTCTCAGTGTTGATTTGTCTGCTGCCTTCTATTTCATAAGTGATGCAAAACTTGAAGCCCTATATTTGTTGCATTTACCTTATTAAAGATACCAATGTCATGTGGATCAGACTCTCACAGACTATCAAAAACTCTCCACAAGATTTCTCTCAGATAATATAAGAGGACTTACCAACTCCAGTGCAAAGCTGACTTGTTCCTAGCTTCCCCTAGCCATGAAGTGGTTCCCTTTGATTCAGGAAGGGAAAGAAGATATCCCAGGCACCAGGAAAAAGGACTTTTTCCCAAGGAGGACCTGTCAGTTTCCAAGACCAAGAGACAGATACATTCCTTAACAGGGTCAGCTGGCTATTAGCCCTTATGTTCAACTTCTGGGGAGATAGTGAGGCCACTTTACTGTGCTCGTTGCAGCTTCACTTGTGAAAGCACTAACGACCACTCCTCGCCCAAGACTTGCATTTCCCTATGCCTAGTGGCTTGAGCTGCTAGACCACCGAATGCAGACTTCTTTAGACCAGAGATTGGCTAGAAAAATGGAAAATGGAAAATATCACTGTCATCTCAAATCCCCACTTGATATTCATCTATTTGGAGGAACCCTTATATGACTTTAAAACCTTAAAAAAAAACTAAAAATTTTATTGTTCCCTCGTGGTAATACTGGGTCAGAGGGGGTGAAGGGGGCTACCGGAGCTACCATGGTTTGAGGCTACATGAACTGCACTGGTTTTTGAGTTCAACCTCTCTTTTGCCTAATCTATGTGGCCAGGCAGCAAAATTTATTGCCATTCCAAGAACAATAACTGATTCAGCTCCAAAGATAGCAGTTCAAGAAGGCCCGGCCTATAAATGCTGCCCAGGACACTGAGGCTGGAGGTGATAAAGACTTATAGTCAATCATCATCTATGAAAACACCCATGAAGATAAAGAAGGCAAAGACGCAAGGCTAAATTGTAACCCAGGTATCATGGGTTTTAGGTGAGTACTGAAGGCAAGCTTTTTCCTTTTTTTCCCCTCAAAATGTTATCACCAATCCTGCTTGTCAATTCATGCCTGGAGGTCATTATGGTTTGTAAAGCCATTCCAGTCTCCATAAAATGCGAATGTGTGGCTCATGGAATCACTTCAGTACTTTCTAGTAGAACATTAGAATTTCTAGAATATATTGCTTATTAATAGGATTCAAAAGGGTTATGTCTCTACGATGAGGGTGTGAAGATTGGATTTAGCTCTCCCCTGATTGTAACAATGAAGGTACTTAGCTCTTTTATAGTGAAGATAAAATTTTAATCCCAATCTATTTTTAGATAAATAGGGCAGTCCTGGAGAGAGGGTCTTCTGTGATTGGTAGAAGTGAACTTTAGGGGAGGTGAATCAAGAGAAAAAGATCTTTAAATAGAGGACCACAGAGGCCAGCGGAGGTAGGATCTAAGAACTCTAACTCAGAGTTGGACTGGAGGATCTGTATCTTGAGCTTAGAGTGAAGAAGAGTTACTCAGAGGAGAGACTGGAAGACAGACACTTGAGGAGAGAGACAGAAACTCAGACTTTCCTGTGGAACTTGACCCTGGAGGAACTTGTGCAGGTGATCTCAGACTGCTTTCCTTTTAGACAGTCACCTTGGTGAGTGAAAGGCTAATTTAGTTTCCCTGCCCTTCTGGAAATGTGAACCTCTGAGAAAGGCCCATCGTCTTGAGACTCTTTTCTCTGATTAGTACCTTAGAATTTCAACCTGGCTCAGAGGAAGCTGGAGTTTTCTCTCCCCCTTTTATCTCATTCCCTAATATCTTCACTCTCTTGTAAAATAAACTACCATAAATTCAGTTCACTTTAGTAATTCATTTAGGGATTTAGTAATTAAATCCATGATGACCACCTATTTGATATTCAGTCCAACCACAAAAAATTTAACAATTATTTGGCTGACCATGATGGTTGTGAGGAAATACCCTCAATCTTCTTCACTTTTCTAAACTTTTCCATTAACATGACTATATCTATGTTAGCTTTTAATAGCTTATTTTGAATCTACATAAATCAGCTGAAGATGTAAGGTTGCCGTTTCCAATTCTCCCTTGTCATAGGGAATAATCAACCTAAAGCTCAACTTGAATATAACTCAAGTCTACTGGAAAGTATGGAGTTGAGTTTGGGGAAGATCGTGATTTTAATAAAAAAATGTGAAATGAATTTAAAACCTCCCCAGAGTACTAGTGACATCTCTCCATACTTCCTCATCATGAGAATCTCTGTGCCACCCTGCACTACATAGCATGGCTTCTAGTTCACAAACTATCCCCTCCCATACCCTACTTATTCCTTCCCCTACTACCCAACCCACTCCTCCCCCCACCCTGCCCATACCTCCTGCCCCACCCCTTGTGCATCCTTGCCCCCCAGCCCCTGCCCCTTCTTCCTTTACCCTTCCTTCCCACCATTTCCCATACTGCTCCTACCTCTCATCCTTCTGGTACTATGGGCCCACAATCTCTCCCCCACAGCTTGTGCACCCCTTTCCCTTCTCTTACCTACCCCATTGAAAATGGAGCAAGAAGTCTAGACACAGAAGCACAAGACAATTCAGGTAGAAGTTTGTTCCCTTTAAGAGAAATTCCAACATTAAATAAAAATGGAAAACTTGGTATCTATAAGACAACATACACCTTTCAGTCCTGAGGATTTAAATAAATTCAAGGAAGACCTTCCCTCATTTGAGGAAGAGCCAATATTATAAAAAGTTTCTCTCAGCTTAACCCCAGAAATAAACAAAGTTCAAAGTCTCTTATAGGCCACCAACTCAAAAGCTTCTCCCCTGATCATCTTCCACTGCTCAGAGCCAGAGACAAAGAGACCAAGACCCAAAGCCCAGTTTCTCTTCTCAGTGTCAACTTCCACTGCTCAGAGCCAGAGACAAAGTCCAAAAACCAAGGCAGCTTCATAAAAGTCTTTTAGTTAGCTTCAAACCTCCAGGGAGAGAGAGTGTGTCTCCCAGTCAGAGACAAAATCCAAAAGCCTCTCCTGAGTGAACTCAAGCTGTTATATGAAAAAATATATATATGATCCTACCAGGTCACAAGTTTGGGGTTTCTAGATTCCATGCAGACCCCCCCCACCCCCTTTTGGTCAAGACTGGATGACACTGACCAAACAAATGAACAAATGAGTATTTCTATATGGGGTTGAACTCCATCACTAATGGTGGGAAAGCCTAGAGGTACAGGTATGGGCAATTGACATTTGGGGGCATCCCCAATGCCATGGGCACATTGATATTTGAGTCAGAAAGGCAGGCAGTCTGCCTCTGGCAAAAACTAACAACCAAAACAGGACCCTGTTTCCCCAAAGTTTTTTAAATCATTCAAATCTGGTGGGCTCTGATGTAATGCCTTCAGCCTCCTCTCTCCTGCAGAATTCTCCCTTTGTATAAGATTGCCTCATTGCTGCAAGAGTGAACAAGAGAATCCATAAATGCATTTCTTTAACAGGACTTGATCAACTCCCCAAATACTTACTCATTATAAAGATTATCCCCAATGCTAACCTTACTCTGCAATCCCATATTAGTAATTCTATTAATGTCTATTCTACACCAAGTATAAAATTATGTAAGCTACATGCTTAATCAGAAAGATTGCCTTACTCTGCCAAAATAATCATATAAAAAGCAACAAAAAAAGCATACAAACTACAGAAGTATAAAAGCAAAAACAAAATCCACATCATGGGTTATTCAGGACAAGTATATCTGAAAATGGCCCTTATTCCTGTTTCAAGGCCAAAATTAAAATACTGTCTAGCACTAAGTAAAATTTAACTAGACATTCTATTACAAGAATCCCCAAATCATATTTTAAAAAACTGCATGACAAGTTCAGTTTCAAAACAATTTTAAAAGTCAAATTTAAGTTTCAATATTGAAATTAACTCCAAAAATTCTCAAGATAAAAATTGCCTCTAATTTTCCTTAATTTGAAAACCTCTCGCACACCCCTCTTTGAGGAGGTTGAAATGCTATAGCTTTAAAAACTCTTTTCATTCAACTTTAACTACTTAACAGCCATAACTGTGCGCTTAAACAGCTTAGGCTTTTTTCTTCTATTAACTATTACCTAGTATGAAAAAAAATGTTGCAACTGAGTCAGCCAATGTAAAGTCTGTGGATAAAAACTATTGTTAAAATAATACTCCTATTTTGACTGAGTTCTAGCCTTAACTAAATTAGTTTTGGGTTCCCATCGCAATTTCCTGAGTATCTATTCATTGGCAATAAGGGCTCATTTACCATTGAACTTAGGTCTAGTCTATAGGTGATTTGATTAGCATTTTTAGGCACACAGATTTCCATCTTATCTTTGTTTCCTGCCTTGAGGATCCAAAATGTATAAACTTTACTTGTACTGGGGAGCCATTCAGTGTTCTATCAGAACCTTGTTTATTAAAAATGCTGCTTAGAACCTACTATTTATGTACAAGGCCTCCCCCTTTTTGGCATGGCTATTTTGCCAGTGTTAAGGTCTAGGATTTCACCCACCACCAAGAAAGACCCGTGGACAATGCAATCAGGCAAAGAAAGGGCCATTTATTGAACTAGTACGCACTAGTGGGAACTCAGCCAAAAGAGTTCCTCCTTCCCTCCTGAAGACTCAGTCTTAAATACTCTTCAGCATGTATAGCTCCCCTCCCTTCCTCCTTCTAGTCCATTATCTGTTACATACCCTTGTTGGAGCGTTGCCGGTATGTATGGCTCCCCTCAGCCCTTATCTGCTATGTACTGTCCTTGGTACCTTGACATTTTCATGTCACAGGGTCTTTTTGGCCCTTTCTTACCTGGTGCCCAGTGCAGCTGGGATCTTGGCATAATTCTGGCTTTGAATTTCCAAGGCTAGGTAGCTCCCTGTTCAGGCCTTCCTGAACTTCCAAGGCTGGGCAATTTCCTGCTCTGGCCTCCCTCACCAGGTTTTCCTTATGACCTAAACTCTTCCTTTTAAGAAAAGGGATCTCTTTGAATTTCCTTACTCATTCACAATGGCTAAAACTTTCTATCTGCCTCCGTAATTTCCATATTTTATGCCTTGCCTTCCTGAGTCTTCTTTCATGATTACAGAAAATTTGCTATTAACAGGAGAAAACTGGGAAGTGACTTAAAATGAGGGAGAAAAGCTCCAATAATTTGGAATATTAATGCCTTTCGTAAGTTGGCCATGATCAGCAGTCAGTTGTAGAACTTGACAGAAACTTAGCCCTTCTTCCATTCGCCCTTGTGACTATCAATAACCAATTTCCTCCATAGCATTTCTTTTCCCAGTTATCTTCACATACAATTCACCCTTAGATGGCAATTCTCTGTAACCATGCTAAGGGTTTAAAATTACCTTCTGTTACTAACAATTATTTTTGGGCTCCTTCATTCTTTAACTTCTGATACTACTTTGAGAGACACCCCATCATTCTGGAATCTTTGCTGCAAATTCTCCAATGAACAGATGTTACTTTCAAACCTCTTAACAAGGTAAAATGCTCCTATTTTAAACTTTCCTCCTTCAACTCAGTCTGGGGACTAGCTTTGTCCTTTCTAGGTTCTCTACTTAAAGGGACTTTGCTCAGGGTAAATAGAATTCTCAGGGTAAATAAAATGGCCAGTTTATGTCTGCTACAGAAGTATTTCTAAAGTCAATGATAATGATGAGAAACAATACTTATCCAGATTCTGTATCTTGAGGGCTCCTTTGAATTCCTCACAGACATGTCTTCTTCAGGAATCCTTCAGATTCTAGGCTGCAGGAAAATCTGGTCCAGGCTTTTGGCTCCTAAGAAACATCTTGAGGTAAAACTTAACTTTAATACGTTTTAATCACTTCACCCACACTCCAGAACTGGGGTGGTAAATTCCAGGGCGTTCCTAGAAATTTCTTAGGAGTTTCCTGGGTGGGGAATTCCTTTATTAGTAGTCATGTGCCAATGATCATCAGAAACAGATCATCAGTTAGTTTCACAAAACAATTAATTCTTTCCACTTAAAAAGGAAAATTAGTCATCAGTATTCACTGGTCCTTTAAAACAAAAACTTATCTATTGTAATGGTTGCACTCTGGAAATTTACCTTAAAAATTCCAAAAAGTAGGTTATAGTTCATGATCCTTTTAATTTTTCAAAAACTACAACCCATTTTTACTCCAGAACTCTCACACACACACGCATACATTAATCAGAAAAAGTCTTGTTCTTTGAAAACAGTAGCTTGACAATGTGAAATGACAGCACTCAAATAACAAAGTTAATACTTAGAATAAAATGTATCTTATTGCCAATACTGAAAATTATCTGCACTTGATATTGTGAATCTTAAAACTACTCAGACTCTACTTTAGATTTGATTAAGCTATTCCCCATTTTTAACAATGGAGGCACTTGATCAGGAATGTATTGAGAACTTTTAAAATTACTCCACCCTGCTCAGACAGTGCCTTAGGGGAAGATAAAGTTGAAAACTCCTGATTGAACAATGAAAAGTCCTCAACTCATACTTATAGTAAAGCCAAAACCTTAAGCTAGGTGGTCTATTTTTAGATCTAATGCAAAAGGGTGCTAAGTACCTATAAAGGTTAAATCAGTACCTAAAAAATCAAGCAACTTACAAAAGGCAAGTTTAACAAAAGTGGTGTGAAGTACTCAGAGGATTTAATCTAACCAGAGAAGGTGAGAACAAAAGAAGACGAAAACTAAGAATAGAAAGTCCTGGGGAAAAGCATCTACTGTGATTGGTAGCTGTGAAAATTTAGGGGCGGTGACCCAAGAGAAAATTTCTTTAAAAAGGAAGGGAGTTTGGATTGGAATTTTTTAGTTTGGAGTAGTTGGAGTTTGAAGTTGAATTCTTGTTGGAGTTGAGTTGAAGTAAGGACATTTTGAATGGAGTTTGTAATTGAACCCAGCTTAGAGATGATCTTGTGGTGAGTGATAAAGACTGACTCGCTCTCCCTTAGGCTCAGGCCTAGGCCATTTTTGGCCTAGGCCCTTTTCTACTGCTTGGCTATTCTCTCTCTCTCTCTCTCTCTCTCTCTCTCTCTCTCTCTCTCTCTCTCTCTCTCTCTCCCCCCTTACTTCCTTCATTTATATGAATTAAAATCTCCATAAATCCCAGCTGACTTGTGCCCCTTCCAGTGTCCCCTTTGGCCACAGGCTGGACATGGAGTCGTGGGTGGTCTTTCCTTCCAAGGCCAATCCTTCGACCAGTGCCCATCCCATCCACAGGTGTAGCAAGAGCCCCTTGGCCTCTGCCCATAGGTCAGAGAGGTGAGAACTGCCGTGAGGAGTTTCTCACATTTCTGTCCTTCTGTCTCAACAAGGTCCCTGTTGTGAAAGACCTTAAAAGCAGCATCCATTAATTGATTAATTGGACTCTGAGGTCCCAGTTCCAGCTTTTGCAGTTTTCTCCTGATGTCTAGGGCAGACTGTCCTATAAAGTGGAGTCTTAAGATAAGTGCCCCCTCATCAGTGTCTGGGTGATTTCATGATTTCCACTGATCGGGACAGGAAGAGAGCTGGATTCTCCTCCTTTCCCTGAATGATTTCTTTGAGTTTATTGTAATTTACTCGCTTTCTAATCTCTTTCTGCATGGCCTCAAGGAGACAGTCTATCATATGGTCTCTCCTAAGTCTGTCCCTTTCATTCACATAGTCCCATCCAGGATCTTGCCCTGGGACTGCGGTGGCACCAGGAACTCTTGCCCATGTGCCAGCTAGGGCCTTCTCATCACCTATTTCTACAGCCAAATCCCAGATCCGTTTTTTCTCACCTGGGGTGCAACAGGTGGAGATAATAATAATATGCAGATCTGCCCAGGTCAGGTCAAACAGCAGGGTCAGGGATTTAAAGCCCTCCATGAATTTGGTCTAGTTCTCTGAGTAGCGATCCAATTTCTTCTTCATCTGAGCTAGATCAGTCATAGAAAAGGGAACATGTACCCGAGCCAGCCCATCTGGCCGAGGGTACTTCTCTCATAGGGAGGAGGTGGGCCCTGTCGCCATAGTTCAGTCTCAGTCCACTCTGGGTGTGGAGTGGGTTTGGTTGAGGAATGGGCGAGGTAACATTATCCTTAGGCAGTGGCGGGTACAAAAGGATATTACGATTGGGAATAGAGAGAGGAGTGGTCTCAGGCTCTGAACCCAGAGAGTAAGGCGGAGGGTTTGGAGCTGAGAATTGAGGAGAGGAACCAGGAAAATATGGAGGAGGGGATTCTGAAGTAGAAGTTAGTTTGGGGGGAGGGGAAGGTCTTGGCCATGCCACAGCCAGTGTAGGAGATGTTATCTTTCTACCCCTCAGGGAAGCTAAATTGCTTGGGAGAGCTAAGTCATCCAGAACATCCTGTTGGGGACTTTCCCCAGAAGGGGTCAGTAAGGAGGTGGCAAGGCACATGCGACATAATCGTCTTATCTCAGGATTCTGGCTGAGTTTAATGAAAGCGGAAATGTAGGGAATGGCTGTCCATTTCCCTTCCCTTCTGCAGAACAAATCCAATTGTCTGATAATGTTATAATGTAGGGTACCATGGATAGGCCAAGTTTCTTGATTACCAAGGATGCAATGTGGCCAGACAACATTACAAAAATAAATTAATTGCTTTTTCTTTAAGCTGTTTAGTGCCAATTTTTTCAAATTATTAAGTATACACCCCAAAGGGAAATCTCGGGGTACGCTGTTGCTGTCCCATTTAGATGCAGAACGGCCAGTTCCACACCGGAGGGTCAACAACTGTGAGTCCACAGAGGTTGCCCGACCAAAAGCACTTCAATTTGGCACCGTGGCAAGACTTCCCACACACCAGAACGTCTTCCAGTATAGAAGGGGAATCCATATCGATAGACCCCAAAATCCAGCAGCCAGACTGATCTGGGGCCAATGGGAGAGAGAGCACGAAAGAGTTCCCACAAAGATATCACCCAAAAGATGGGGGTTTCAGGAGTGAAAAGGCTCCTTCCTATCTTCCTATCTAAGAAGCCGTGTCCTGGTGGACTGAAGGGAAGTGGGGGTTGCACTATGTCCAAATGAACAGTTCCCATAAAAACTGCAAGGCCACAATTGAGACAGATATCTTGGGAAAACTGCGTGACCTCCCCAAGGCCACAGCTGTTGAAACAGATATCCTGTTCTTTTAAGCTGCTCTATATATGTGCACTCCCAATCTTACCCTGGCGCGGTTTTCCTTGGGTAACAGCCCTAGTGCTAGTAATAAACCTCTCCCTGTTGTCTTTGCATGTTCCTTTGTGGGGTACTTCCACTCGGACCCTAACAGGATGATCCGGGTTACAGGAGAAGCTTTCAGGAAAGCCAAAAACATTGGGAGCCAAGATGTTATGGGGGTGCAGAGGTGTACCCCTGGGGTTCGGGAAGGCTACCTTTTGCAAGAATTCAGAACTCCAAAACTTAGCTTAAAAACAAAAAGAGAAATGTATTAATTTAGAAAGTAATGTTGAGAGTGGCCAGGAGGAGAGCAACGTGGGACAGCAAGATGGGGAGCCGTTCCTGGGAGGACAGCATGATTGGAGAGGCTGTCCCCCAGCCGACATCAGTTCTGGGGATTTTATACTTTTTACAAGTGTTAGTCACCCAGGCATTTGGCGAGGTGGGGTGATCATCTGCCTGGGGACATGGGATCGAGGTGTGGCCTGGAGGTGCCTCTTTCTGTCCATCTTAAATGTGGTGGACGATCAAAGGAAGATAGTCATCTCAGGACCCTAGAGGGGTCACTGGGTGTTTTTAGGCTCAGTCATGAGGATGGAAGGCAGCGAGGGAGTTTCCCTGCTAACAGTTTGCCTGGGTTTCTGGAGGTACAGTGCCCATGTCACCATCAGCAAGCTGGAGACAGAATGGAAGAGGAGGAGGTGGGACGGCCTTGTCTGGCAGGGCTGCTGTTAGCAACCCAGCCAAGGCTGGGGTCCAGGGGGAGTCATCTATGAGAAAAGGGGGGTCAGGGTGGGTGCCCTCTCCCCTCCCATGGAGCCACCAAGGCCCCAGACCCCATCCTTCTCTGCTCCAGTCCCTGGAGCATGGGGGGCAGTCCATGCCCTAAGGCCATCTCAGCCCAGGAAGTTGTGCCCCCAAAGGGCCTCCCTGCCCCCCACTGCCCCCAGGAAGACAAAGTCTCAGTGGCCAGGATGGGCTCTGACAAGGAATAGAGGGACAGGGAGGCCAACATGGAGGCAGGCCCAGGGGAGGCATTTCTGGCTGGAGGAGAGGTAAGTTTGGGGGCCCAGCATGCAGGGGGGCCAGGAACCCCGCATGGGGGGGCCAGCAGGGCAGGGAACGTCTGGAAGCACCAGGAGGGATGTGGGGAAAAGCTCGGGGAAGAAGCTGAGTCCAGGGGCATCCAGATGGTCCCAAGGATAGAGTCTGGCCTGGAGAACAGAGGTTCTGGGTGCAAATGTGTCCTGGGACACTTGGGAGCCCTTCTGGGTCTTCTGGAGCCCAGACTCAGCCCTGACTGACACAAAAGGGGAGGCTTAAACAAGAAGGGGAACATGGCAGGGGAGAGCTGGGAGAAGGCAGGGCTTGTGCTGGGGAGGAACAGGGAGATGGAGGCCAGGAAGCCCCTGCTGGGAGAGGGCTTCTGGGAGCTGAACCTGGGGATGCCTGTAGGAAAGAGCTTTCCTGGGCTCCTGGGGGTAGGCAGGCCTCAGAGGATCCCTCAGAGTGTGCTGGGCCCCCCTTGTGGCCTCCCCTGAGGGCAGACTCAGTCACCTGCCTAGAGGCCTCCTCCTCTGGGCCTCCCTTTATGGCTGTCTCCTAGCTCAGCCTGGACAGGCCCAAAGCCTGGAAGAAGAGTCTAGAGTCCAGGGAAAGCCCTGGGTGGCCCCTGACACGCCCATCCCAGGGGAGGGTGGGTCATGCCCAGCCCAGGCCTGTGTATTTTACCCTCCTGAACCCCAGAGACAGCAGAGAGGAATTCAGAGCATCATCCCCGGGGCCTGAGGCCACAAAGGAAGAATTGGCCAGGGAGAGAAAGCCTTTAGCCCCTCAGGGCCTACTAGAGTTCAGGGCCTGGAGTCAGGGAGGCCCGAGATCTCCCCCTGGGGGACCCTAAACAAATCACTTTAGTCTGCTTGCCTCATTTTCCTCCCCTGTTCAATGGGCTGTAGGAGGAGAGGGCAAAGCCGCCCAGCCTCTGTCCAGAAAACCCCAAAGGGGTAGGGAAGAGGCTGCCAGGCCTGAACAGCCTGAGCCCAGGAGCTCTGCAGACAGACACACAGACACCCCCAGACTGTCCTCTGTCCATCAGGGCTCAGAGTCTGGCTCAGTGACTGCTGCTGCCTTCTATGGCCTCCCAAAGGGCAGGAGGGGGTTCCTGGGCCTCCCCCAGGCCTTTGAAGGGTCTTTGGGCCTTGTGCTGGGGCGGCTGAGGGAGACCCTCTTCAGCTGGCCAAGAGGCCCAGAATATCCCAAGGAAACAGCTGTTTCCCCCCCAGATCCTCTTGGGACCAGCTTCCCCACAGCTCCGGCTCAGCCTCTTATTCTCTGGATTTCACAGTGGGGTAAACTGAGGCAAAGGATGGGGAGGGCCTTGACCAGGCTCCCCCACACTGGGCAGTGTCTGAGCCCAGATCTTGGGGGTTCCAGGCCCAGGAGGGCAGCCCCCGAGTCACCTACACCTAAAGAGAGGGTTGGACTCTGTTTGGGGAGTCCGATGGGTCCCCCCAAAGTAGGAGCATTAGAATATTCATAGAGATACTTTGAGGAGGGGAACCTGGGAGGGGGGCCTGGACCTGGACTGTCAGCTGCTGCTCTCTGCCTCAGTTTCCTTCTCTGTCAGAACCAGGGATCCAAGAGCCACCCCCACAGCTCCTTGGGGAGCAGAGATCCATTGACTGATCAGTCATTGAATAGACACTTATGAGGCACCTGCTGTGTGCCAGGCTGCAGCCTGAGGCAGCTTTCAGTCTAAAGAAGCAGCGGGCCTGGACGAGAAGGGGAAAGGGGGGGGGTAGGGGGGGTTGAGAAGGCTGCAAACCCCCAGGTTGGGGAACAATTCCTGTATGACCCCTCCCCCACCGGGCCTCTACATATAGTGGCCTAGACAGGAGGACTGCATTTCCCAGAATGCCTGTGCAGGTCTTGGGCCTCCCCCCCTCATGGAGGACTCCATTTCCCAGAGAGCCGGTTCCCTGACTTCCCCCTATTCTCGGCACTTCCCCAGCGGGGCAGGGTCCGGGCATGCTGGGAACTCGTCTGGCCGGTCTCAGCTCCTGGAAGACTTGCTGATCTTTGCTATGTGAGAGACGGAGGGGAGGGAGTCGGTGGTGCTGGCGGTGCGGTGGGGGGCTGCGGCTCCCCGGGGCTCCGTGCTCTCACAGCTGAGACTTTCTGCTCCGTAACTCTCGGGGCAGGGGAAGACCCGGGTTAGTGAGCCGAAAGCATTTGCGCATGTGCAACAAGCGGGGACTTGCAGAGGGGGTGTGCGGGGCGGTAAAAGTGTGTGCTGGGGGAGGGGAGAGGCTGTGAATGTGCGGATCCGAGCGCCACCTACCGGGTCGCTGAGAGCATAAAACCATTGATCAGTCAGTCATTCATTTCCCCCATAGTAGAGAATGGGTCCGCAGCCCCGATGGGAGAAGCAGGCAACATGAACCCGTCAGGGGGCAGCGAGGGTGGGGGTTCCTGTGCCCACATGCCATGGAAGGAGCCTGATCTTGGGCACAGAAGAAATGCCAACAGGCTCCCCCCCCCACCTGATGCCCGTCTTCCCCTCTGCCCCCCCCCCCCCCATCTCTCTCCCACAATCCACCAATGCAGTTTGTGAATGGAATGAAGCCAAAGATGGCAGCAGAGAAGGTGAGGAAGCTTCTTCCTAACCTGTCCAAGGCCCTTCCCAAGCCTGAGGCTCCTTGTTCTCCTCTGTTGGGGAGAGTCTCCCCGAGCCCATCAGAAGGGCCTGGCAGCTCCTCTGAGCGCCCCCCAGTTCCCCACAGGTATCCAAAGAGGAATTCTGCCACCTTGGGGCTCCCACTCCCTGAAGGATCACAGTGTGGCCCAAGCAGAGACCCCAGAGCCAGAGGGAATACCTCCCAGGACCCTGAGGCCCACCTCCCAGGTGAGTGCAGCCCATCCCCAGCCCTGGCCATCCTCCCCCATGCTGGAATCCAGCAGAACTAAGAACTGTGTCTTTGCCAGGCCTCCAGGGGCGCCATCACTGCTTGAGATCAAGGGTTCACCCTGGCTGCCGCCACATCCACTGTGTTCTGGGGGTTTCCAGCCTCAGTAGCCCCTGCCTGAATGAGCAGCCCAGGTTCCAGCCAGACAGGCCCAGGCGCTGCCACTGATTCATCCACCCTGGAGTGACATCTCTAGTTACCAGAATCCCTAGAACTGGAGCTTTTGGGGGTTTCACTGACGTCAGGCAGCCATTACAGGAGCTGGTCAGGGAGGACAGAAACCTGCCAGGACGGTGACACCATTTCAGAGCACGAGAGGCTCCCTGAGAATGAGGAAGGTGCCATGGCCAGTTTGGAGGCGTCAGTTTACAGTGTAGGACCACAAACGTCAGAGAAGCAAACCTGATGATCAGCTTTACGGGAATGAAGTGAACCCCAGCAAGCTCTCCTCCAGGGCACAGACAGTGTGGAAGATGTTGGGCTCCCTTCAATGGGCAGCAGCTGCTGTGAGACACCAGCAGCCAGTAGGCTGAGTTGAGCAGGATGCTGTGGCTGTTGGTGGCCCAGAGTAGGCTTCAGGGCTCAGCACCCTCCTGCTTACGTCCTTAGAGGGAGGGACTCCCATCTGTCTGGGAGGGCTTGTGTGAGGGCAAAGATTTCTTCTAAAAATGTCCAGAGATATTAGAGCAGCATCCTTTACCATGGGCGGGACAGCAAAAGAGAAAACATGAGTTATATCATTTTTCCAGTGAAGAACTTAATAGGAGTGCACATACTGTGTATCAGTACCAAGGCAGAAGAGCAGTAAAGGTCAGACAGTGAGGGTGAAGTGACTTGCCCAGGGTCACACGGCTTGGAAATGTTTCAGTCTAGATTTTAACCCAGGAACTCCCATCTCTAGAACTGACTCTCCATCCACTGAGCCACTTGGCTGCTCCCTGGGGTTTCTTTAAGTGTGTCTTTATGCCACCAAAGCAGAAAGAAGAATATCATATTGCAGACTGGGCAAAAATCTCATTTCTTAATGAGGTAGTTTCAGAAGATTGTGATTGTTCAGGTCACTCAAAGCAGAGTTAGTTGTCAGTGAGATAAAAACAGGAGAAAACTTCCAAAGAATCAAATGAAAGAGCACAAGTGTTGTTCAAAAAATCATCAGACCAAGGAAAACCAGAAAGTTTCATCACACAGATTTCTTTTTCTTAGAGATATGAAGATAAACTAGTGGACCGTTTGTTGTGGGTTTGGCCTAAGGTATTACTATAATGGTCTTCAATCTTCTTTATATCCTCTCAGCTTGTAAACAGAAAAAAATGTGTATACAGAGACAGTAATACAGAAAGCAAAGGTTATCCAGTAGCAGTTGACAACATTAACTAATATCAGACTTCTTTGCAATATGGTCGTCCATCCTCAGTGTCGAGAAATTCCATTTCAGATTTCAGATGTCCCAGGTACTTCTTTGAGGCTCAAAAACCACCTCAGAGAGTTAGGAATAGGTCTCCTCTTTAGTATATTTACTTCAGTGGTTCCCTGTTGCTTGTAGAGATTCTTTAGATGTTCCTGCTAAAATCTTTTTAGAAAGCAGATCTCAGGACAGATTAGTACAACTTCTCAAATGAGTCACAAAGGGATTCTACTCAAATATGTGCTTAGAATCACCCCCTTGAGATCTGCCAGACAGTCTCCACCTGTAAATGTTCCAGATCATATTCTTGAGTAACTTGTGTCTTTTCTCTGGAATGGTTTATTACCAGCTTCATGATTAAGAACCCATCAGACAATTATAACTGAACTCAAGACTGAAAATAATGTTAGTGTATGAATTTTAAAACTACTCAACCCTATACACAGACCATTCTTTAGAAGATCTGATTTAGCTATTTCCTGATCAATAACAATGGAGATACTTTGAATAACAGAATCAGGTCTTGAAAACCCACATTCTCCACCCTACTCAGTTTAACAAGATTTTGAAAGGTCTGCATCAAACTCAAGATTTAATTATCTGAGGAGATGGCCTTCAACAGACATGTGCAAAAAAAGGACAGACCTCTAGGCTGTCCTAAGTCAAGCTAAGCCACCATTGGCACATGTGAGACGCAGGAAGTGAGGTAGAGAACAGCCTCTGGAGTTCTTGTGGAGAGGGCTAGAGTTCAGTTCGATCCTAGAGGTCGAGCTTGGAGGAGCCCCACAGACAGCTTTCCTTCAGACCAATCACATGAGTGATAAGGACTGACCCCTTTCTCTGCCTTGGCTCTCCAGGACCTTAAAACTCGACTTTGGCTCAGGCTGAGCCAGAGTGGGATTTGAGTTAAAATCCTTTCCTTCTCTTTCTCTCTCTCTCTTTCCTTCTAATAGTTTCTTTCTCCTTTTGTAATTTAATCACCATAAAATTTGGCAGCTCACTTGGGTATTTTATTATTTGGGATTTCCCTTGGCAACCATTTAAATTTAGCTTTTTCAGTCTCAACCATAATTTCACCCTTTAGAAGTGACTGTCCCAAAAGCTCTTCCCTCAAATGCACATCTTACCAATCAGGTGCTTAAAGCAGAAAGTTTTTCAGAATTCACACGCAGAGAATATATTTCATCCCACAAATTTGATTTGATTTCCTTTTAGTTAGAACTCATCCTGCCATAAGGATGAATTATTTAATATAATTGCTCAGAAAACTCATGATTTCCTTATTATTTTTTAATTGAAAAATGTAATGTGTACATTTAATAAAGTCAGTGAAGTTTCTTGTGTAAACTTGGGGTGTAGGCTTCAGGTCAAAATTCCTGTAAACAAGATTTGACACCAACCTAAATTTTATTTTTTTAGCTAATGTTCATAATTCTTATGAAACAAACTATACTTTTTACTTTTATCTTAAGATTAATGTTATTAAAATAATCATGAAGGATAATACTGTTAGAATCTTAAAAGAGGTAGGGCTTTTCACACCCCTAGTACCCATATATACACGTGATGAATTATATACTTTTCTTCTGTGTTTTTACTCCCACAGTTCTTTACCTCAGTGTGGATAGCATTCTTTCTCATGAGTCCCTCAGAATTGTCCTTGTCATTACATTACTACTAGTAGCAAAGTTCACTGAATTGGATCATTCCACAGAATTTCACTTTCAGTGTTCAATGTTCTCTTGGTTCTGCTCATTTCACTCTGCATCAGTTCATGGAGGTTCTTCCAGTTCATATAGAAATCCTCCAATTCATCATTCCTTACAGCACAGTAGTATTCTATCACCATCATCTACCACAGTTCAGTCATATCCCAATCGAGGGATATCCCCATATTTTCCAATTTTATACCCCACAAAAAGTGGGGATATGAGTATTTTTGTATGGCCAATTTTTTATTATCCTTTTGGGATACAAACCTAGTAGTGGTGTTGCTTGATCAAAGCACATGCATTCTTTTAAAGCCGGTTGGGTATAATTCAAAATCGAATGGCATAATATCTTTGTGTGTATAGATAAAAGGAGGAAATTTCTTCCATTTTGAAAATTACTGCATGAGAGTTAAAAAGAGAGAAGTAGTTTTTCTGCTTAGCATGCAAAATTTACCAAAAATGAACATATGAAAGTCCATCCAAAATGATGAGAACAGAGAAGGTTACCTGAGATCCACAAAATGATAGCAATAATAGATGAATTGACTTTTAGGAAAGATAGAAAGGGCAGTGGAGAAAGAGTGTCCAATCTGGAGGACAGAGCATGCTCAGGCACAGGGTTTGAGTTGTAGTCAAACTCAGAACATGAGTTGGGAAGTGTGATGAGTATCTTGGACTTGCCTGTGTCACAGGTCTGTTGTGAGGTTTCATTGTTGTTATGTGTGAAAATATTTCTAAAATCCATCTAGTAGATAAGACCAAATGGTGTATCCAAAGACTGGCTCTGCTTGCTTAAGTTTAAAAACTTTTTTTGCCTGGGAAAATAGAATAAAAATCATTTTGTTTTCTGCCATCAGAGGAAAGAACTTATATTGCTCTATGTGTGTCCTCCTTCTCTCTGTGTTTATATCATAATTTGTTTTCTTCAGAGGCAGAGACTAATTTTGAAGTGACAGAGATGTCTACAAAGCTGAGGCTTTTTGTGGAAGGATCTGGCGTCCAAAGGTGCATGAATGAGGTTCCTCATGACTGCATTTTGAGAGAAATCTGTGACTCTGATATGCAGGTAAATAAAAAACTAAAGAGTGGCTCTGAATTTGATGAAGCTGCAGAGAAATTCAGCCCATATTCGGTCCTAAGTCAGTATTTGAAATTGAGTTCAGGAAATGTCTGTTGTCAGGATAGTGTTCTATGAGTTTTCTTCATCTCTCCCTCTGTCTCTAAGAGGCAAGGGGGCAGAAAGATGTCTCAGTCAGAGCATTCTGCTGAGTGGGGGTGAGTTGCAGACTGTCAGTTGATGACTGGAGAGTCAGTGGCTCACAGTGGGTCGGGCAGTTAAGGCTGGCAGTTCAGGGAAAGTTGGCTGCTGGGCATGAGTTGGGCCTTGGGGTTCAGTTGCTGGTAGTGTGGGTTGTTTAGTTGAGTTATATAAAGGTGGGCCTGACCTTACTTACAGCAAAGACCATTAAGGAGCAGAGGATGTTGGGAGAGAAGAGGAGACTTGGCAAAGCTCCGTGGGGAATTGTGGGCTTTTGAATGGAGATCCCAAAGAGGCAGGAAGCATTTCCCTGCTGGGGATCTTGTCAAGAGCCAAATAGAGGTTTCAGCTGAGTATTGCCCTCAGACCACTGCTACTAAGTAGTTCCTTCAAGGAAACATCTCAGCAGAGTTTCAAGACTCTTCTGACCAAGGAGTGACATGGACTCCCTCCTCTGGAGCCTGGCTCTCTCCCTTTGCCTTTTGCACCTGTTCTGACTATTCCTTAGCCTGATAGTATTAAAATTAGAAGTGAGGGAATTAGCTGGGTTTGGGAAGGAGAAACTCAGATTTAGCTTGACAGCTGTCTGTATGACAGGCCTTGTAGGACAAATACATACCAGGGACTCTGACTCCCTCTTTCCAACCCCCATACAAGCCTTATAGTCATTGCTTATTAAACCTTTCTTTTTTTTTTTAAACCCTCACCTTCCATCTTGGAATCAATACTGTGTATTGGGTACAAGGCAAAAGAGTGGTAAGGGCTAGGCAATGGGGGTTAAGTGACTTGCCCAGAGTCACACAGCTGTGGAGTGTCCAAGGCCAAATTTGAACCCAGGACCTCCGGTCTAGGCCTGGCTTTCAATCCACTGAGCCATTGAGCTACCCCCTAGAAAGGCTTTTAGACAGAGGAGCCTTCTTGCTGAACATCAGCCAGTACATGCTGGAGAGATACCTTATGAATGCAAATAATGTGGAAAGGCTTTCATACATAGGGGTTCTCTTGCCAGTGTAAGATTTAGAATTGGTTTGACTAAATATAAAAATTTTAAAAAGTTGTTGTGGTCGTCGTTTATGACAATAATTAACTTATTAATTAAAAAAATCTGTTAATAGCTCTTAATCATTCAATGTAATATAAATATAGCTAATGAAAGAAATATAAGAGGGAAGTAGAAAATATTTCCTATCTTGATATAATAAAGTTACTATCAGCCTCATGATTTAATTTTAAATATTACAATTTGGCTAACCACAAAGTTGGATCAGGACTTTCACTTTCTTCACTTTTTACTCTCTAAAGCTATCCTTAAGTCAGTTTGGTAGAAGGTAACTCTGGAGTTCAGAACTCTTCCTCCTCTCTAAGGTTGTCGAGCAGTTAGAAATAGACAAAAGGGCACATTAGCCTCATAGCTGCAGCCTTTGGTCTGATACTGTAAAGTCCTTTGCAAGTCCCTCCCTTCTATGGATAAACTGTGCTGCTGTTGACTCCTGACCACTGCTGATTCCCCAGAAGTTGCATGTGGACAGGGGAATTCCAATCTGCTTTTCACTTCACCTGAGAACAGTTGAGTAGAGCCCTGACCCATCACCTTACTGCTGCCTGGTAAGCTGGTTGTTGTTTTTTTTTCTATTTGAATTAGCTTATTTAGTCAATTTAGGTTACAATAATCACATTATTTCCCTCCCTCCAATCCATCCACCCTTCCCTCAGCCAACTCACAATTTCATTGGGTCCTTGTGTCCTTGTGTCCTTGATCAGAACCTATTTCTATGTTGTTGTTTGCACTAGGATATTCATCTATGATCTATATCCCCAGCCATTTCCCCTCGACCAATGTATTCAAGCAGTTGTTTTTCTTTGGTGTTTTTACTCCGAACAGTTTTTCTTCTGAATGTGGATAGTGGTATTTCTCGTAGATTCCTCCACGTTGTTCAGGATCACTACATTGCCATTAATGGAGAAGTTCATTACATTCCATTGTACCATAGTGTATCAGTCTCTGTGTACAATGTTTTCCTGGTTCTCCTCCTGTCATTCTGCATCAATTCCTGGAGGTTGTCCCAGTCCCCATGGAATTCCTCCACTTTATTATTCCTTTGAGTGCAATAGTATTCCATCACCAACATATACCACAATTTCTTCAGCCATCCCCCAATGGAAGGGCATCCCCTCATTTTTCCACAAGGGCACAGCTATGAATATTCTTGTACAAGTCTTTTTCCTTATTGTCTCTTTGGGGCACAAACCCAGCAGTGCTATGGCTGGAACAAAGGGCTGACAGTCTTTTGTTGCCCTTTGGGCATAGTTCCAAATTGCCCTCCAGAATGGTTGGATCAATTCACAACTCCACCAGCAATGAATTAATGTCCCAACTTTGCCACATCCCCTCCAGCATTCATTACTTTCCTTTGCTGTCATGTTAGCCAGTCTGCTAGGTATGAGGTGATACCTCAGAGTTGTTTTGATTTGCATTTCTCTGATTATCAGAGATTTAGAGCATTTTTTCATGTGCTTATTAATAGTTTTGATTTCTTTAACTGAGAATTGCCTATTCATGTTCCTTGCCCATTTATCAATTGGAGAATGGCTTGATTTTTTGTACAATTGGTTTAGCTTTTTATAAATTTGAGTCATTAGACCTTTGTCAGAGGCTTTTGTAATGAGTATTGTTTCCCAATTTGTTGCTTCCCTTCTTATTTTGGATACATTCATTTTGTTTGTACAAAACCTTTTTAATTTGTAGTCAAAATTATTGATTTTACATTTTGTGATTTTTTTCTAGCTCTTGCTTTGTTTTAAAGTCTTTCCTTCCCCAAAGATCTGACATGTATACTATTCTGTGTTCACCTAATTTACTTATAGTTTCCTTCTTTATGTTAAAGTCATTCACCCATTCTGAGTTTATCTTGGTGTAGGGTGTGAGATGTTGATCTAAACCTACTCTCTCCCATAGTGTCTTCCAATTTTCCCAAAGAGATCCTAAAAATCAAAGGAGAAATTAATAAAATTGGAAGTCAAAGAACTATTGATTTAATAAATAAGACTGGAAGATGGTACTTTGAAAAAACTAATAAAATAGACAAAGTACTGGTCACTCTAATTAAAAAAAGGAAAGAAGAAAACCAAATTGACAGTATCCAAGATGAAAAGGGAGACCTCACCTCTAATGAAGAGGAAATTAAAGCAATCATTAAAAACTATTATGCCCAATTATATGGCAACAAATATAGCAATATAGGTGTTATGGATGAATACTTTAAAAAATATAAACTGCCTAGACTACCAGAGGAAGAAATAAATTACCTAAACAATCCCATATCAGAAAAAGAAATTGAATAAGCCATCAAAGAACTCCCTAAGAAAAAAATCCCCAGGTTCAGATGGATTCACAAATGAATTCTATCAAACATTCAAAGAACAACTAATCCCAATATTATACAAACTATTTGACAGAAAAAGCCAAGAAGGAGTTCTACCAAATTCATTTTACAACACAAACATGGTACTGATCCCAAAGCCAGGCAGGTCAAAAACAGAGAAAGAAAACTACAGACCAATCTCCCTTATGAATATAGATGTAAAAATCTTAAATAGGATACTAGCAAAAAGACTCCAGCAAGTCATCACAAGGGCTATTCACTATGACCAAGTAGGATTCATACCAGGAATGCAAGGATGGTTCAATATTAGGAAAACCATCTGCATAATTGACCATATTAATAAGCAAACTGACAAAAATCACATGATTATCTCAATAGATGCAGAAAAAGCCTTTGAAAAAATGCAACACCCATTCCTATTAAAAACCCTAGAAAGCATAGAAATAGAAGGGTCTTCCTAAAAATAATAAACAGTATATATCTAAAACCATCAGCTAACATCATCTGCAATGGGGATAAACTAGATGCATTCCCAATAAGATCAGGAGTGAAACAAGGATGCCCATTATCACCTCTATTATTTCATATTGTACTAGAAACACTAGCAGTAGCAAACAGAGAAGAAAAACAAATTGAAGGTATTAAAATTGGCAATGAGGAGACTAAGCTGGGTTTTTAGAACAATCAGCCTGCCTGTACACGTAGCGACCTGGTGAGAAGAGGTCATTCAAATCTACTACCTCCCAGCCCAGAACTTTGGATTGGTGAGAAGGTGTTAAGTATTGGGGGAAGTTAACAATTTTAGGTAGTGGGTGGAGGCAAAGGCCCTGCTCTCCCACTGGCACACTCTTCTGACTGGAGATTGGAACCAGAAGGGACAAGTGTTGGTGGTGAGCTTCAGTCCATCAGAACAGCAATGAGGGTATTAGCCAAGTGGCTGACTACCTCTTTCCTACATTTCCTTCCTTCTCTTTACTACTTTGGTTAAATTAAATTGTTAAAGTTCTAACAGCCTAATAATTTATTTTTAATTATTACCATTTGGCAACCACAAAGACTTGATGAATATTCTCATATTCTTCAGCTTCTTCACTTTTTATTCTGTCTAAACTATTCTTTAGTTAGTTTGTTAGAAGCTCAGTTAGATTGGCTAAAAAACTCAGGGGTGTGGACCAGACTCAGTAATCGGGATTAATCAAAGCTATTAGCTGGTGGCCAATACTAATACTCTGGCTTGGTGAAGAGTTAAGTATAGGAGGAGGTTAACAAGCTTAGCTTTTAGTTTTCTCTCCTCCTCTCCCCCCCAAGAAGAGCCAGGTTTTGGGAATTGGGCTCTGATTCTCTGACCCCAAAACCAGGAATAACTCAAAACTCTGCAATTCTAGCTCTCTAAAGAAGAGTATCTTGCTCCTGGGGGTCCATTTTTTGCTTTTTTCAAGGCCCCTCTGAACCCCCACTTTCTTGTAGCATTACCTTAGGTGGGAGGTGGGGCCTTGGGAAAGTAACAGAAAGATCCCTATAGCAGCTCCCTTAACCCTGAGAAGAATTTCAGGGCCTAATAGGGGGAAATCCCAGCAGGGAACCCTGCACCCAGCCTGTACTCTCCACTTAAGCCTTTTGCCCTCTTTGGCAAGGTCACTGGAACAGGTCCCGGCTAAGCCTTTCCCCAGCAAAGCCTCAGAGTCCAGGCACCCCTCAGAGCTAGTGCCCAGCCCCTACACTGTAGACCCAGGCTGTTCCTCAGGTTGTACCCTTGAATGGTGGTGGGGGGAGAGGTGTTGTTACCTACAAGGAAAAGTGTTTTATTTTGCCTTGAGTAAAATTGGGGGAGGTTAACAAGCTTAGCTTTTAGCTTTCTTAATAAAATAAATATATATATATTATATATATATAAATAATAAATATAAAATATATATTTATATATATATATAAATAAAAATAAATAATTTTTTTTAATTTTTCCCCCCTCTCAAACCTTCCTCACCACCTTTTGACCTCAGGTTAAGGCTTTTCTGGCACTCCATTGAAAGATTAGCAAATTATGGCTTATCTGCTCCCACACCATTTTTTTCTTCCTAGTCTTAAGGATACCCTGCCATCTAGCCCTGTAAGACCCTAAGCCCTAGCCAGGACACTCTAGGGTAGCACTATCTAAAGACAGTAAGTAGAACTGCAGGTAATTTAATAATTTAATTTAATTTAAATTATTATAAAGGTCCTTTTGAAGCCTGAGGCACCCTCTTGGGGAAACTCCTCTGAGGCCAGGGGAAGGTCACTGGGAGCTCCTGTGAGCCCCCCCCCCCTAATTCCCCACAGGTATCCAAAGAGGAAGTCTCCCTGCCTTGGGGCTCCCACTCCCTGAAGGACCACAGTCTGGTCCAAGCACTCCCTGGAAGGAATGTCTCCTGGGACCCCGAGACCCCCTTCCCAGGTGAGGGCAGCCCCATCCTTAGCCCTCGCCAAGGTCCCTCCGGTTAGAATCCAGCAGAACTCATGCCTGTTTCTTTGCCAGGTCTCCAGGGGCTCCATCACTCTTTGTCCTCAGGATGAGCTCCAGAGTCCACGCTGTCTGTCCCCACGTGGACTGTGTTCTGGGGGTTTTCTCTGCCGCCTCAGCCTTTGCCTCAAAGAACTGCCCCAGGTTCCAGACAGACAGGCCCAGGCTCTGTAATTCATTCATCCTGGGATGTCACATCTCAAGGGACAGGAATCCCTATAATAGGAGCTTTTCAGTGCTTTTACTTACTCAAGGCAGCCATTACAAGAGCTGGTTAGGGGGGACAGAAATCTTCCAGGACACTGACAACATTCAGAACACGAGGTTCCCCTAGAATGAGGAATCTGCCATGGCTCACAATTGGAGGTATCAGTTTAAGGTGTAGGATCAAAAATATCAGATAAGCAAACCTGATTATTAGCTTTATGTAAATGAATTGAACCCTGGCAATATCTCTTCCAGGGTACAGAAAGTGCAGATGATGTTAGGCTCGCGCCCTGTAAAGGGACAGCAGGTGCTGTTGGACATCAGCAGCCACTTTGGCTCAGTTGAGCAGGGAAGCTGTTGCTATTAGTGGCCTGGATTAGGCTGTGGAGGTTCAGGGCTCAGCACCCTCCTGCTTACATACTTAGATGGAATGACTCACATCTGTATGGGAGGGTATATGTGGAGAGCAAAGATTTCTTCTGAAAAATGCCAGAATTATTAGAGCAACATCTTTTAAAATGGTCAGAATGGTATTGAAAGAGGAGTTGAGGTCTCCTAAGTTCCCCTCCTCATTGGTTATTAATGAATCTGCAATCTCAGGGGAGAGATTGAGTGGTGAGCTAACCAGGGTGGGAGAGGGAGAAAAAGAGAGAGGGAGAAGGAGAGAGAGGAGGAAGAGAGTGACAGAGACTGAGAGACAAAAGACCTGGGCTAGAATAGAGAACTACCGTTTTTCTGTTGTTATTTACCCCTGGTCAATTCCATTCATCTGTCATTCTATCTCTAAGCAAGTAACATTGTTTTGATGATTACTGCTTTTTTATGCTGATCTTTTTTTAAAGGTCTTGTACTTCTAGACCACCATCCTTCACAATTTTTTCATTATTTCCATTGATATTCTTGATCTTTACTTTCTTCCAGATAAAATTTAGTATAATTTTTCTAATTTTATTAAAAAGTGTTTTGGTACTTTGTTATAACACAAGTTGGATCATAATTTTTATTGTTAGCTCATCCTACCCATTTCTTTTAGATTTTGGAGAGTGTCAAATGGCCACATTAAAAGACCAGTCAATTAGTTGTTTCAAATGAAGAAATTCTGTCTCTTGAGAATTCCAGTCATTATATTGTTAGTGTCTTCCTTTTCAATAATTTAATCGCTAAAATATTTTTAAAAGATGAACACCTTCCTTTTCCTCATCAAGCTTACTCTTCTTACTATGTAACTAAATATAAAATGACTGACAATATTCCACCAACAAAGTTATTATGAAGCAAAGACAAAAATGTTTTGGGTATGGCACATCATACCCAGTGGTTCCCCAAATTCTGAATTTAGCATAAAACTGAGCTAGAATTAGTCTGATCCCATATAACTCTATGGGCTCCTCTTTATGCTTTCATGCTGATGAGTAGTTCAGACTTTTAGAAACTTAGGTAGAAAATTCATTTTTCTTTATTTTCTCCTCATTGGTTATTGGTAACATTTTCCCCCTAGGATACACAATATATTCTGCCTTCTCAGAAACTCTTGTAAGAAATGTTCTTACCAGCTCAATTCTGAATTTTGTGATGAGGAGGAATTTCAGATCACCCTCTCTATCTCTCCTCCATAGAATCTCCCATCTCACCCAGAGAGCACTTCCCATCTCCCTGATTCTACAGGGACAATCATTTCAGAGTGAGACACTTCTCCAGGTTTTACTCTTCACAACATGATTTTCACTTTAGACATAAAATGATTTTATGATTATTCTTTTGGGTTCTGAATGACTGTTCTCCAGTGCTGGCTCTGACACCCTTCAAGGTTAGGAGTTTGGATAAAAGCTTTGTATACTTTAGTTTCCTCCAATCAGTGAATAAGGATTTTAGTAGACGAATTCTGAAGCTTAAATCCTAAATCTTGTGACTTTTGTTGTCTTAGGGCTCATTAACATTCAAGGATGTGGCTGTGGACTTCACCCAGGAAGAGTGGTGCCTATTGGACCATTCTCAGAAGGAACTGTACCTGGAGGTCATGCTAGAGAATGTGCAGAATCTACTCTCTGTGGGTAAGGGTCATTTTCACTGTTGACTCTGAATCTGCCATTAAAGGGAATGTCTTTATTCCAAGCCAGTTGTACAGGATTTAATAGCAAAAGACAAATCTAACCATAGAAAATATCTGAGGAGGCAATGAAGAGGAAAGCATGCACTGAGCTGGGGACTGGTATATAAAATCCTCCCTATGGAAAACAACAATTAATAATTGTAATTCATCTCAGGTTCTTGAAGAGTTCAAAGAGGAATTCAAAAATGAAATGAGTGAAGTTGAAGAAAAATGTGGCAAATAAATGCAGGTATTGCAAAAAGAAAAGAGCTGAAAAATCAAAATTGGTTAAGTAGCAAAAGAAGCATAAAAATCTAATAAAGAGGGTTTTTTTTTGTTGTTGTTCTTTGAGTAGTGTTGACTTCCTGGGGAAAAAGGGTAAAAAAATCCAATACAGAAAAGAGTTCCTGGAAATGTAAAATGGACCAAATGGAAAAGGAGGATCAAAAGGTTATGGAAGAAAATCTTCCTTTTAAAAATTGAATTGAGCATATAGAAACTAATGACTTCATCAGACAACAAGAAGTAATAAAAGAAAATACAAAGAATTTAAAAGGAGAAGAAAATATGAAATATCTGACTGAAAAAAACACCTGACCTGGAAAATAGATCCATGAAAGAAGATCTAAGATTTGTTAGACTACCCCTCCACCCACAATGTCCTAGATGTAATATTCTGTGGAATTATCAAATAAAACTGCCTCAGTATTCTCCAATCATGGATTAAAAGTGAAATGGAAAGAATCCACAGATCACCTCCTGCAGTCAATCCCCATATCACAACTCCCAATAATATTAAAGCCCAATATAAGAACTTTCATGCTAAGGAGATAGTATAGCACTAAGCCAGTTAGAAACAAATTTATATATCACGGAGCCCAAGTGTTAATTATACAGGTTCTGGGGGGGGGGGTTCTATATTAAAGGATAAAATTTTTTGGAATATGATATTCTTCAAAGGCATAGAGACTGGGTTTATAACCATGAATTATCCACCCATGAAGATAGACTATATCCTTTCAAGGTGAAAAATCATTTATTAAATAAAGGGGATGTCCAAGCATTACTGATGAAAAGAGCAGACTGAAGCAGAAGGTTCTTCCAGTATAGTACAAAGGAAAACTCACTGCTAAACTGGACAATAGCTGGTGCCACGCCAAGATGCCAAGATGCTAAGATGCTCAGCACACTGCCAGCCAGAGCCACCTCTCCACAAAAGGCCGAGAAAGGAAATGACGCAAAATATATAGACCGTTTTTACCTCATTTTCCTGTGTCTCACATGTACCAGTGGTAGCTTAAGCTTGACTTAGGAGACCCTAGAGTTCTGTCAGTTGTTTCTGATTTGAGATTTGTCATTTGCTAGCACAGATCTGTCATAGGCCATCCCCCTAAGTACTTAATCCTCAAGTATGGGTGTAGACATTCCTGTTTTTGTTAGACTAAGTAGAGTGGAGTAATCTGAAGGTTTTATTTTTTACATTTCACATATGCAAATAGTCATTTAGAGAGTGAAGGTAAGGGGACTGTAATTTCCATAACAACATGGAAATAAAAGAACAAAATATAAATCTAGTTCACAGTTAATTCTGCCTAGTCTAGTAAGTTTATTCTAATTCCTCTTTCATTCTTCCAATCTCATTCTAGATAATGGGAATGGAAGAAAGGGAATCAGTGTTTCAGAATATCTGTTCTATATCCTCTACTGGATAAAGTTGTTCATAATTATCATTAATTTCACAACACCCCTTTGAATTTGATACTCTTATTGACTTCAATTCACAATTGAGGCAAATTAGGGAAACAGAGGTTAAATAATGTGCTCAAGGGCACCCATTTACCATCTTTCTGAGGCTGGATTAAATTTGCTTTTCTGACTCCACATTCTGATCTCTCAACCCTTCACTACCAGCTACCATTAATTTCTGTGTAATGGAGGTTGCAGAATGTACCTATTCCTCCATTATAGGAGATAAGGATGGAATTTTTCTGATTGCAAATGTTTTCCATGATATTCACCCTCGTGCAAATATCCCAAGACTGAATACAAAAGAAGCCATTCTGTAGACCTTACTTTCATGTCCCTTTCCATTAATATAGATATTTCGTTCTTATGCCCAGGTCTTCCAGTTCCTAGAGAATATTTTACTTCCCCTTTTCAGCAAGGGGAAGCACCATGGCTGCTAGAGCAAGACGTTTCCAGGAGCTCCTGTCCAGGTGAGTGAGGTGAAACCAGGTGTATCAGGGCTGTTATCCCAAAACACTTTAATCTGTTATAGTTAAGGGACTGTTAGACTTGGTCACTCACTGGCAGACCAATGTTGAATCATGCTGTTCATTTTCTGAGAGATGAATGAGAGGGACTCAAGTGTAGGGAGATCACAAGACATTATATATTGTAATCATAAAATGAGATGAATAATTTGTATGTGTGCACTAAATGGCATGAGATCATTTTTCCTTTTCTTAATTTTTAAAATATTTTCCCATGTTTCCATGATTCATTTTCTTTCCAACCACTCTTCTGTTCCTTCTCCCAGAGTCAACAAACAATTCCACTGGATTATATATGAATGTTATCACTTGATACCTATTTTTATATTTGTCATTTTTGCAAAAGAACAATCTTTAAAAACTAAAATCCCCCTCATGTACTGTGGTGAAAATTTATCAGACCAGTACACAACTCTCAGCTAAATAATAGGTTTATTGAGAGGGGGTCAGTTTCACAGTAAACTTAGACTCTAATCAAGATCAGAACCAGAGACCCCGAGCTATAGGAGACACTCTTTTTTATGCCAAGAAATCTTGATGATACAAATGATGACAGAAAATACAATCAAACTTAAAATCGAATGGATGTCAAATCTTTCACATGGACATTTCTTAATGATGTAAGTGCTGATTAAGCTAGAAAGTGTAAAAAAAAATTCACTATGGGTGATAATTTTTGTCTATTATTATAGCTGACCTTTCTAGGGACTCTACATAAAGGGGTTGGAGGCTAATTGTTTTTCTGCTGACAAGTATTATGAAATACTAGGAGTCAGCAGTTGGGTGCCTCTATGAGTATCTTCTTATATAAAAAAGAGTACTTCCCCACCCCATCTGACTATCTTGTTATACAAAAATAGGCATATGGTAGGCTAAGTGGAAACTTGGGTTACAATATTAATGTTACAATGCCTGTAAACAAGATTTTATACCACGTTAAACTTTATTTTGTTTTTAGCTTATGTTTATAATTCTTATAAAGCAAACTATGTCATTTGACTATTAAGACTTGTGATTCTGTTATTAAAGTAATCATAAAGGATGATACTATCATAATCATAACAGAGATGGGGGTTTCACACAGTATGTATATATATATATATATATATATATAAGTGATAAGTCATATTTTTCTTCTGTGTTTTTACTCCCTCAGTTCTTTCCCTCAGTGTGGATAGCATTCTTTCTCCTTAAGTCCCTCAGGATTGTTCTATATCAATGCATTGCTACTAGTAGCAGAGTCATTTACATTGTATCATTCCACAAAGTTTCATGTTCTGCTCAATAGTTCTGCTCATTTTCCTCTTTATCAGTTCATGGAGGTTCTTCCAGTTCCTATAGAAATCCTCCAGTTCATCAATCCTCATGATACAAAAGTATTCCATCACTATCATATATCACAATGTGTTTAGTCATTGCTCAATCAAGAGACACCCCCCATTTTCCAATTTCTTGCCACCAAAAAGAGTTGGGATGTGAGTATTTTTATACAACCCTTTTTTTTACTAACTCTTTGGGATACAAACCTAGTAGTGTTATTGCTGGATCAAAGGGCATGTATTCTTTTTAAAGCCAGTTGGGCATAATTCTAATTTGAATGGCATAATGTCTTTGCATGTTGGTATAGTTAAATTTTCCTTTTATAATATGTAGAGAGAAGAACCACATTCCATTTATATTGCATTTTGAAAATTACTAGAATTAAAAAGAATGAAATTAATTTTCTGCTTAGCATACAAAATTTACCAAAAATGACCATGTGATAGTGTATCTAAAATGATGAGAATAGAGCATATTCACAAAATTATAGCAGTAATGGATGAATGACTTTTTATGAAAGATAGAAAGGGCAATGGAGAAAGGCTGTCCAACATGGAGGACAAAGCATAATCAGGCAAAGGGTTTGGGTTATAGTTCATGTCATTCCTTCATTCTTTACTCATGATAGAGTTGTGAACTTTGATGAGAATCTTTGTGCTGCCTGTGTCATAGGTCCATTGTGAGGTTTGTGGCATTTAAAAGAGTGGAAGCCATAAACTGTAAGAGTTAAAATGGTTGAGGTCATAAACTGTAGTGATTAAAATAGTGGAAGATATAAATTATAGTAGATATAAGAGTGGGTGAGTAAAATTGACCGCAGAAAATATGTTTTCACTACAGTGTCTTGTTTTAAATCAAATATAAGGTGGTCGCCAGGGAAAATATTCCCAATTATGAAATATACCCAAGTCAACTGGGTTTTATAGAGATTTTAATTAATAATACAATGAGGAATTAAGGAGAGAGAGAGAGAGAGAGAGAGAGAGAGAGAGAGAGAGAGAGAGAGAGAGAGAGAGAGAGAGAGAGAGAGAGAGAGAGAGAGAGAGAGAGAGAGAGGGAAATAAATGAGAAAAGGATAGCCCATCCCAGGGTAGCCCTGGCCAACCCAGGCCTAAGTCCTAAAAGAAAAGATCAGTCAGTCAGTTATCACTCACCATAAGATCTGTCCAAGCAAGGATTCTAGTGACAGAGTCTCCCCAGAGGGAGTTCCAGCCAGAGTCCTCCTCAAAGGGCCTTCCAGCCAGAGACTGTTTCAAAGGGCCTCTCTCAAGAGCTTCCAGAGGGACAGAGTCCCCTCAGAAGAGCTCCAGCGAGACATCTTCAACAGACTGTTCTCCAGAGCCTGTTCTCCATCTCAAGAGCTCTTTCCAACAGTCTGTCCTTTTTCTTATATAGCAGGTTTTCTCCTATGTTACCCCCCCTAAGTTCTTACATCTACCAATCACAGTAGACGTTTTCCAAAGGACAGCCCATTCTTAATTCACTGCTGGGTCGACTAATCCCTTTAGTAATTTTGAATCAGAAAAAACACTGCTGGATTGACTAATCCCTTTAGTAAGTTTGAACCAGAAAAAAATTCTCAATAAGTTTTCACCTCTTTGCTCCTGGCAAGTTTACAAGTTGCCTGACCTTTAATAAGTACTTAGCACCTCATTGTATTGATTCTAAAAATAGGCATGGCTTAAAGAACTTTTTGCCTCACTATAAGTATGGGCCCAAGTACCCTCATTGTTTAGCAAGGAGTTTTTTCCCCTAAAGCAGTCCTTAAGTACGGGTGGAGTAGAGGTCCTCCCATTTCAGATCCAAGTAGAGTTCTCACTGTCAAAATGGAGAATGTTCCCAGTAGGGAATTGTTCCAATGGAGAATTCCCCAATGTGGAAATTTTTAACATTCACAAGTCTGAGAAATTTCAAGATTTACAGGTTTCATTGTTATTATATGTCAAAGTCTTTTTTATAATCATCCATCTTGCATATATAACCAAATGGTGTATCCAAAGACTGCTTCTACTTGTTTATGTTTAAAAACTCCTTTTTACCTGGGGAAATAGAATAAAAATCAGTTTACTTTCCGCCGTCAGTGGAAAGAACTTATATTGCTCTATGTATTTGTGTGTGTCCTTCTTCCTTCTGTGTTTATATCATAATTTCTTTTCTTCAGAGACAGAGACTAAATTTGAAATGAAGGAGTTTTCTACAAAACTGAGAATTTTTGTGGAAGGATCTGACCCCAAAAGATGTATAAATGATGGTTCCCATCACTTCATTTTGAGAGAAATCTGTGACTCTAATATCAAGATCAATAAAAATGTAAATAGTAAATATGAATTTGATGACCCTTCAGGGAAATTCAGCGAATATTCAGTCCTAAATAAGCGTGTGAAATTAAGCTCTAGAAATGTCTGTTGTGAGGATAGTCAATATAGCAAACACTTTCCTGAAGTAGTAGGACTTTTTCAGTGGAATGAGAAACCTTCTGAAAAGTCCATGTATCACGGTAACCTAGGAGGAATAGGCTTTGGCTGCAGTTTAGACTTCAGTAGACATCCAAAAAGTAAATGTGTAGAAATGGTTTCTGAGAAGGATGAAGGAGAGAAACCTTACAGTCAAAACTCTAATCTTGCTGCACATCAAATAATCCATTCGGCAGAGAAACTTTATGAATGTAAACAATGTGGAAAGGTTTTCAAACGAAAAGACTCTCTTGCAGTGCATCAGAGAATCCACTCTGGAGAGAAACCTTATGAGTGTAAACAATGTGGAAAGTCTTTCACACAGAGAAGTCATCTTGGTAAACATCAGAGTATCCACAATGGAGAGAAACCTTATGACTGTAAACAATGTGGAAAGGCTTTCAGACTTAGGGACCATCTTGATGCACATCAGAGAATGCACACTGGAGAGAAACCTTATGAATGTAAACAGTGTGGAAAGGCCTTTACAGGGAGCAGCTCCCTTGCCTCACATCAGCTAATCCACTCTGGAGGAAAACCTTATGACTGTATACAGTGTGGAAAAGCTTTCAGACAGAAGGACCATCTTGTTGTACATCAGAGAATCCACACTGGAGAGAGACCTTATGAATGTATACAATGTGGAAAGGCTTTCACAGAGAGGGGCAATCTTGCTACACATCAGAGAATCCACACTGGAGAGAAATCTTATGAATGTAAACAATGTGGAAGGGTTTTCAGACAGAGGGACAATCTTGTTGCACATCAGAGAATCCACACTTGATTGAAACCATATGAATGTGAACAGTGTGGAAAGGCTTTCACAGAGAGGGGCAGTTTTGCTGCACATCAGAGAATCCACACTGGAGAGAAACCTTATGACTATAAACAATGTGGAAAGGCTTTCAGACAGAGGGACAATCTTGCTGCACATCAGAGAATCCACACTGGAGAGAAGCCTTATGAATGTAAACAGTGTGGAAAGGCTTTCAAACAAAAAGACTCTCTTGCAGTGCATCAGAGAATCCACTCTGGAGAGAAACCTTATGAGTGTAAACAATGTGGAAAGTCTTTCACACAGAGAAGTCATCTTGGTAAACATCAGAGTATCCACAATGGAGAGAAACCTTATGACTGTAAACAATGTGGGAAGGCTTTCAGACTTAGGGACCATCTTGATGCACATCAGAGAATGCACACTGGAGAGAAACCTTATGAATGTAAACAGTGTGGAAAGGCCTTTACAGGGAGCAGCTCCCTTGCCTCACATCAGCTAATCCACTCTGGAGGAAAACCTTATGACTGTATACAGTGTGGAAAAGCTTTCAGACAGAAGGACCATCTTTGTACATCAGAGAATCCACACTGGAGAGAGACCTTATGAATGTATACAATGTGGAAAGGCTTTCACAGAGAGGGGCAATCTTGCTACACATCAGAGAATCCACACTGGAGAGAAACCTTATGACTATAAACAATGTGGAAAGGCTTTCAGACAGAGGGACAATCTTGCTGCACATCAGAGAATCCACACTGGAGAGAAGCCTTATGAATGTAAACAGTGTGGAAAGGCTTTCAAACAAAAAGACTCTCTTGCAGTGCATCAGAGAATCCACTCTGGAGAGAAACCTTATGAGTGTAAACAATGTGGAAAGTCTTTCACACAGAGAAGTCATCTTGGTAAACATCAGAGTATCCACAATGGAGAGAAACCTTATGACTGTAAACAATGTGGGAAGGCTTTCAGACTTAGGGACCATCTTGATGCACATCAGAGAATGCACACTGGAGAGAAACCTTATGAATGTAAACAGTGTGGAAAGGCCTTTACAGGGAGCAGCTCCCTTGCCTCACATCAGCTAATCCACTCTTGAGGAAAACCTTATGACTGTATACAGTGTGGAAAAGCTTTCAGACAGAAGGACCATCTTTGTACATCAGAGAATCCACACTGGAGAGAGACCTTATGAATGTATACAATGTGGAAAGGCTTTCACAGAGAGGGGCAATCTTGCTACACATCAGAGAATCCACACTGGAGAGAAATCTTATGAATGTAAACAATGTGGAAGGGTTTTCAGACAGAGGGACAATCTTGTTGCACATCAGAGAATCCACACTTGATTGAAACCATATGAATGTGAACAGTGTGGAAAGGCTTTCACAGAGAGGGGCAGTTTTGCTGCACATCAGAGAATCCACACTGGAGAGAAACCTTATGACTATAAACAATGTGGAAAGGCTTTCAGACAGAGGGACAATCTTGCTGCACATCAGAGAATCCACACTGGAGAGAAGCCTTATGAATGTAAACAGTGTGGAAAGGCTTTTAAATGGAGCAGCTCCCTTGTTACACATCTGCTAATCCATCGTGGAAAGAAACCTTATGAATGTAAACAGTGTGGAAAGGATTTTAATTGTCTCCGCTCTCTTGCAGTACATCATAGAATCCACTCTGGAGTGAAACCTTATGAATGTAAACAGTGTGGAAAGACTTTCACACAGAGGGGCCATCTTTCTATACATCAGAGAATCCACATTAGAGAGAAACCTTATGAATGTAAACAGTGCGGAAATGCTTTCACACAGAGGGACAGTCTTGCTGCACATCAGAGAATCCACACTGGAAGAGAAACCTTATAACTGTAAACATTGTGGAAAGTCTTTCAAATGTAAAATCTGCTACAGCACATCAGAGATTCCACACTAGAGAGAAACCTTATGAGTGTAAACAATGTGGAAAGGTTTTCACAAAGAGGAGTCATCTCAGTAGACATCAGAGAATGCACACTGGAGAGAAACCTCATGAATGTAAACAGTGTGGAAAAGCTTTCACAGAGAGAGGATCAATAAACATCAGAGAAACCTCATTAATGTAAACAGTGTTCTTGTAGATTTCTTGTAGAACCTGGGAAGTGAAGTGGGACCCCTTGTCGGAATCTATGGTATCGGGAATGCCAAGTCTAGGTATAATCTCCTGTAATAGAAATCTCACTACGATCACCGTGATATCTACTATCACCTTAGATTTCTTGTAGAATCTGGGAAGTGTCATTTTTCTTGGATGGACATGCTTCAACCCATCTAGTCAGTCTAGCCACAATCACCAATGCATATTTGTATCCCTTGTCTTTAGGCATGTTGATATAATCAATTTGAATGCACTGGAAAAGCAGATAGCTGAGTGGTAAGCCTTTCAATGCTATGCTCTTAAAATGTCCTTGATTATACCTTCTGCATGTTTCACATGCCTGACAAGTCCTAATGGCTTTTTTTGTTATTCCAGGTGCTGTCCAATACCTCTGTACGTTATCCAGAATCCATTGCACTCCATAAAGTCCCTTTGCATGAATTACAGTGCATAGATGTTGATACAACTTTTTAGGGAGAATAGGTTTACCCCCCTTGAGCAATTCAGATACCTTTGATTAGTTTAGTGCCTAGATGCTCTTTCCATGACTGTATTTCTTCCCTGTTGTAGGTTTTAGTGAGATTATGCCTTTCAAGCAGAGAAATTCAGGACAAGGTGGGGTCCGAACCTTGCAGTGTATTTTGATGTTATGTCTGCTCTGTCATTCCCTAGGGATATTCTGTCCTTCCCATGAGTATGTGCCTTACAATGGATTATGGCCAACTCTTTAGGAAAGTCTATAAACTGATTTTGGAGAATCATATTATTTAATTCCCAATTAATTTTTGGTTTGGCTCTCCATGTACCCTTACTTATCGTTATTTTTATTGCCTTATGATCTGAACAGGTTGCATTTATTATTTCTGCTTTTTTGTATTTGTATGCCATGTTTTTATGACCTAGTATGTGATCAATTTTTGTGAATGAACCATGTGCTGCTGAAAAGAAGGTGTATTTCTTTTTGTCCCTATTTATTTTTCTCCACATATCTATTAACTCTAATTTTTCTAAGATTTCATTCATCTCTTTTACCTCTTTCTTAATTATTGTTTTATTTGATTTATCTAAATTTGATAGTGGTAGGTTCAGGTCTCCCACTAGTCTAGTTTTACTATATATTTCCTCCTTCAATTCTCCTAGTTTCTCCATTAGAAATTTGGGTGCTATACCATTTGGTGCATACATGTTGATTAGTGATATTTCCTCATTTTCCCTGTATGATGAGATAGAATTCAGGATCTCAATGGATCTAGATGCTCTTCCCTCTCAGAGTTGATTTCACAGAGAGTAAGGTTTAAGTATTACCTATTGGCACTCTCTTCCTCTCCTTCTTATAAGAGTATTCTTCCCCTCCCCTTCCCATGTGTATCTGTGTGAAAAACAGTATTCTATTTATTTTATTTCTATTTCTTCAAGTATCTCTTGGTACCATCATCAATTCCCCTCCATCCTTTCTTTTTTCTTTCTTTTTTTTGTACATATGGCAAAGTCGGGACATTAATTCATTGCTGGTGGAGTTGTGAATTGATCCAACCATTCAGGAGGGCAATTTGGAACTATGCCCAAAGGGCGATAAAAGACTGTTTGCTCTTTGATACAGTCATAGCACTGCTGGGATAGTACCCCAAGGAGATAATAAGGAAAAATACATGTACAAAAATATTCATAGCTGCACTCTTTGTGGTGGCAAAAAATTGGAAAAAGAGGGGATACCCTTCAATTGGAGAATGGCTGAACAAATTGTAGTATATGTTGGTGATGGAATACTATTGTGCTCAAAGGAATAATAAAGTAGAGGAATTCCATGGGGACTAGAACAACCTCCAGGTAGTGTTGCAGAGAGAAAGGAGCAGAACTAGGAGAACATTGTACACAGAGACTGATACACTGTGGTATAATTGAATGTAATGGACTCTTACATTAATGGTAAAGCATTGATCCTGAACAAGCCAGAGGGATACAGGGGAAAAAACACTGCCCCAGTGAATTTTCTCCCATTGCGAACATAGGAGGACCCATCTGTGTTTACCTCTATCTCTGGATGGATAAGAAGTGTATCTTTAAGATGTTCATTTGGTTTGTGAATGAGTTTTACTATTTGATCACAATCATGCAATTCTTCTCCATCCATTGGCAAAGCAGGAATCAGAGTCGCTGGGTTCAATGTTGCATATCTATGAATTGTGATGTTATCATTGCGTAACAGAATGACTTCACACTGGAATATTCTTGCGTCAGTGAATGAATGCATATCCTGTGACCGTAACAGTTTTTCATTTTGGTGTGCAGAATACACATGCAATTTACATCCTAGTACTATATGATTTCTTGACAATTAGAGCTGTAACTACTATGCTCAGGAGGTAATGCACCATTCCTTGTGCAACCGAGTCAAGGGTAGAGCGGTAAAATGCAATTGCCCTCAGATTTAACCCAAAATACTGTGCTAGCATTCCAGAAGCATGCCTTTTGCATCTTGGGCTGTCTATGAAGCCTTGTGGCAGATGACCCAGGAGTAATCACGGCTCTGCCAAGTGAAAGCAAAGATATGCCTGCAGTTCTCATGTATGGGTATGGAAAAGAAGGCTGAGCACAAGTCTACTACTGTAAAGTATGTAGCTGTGGTAGGAATAGAAGAAATAATAGTATTGATGTTGGAAACTATGGAGTGTCTCTTTATAACGTGATTGTTCACAGCCCTCAAATCCTGTATGAATCTAGAGGTGTTTGACATCGGGCCCTCTTTTTGGTTTTTTAACAGGTATGTTGTATTCAGATTTACAAGGGATTATTATTCCCTATGTAATTAATGAGTTAATTACTGGGGTAATTCCCTCAATTGCCTCTTTTGAGAGGGGATACTGAGGAATGGGAGGAGGTGGTGGGCTAGATTTAGTTTTTATGTGCACAGGAACAGCCAACTGAAATAAGCCTAAATCTGAAGAAGATGTGGCCCAAAGAGACTCTGGTATATCTTCAGGTATTACAAAGGTGGGATGCTCTTTTCCCTCCTGACTCTCTGAGAAAATTACAGGCAGTAAATTTAAAGATTCCTCCGGTACTTCCAATGATAAGGAACCATCTGGGGAGCAAGTTATTGTGGCTCCGAGTTTGCATAGAAGGTCCCTCCCCAGCAAATTTAGAGGGGAGTTAGGCATCAAAAGGAAAGAATGATGTACCTCAAAGGGTCCTACAGACACCATTCTAGAGGAAAGTTTTTTAACCCTTTGGGGTATTCCTGACACTCCCATTACATTCTCTGAGCCAATAGAATAACAATGTAAATCAGGTGTTCTCTATAATACAGACAAGGAATCTCCAGTGTCTAAAAGACAATCATTATAGGTGTTACCCACCTTTAAAGTAACATGGGGTTCATTAGTATGGGGGGAGTAGTGGATAGGGACAACGGGTAGTAGGACACCAGGGTCTGGAAAATCAAAGGTTATATCCTCTGATTCCTGTGTCCCAGTCCCCCCCACACCTTCATTGTGTTTGGGAAGTTCCTTGGACACCCCCTTGAAGGGCACCCCTTAAGGGGCATTAGCACTGGGAGTATTTTTTGGACGAGCACCACTGAAGTATTATTGTTGTGGAGTCATTTGGTTTGAGTTATAATTTTCCAAATATCTATTCCTATAGATAGTATTCCTAAAGTTGTGGTTTCCATTATCATTATTATAGTTGTTGCTATAATTATCACTTCTGTAGTTGTTATTAAACTGCAGATTCCTTCTGCGTGCCTTGAGTAAAGTTCTACACTCTGCCATTCTGTGGCCCTTCTTCTCACACAATTGGCAAGTAACAAATCAATAATTAGATTCCTGGAGAGGGGCAAGTGCCATTGGTTGATTATCATGCCCTCTTTCCAGTTTTTCAATCTTATATTTTAAAAATGTTAATCATTTCTTTATTCTTTGTTTCCCTTTGAAACATATAAAGCTGCTTTCCGCAATTCTTCAAGGCCCATCTCTGACCATCTTGGGCAATGTGTTCTAAAATAATCTCTAATCACTTTGCAAGAGTTAATGACAAAGTGCTTTCTAATTGTTCTTAAGCTATTTTCTTTAGATAAGTCAAAATCCAGGTATCTATCCCCAAACTCAATTATTCTGTCCATGAATCTGGAGAGTGTCTCTTCGTCAATTTGCTTAATCTTTTCAAATTCTGTCCACTTATCTGTACTGTCTGCACATTCCCTCACTGCTGTAAGAATGGCCTGTCTACATCGGTATAGTTGTATAAGATCCTCAGAGTCATTAGAGTCCCATTCAGGATCCTGAGATGGCCAATGTGCTGCATTGCACCCCCAGGTTTTGTTGACATGAGTAATTATTTTATTTTTCTTACATTCATTTTAAAAAGCCAATAGCAAGTTCTCAACGTCCTTGTAAGACAGATTATACTGAAAAAATATGTCTGCCATCTTTTTTGATACTAGAAAGGGATCTTGTTCATATGTGGGGATATTTCGTTTAAATTCATTTATTTCTTGGGGAGTAAACAGTACATTATACCTTAAAGTCACCACATCCCCATGCCGTCCTATTTCAATTACTTCTCTTAAAGGAAATGGGCCTCTAGTTGAATTTTGTACCTGTCGAGGACTCCATTTCCCAGAATGCCTATGTTATGACATCATGCACATCTTGGCCTCCCCCTGTGGAGGACTCCATTTCTGCTGCTCTGGCAGCTGAGTCTTTCTGCTCCCCAAGTTCCCGGAAGGATTCACGTTCTTCCCCTCCCCTCTGCAGTCTCCCTCCCAGAGTCAGCCCACAGCGGGGAGGGCCTCACCTGCTCGGGGACAGGACAAGCTGTGCGGGATCCCTGCCCAGCAGGAGGGTGGGATGGGGGAAGCAAAAGGGAAGCCCCTAGAAAAGCCTAATTTAAAACCCTCAGAGCCCGCCTCCAGCACAGAACCCACCCCCAGATCGAGCTCGGCTCCGCCCACCCAGTACAATTTTCTTCTAGTCCTTAGGCCAAACCCATCTTACCTTTAGGCCCCACCCGCAAACTCTCCGCCCCTCCCCTATTCCCCACCCACACCTGTCTGGCGACCCTCCCGCTCACCTCAGCCCCGCCTATCGAACTTCTGTGCTGCAGCCCCGGCCCCAGTCAGGTCCCGCCCCGTGCTTGATCTTCCCAACGCTTCCCAGAAGGCTTTGCTCTAAGGTCTCCAGGTGTGGAGGGGTGCTCCTAGGCTTGTCCTCCATCTCGGGTCCTCCTCTCACCGTTTGGCGGGAGGAATCTGGTCCCAGACACGAGCCTGTGCATGAAGCAGGCGAAGTTGCCGCAGGCCCCTGAGCGCCAATCCTAAGGCCGTGAACCCATCAATACTGTTCTTTCTGTCGTCCTCATTCCTGGAGGAGGCTGCAGAGGCCAGACGGCACCCAAGACCATGGGAGACCAGGTGGTCCTCTGAGAGCAGCTGTGGGGGGCAGGGGATGGACGGAGGGACGGAGGAGGAGTTCGAGGTCAAGCTTGGCCTGTAAAGAAGCCGCGGTTAAAAAGGGTTCTGAGCTGTTTGAGCCCCGGAAGTTCCTATTGCTCACCGCTAGGGGGAGCCGCGGAGTCCCTCGTCCCCCCAGCCTCCTCTCTGCCTTGTGCCCAGAGCAAATGAAGGGGACCCTGAACTTGTCCAAGTAAAGCCTCTTTAAGCACCACAATAAAACTCTGACTGGGGAAACCATCACTTAAATAGAGCTTCACTGAGAGAGAAATGGGGGCGGCTCAAGCCACCGACGCCAGACAAATGCCCTCTCGGAGAATCCTGCGGCCATCCAGCCTCCCAGAAGGAATTGCGCCAGTTTGACGGGGCTGCAGCCTGAGGGCTGAACAGCTTTCCGGGGGCTTTGCAGGGGGAGGAGACTCCGGGGCGGTTCTCAGAGCTGCCTTTGGGTGTGACCCGCTTCTCCAGTCCCCCCCGCGTTCCTGCTCCCCGCCCTAGAGCGGCCCCCCAGCCTGGGAATCCCGGGACAGCCCCGGGGTGCTCTGGGCGGTGGAGGTCTGTAGGGCCCTGTCGGGGAGAGACTCGGGCGCTGCCCTCGGGCTGGACAGAGGGAGGAGGAGAGTCTCGGGTCGGGCTGTGACGGAGGTCTGGGATGGCCCTCAAAGGCCGTTTTTGCTGGCTCCTTAGCAAGTCTGGTGGCTGCTCATTAAAGCCACTCTGGGGGTGGGGGTGGGGGCGGGCAATTGCACTGCACGCTCAGGGAACACGGTCCAGTTCATGAACGTTCTCAGGAAATCATTGTTATGGGGGTGCAGATGTGTACCCCTGGGGTTCGGGAAGGCTACCTTTTGCAAGAATTCAGAACTCCAAAACTTAGCTTAAAAACAAAAAGAGAAATGTATTAATTTAGAAAGTAATGTTGAGAGTGGCCAGGAGGAGAGCAACGTGGGACAGCAAGATGGGGAGCCGTTCCTGGGAGGACAGCATGATTGGAGAGGCTGTCCCCCAGCCGACATCAGTTCTGGGGATTTTATACTTTTTACAAGTGTTAGTCACCCAGGCATTTGGCGAGGTGGGGTGATCATCTGCCTGGGGACATGGGATCGAGGTGTGGCCTGGAGGTGCCTCTTTCTGTCCATCTTAAATGTGGTGGACGATCAAAGGAAGATAGTCATCTCAGGACCCTAGAGGGGTCACTGGGTGTTTTTAGGCTCAGTCATGAGGATGGAAGGCAGCGAGGGAGTTTCCCTGCTAACAGTTTGCCTGGGTTTCTGGAGGTACAGTGCCCATGTCACCACCAGCAAGCCAGAGACAGAATGGAAGAGGAGGTGGGACGGCCTTGTCTGGCAGGGCTGCTGTTAGCAACCCAGCCAAGGCTGGGGTCCAGGGGGAGTCATCTATGAGAAAAGGGGGGTCAGGGTGGGTGCTCTCCTCCCATGGAGCCACCAAGGCCCCAGACCCCATCCTTCTCTGCTCCAGTCCCTGGAGCATGGGGGGCAGTCCATGCCCTAAGGCCATCTCAGCCCAGGAAGTTGTGCCCCCAAAGGGCCTCCCTGCCCCCCACTGCCCCCAGGAAGACAAAGTCTCGGTGGCCAGGATGGGCTCTGACAAGGAATAGAGGGACAGGGAGGCCAACATGGAGGCAGGCCCAGGGGAGGCATTTCTGGCTGGAGGAGAGGTAAGTTTGGGGGCCCAGCCTGCAGGGGGGCCAGGAACCCAACATGGGGGGGCTAGCAGGGCAGGGAACGTCTGGAAGCACCAGGAGGGATGTGGGGGAAAAGCTCGGGGAAGAAGCTGAGTCCAGGGGCATCCAGATGGCCCCAAGGATAGAGTCTGGCCTGGAGAGCAGAGGTTCTGGGTGCAAATGTGTCCTGGGACACTTGGGAGCCCTTCTGGGTCTTCTGGAGCCCAGACTCAGCCCTGACTGACACAAAAGGGGAGGCTTAAACAAGAAGGGGAACATGGCAGGGGAGAGCTGGGAGAAGGCAGGGCTTGTGCTGGGGAGGAACAGGGAGATGGAGGCCAGGAAGCCCCTGTTGGGAAAGGGCAGGAGCCAGACTTCTGGGGGCTGAACCTGGGGATGCCTGCAGGAAAGAGCTCCTCTTGGGCTCCTGGGGGGCAGGCAGGCCTCAGAAGACCTGTAAGAGTGTGCTGGGCCCCCAGTGTGGCCTCCCCTGAGGGCAGGCCCAGTCACCTGCCTTGAGGACTCCTCCTCTGGGCCTCCCTTTATGGCTGCCTCCCAGCTCAGCCTGGACAGGCCCAAAACCTGGAAGAAGAGTCTAGAGTCCAGGGAAAGCCCTGGGTGGCTCCTGACACCCCCATCCCAGGGGAGGGCAGGCCATGCCCAGCCCAGGCCTGTTGTATTCTCTCCTCCTGAACCCCAGAGACAGCAGAGAGGAATTCAGAGCATCATCCCCGGGCCTGAGGCCAGCAAAGGAAGAATTGTCCAGGGAAAGAAGCCCTTCCAGGGCCTTTAGCCCCTCAGTGCCTGGAGTCAGGGAGGCCTGAGATCTCCCCCTGTGGGACCCTGGATATGTCACTTTAGTCTGCTTGCCTCAGTTTCCTCCCCTGTCCAATGGCTTGCAGGAGAGGGCCAAGCCTCCCAGCCTCTGTCCAGAAAACCCCAAAGGGGTAGGGAAGCAGCAGCCAGGTCTGAACAGCCTGAGCCCAGCAGCTCTGCAGACAGACACACAGACACCCCCAGACTGTCCTCAATCCATCAGAGCTCAGAGCCTGGGCTCAGGGGCTGCTGCTGCCTTCTGTGGCCTCCCAAAGGGCAGGAGGGGGTTCCTGAGCCTCCCCCAGGCCTCTGAGGATCTTTGGGCCTTGTGGGCTGGGGGAGGTGCTGAGGGAGACTCTCCTCAGTTGGCCTAGTTGCCCAGGAGACCCAAAGGTAGCAGCTTTGTTTCCCCCTAGATCTTCTCTGCACCAGTTTCCCCATCGGCCCAGATCAGCCTCTTATTCTCTAGATTCCACAGTGGGGAAAATTGAGGCAAAGGCTGGGGAGGGCTTTGGTTAGGCTCCCCCACAGTGGGCAGTGTCTGAGGCCACGTTGGAACCCAGATTGTGGGGGTTCCAGGCCCAGGAAGGCAGCACCAGAGTCACCTACACTCAGGGAGAGGGTTGGACTCTCTTTTGGGGAGTCTGATGGGTCCCCCCAAAGCAGAAGGAGCATTAGATCCTTTGAGGAGGGGAACCTGGGAGGGGGGACTAGGCCTGGACTGTCAGCTGCTGCGCTCTGCCTCAGTTTCCTTCTCTGTCAGAACCAGGGATCCAAGAGCCACCCCCACAGCCCCTTGGGGAGCAGAGATCCATTGACTGATCAGTCATTGAATAGACACTTATGAGGCACCTGTTGTGTGCTAGGCTGTGGCCTGAGGCAGCTTCCAGTCTAAAGAAGCAGAAGAGGTGGGCGGGAAGGGGAAATGGGGGTGGGGGAGAAGGCTGCAAACCCCCAGGTTGGGGAACAATTCCCGTATGACTTTTCCCCCACCGAGCCTCTACTTGGAGTGGCCTAGATAGGAGGATTCCATTTCCCAGAATGACTTTCATGACATCAGGCACGTCTTGGGCCTCCCCCCCCCCCCGGAGGACTCCATTTCCCACAATGCCTGTTCCCTGACTTCTCCCTAGTTTCGACTCCTCCCTAGCGTGGCAGCGTCCGGGCATGCTGGGAACTCATGTGGGCAGTTTCATAACCTGGAATACTTGCTGCTGTACTTCTAGGATATTTACTAGGTGAGAGGAGGAGGGGAGGGAGTCAGTGGTGCTGGCGGTGGGGTGGGAGGCTGGGGCTCCCCGGGGCTCCGTGCTCTGTCGGCTGAGAGTTTCTGCTCCGTAACTCCCGGGGAAGGAGAAGACCCGGGCGCACCCTTTCCGGGTGAGTGAGCCTGGGAGTGTGGCCGAAAGCATGTGCGCATGTGCAACAAGCCGGGACTGGCAGAGGTGGTGTGCGGGGCTGTAAAAGTGTGTGCTGGGGGAGAGGAGAGTCGGTGAGTGTGTGTGTCCTTATGTGTCCCCCTGGGGGATCCTCGCGCCACCTCCCCGGCCGCGGAGAGCAGAGATCCAGTGATCCGTCAGTCAGTCATTTCCCCTAGAGGAGAGAATGAGTCCGCAGCCCCGATGGGAGAAGCAGGCAGAGAAGAAACTCGAGCCTTTCGGGGCAGCGAGGGTGGAGATTCCTGTGCCCACTTGCCATGGAAGGAGCCTGATCTTGGGCACAGAAGAAATTCCAACAGGCTCTCCCACCCCCACCTGATGCCCATCTACCCCTCTCCTCCCTCCATTTATCTCCCACAATCCATTAATGCAGTTTCTGAATGGAATGAAGCCAAAGATGGCAGCAGAGAAAGTGAGGAAGCTCCTTCCTGACCTGTCCAAGGCCCGTCCCAAGCCTGAGGCTCCCTGTTCTCTGTTGGGGAGAGTCTCCCTGAGGCCATCAGAAGGGCCTGGGAGCTTCTCTGAGCTCTCCCCCTCTCTAATTTCCCACAGGTGTCCAATGAGGAAGTCTCCCCACCTTGGTTTCCCCACTAGCTGAAGGATCACAGTGTGACCCAAGCAGAGACCCCAGAGCCAGAGGGAATAGCTCCCAGGACCCCGAGGCCCCCATCCCCAGGCATGGCCAAGCTCCCCCACACTGGAATCCAGCAGAACTAAGAACTGTGTCTTTGCCAGGCCTCCAGGGGCGCCATCACTGCTTGAGATCAAGGGTTCACCCTGGCTGCCCCCACATCCCCGTGTTTTGGGGGTTTCCAGCCTCAGTAGCTCCTGCCTCAATGAGCAGCCCAGGTTCCAGCCAGACAGGCCCAGGCGCTGCCATTGATTCATGTACCCTGGAGTGTGACATCTCTAGTTACCAGAATCCCTAGAACTGGAGCTTTTTGGAGGTTTCACTGACTTAAGGCAGCCATTTCAGGAACTGGTTAGGAAGGACAGAAACCTGCCAGGACAGTGACACCATTTCAGAGCACAAGAGGCTCCCTGAGAATGAGGAAGCTGCCATGGCTCACAGTTTGGAGGTATCAGTTTACAGTGTCGGATTACAAATATCAGAGAAATACACCTGATGATCAGCTTTATGTAAGTGAATTGAACCCCAGTGAGCTCTCTTCCAGGGCACAGGCAGTGTGGAGGATGTTGGGCTCCCTTCAATGGGCAGCAGCTGCTGTGAGACACCAGCAGCCAGTAGGCTGTGTTGAGCAGGGATGCTGTGGCTGTTGGTAGCCCTGAGTAGGCTGCAGAAGTTCATGTCTCAGCACCCTTCTGCTTACATCCTTAGATGGTGTGAGTTCCATTTCTCTGGGAGGGCATGTGTGAGAGCAAAGATGTCTTCTGAAAATGTCTAGAGTTATTAGAACACCATCCTTCACCATGGTCAGGACGGTGAAAGAGAAAACATGAGTTATATCCTTTTTCCAGTGAAGAACCTGATTGGAGTACACATACTCTGTATCAGTTTCAAGGCAGAAGAGCAGTAAGGGTCAGACAGTGAGGGTGAAGTGACTTGCCCAGGGTCACATGGCTTGGAAATGTTTCAGACTAGATTTTAACCCAGGAACTCCCATCTCTAGAACTGACTCTCCATCCACTGAGCCACTTGGCTGCCCCCTGAGGTTTCTTTAAGTGTGTCTTTATGCCACCAAAGCAGAAAGAAGAACATCATATTGCAGACTGGGCAAAAATCTCATTTCTTAATGAGGTAGTTTTTGAAGGTTCTGATTGTTCAGGTCACTCAAGGGAGAGTTAGTTGTCAGCAAGATAAAAACAGGAGAAAATTCCCAAAGAGTCAAATGAAAGAGCACAAGTGTTGTTCAAAAAAATCATCAGACCAAGGAAAACCAGAAAGTTTCATCACTCAAGTTTCTTTTTCTTAGAGAAATGAAGATAAACTAGCAGACCATTTGTTGTGGGTTTGTCCTAAGGTATTACTATGATGGCCTTCAATCTTCAATTCATCCTCTCAGCTTGTAAACAGAAGAAATGTGTGTACAGAGAGAGTAATCCAGAAAGCAAAGGTTATCCAGTAGCAGTTGACAACATTAAGTAGTATCAGGCTTTTTTGCAACATAGTTGTCAATCCTCCGTGTCGAAAAACTATATCAGATTTCAGATGTCCCAGGTAGTTCTTTGAGGCTCAAAAACCATCTCAGACAATTGGGAAAAGGTCTCCTCTTTAGTATATTTGCTTCAATGGTTCCCTGTTGCTTGTAGTAGAGATTCTTTAGATGTTCTTGCTAAAATCTTTTTACAAAGCAGATCTCTGGGCAGATTAGTACAACTTCTCAAATGAGTCACAAAGGGATTTTACCCACAGGTGTGCTTAGAATCACCCCCCTTGAGTTCTGCCAGACAAAGGCTCCACCTATAACTGTTCCAGATCATATTCTTGAGTAACTTGTGTCTTTTCTCTGGAATGGTTTATTACCAGCTTCATGATTAAGAACCCATCAGACAATTATAACTGAACTCAAGACTGAAAATAATGTTAGTATGTGAATTTCAAAACTACTCCACCCTAATCAGACCATTCTTTAGAAGATCTGATTTAGTTATTTCCTGATCAATAACAATGGAGATACTTTGAATAACAGAATCAGGTCTTGGAAACCCACATTCTCCACCCTACTCAATTTAACAAGATTTTGAAAGGTCTGCATCAAACTCAAGATTTAATTATCTGAGGAGATGGCCTTCAACAGACATGTGCAAAGTCAAGCTAAGCTAACATTGGCACATGTGAGATGCAGGAAGTGAGGTAGAGAACAGCCTCTGGGGTTCTTGTGACTTCCCGTGGAGAGGGCTAGAGTTCAGTTCGATCCCACAGACAGCTTTCATTCAGAGTTGTCACATGAGTGATAAAGACTGACCCCTTTCTCTGCCTTGACTCTCCAGGGCCTTAAAACTCCCGCTTTGGCTCAGCCTGAGCCAGAGCAGGTTTGAGTTAAACTCCTTTCCTCTCTCTCTCTCTCTCTCTCTCTCTCTCTCTCTCTCTCTCTCTCTCTCTCTCTCTCTCTCTCTCTCTCTCTCTCTCTATCTCTCTCTCTCTCTCTCTCTCTCTTTCTCTGTCTCTCTCTCTCTCTGTCTCTGTCTCTCTCTCCCTCTCTCCCTCTTTCCCTCTCTCCCTCTAATATTTTCCTTCTCCTGTTGTAATTTAATCACCATAAAATTTGGCAGCTGACTTGGGATTTCCCTTGGCGATCACTTAGATTTTTTTCAGTCTCAACCATAATTTCCCCCTTTAGAAGTGACTGTCCCAAAAGCTCTTCCCTGAAATGGCACATCTTACCAATCAGGTGCTTAAAACAGAAAGTTTTCCAGAATTCACATGCAGAGAATATATTTCATCCCACAAATTTGATTTGATTTCCTTTTAGTTAGAATTCATCCTGCCATAAGGATGAATTATTTGATATAATTGTTCAAAAAACTTCTCATGATTTCCTTATTATTCTTTAACTGAAAAATGTAGTGTGTACATTTAATAAAGTCTGCGAAGTTTCTTGTGTAAACTTGGGGTGTAGGCTTAAGGTCAAAATTCCTGTGAACAAGATTTGACACCAACTTAAGTTTTATTTTTTTAGCTAATGGCTTATAATTCTTATAAAACAAACTATATTTTTTACTTTTATCTTAAGATTAATGTTATTAAAATAATCATGAAGGATAATACTGTTAGAATAGTACCCATATATACAAGAGATGAATTATATACTGTTCTTCTGTGTTTCTATTCCCACAGTTCTTTACCTCAGTGTGGATAGCATTCTTTCTCATGAGTCCCTCAGAATTGTCCTTGTCATAACATTACTACTTGTAGCAAAGTTCACTGAATTGGATCATTCCACAAAATTTCACTTTCTGTGTTCAATGTTCTCTTAGTTCTGCTCATTTCACTCTGCATCAGTTCATGGAGGTTCTTCCAGTTAGTTCATATAGAAATCCTTCAATTCATCATTCCTTACAGCACAGTAGTATTATATCACCATCATCTACCACAGTTCAGTCATGTCCCAATCAAGGGATATCCCCTCATTTTCCAATTTCATACCCCACAAAAAGTGGGGATATGAGTATTTTTGTACGGCCATTTTTTTTCTTATCCTTTTGGGATACAGACCTAATAGGGGTATTGTTGGATCAAAGGGCATGCATTATTTTAAACCTGTTGGGCTTAATTCAAAATTGAATGGCATAATATCTTTGCATGTATAGAGAAAAGGAGGAAATTTGTTCCATTCTGAAAATTACTGCATGAGAGTTTAAAAAGAGAGAAGTCGTTTTTCTGCTTAGCATACAAAATTTACCAAAAATGAACATATGAAAGTCCATCCAAAATGATGTGAGCAGAATATCAGGAAGGTTACCCGAGATCCACAAAATGATAGCAATAATAGATGAGTGGTTTTTAGGGAAGAGAGAAAGGGTAGTGGAGAAAGAGTGTCCAATCTGGAGGACAGAGCATGCTCAGGCACAGGGTTTGAGTTGTAGTCAAACTCAGAACATGAGTTGTGAAGTATGATGAGTATCTTGGACTTGCCTGTGTCACAGATCTGTTGTGAAGTTTCACTGTTATTATATGTGAAAATATTTCTTAAATCATCCATCTTGTAGATAAGACCAAATGGTGTATCCAAAGACTGACTCTGTTTGTTTTAAGTTTAAAAACTTTTTTTGCCTGGGAAAATAGAATAAAAATCATTTTACTTTCTGCCATCAGAGGAAAGAAGTTATATTGCTCTATGTGTGTGTGTTTCCTTTAAATGTTCATATCATAATTTGTTTTCTTCAGAGGCAGAGACTAATTTTGAAGTGAAGGAGATGTCTACAAAGCTGAGGCTTTTTGTGGAAGGATCTGGACCTCAAAGATACATGAATGAGGTTCCCCATGACTTCATTTTGAGAGAAATCTGTGATTCTGATATCCAGGTAAATAAAAAAAACTAAAGAGTAGCTGTGAATTTCATGAAGCTGCAGAGTAATTAAACCCATATTGAGTCCTAAATCAGTATATAAAATTGACTTCAGGAAATGACTGTTGTCAGGATAGTGTTAAACGAGTTTTCTTCATCTCTCCCTTTGTCTTTAAGAGGCAAGGGAGCAGAAAGCTTTCTCAGTCATAGCATTCTGCTGAATGGGGGTGAGTTGCAGGCTGTCAGTTGATGACTGGAGAGTCAGTTACTGACAGTGGGTTGTGTAAAGATTAAAATTTTGGGGTGACTGAGGCAAGATAGAAATCAGTTTCTCTCTGCAAGGAGTATTATATTTTTATGAGGTTTATTAAAGATTAAGAACTTAAGAATATACAAGTAAGAAAAACTTGTGTCTAGGCCAGAGAGAGGCCTAGACAATCTCACCTACATCATAAAAAAAAGCCGCGTCTGCTTGCAAGCGGAAACAGGGAAGAAAACAAAGAGAAACAAAAGCCTTTGCAATCAGGTTAAATACCCCATCTTGTTCTTGGCCCATTTGAGGTTTCAGTGAGATTAGAGGCCATTCTGAGGAAGTGGGGCAAGGTCTTCAGGGGATTGAAGTTCTGGATTCAAGTCCATTTTTACAGTTGGGCAGTTAAGGCTGGCAGTTCAGGGAAAGTTGGCTGCTGGGCATGAGTTGGTCCTTGGGGGGTTGGTTCCTGGTAGTGTGGGTTGGTGATTAGTTGAGTTATATAAAGGTGGGCCTGACCTTACTAACAGCAAAGACCTTTAAGGAGCAGAGGATGCTGGGAGAGAAGAAGAGACTTGGCAAAGCTCCATGGAGAATTCTGGGCTTTTGAATAGAGATACCAAAGAGGTCAGAAGCATTTCCTTGCTGGGGATCTTGTCAAGAGCCAAATAGAGGTTTCAGCTGAGTCTTGCCCTGAGACCACTGCTACTAAGTAGTTCCTTCAAGAAAACATCTCAGCAGAGTTTCAAGACTCTTCTGACCCAGGAAGTTCATGGACTCCCTCCTCTGGAGCCTGGCTCTCTCCCTTTGCCTTTTTCACCTGTTTTGACTATTCCTTATCCCGATAGTATTAAGAATAGGAGTGAGGGAATACTTGGGTTTAGGAAGGAGAAACTCAGATTTAGCTTGAGAGCTGTCTGTGTGACTGACCTTGTAGGACATATATATATATACCAGGGACTCCGACTTCCACTTTCCCACCCCCATACAAGCCTTAAAGTCATTGCTCATTAAATCTTTTGTTTTTTGTTTTTAAATCCTCACCTTCCGTCTTGGAATCAATACTGTGTATTGAGTACAAGGCAAAAAAGTGGTAAGGGCTAGGCAATGGGGGTTAAGTGACTTGCTTAGGGTCACACAGCTGGGGAGTGTCTGAGGCCGGATTTGAACCAAGGACCTCCCATCTTTAGGCCTGGCTTTCAATTCACTGAGTGACTAAGCTACCCCCTAGAAAGGCTTTTAGACAGAGAAGACTTCTTGCTAAACATCACCCAGTACATCCTGGAGAGAGACCTTTGTGAACACAAATAATGTGAAACGGCTTTCATACACAGCATCTCTCTTGCCAGTGTAAGATTTAGAATTGGTTTGACTATAAAAATTTTAGAGTTGTCGTGGTCATCGTTTATAAAAATAATTAACTTCTTAAATCAAACAAATCTGTTAGTAGCTCTTAATCATTCAATGTAATATAAATATAGCTAATGAAAGCAATATAACAGGGAAGTAGAAAATACTTCCTATCTTGATATAATAAAGCTATTCATGATTTAATTTTAAATATTACAATTTCACTGACCACAAAGTTGGATCAGGACTTTCACTTTCTTCACTTTTTACTCTCTAAAGCTATCCTTAAGTCAGTTTGATAGAAGGTAACTCTGGAGTTCAGAACTCTTCCTCCTAAGGTTGTCGAGCAGTTAGAAATAGACAAAAGGGCACATTAGCCTCATAGCTACAGCCTTTGGTCTAATACTATAAAGTCCTTTGCAAGTCCCTCCCTTCTATGGATAAACTGTGCTGCTGTTGCCTCCTGACCACTGCTGATTCCCCAGAAGTTGTGTGTGAACAGGGGAATTCCAATCCCCTTTTCCCTTTGTTAAGGTCCGGGAATTCACCCACCACCATGGAAGACCACGGACAATGCAAACAGGCAGGGAAAGGCCGTTTATTGAACTGATATGCATCAGTGGGAACTTCTGCCATCAGAGTTCCAAGTTGTTTCTGAGAGGCTGGGCCTTAAGTACTCTCCAGCATGTATGGCCCCCTCTTCCAGCCCCTTATCTGCTACATACAATTCTTGGAACGTTGCCGGCATGTTTGGCTCCCCTCAACCCTTATCGGTTACATACTATTCTTGGGACCTTGACAATTTTATGTTATTGGGGTCTTCCTGGCCTTTATCTGGTACCTACTTAAGCTGCATGTTTATTGGGTCTTCCTAACTTCCAAGGCTAGCCAGCTTGTTAAGGTTTTCCTGTATTTTCAAGGCTGGTCATTTTGGCCTCCCTCACCTTCACCTGAGAACAGTTGAGTAGAGCCCTGACCCACCTTACTGCTGCCTGGTAAGCTGGGGTTTTTTTTTTTCTTTTTGAATTAGTTTAGTTAAGTTAGGTTACAATCATCACATTGTTTCCCTCCCTCCAATCCACCCACCCTTCCCTCAGCCAATTCACAATTTCATTGGGTATTACTTGTGTCCTTGATTAGAACCTATTTCCATGTTGTTGTTGTTGTTTGCACTAGGATGTTCATTTAGACTCTACATCCTCAACCACATCCTTTTGACCAATATATTCAAGCAGTTTTTTTTTCTTTGGTGTTTTTACTCCTACAGATTTTCCTCTGATTGTGGATCGTGGTTTTTCTCGTAGATTCCTCCAGGTTGTTCAGTATCACTGCATTACCATTAATGGAGAAGTCCATTACATTCCATTGTACCGTAGTGTATCAGTCTCTGTGTACAATGTTTTCCTGGTTCTCCTCCTCTCACTCTGCATCAATTCCTGGAGGTTGTTCCAGTCCCCATCGAATTCCTCCACTTTATTATTCCTTTGAGAGCAATAGTATTCCATCAGCAACATATACCACAATTTGTTCAGCTATTCCCCAGTTGAAAGGCATCCCCTCATTTTCCAATTTTTTGCCACCACAAAGAGCGTAGCTATAAATATTTTTATACATGTCTTTTTCCTTATTATCTCTTTGGGGTACAAACCCAGCAGTGCTATGGCTGAATCAAAGGGCAGACAGTCTTTTAGTGCCCTTTGGGCGTAGTTCCTAATTGCCTTCCAGAATGGTTGGATCAATTCACAACTCCACCAGCAATGAATTAATGTCCCGACTTTGCCATATCCCCTCCAACATTCATTACTTTCCTTTGCTGTCATGTTAGCCATCTGCTAGGTGTGAGGTGATACCTCAGTGTTGTTTTGATTTGCATCTCTCTGATTATAAGAGATTTAGAACATTTTTTTCATGTGCTTATTAATAGTTTTGGTTTCTTTAACTGAGAATTGCCTGTTCATGTCCCTTGCCCATTTATCAATTGGAGAATGGCTTGGTTTTTTTGTACAATTGGTTTAGCTCTTTATAAATTTGAGTAATTAGACCTTTGTCATAGGTTTTTGTAATGAATATTGTTTCGCAATGTGTTGCTTCCTTTCTAATTTTGGATCCATTTGTTTTGTTTGTACAAAATCTTTGTAATTTGATGTAATCAAAATTATTGATTTTATATTTTGTGATTTTTTTTCCTAGCTCTTGCTTGGTTTTAAAGTCTTTCCTTTCCCAAAGATCTGACAAGTATACTATTCTATATTCACCTAATTCACTTAGTTTCCTTCTTTATATTCAAGTCATTCACCCATTGTTTTAGATTTTGGAGAGTGTCAAATGGCCACATTAAAAGACCAGTCAATTAGTTGTTTCAAATGAAGAAATTCTGTCTCTTGAGAATTCCAGTCGTTATACTGTTAGTATCTTCCTTTTGAATAATTTAATCGCTGTAGTATTTTTAAAAGATGAACACCCTTCTTTTCATCATCAAACTTACTCCTTTTCATGTATAACTAAATATAAATTAACTGACAATATTCCACCAACAAAATTATTATGAAGCAAAGACAAAAATGTTTTGGGTATAGCACATCATACCCAGTGGTTGCCCTAATTCTGAATTTAGCATAAGACTGAGCTAGAATTAGTCTGATCCCATATAACTCTATGGACTCCTCTTTATGCTTTCATATTGATAAGACTAGTTCAGACTTTTAGGAACTTAGGTAGAAAATTCATTTTTATTTATTTCCTCCTCATTGCTCATTGGTAACATTTTCCCCCTAGAATACACAGTATATTCTGCCTTTTCAGAAACTCTTGTAAGAAATGTTCTTATCAGCTCAATACTGAATTTTATGATGAGGAGGAATTTCAGATCACCCTCTCTATCTCTCCTCCGTAAAATCTCCCATCTCACCCAGAGAGCACTTCCTATCTCCCTGATTCCACAGGGACAATCATATCAGAGTAAGACACTTCTCCAGGTTTTACTCTTCACAACATGATTTTCACTTTAGACATAAAATGATTTTATGATTATTCTTTTGGGTTCTGAATGACTGTTCTCCAGTGCTGGCTCTGACACCCTTCAAGGTTAGGAGTTTGGATAAAAGCTTTGTATACTTTAGTTTCCTCCAATCAGTGAATAAGGGTTTTAGTAGACGAATTCTGAAGCTTAAATCCTAAATCTTGTGACTTTTGTTGTCTTAGGGCTCATTAACATTCAAGGATGTAGCTGTGGACTTCACTCAGGATGAGTGGTGCCTATTGGACAATTCTCAGAAGGAACTGTACCTGGAGGTCATGCTGGAGAATGTGCAGAATCTACTCTCTGTGGGTAAGGGTCATTTTCACTGTTGACTCTGAATCTGCCATTAAAAAGGGAATGCCTTTATTCCAAGCCAGTTGTACAGGATTTAATACCAAAAGACAAATCTAACCATAGAAAATATCTGAGGAGGCAAAGAAGAGGAAAGCATGCACTGAGCTGGGGATTGGTATATAAAAGCCTCCCTATGGAAAACAACAATTAATAATTGTAATTCATCTCAGGTGCTTGAAGAGTTTAAAAAGGAATTCAAAAATGAAATGAGTGAAGTTGAAGAAAAATGTGGTAAATAAATGCAAGTATTACAAAAAGAAGAGCTGAAAAACCAAAATTGATTAAGTAGCAAATGAAGCATAAAAATCTAATAAAGAGGTTGGGGTTTTTTTTTGTTTGTTTGTTTGTTCTTTGAGTAGTGTTGACTTCCTGGGAAAAAATGGTAAAAAAATCCAATATAGAAAAGAGTTCCTGGAAATGTAAAATGGACCAAATGAAAAAGGAGGATCAAAAGGTTATGGAAGAAAATCTATCTTCCTTTTATAACTATAATTGAGCGTATAGAAACTAATGACTTCATGAGACATCAAGATGTAATAAAAGAAAATCAAAAGAATTTAAAATGAGAAGAAAATATGAAGTATCTGACTAAAAAAAAAACACACATGACCTGGAAAATAGATCCATGAAAGAAAATCTTAAGATTTATTAGACTACCCCTCCACCCACAATGTCCTAGATGTAATATTCTGTGGAATTATCAAATAAAACTGCCTCAGTATTCTCCAATCATGGATCAAAAGTGAAATGGAAAGAATCCACAGATCACCTCCTGCAGTCAATCCCCATATCACAACTCCCAAGAATATTATAGCCCAATATAAGAACTTTTATGCTAAGGAGATAGTATATCACTAAGCCAGTTAGAAACAATTTGTATATCATGGAGCTCCAATGTTAACTATACAGTTTCTGGGGAGTGGAGGAGTTCTATATTAAATGATCAAAATTTTTTGGAATATGATATTCTTCAAAGGCATAGAGACTGGGTTTATAACCATGAATTACCCACCCATGAAGATGGACTATATCCTTTCAAGGAGAAAAATCATTTAATAAATAAAGGGGATGTCCAAGCATTACTGATGAAAAGAACAGACTAAAGCAGAAACTTCTCCCAGTATAGTATCAAGGCAAACTCACTGCTAAACTGGATAATAGCTGCCGCAACACCAAGATGCCAGGACGCTAAGACGCTCAGCACGCTGCCAGCCAGAGCCACCTCTCCACAAAAGGCTGAGAAAGGAAATGACGTAAAATATATAGACCGTTTTTACATCATTTTCCTGTGTCTCACATGTACCAGTGGTAGCTTAAGCTTGAGTTAGGAGAACCCAGTGTTCTGTCAGTTGTTTCTGATTTGAGATTTGTCCTTTGCTAGCACTTGTCTGTCATAAGCCATCCTCCTAAGTACTTAATCCTTACTTAGCGGTGTAGACATTCCTGTTTTTGTTAGACTAAGTAGAGTAGAGTAATCTAAAGGTCACAAAACCCATTTCACATATTCAAGTAGTCATTTAGATAGTAAAGGTAAGGGTACTGTTATTTCCATAACAACATGGAAATAAAAGAACAAAATATAAAATTAATTCACAGTTAATTCTACCTAGTCTAGTGAGTTTTTTCTAATTCCTCTTTCATTCTAATCTCATTCTAGATGATGGGAATAGAAAGAAAGGGAATCAGTATTTCAGAATATCTGTTCTATATCCTCTACTTGATAAAGTTGTTCATAATTGTCATTAATTTCACAATACCCCTTTGAGTTTGATACCCTCATTGACCTCAATTCACAATTGAGGCAAATGAGGGAAACAGTGGTTAAATAACATGCTCAAGAGCACCCATTTACCATCTCTCTGAGGCTGGATTAAACTTGCTTTTCTGACTCCACGTTCTGATCTCTCATCCCTTCACTACCAACTACCATTAATTTCTGTGTAATGGAGGTTGCAGAATGTACCTATTCCTCTATTATAGGAGATAAGGATGGAATTTTCTGATTGCAAATGTTTTCCATGATATTCACCCTCGTGCAAATATCCCAAGAGTGAATCAAACAGACGCCATTCTATAGACCTGAAAATAAGGTCATGAAAATAATGACCCTTTCCGTTTATATAGATCTTTTCATTCTTATGCCCAGGTCTTCCAGTTCCTAGAGAATATTTGACCTCTTGTTTTCAGCAAGGGGAAGCACCATGGCTGCTAGAGCAAGAAGTCCCCAGGAGCTCCTGTCCAGGTGAGTGAGGTGAAACCAGGTGTATCAGGGCTGTTATCCCAAAGCACTTTAATCTGTTAGAGTTAAGGGAGTGTTAGACTTGGTCACTCACTGGCAGACCAATGTTGAATCATGCTGTTCATTTTCTGAGAGATGGATGAGAGGGACTCAAGTATAAGGAGATCATAAGACATTATATATTGTAATCATAAAATGAGATGAATAATTTGTATGTGTGCACTAAATGGCATGAGATCATTTTTCCTTTTCTTAATTTTTAAAATATTTTCCCATGTTTCCATGATTCATTTTCTTTCCAACCTCTCTTCCGTCCCTTCTCCCAGAATCAACAAACTATTCCACTGGATTATGTATAAATGTTATCACTTGATAACCTATTTTTAGATTTGTCATTTTTGCAATAGAGCAATCTTTAAAAACCAAAATCACCCTCATCTCATGTACTGTGGTGAAAATTTATCAGACCAGTACACAACTCTCAGCTAAATAATAGGTTTATTGAGAGCGGGCAAGTTTCACAGTAAACGTAGACTCTAGTCAAGATCAGAACCAGAGACCCCGAGCTATAGGAGACCACCTTTTTTATGCCAAGAAATCTGATGACACAGTGACAGTAAATACAATCAAAATTAAAATTGAATGGATGCCAAATCTTTGACATGGACATTTCTTAATGATGGAAGTGCTGATTATGTTAGAAAGTATAAAAAAAATTCGCTATGGGTCGATATTGTCTCTTATTAGAGGTGAGCTTTCTAGGGACTCTGCATGAAGGGGTTGGGGGCTAATTGTTTTTCTGTTGACAAGTATTATGAAATACTAGGAGTCAGCTGTTCGGTGCCTCTATGAGTATCTTCTTATAAAAAAAAAAAAGAGTACTTCCCCACCCCTATCTAACTATCTTGTTATACGAAAACAGGCATGTGGTGGCCTAAGTGGAAACTTGGGTTATAGTATTACGGTTAAAATGCCTGTAAACAAGATTTTATACCATGTTAAACCTCATTTTGTTTTTAGCTAATATTTAAAATTCTCATAAAGCAAACTATATTATTTGAATATTAAGACTCATGATTATATTATTTAAGTAATCATAAAGAATGATACTATTATAATCATAAAAGAGGAATGGGGTTTCACACAGTACATATATATGTACAAAATAAAAATATGACTTATCACGTATGTATGTATATATATATATATATATATATATATATATATATATATATATATATATATATATGTGATAAGTCATGTTTTTATTTTGTGTTTTTACTCTCTCAGTTCTTTCCCTCAGTGTGGATAGCATTCTTTCTCATTAAGTCCCTCAGGATTGTTCTTTATCAAATCATTGCTACTAGTAGTAGAGTCCATTACATTGTATCGTTCCACAAAGGTTCATGTTCTGCTCCGTGGATCTGCTCATTTCACTTTTTATCAGTTTATGGAGGTTCTTCCGGTTGATATAGAAATCCTCTAGTTCATAAATCCTTACTGTACAAGAGTATTCCATCACTATCATATATCACAATGTGTTAAGTCATTGCTCATCAACAGACACCCCCCCTCCCCCCATTTTCCAATTTCTTGCCACCAAAAAGAGTTGGGATGTGAGTATTTTTGTACAACCTTTTTTTACTAACTCTTTAGGATACAAACCTAGTAGTAGTATTTCTGTATCAAAGGGAATGCATTCTTTTGAAGCCAGTTGTACATTATTCTAAATTGAATGGCATAATGTTTTTGTGTGTTGGAACAGTTAAATTTTCCTTTTATAATATATATAGAGAAGAACAACATTCTATTTGTATTGCATTTTGAAAATTAGTAGAGTTAAAAAAAATGAAATTAATTTTCTACTTAGCATACAAAATTTACCCAAAATGACCATGTGATAGTTTATCCAAAATGATGAGAACAGAGCATATTCACAAAATTATAGCAATAATGGATGAATGACTTTTTAGGAAAGATTGAAAGGGCAGTGGAGAAAGATTGTCCAACATGGAGGACAAAGCATACTCAGGCACAGGGTTTGGGTTATAGTCTGGCTACAAGGAAGTTATTCAGATCATTCCTTCATTCTTTACTCATGATAGAGTTGTGAACTTTGATGAATATCTTTGTCCTGCCTGTCTCATAGGTGCATTGTGATATTTCATTGTTATTATATGTCAAATCTTTTTTATAATCATCCATCTTGCATATATAGCCAAAGGGTGTATCCAAAGACTGCTTGTTTAAGTTTAAAAACTCCTTTTTGCCTAGGGAAATAGAATAAAAATAAGTTTACTTTCTGCCATCAGAGGAAAGAACTTATGTTATTCTGATGTGTTTCTGTGTGTCCTTTCTTCTGTGTTTATATCTTAATTTGTTTTCTTCAGAGGCAGAGACTAATTTTGAAGTGAAGGGGTTTTCTACAAAACAGCAGATTTTTGTGGAAGGATCTGACCCCAAAAGATGCATGAATGAGGGTTCCTGTGACTTCATTTTGAGAGAAATCTGTGACTCTGATATCAAGATCAATAAAAATGTAAAGAGTGAATGTGAATGTGATGACCCTTCAGAGAAATTCAACCAATATTCAGTCCTAAATCAACATGTGACATTGACCTCTGGAAATGTCTGTTGTCAGGATACTCAATACAGCAAATGCTTTCCTGACGAAGTACGACTTTTTCAGTGGAATGAGAAACCTTCTGAAAAGCCCATGTATCAAGGTAACCTAGGAGGAATAGGCTTTGGCTGCACTTTAGACTTCATTAGATATCCAAAAAGTAAATGGGTAGAGATAGTTTCTGTGAAGGATGAAGGAGGGAAACCTTTTAGTCAAAACTCTGATCTTGCTGCATATCAAATAATTCATTCGGGAGAGAAACCTTATGAATGTAAACAATGTGGAAAGGCATTCACAAAGAGGAATCATCTCAGTACACATCAGAGAATCCACTCTGGAGAGAAACCTTATGAATGTAAACAATGTGGAAAGGCATTCACACAGAAGAGTCATCTCAGTACACATCAGAGAATTCACTCTGGAGAGAAACCTTACGATTGTAAACAGTGTGGAAAGGCTTTCACACGGAGGAGTCATCTCAGTACACATCAGAGAATCCATTCCGGAAAGAAACCTTATGAATGTAAACAGTGCAGAAAGGCTTTCACAAGGAAGGGCAGTCTTGCTGCACATCAGAGAATCCACACTGGAGAGAAACCTTATGAATGTAAACAGTGTGGAAAGGCTTTCAAATGGACAGCCTCTCTTGCAGCTCATCAGAGAAGCCACAGTGGAGAGAAACCTTATGAATGTAAACAGTGCAGAAAGGCTTTCACACAGAGGGGCAGTCTTGCTGCACATCAGAGAATCCACACTGGAGAGAAACCTTATGAGTGTAAACAATGTGGAAAGACTTTCAAATGGAAAGTCTCTCTTGCAGCACATCAGAAAATCCATGCTGGAGATAAATCTTATGAATGTAAACAGTGTGGAAAGGCTTTCACACAGAGGTGTCATCTCAGTACCCATGAGAGAATCCACTCTGGAAAGAAACCTTATGAATGTAAACAGTGTGGAAAGGGTTTCACACAGAGGGGAAATCTTGCTACACATCAGAGCATCCACACTGGAGAGAAACCTTATAAATGTAAACATTGTGGAAAACCTTTCAAATGGAGAGTCTCTCTTGTAGCACATCAGAGAATCCATACTGGAGAGAAACCTTATGAATGTAAACAGTGTGGAAAGGCTTTTACGGGTAGTAAATATCTTGTTGCACATCAGCAAATCCACACTGGAGAGAAACCTTATGAATGTAAACAGTGTGGAAAGGCTTTCATACAGAGGAGTTATCTCAGTAGACATCAGAGAATCCACTCTGGAAAGCAACCTTATGAATGTAAACAGTGCGGAAAGGCTTTCAAATGGAAAATCTCTCTTGCAGCACATCAGAGCATCCATACTGGAGAGAAACCTTATGAATGTAAACAGTGTGGAAAGGCTTTCAAATGGAAAGTCTCTTTTGCAGCACATCAGAGAAACCATACTGGAGAGAAACCATCTGAATGTAAACAGTGCGGAAAGGCTTTCACACGGAGGAGTCATCTCAGTACACATCAGATAATCCACTCTGGAAAGAAACCTTATAAATGTAAACAGTGTGGAAAGGATTTCACACAGAGGAGTCATCTTGCTTTACATCAGAGCATCCACACTGGAGAGAAACCTTATAAATGTCAACAGTGTGGAAAGCCTTTCAAATGGAAAGTGTCTCTTGCAGCACATCAGAGAATTTACACTGGAGAGAAATCCTATAAGTGTAAACAATGAGGAAAGGTTTTCAAATGGGATCAGAGAATTCATACTGGAGGGAAACCTTATGAATGTACACAGTGTGGAAAGGCTTTCAGACAGAGGAGTTATCTCAGCAGACATCAGAATCCACACTGGAGAGAAACCTTATGAGTAAACAGTGGGAAAGGTCTTTCAAATGGAAAGTCTCTCTTGCAGCAGGTCAGAGAAGCCACACTGGAGAGAAACCTTATTAATGTAAACAGTGTGAAAAGGCTTTCAAATGGAATGTCTCTCTTGCAGCACATCAGAGAATCCACACTGGAGAGAAACATCATTTATGTAAAGTGTAGAAAGGCTTTTACATGTAGCAGCTCACTTGCTACACTTCAGCTAATCCACAATTGATAGAAACCTTTTGAATGTAAACAATGTGGAAAGGCTTTCACAAAGAGGAGTCATCTCAGTACACATCATACAATCCACTCTGGAAAGAACCCTTATGAAAGTAAACAGTGTGAAAAGGCTTTCACATGGAGGAGTCACCTCAGTAAACATAAGAGAATCCACACTGGAGAGAAACCTTATGAATGTAAACAGAATGGAAATGCTTTCACACACAGGGGTGGTCTTGCAGTACATCAGAGAATCCACACTGAAGAGAAACCTTATGAGTGTAAACAATGTGGAAAGGCTTTTAAATTGAAAGTCTCTCCTGCAGCACACCAGAGAATCCACACTGGAGAGAAATCTTATGAATGTAACAGTGTGGGAAGGCTTTCACACAGAGGAGTCATCTCAGTACACATCATACAATCCACTCTGGAAAGAAACCTTATGAATGTAAACAATGTGGAAAGGCTTTCACACAGAGGATCTCTTGTAATCCATCAGATAATCTACACTGGAGAGAAGAAACCTTATTGTATCGGACAAAATCATGCAATATTCTATGACATATATTGATTAGTATTAGTAATGTTAGATTGGAAACTTCGTTTAAAAAATTAGTGAAAGTTAGGTATCCTTCTCAAGGGAGATACAAATCTCTCCTTTTGAAGAGTAGAGAAATTTCCCTCCCCTTCATCAACTTTTTATAGATACATAATTATCCGGCTTTTCACTTTTTTCCTAATGTAGCCAAAACTTCCCCATTTTAGTCCTTTAAAAAATTTTAATTAATGGATTAAGATGTTAGATTGCCATTCCCATGTGAAATGTCTTGAAACATGCAACTACAATCTTAACTCTGTGTCCTAAATGTTTCAGTTTAAAAGGCCTTGGCCATGTCTAAATTCTGGCTTAACTTAAAAATTTCAAACTTAAGAAATGCTCCATGAGATCAATATGCTGGGAAACTTAAGGAGGATAAGAAAAGATAAAGAAAATATAACATTCAAAGACGTATTTTAAACAGGTAGTGAATGAATAGAAGGGGTACATTGTGTTAATTTCTGATATATTTTGAGTTCATTTGTATATCCATGGACATTCCTGTTGAGTCAACCACTCAGAGCAGTGCCCCTGTCCTCTCCCTTTTCCTAATAAAAGCTGTATATTTTGCTGCAAGTATGTCATCCAGTCTCCTCTCTACTCATTTGAACAAGGATGTAGACCCATGTTCCACTCCAAACATGAATGTCAACAATGTGAAAAAGCTTTCCCAAAGATGGGCAATCTTTCTGGACATATTCTTTTTGCCAAGAGTGGATTGGGGTTCCTGGATTTTGTTTGCTTTTTAAGCTTCTGTTTTGCAGGGATTCATCTTTGTAATATCTTCCCTTCCTAGGCAGAAGCCCAGGTGAGTGCAGGTAATGATAATCTTTATATAGAGAGGTTTAAAGCATTTTGCCCTGAAGCTACATTTCCTGCCCCTTCTGCCTTGGCTGTATCCAGCCTTGTTTCTTCCCAGGCTCCACATTCTTCAGCCTTGGGTCTCAAGTCTCGCTGCCAATGCCTTACATTGCCCTCTGGGATAAGTCTGTGGTGCCTTCAGCGAAGCCCTGAGAATTCAGAGATTTCTTCGGTCCTCTCTCTGACTGGAATGGCAGGTGGTATGGGGCATATGTGACCAGCTTATGTTCTGATGAGTGCAGTTTTGCCCTCATATATAGTGTTAGTATCCCGAGACACTGCCTACCTTTAAGGCTTCATCCCTTTGGAAAGCCCCTTTGCTCTTCTGGTTTTGATTTCTGTCCTTTTGAGAGACTCCAGAACAAAGCTGTTATTCCTAGCTTCCCATAGCCATGTAGTGGCTCCCTTTCATTCAAGAAGGGAAACAAGACATCCCTGGCACCAGGAAAAAGGACTTTTTCCCAAGGAGGACTTGTCAGTGTCCAAGATCAAGAGACAAGGACATTCTATAACAGGGTCAGCTGGCTATTAGCACTAACGTTCAACTTCTGGGGAGACAGTGAAGCCACTTTACTGTGCACATTGCAGCTTCTCTTATGAAAGCACTCATGACCATTCCTGGTCCAAGGTTTACATTTCCCCATGCCTAGTGGCTTGAGCTGCTAGACCACCAAAATGGAAAATGTAAAAATTCACTGTCATCTCAAATCCCCACCTGATCATCTATTTGGGGGAACCCTTTCATGACTTTAAAACCTTAAAAAAAACTAAAAATTTTATTGTTCCCTCATGGTAATCCTGCGTCAGAGGAGGTGAAGGGGGCTACCGGAGCTACCATGGTGTGGGGCTACACGAACTGCACTGATTTTTGAGATCAACCTCTCTTTTGCCTTATCTTAAGTGGCCAGGCAGCAAAATTTATTGCCATTCCAAGAACAAGAACTGGTTTAGCTCCTAAGATAGCAGCATTTCAAGAAGGCCCAGCCTATAAATGCTGCCCAGGACACTGAGGTTGGAGGTGACAAAGATGTATGGTCAATCATCATCTATGAAGACACCCATGAAAATAAAGAAGGTAAAGAGACAAGGCTAACCTGTAATCTAGGTATCATGGGTTTTAGGTGAGTACTGAAGGCAAACTTTTTCCTTTTTTTCCCCTAAAAATGTCATCACCAATCCTGCCTGGCAGTTCATCCCTGGAGGTCATTATGGTGTGGAAAGCCATTCCAGTCTCTATAAAATGGGAATATGTGGCTCATGGAATCACTTCAGTATTTTCTAGTAGAACATTAGGATGTCTACAATGTATTGCTTATTAATGTGATTCAAAAGGGTTTTATCCCTAAGAGGAGGGTGTGAAGATTGGATTTAGCTCTCCCCTGATTATAACAATGAAGGTACTTAGCTCTTTTATAGTGAAGATGAAATTTTAATCCCAATCTATTTTTAGATAAATAGGACAGTCCTGGAGAGAGGGTCTTCTGTGATTGGTAGAAGTGAACTTTAGGGGAGGTGAATCAAGAGAAAAAGATCTTTAAATAGAGGACCATAGAGGCCAGAGGAGGTAGGATCTAAGAACTCTAACTCGGAGTTGGACTGGAGGTTCTTTATCTTGAGCTTGGAGTGAAGACGAGTCACTCAGAGGAGAGGCTGGAAGACAGACACCCGGACTTGGCTTTGCAACTTGACCCTGGAGGAGCATATGCAGGAGATCTCAAACTGCTTTCCTTTTAGATGGTCACCTTGGTGAGTGAAAAGCTGACTTAGTTTCCCTGCCCTTCTGGAGGTGTGAACCTCTGAGAAAGGCCCATCGTCTTGAGACTCTTTTCCCTGATTAGGACTTTAGAATTTCTACCTGGCTCAGAGGCAGCTGAAGTTTTCTCTCTCCCTTCATCTCATTCCCTAATATCTTTGCTCTCTTGTAAAATAAACAACCATAAATTCAGTTTACTTTAGTAATTCATTTGGGGATTTAGTAATCAAATCCCTGACGACCACCTATTTGATTTTCAGTCCAACCACAAAAGAATTTCACAATTATTTGGCTGACCACATTGGTTATGACGATATACCCTCAATCTTCTTCGCTTTTCTAAACTTTTCCATTACCATCAATATCCCTATGTCAGCTTTTAATAGCTTATTTTGAATTTGAAAAATCTGCTGAAGATGTAAGATTGCTGGTTCCAATTCTCCCTTGTCCTAGCTCAGCTTGAGTATAATTCAAGTCGACTAGAAAGTGTGGAGTTGAGTTTGGGGAAGATCATAGCTTTAATAAAAAAGAGTAAAATGTATTTAAAACCTCCCCAGTGTACTAGCGACTTATCTCTCTATACTTCCTCATCATGAGGATCTCTGTCCCACCCTGCTCTACACAACATGGCTCCTAGTTCGCAAACCATCCCCTCCCATACCCAACTTATTCCTTCCCCTATTACCCAACCCACTTCTCCCCCCACCCTGCCCATGCCTCCTGCCCCACCCCTTGTGTATCCTCCCCAGCCCCTGCCCCTTCTTCCTTTACCCTTCCTTCCCACCCTTTCCTATACTGCTCCTACCTTTCATCCTTCTGGCATGATGGGCCCACAACCTTTCCCCTTCAGCTTGTCTACTCCTTTCCCTTCTCTTACCTACCCCATTGAAAATGGAACATAAAGCCTAGAGACAGAAACACGAGAAAATTCAGATAGAAGTTTGTTCCCTTTAAGGGAAATTCCAACTTTCAATAAAAAAATGGGAACTTGGTATCTATATGCCATGGTCAGGGTCCAGCCCCACTCGCAACTCCAGGGTTCCCAACAGGTTGCGAACTATCAGTCAAAATAAATAAAATAATAAATAACAAATGGAAGACAGCTTAATCCTTACTGCTATGGGATTGCTTTGCATCTCAACTGCTTCGCTTTCCCAATGTCTGATCTTTATTTTTATACCCATTCTCTTGGCATGCAAATACACAAAATCAAAGAGAGATAATTGGAAAAGTGATACATTAACTTTTACCAAATCACTTGATTAACATTCTATATTTTTGTATTGTGATTACAGACAGAATACAATATAAATGATTTCGTTACAGGTGGCTTACTAGGTAGTTTGATTTGTGTAATTGAGTCACTGAAGCATATTGAAGCGTAGTGTTCCTGTATTGTACCTGTACATATTATATGGGCCTCTATGATTGATTTGTGTGCTGTCTTTATGAGAAAGTTTTTGGCTTGGCCTGTAGCTGCGGTTTTGCTGGGAATTATATGCCTAAGTAAAAGTTAACCCACGATAGTCTTTTGGGATTGGGTTTGTGGGTCTGATCTTTTGGTGATGTTTTGGAGAATTAGGATACATGTGTTTATTTTTTTTATGGTAAGTGAATCAGTTTATTCAAAAACCACAACTATAACATTATTCAGGTCAATTGAAGGGAGATTAACTCCTTTTTCACAGCATTATTTGTTCTAATTCAAGAATGGAATCCTCTTTTATACTGCTAGCATCTTGGCCACTGATTGTATTACACTTACTCATTCAATCAAGGAAAAACCAAAACCAAACCAAACCAAACCAAAAGAGCATCCCCAACCCCAGGTTTTTGACAAAGAAAAAAAAGCAGGGGTCTGCCTCATCACAGAATTCATCTATACAGCATGGATTGAAAGGGATATGGTAGGATATAAGATTCTCCAAAAGAGAACCAGACTACCTTCAGAATCTAAATTTTATACTTTATAGGAAGAGAAATGTCATTTCCTTATAAACTTAATTTTGCTTGAGCTATATAAAAGAAGATGTGCCAGGAATCCAGTTTTGAACTGGTAACAAATTAGATTCTGGTGAAGAGCAAAGCCTAATTTGAGGAGAGGAACTGCATGGGACTGGGCATTTTCAGAAGAGTAAAAATCTAACCATAAAAAAAAAAATCACAGGTACTTTATTTTAACAAGCTGACTGGAAATGTTACGGAGATGGGAACATAATCAACATTCAAATTACCAATTGAACATATAATATTGCTAACTGATTATGTGTGATATTGCACCCTTCTAAAAGGAAACAGCAAGCCCGACATTTTAAAATTCATTTTCATAAGAGAATCTAAAAATTAGGTCCTGGTATACTTTTTCTAAAAGTGGTCACAACTGAGACCACCAAAAAAGGGAAAGTATAACAGCCACCTGAAGAATAAAATGATCTTTGTATTATTAAGTATATTTGGAGGGAATTAGGGGAGAGAATAATAAATGCTTATAATTGATGCATCCTTAGCATTCAGTGTGCACAGCAAATACAAGGAAAGAAACCAGTGTACAGTACTAGTACTGCTTAAATAACACACAAGATTATACAATGCAGCATAATTAACACTACACACATTCTCATTACATGCTGGTATTTAGGACCTCACACATACATTATGCTACCACACCCTCACACAAATACTTGCATACCTGCAATCACACATGGATATATTACCATCAGACTCACGCTCATTCATTTCCACTCACAGTTTCTGAAGGCTCTATATAAGGTAGAGTGCTATAGTTTGGAGCTACCACTCTTTATAAAAGCACATGCTAAGATCACATCCATGGTAATCTTGCAGCAACACTTGGAATGATCACACAAAAACCAGGGAATGTTAGTGCACACACAAAATTAAGCTAAAGAAAAGTCTCTGGAGTTCCAATCACACTGTTAGTATAACAATCCCATAATTATGACAACTAATTGTATGTAAGCTTTATAATTAATTAAATCACACAGTGCAAAGAAAGGTCCATTGACCCTTTTGGTAAGGGGAAGGCTGGAAGCCAGACAGGTAAATTCAATGAAGAGTCCATATATACATGTGATGAGGAACACCCAAACTAAATTTGTGCTCTTAGATTGGTCATTCTGAATCACGATGTACTTCCGATGCATCAGCTCGACAAATTGGGCAGGTACAATTTGCCTTAAGCCATTTATCAACATACTTGGCATGGAACTCATGGTTACAGGGTAAGACTCTAAGTAGCTGCCTTGACTCAAAATCACACATGCATACTACGCACAAAGTCTGCTCTGACTGGTGGTTGATAGGATTGAACCGGTAAGAAGGAAGCTATTCGGTATCTGCTTTTGTTAATCCACGTGGCTTAGCTTCTAGTCATTCTGCCAGATTTAGTAATGCCTCATAATTTTCTACTTCTCCATCTACTCCATCCAATTCAAAGCTGAAGGCTGGACCTATTGCAGGTGGCACTGGAAGCATTGATAGTACATATGGTAGGAGACTGGGATGATAAGGGGGAGGCGGTATTGGTTGCTGGGATTGATATCTACTATGTCCTGTAAGTCTTCGAGGCATAAATGGAGGATAAGGTACTCCAAAAGATACCTCCTGGTGCAAAGGATCGTGTATTAAGAACTGGAGAAGGGCTGATGGAGGTAATGTTGGAGGATGGGCCGATGCAGGATAAGTAAAGCCTCCTACAGGAAGGTGTTCTCCCAAGAGTTCAACTTAATTTTCTATCCTCTGTAATGGCGATTGTGATTGCTGTGTTTGGAAGGGTACAAACTGGCCAGGTGGTGGCAAATGAGGAGGAGGATGTGGAGAAAGGTGAGGCGGATGTAAAAGAAATGGATCACTAGAAATAAGAGGTGGGAATGCAGCATATGGTACTGGCAAGTGCTGAACTGAACATGCCTGAAGCATTGGAGGAGGCACACTACAGACTGGGAGGTGCTGTCCACTGAAAACCACAGAGCATCCTGGAACCTGCTGTATATTACAAGCAGGGATGTGCTGACCAGTACAAAGTGGAATCCCATGTGGAGCAACAGTTGTTACAGTATAAGAAACTGGGACTGTGCCTTGATGAAGCTGTTCATGTATGTCAACCATCACTGCATTCTGCTGTGGTGGGTGAGCAGTAGGATGCAACATACGTGGGGATACATTCGAAGGATGGAAGGCTCGGGGTTCCTCTATTGCTTGCTGCTGTCCATATGAAAGATGGTGATAGATTTCATCCTGACTAATGGAATTATGTTGAGAGAGACGATCCCTCCTTCCTCTCTGGCGCCTAACAGGAGGACTTCTGTTGCGTGCAGGTGTGTTGCATCATTCCCCTGAGAAATGATGCTGATTGGGTCGAACTGAAGGAGGCTGCCTATTTGATGTCATCTTCCATGGTTGCATTGGTGGTGATGGGGCTGGAGATGCTGTATAATCAAAGACTGAATGAGAAAGCCTCTGTCTCTTGGGACTTGGACTGTCTTCACTCTGGAAGAAAGCTTTGAAGTGGGCATCCTCTTGAACTGTAATATCCTGATCACTTGGGATAAGAGGGAACAGGCTCTGAAGTCTCACCCTTTCACAAATCACCTTGTTAGGATGGCCAGGTAGAGGTGCTGAATTGGACCTGGGAGAGATCTGCGGTGGAGATGCCACCCCTGAGAGCAGCTTCTCCGGCTTCTCTGCGCTCCGAGACCCCACAGTCCTATGGTCACGGCCACTTCCTCCGCCAGCAGCTCAGGCACCACTCTGCCTCCTCGGTCTCAGCTGGGGCAGCAGCAGCCTCCGCCTCCTCCACTCGGTTCCGCCTCTCGCCACCGCCGCCGAACCAGTGACCGCGAGGCTCAGCTGGCGCTTCCTTCCTCCCATCCCAGAAGTCACAACAGGAAAGAGCCGCTGAGACCGCGCTTCCCGGATTTGCTCACCGCCTCCTCGCGCCGTCAATCTCCCGCCCCCCTGCCCCGAGTCAGGCCGGCCGCTCACTCCTCACCCCTCAAACGACCGCTCCCAACCCTGACCGCCCTTGTACACAAACCCCACCATGGCAGGCGTCATGCTGGGTGACGGGGCACTATCCCCCCTCCCTGCTGCTGCCCTCTCACCTACCTGGCCTCCCTGCCCACCCGGCCCGCACTCTGAGCGCCAGCGTGACAGCCAAAAGCCGCACGGCCGCCGCAACCCAGACCAGGGTACATGTGTTTTGCTCTTGCATTATTTCTTTTGAGTCTAGGGGGAATAATAATCATGTCAATTCATAAATAAGTGGCATTGATGAAAGAAGTCATTCAAGAAGGATAAGGTGGGCAGTCATAGCTTGCCAAGGACCACTCTGTGGTCTCCTCAGCTACCACGTGTGACTCTGTCAAGGTGTTCTGGACTGGTGGCCCCCAGTATCTATAAAACAACATACACCTTTCAGTCCTGAGGATTTAAATAAATTCAAGGATGACCTTCCCTCATTTGAGGAAGAGCCAATATTAATTATAAAAAGATGGGAGAACATATTCAAAACTTTTGATCTGACTTGGATAGATGTTGAAAATTTATTAGAAAAATTTCTGATGAACAAAAATGAAGTCATCCCTTTGTATAATCAGAATTGAGGTAGGGGAGCAAATTATTGGCCAACTGAATATCTACATTGGAACCCCAAGGTTGAACCAGATTTTACAAAACTAAACCAGGCCAGAGAAGCATTATTGAGAGTCATGAGAGCATGCTTTAATAGACCAGATTCATGGTTTAAATTCAAAAGCACCAAACACGAAATAGATGAGACTCCTTCCCAGTTTATGGACAGACTTATTGGTGTATGGAATATGTATGTGGACTTTGATGTATCCAGAGAAAGAGACATTAGATAAATACATAGACAATTTGTTAAAAATTCTTGTTCAGTGGTAAAAGACGGCTTTAAAACTAGCTGCCTGAACTGGGACTCTTTGGACCTTGAAGAACTGAGGGCAGTAGCAGTCTATGTTTATAAGGGCCATATAAAAAGGCGTGAGGAAAACAGTAAATCAATGGAAGACTTACAGAAATAAATTGAAATGTTAAGAAAAAACCCCTGAAAAATAAGGGAGAGCCCATAACCCCTTTTCAGGAATCCACAGATAAATCAATAACATGCCTTTACTGTGGCAAAAGAGGCCATGTAATGATAATCTGTAAAAACTGGCTATGGGAAAAAAGAAATAATAAAAACTTTAGAAATAACAACTATAGAAATGATTATAATAATGATCATAGAAATCACAACTTTATAACTGATAGAAATAACTATAATGACTATAGGAATCAAAATTTTAGAAATCAAACTTATAGAAATAGAAATTGGGAAAATGATAACTCAAACCAACTAACTCCACAATAGTATAACTTAAGTGGAGCTCGTTCAGGGTGCTACTAACCCTCCACAAGGGGCAGAAGGTGGTGCTTCTTAGATTATTATTGGTTTTTTTGTATTAACTTTTAATTTTTGTCTTCCCTCCAAATAGTAGCAAAGAAGAAATGGATTTTTTTAATACAGTACCTCTGCAACTGATTATATCTTCTGTTAATAATGAATAATTGACTACATTGATTGTATTTAACTATTGATTATGATAAGACTTAGCTATTGATGGATCTGTACTCTTTTATTGCACTTTATTTGTGCCATGAAGCATTTTATTTTTTTTTCTTTCTCTCATTTTTTTGCATTTGAAGCACATGTAATTGTATTGAAAAGATTTTCTTTTAACTTTTTGATTTTTGCAGGAAGCTAAATATCCATTTGCTGAGCATAAAAATGCATACCCCAAAAAGCTTTAGACCATGGAAACCTACCATTTATTGATAAATGTTATGGGACTATGATTTATGATTGTGTCTGATTCTAGGAGATGGAATTAAAAAAAAAAAGGAGCAAAGACTTTTTCCACATAATGCCATAGAAGCACAGATTTAATCTGAAAAGTGCCAAAAGAGCACACAGGCAAAAGGAAACCAATCCATTTGGGACTGATGAACTTCTACGCCAATACGAAAGGACTTGAACTGAGTGTGAAACTTGAGGTCGCAGTGCTTTGCATATTGTAAGACACAGGACTCCTTGAACCACACTCCGTGTAAAATACTTGTAAAATCACATAATTATCTCAGTAGATGCAGAGAAAGCCTTTAACATGGTGCAGCACTCATCCCTATTGAAAACCCTACAAAGCATAAGAATCCAAAGGCCTTTCCTAAAAATAATAAACAGTATATATCTAAAACCATCAGCAAACATCATTTGCAATAGAGATAAATTAGAAGCCTTCCAAATAAGATCAGGAGGGAAGCAAAAATGCCCATTATCACCTCCATTATTTAACATTATACTAGAAACACTAGATGTAGCAATTAGAGATAAAAAAAGAAATTGAAGGTTTTAAAATAGGCCATGAGGAGACCAAACTATCACTCTTTACAGGCGATATGATGATCTACTTAAAGAATCCTAGAGAACCAACTAAAAATCTAGTCAAAATAATCAACTTTATCAAAGTTTAAGGACACAAAATAAACTCACATAAGTGACTATATATATTTCCAACACATCTCAGCAGCAGGAATTAGAGAAATTCCATGTAAAATTACCTTAGCAATATAAAATACTTAGGAATCTATCTGCTGAGACAAACACAGAAACCATATGAACACTACTACAAAACACTCTCCACACAGTTAAAATTAGATCTAAACAATTGGAAAAACATCAATTGCTTATGGGTAGGATGAGCTAATATAAAAATGGCAATCTTACCCAAATTAATTTACTCATTTAGTGCCATACCCATTGAACTACCAAAAAAACATTTTTACTGAATTAGAAAAAAAAACCATGAAAAAGTTCATTTTGAAGAACAAAAGATCAAGGATATCCGGGGAAATCATGAAAAAAACATGCAAAGGAAGGAGGCCTTGCATTCCCAGATCTCAAACTATACTGTAAAGCAGTGGTCATCAAAAAAATTTGGTACTGGCTAAGTGACAGAGAGGAGGATCAGTGGAATAGACTTGGTGTAAGTGACCTCAGCAAGACAGATCCCAACATTTGGGACCAAAACCCACTATTTGATAAAAACTGCTGGGAAAATTGGAAGACAATATGGGAGAGATTAGATTTGGAACATCATCTCACACCATACACCAAGGAAAACTCAGAATGGGTGAATGACTTGTATATAAAGAAAGAAATAAGTAAATTAGATGAGCAGAGAATTCATCCATGGAGGAGGCTGCAGAGGCCCGAAGCCCCCTTCCCCCCAAGACCATGGGAGACAGGGAGGGTCCTCTGAGGGCTGAGGGGCGAGGCAAGGGAGGGTTGAGGTATAGACTGGCCTGAATAGAATTTGGGGTCAAAAAGTTTGGAGCTGACACCCGGGTCTGGGTCTTTTGGAGTCCAGACTCAGCCCTGACTGTGACACAGAACGGGAGGCTTAAACAAGAAGGGGAACATGGTAGGGGAGAGCTGGGAGAAGGTAGGGCTTGTGCTGGGGAGGGACAGGGACAGGAATAAGGAGGGGAGGCCAGGAAGCCCTTGCTGAAGATGACCCCCTGCCCTGGGAGAACTGGCCTGTAATGGAGAGTTTGAAGGCCTGAGGGGAATAGGCCTTCCTACTGGGGTAGGACAGGAGCCAGACTTATGTGGGTGGGACCAGGGGGTGACTGTAGGAAAGAGCTCCTCCCGGGCTCCTGGGGGAAGGCAGGCCTAGTGGGACCCCCCAGAGGGTGCTATACCCCCCTGCTGCCTCCCCTGTGGGCATGCCCACAATCCTCACTGGAGGCCTTCCCCTGTCAGCCTCCCTTTTGGGCTGCCTCCCAGCTCACCCTGACCAGGTCTAATGCCTGGAAGAAGGAGAGGCTAGAGTCCAGGGAAGGGGGGGGGGGTGGAGGTTCAACAAACCGATTAAGAGTAGGGCAGGCCATGGCCAGCCTAGGCCTTTGTATTCTTCCCTCCTGAGCCCCAGAGACAGCAGACTGGAATTCAGAGCATCATTGCGGGGCATGAGGCCAGCAAAGGAAGAATTGTCCAGGGAGAGAATCCCTTCCAGGGCCTTTAGCCCCTCAATGCCTGCTAGATCTTAGGGCCTGGAGTCAGGGAGGCCAGAGATCTCCCCCTGTGGGACCCTGGACAAGTTACTTTATCCCGCTTGCCTCAGTTTCCTCCCCTGTCCAATGGGCTGCAGGAGGAGAGGGCAAAGCCACCCAGCCTCTGCACAGAAAGCCCCAAAGGGGGGGAAGATGCAGCCAGACCAGAACAGTGAGCCCAGCAGCACTGCAGACAGACAAGCAGACGCCCCCAGACTGTCCTCTGTCCATCAGGGCTCAGAGTCTGGGCTCAGTGGCTGTGGCTGCCTTCTGTGGCCTCCCAATGGGCAGGAGGGGGTTCCTGAACCTCCCCCAGTTCTCTGAAGGGTCTTTGGGCCTTGTGGGCTAGGGGAGGTGCTGAAGGAGACCCTCCTCAGCTGGCCCAGGAGACCCCCGGGAAGCAGCTCTGTTTCCCCCTAGATCCTCTCTGGCCCACCTTCCTCACAGCCCTGGGCTCAGGCTCTTATTGTTTGGATTCCACAGTGGAGGAAACTGAGGCAAAGGCTGTGAATGTCCTTGGCCAGGTTCCCCCCCACTGGGGAATTGCATAATTGAAAATCTGTTTCCTTAATAAAATAACTACATTTCCCAGGAGGCACTGACTTCCTGTCACTATGTACTTCCTATAGATAGAGGATATTAGGCAGCAACATGGAAGGTCCTAGCTCTTTACTTCCTGTCCCCAGCTTGGTAGTGGTAAGGCAAGTGTTTGAAATGGCTGATCAGCCATGGGCACCTTTATTTGTATCTTCTTATTCCTTTATTTCTAATGATCGTTAATAAATCTCCTAAAATATAAAATTTTATAATTGAGATTTAACAAACTTTTACACAGTGTTTGAGGCCAAGTTTCAGCCTAAGTCTTGGGGGTTCCAGGCCTAGGAGCGCAGCACCTGAGTCACCGGATTCTTCCACCTGGGGAGAGGGTTGGCTTCTCCTTTAGGGAGCCCCAGGGGTCCCCCCATAGCAGAAGGATCAGCGGGATGTTCAGATAGATCCCTGGAAGAGGGGGACCTGAGCCTGGGCCTGGACTGTCAGCTTCTGCACCCTGCCTCAGTTTTCTTCTCTATCAGAACCAGTGATCCAAGACCCACCTCTACAGATCTGGGCGGGGGGGGGGGGGCAGAGATCCATTGATTGATCAATCATTCAGTCAATGAAGAGACACTTATTAGGCACCTGCTGTGTGCCAGGCTGTAGCCTGAGACAGCTTCTAGTCTAAAGAAGCAGCAGGGCTGGGCGAGAAGGGTATATGGAGGTGGGGGGAGAAGGCTGCAGCCCCCCAGTTTGTGGAACAATTCCTTTATGACCCCTCCCCCACTGAGCCTCTACTTGGAATGGCCTAGATAGGAGAACTCCATTTCCCAGAATGCCTGTTCCCTGACTTCTCCCTAGTCTCAGCTTCTGCCAAGCATGGCAGTGTCCAGGCATGCTGAAAACTCATGTGGCCCGTCTCAGCTCCTGGAAGGTTTGCTGTTGAGCTTCTAGGATCTTTGCTAGGTGAGAGGAGGAGGGGAGGGAGTCAGTGGTGCTGGCAGTGGGGCAGGGGGTCGGGGCTCCCTGGGGTTCCGTGCTCTGACAGCTGAGACTTTCTGCTCAGTAACTCCCGAGGAAGGGGAAGACCTGGATGCACCCTTTCTGGGTGAGTGAGCCTGGGAGTGTGGCCGAGAGCAGGTGTGCATGTGCAACAAGCAGAACTCAGACCTGTGTCTTTGCCAGGCCTCCAGGGGCGCCATCACTGCCTGTCCTCAGGGTGAGCTCCTGGGTCAGCCTTGGCTGCCTCCACATCCACTGTGTTCTGGGGATTTCCCTGCCTCGGTAGCTCCTGCCTATATGAGCCGGCCAGGTTCCAGCCAGACAGGCCCAGGCGCTGCCATTCATTCATTCATCTCCCGTGTGACATCTCTCAGAATCCCTAGAACTGGAGCTTTTGGGGGTTTCACTGACTTCAGGCAGCCATTTCAGGAGCTGGTCAGGGAGGACAGAAACCTGCCAGGACGGTGACACCATTTCAGAGCACGAGAGGCTCCCTGAGAATGAGGGAGCTGCCATGGCCAGTTTGGAGGTGTCAGTTTACAGTGTAGGACCACAAACGTCAGAGAAGCAAACCTGATGATCAGCTTTATGGGAATGAAGTGAACCCCAGCAAGCTCTCCTCCAGGGCACAGGCAGTGTGGAGGATGTTGGGCTCCCTTCAATGGGCAGCAGCTGCTGTGAGACACCAGCAGCCAGCAGGCTGAGTTGAGCAGGATGCTGTGGCTGTTGGTGGCCCAGAGTAGGCTTCAGAGGTTCAGGGCTCAGCACCCTCCTGCTTCCATCCTTAGAGGGAGGGACTCCCATCTGTCTGGGAGGGCATGTGTGAGGGCAAAGATGTCTTCTGAAAATGGCCGGAGTTATTCGAGCAGCATCCATTACCAAGGGCAGGACAGTAATGAGGGGGGAGTCGAGCTCTCCAAAGATCCCCTCCTCAAGGGTGATTTATGAATCTGAGATCTCAGGAGAGGGACTGAGTAGTGAGCTAACTAGAGGGTGGGGGGGGGAGGGCTGAGAGAGAGGGAGAGACAAAAGACCTGGGCTAGAAGAGAGAACTACCATTTTTCTATCTTTTAAGTCTTTTACCCCTGGTCTATTCAATTGATCTACCCTTCTATCTCTAAGCAAGTGCTATATTGTTTTGATGATTACTGCTTTTTTGGTGTAGTTTAAAGGTCTGGTACTGCTAGGCCACCATCCTTCACATTTTTCTTTTATTAGTTCCTTTGATATTCTTGATCTTTTCTCTCTTCCAGATCAACTTTAGTATAATTTGTTCTAATTTTATGAAAAAAGTTTTGGTGGTTTGATTTTATGGCACTGAATACGTAAATCAATTTAGGTAGGAGAGTCATTTTTATTATATTAACTGGTCTTCCTAATTTTTGTCATTTTAGATTTTGGAGAATGTTTACTAACCACATTAACTGACCAGTCAATTGTTTAAAAAGAAGAAATTCTGCCTCTTGAGAATTCCAATTATTACACTTTCAGTATCTCTCTTTGAATACTTTTATAGCTAAAGTATTTTTAAAAGATGAAGACCCTTCTTTTCCTCATCATACACTTCTTCCTGTATAAGTAAATATAAAATGAGTCACTGTATTCCAGTAAGAAAATTATCATAAAACAAAGACAATGTTTTGGCTATGGCACATCATACCCAGTTTTTGCCAAATTCTCAATTTAGCACAAGACTGAGAGTCTTCACATAGCTAGAATCAGTCTGATCCCATATAACTCTATGGACTCCTCTTTAGGCTTTCATCTAGAGAAGAGTATTTCACACTTTTAGGAAATTAAGTAGAGAATTCATTTTTCTTTGTTTTCTCCTCATTGATCACTGGTAATGTTTGTACCCTAGAATACACAGTATATACAACCTTCTCAGAAACTCTTCAAAAGGGCAGCTGGGTAGCTCAGTGGATTGATAGCCAGACCTAGATATGGGAGGTCAAAGTTCAATTCTGACCTCAGACACTCCCCAGTTGTGTGACCCTGGGCAAGTCACTTAACCCCCATTGCCTAGCCCTTACCACTCTTCTGCCTTGGAACCAGTACACGGTATTGATTCCAAGATGGAAGGTAAGGGTTTAAAAAAAAAAAGGAAAGAATCTCTTTTAAAAAATGTTCTCATCAGATCAACTCTGACTCTTGTGAGAAGGAGGCATTTCAGATCATTTTCTCTCTGTCTCCTCCACAGAATCTACCATCTCACTCAGAGAGCACTTCTCATATCCCTGATTCCATATGGAAAAGTATTTCAGAATAAGATACTTCTCCAGGTTTTACTCTTTAGGACATGATTTTCACTTGAGACACAAAATGATTTTGTCAATATTCCATTGTGTTCTTAATGACTGATCTCCAGAGCTGACTCTGACATTCTTCAAGATTAGGAGTTTGGGTAAATCCCTTGTGTGCTTCAGTTTCCTCCAGTCAGTGGATGAGGATTGTACTAGATGAATTCTGAAGGTTCAGCTCTCAATCTTGAGAGTTTTTTCTGTTTTAGGGGTCAATAGCATTCAAGGATGTGGCTATGGACTTCACCCAGGAAGAGTGGTACCTATTGGACCGTTCCCAGATGGAGCTCTACCTGGAGGTCAAGCTGGAGAATGTACAGAAACTAATCTCTGTAGGTAAAAGGGGAATTTCCACTGTTCACTCTGAATCTGCCATTCAAGGAATGTCTTTATTCCAAGCAAGATGTACATGATTTTGTAGCAAAAGAAAAATCTAACTAAAGACAATATCTGAGGAGAAAAAGAAGAGCAAGGCACATACTAAGCTGGGGGTTGAGATATAAATACCTCTTCATGCCAAACATCAATTAATAATAGTATTATTACTTTATTACTAAAAGGTGCTAGAAGAGTTCAAAAAGGAATTAAAAAATAAAATGAGTGAAGTGGAAGAAAAATGGGGAAAACAAATGAAAGTATTTCAAAAAGAAAATAAGAGTTGAAAAAGCAAAATTGTTTAAGTGGTAAAAGAAGAAGAGAAGTGCAATAAAGAAAAGAGTTTCATAAAAAGTAGTGTTGACTAAGTGGGGGTAAAAAAATCCAGTGTGGAAAAGAGTTTCAGAAAAAGTAAAATGGACCAAATGGAAAGGGAGGATCAAAAGGTATAAAAGTTAAAATTAAATCTCTATAATAAAAATATTACATAATAAGAGATTTATTAATGATCATTAGAAATCAAAGATGATACAAAATAAAGACCACGAGCCCATGGCTGATCAGTCAGTTAAAATACCCTCCTTACTACCACCAAGCGGGGTACCATAACTAAAGAGGTGGGTCCTTCTACATCCCCACGTAATAGCCCATCTACAGGAAGTAAGTAATGACATGAAGTCAGTGGGCTCCTGGGAAATGTAGTTTTTTTAGAGTTACAGATTTTCAGTTATACAAAGGTCATAGAAGAAAATCCCTTTTTTTTTAAATTAGAATTTGGCATAGGGTAGCTAATGACTTCATGAGACATCAAGAAACAATAAAATCAAAATAATTTTAAAATAAAAGAAAATATGAAGTATCTGAATGTAAAAACACCTGTTCTGGAAAATAAATCCAAGAAATACAATCTAAAATTTATTAACTATCCCCCTCCCCCCAAAAAAGTCTTGATGTCATATTATATGGAATTATCACAGAAAACTGCCTTGATATTCTGGAGTCGTAAGTTAAAAGAGAAATGGAAAGAATCCACAGCTTGTTTTCTGCAATAAATCCTAAAATGACAACTCCCAGGAATATTATAGACCAATTTAAGAAATTTCATGCTAAGGAGAAAGTACTGCATTAAGCCAGTAAAAAAACAATTCAGATATCATGGGGTCCCAGTGTTAATTATACAGGTTCTGGGAATTACTATATTAAAGGATCAAAATACTTGTGGTATGATATTGTAAAAGGCAGGGAGACTGGGTTTATAACCATGAATTATCCACCCATCAATATGGGCTACATTCTTTCAAGGAGAAAATTCATTATTTAATGAAAAACCGGGGGGAGGGGGAGGGTTTGAGGTCCTAGCAGTATTGTTGAAAAGGGCAGACCAAAACAGAAAAGGTGATGTCCCAATATTGAATTTAAGAGAAGTATGAAAAGGTAAATAAAAAAGAGAAAATTTAGAGGAGTCAAGAAGGTCAAATTTTCTACGTGTCTAGTGGAAAGATATTTATAACTTAAAATTGCTATTCTGATCTTAGTATTCAAAAGTATACTTAGACTGTAGTGTGAATTTCAAACTACTCAACCCTGTTCAAACCATTCTTTAGAGGATGGGATTTGGCTATTTCCTGATCAATAACAATAGAGATACTTGGAATGACAGAATCAGGTCTTGGAAACTACAATTTCCACCCTACTCAAGGTAAAAGGATTTAGAAAGGGCTTCAGCAAAGCTCAAGATTTAATTATTTGAGAATATGACCTTCAACAGACATGTGCAAAGGGGACAGACCCCTGGGAGGTCCTGGGTTAAGCTAGAGCCACCATTGGCACAGGTGAGAAACAGGAAATGAGGTAGAGGAGAGCGGAGGAGGCTGGGACTTCCTGTGTGGAGGGAGAGTGTGGTGGTGGGAGCCTAGGTGCTTGGAGTGGAGGCCCTGAGACTGTTTCTCCATTTTGGTCACGTGAGTGATAGGGACTGATCTCTTTTCTTTGCCTCAGCTATCCAAGGCCTTGGGCCTTTGGCCCAGCCTAAGCAGAGGGGGTATTTAAGCCCTATTCCCTTCTCTCCTCTCTCTCTCTCTCTCTCTCTCTCTCTCTCTCTCTCTCTCTCTCTCTCTCTCTCTCTCTCTCTCTCTCTCTCTCTCTCTCACCGTTCTTCCTACTGTTAGTAATTAAAAACTCCATAAAAGGTTGACTGCTGACTTGAGTTTTCATTTAGGAATTACATAGCTGAATTCCTTGGCGTCCTTAAATTAATATATATCAGTCTTTTAATGTGATTTCCATATCACATTGTGGCTGACCACACGGGAGTCTAAAGAATTCTCTCAATAAACTTCTGAATTTTATTGCCTTTTTACTCTTACCTTCTCACCACTTAGTCCCTTTTAACAGCTAACTCGGCTTAAAGACACAGCTGCTAGAACAAGTGAGTATAAAAAACTTTTTCTCTCTTCTCTTTTCTCCTTGAGTTAAATAGGAATCAGCAGTTTTTCTTTTTCTTCCCTTTAATCTTAAGGGGCAGCTGGGTGGCTCAGTGGATTGAGAGCCAGGCCTAGAGACAGAAGTGTAAAAAATAGACTTGAATACAGGACTACAATTCCCACGAACCTTTGCTCCACTTCCCCAGAATGCCTTGTAATCTCACCTGGGCCGAGATCGAGAAGGTATTTAAGCTGATTCAAAGGCTCTCTTGACGGTTGGACTTCTGTTTTGGGGCAGGCCTGGCTTTTTTCATAATGTAGGTGAGGTTGTGTCTAGGCCTCTCTATGGCCTGGACACGTGTCTCTTATCCTGTATTTTCTTTAATCCTTAATCTTCAATAAACCTCTAAAAAATATAATACTCCTTGCAGAGAGAAACTAATTTCTACCTGCCTTAGATGCCTCAGTCTCCCCAGTCTCCCCTAAATTTTAACTATTACAGAAGGTCCTAGGCAAATACTTCCCAGCTGTGTGACTCTGATAGTTAGATAGAAAAAAGCTGTTTTAAATCTCAGCAACAGGACCCTAAAGTCCTGGCTGGGAGAGCTGTTTCTAAATATCCTTTCCCTTAAGGAACAACTTCCTAGATTAGGAAAAAAAAAACCTGTGGAAAGTTTTTTGCTTTGCCCTGCTCCCCACGTGTTTTGTGAAGACTGTTAGAGAAATAATTACAAAATAAATATATATAAATGAGTACTACATTCTTTGACATTTATATGGCAGCTGAAGAATTAGGGGCATTGAGGAATGCAGGATACCTCCAATTTTTTATATTAATATGTACTGTCATTTTTGTACTCCTCAATACTATATTTAGAGATGCTTAAATGAAAAAAATTGAGGATAAAATGCAAGCCCAATTAGAAGATCTAAAATGTTTCTTACAGGATCAATTGGCAAACACCCACTCTACCAGAAACAGACCTGTTTCTGAACCTTTGAATGAGGAAATTTCCTTCCCTGAAATAGAGATGGAAAAAACCTTCCCTATAGCTCAGCTAAAAGACTGCTTCTCTCGTATAGTGCAAATCTTGACTGAATTTAATCCCCAAAACCCTTCCCCTGCAATCCCAGTTTCTCATGTTCCCTCTCCTACAGAAAACCAAATTCCAACGCAAAGGAGATCTCATCCTCTGAGAGAAACCTGTCCTTGTCAAACTGACCCACGGGTACAAAATTCAACTAGAGGCCTGTTTCCTCTAAGAGAAGTACCTGAAATAGGAAGGAATGGGGATGTGTAGACTTTAAGACATAGGATACCGTTTACTCCCCAAGAAATAAATGAATTTACATGAAATATCCCCACATATGAACAAGATCCCTTTCTAGTAGCAAAAAAGATGGGAGACATATTTTTTCAGTTTAATCCGTCTTACAAGGATGTTGAGAACTTGCTACAGGCTTTTTTAACTGAACGTGAAAAAAATAAAATAATTGCTCATGTCAACAAAACCCAGGGTCGTAATGCAGCACATTGGCCAGCTCAGGATCCCAAATGGTACTATAACAATCTTGAGGATTATCTACAACTATACCGTTGTAGGGAGGCCATCCTTACGGCAATGAAGGAATGTGCAGACAATTCAGATAAGTGGATGGAACTTGAAAAAATTAAGCAAAAGGACGAAGAAACACCCTCCAGATTCATGGATAGAATAATCGAATTTGGGGACAGATACCTGGATTGGGACCTAACTAAAGAAACGAGCTTAAGAGAAGTTAGAAGGATCTTTGTCAATAACTCTTGCAAAGCGATTAAGAATTATTTTAGAACACAATGTCCAAGATGGTCAGAGATGGACCTTGAAGAATTGCGAAAAACAGCTATATATGTTTTAAAGGGAAACAAAGAAAAGGAAGAAGAAAATAATGATGACATGGAGGAAATGAAGAAAAAAATGAGATATGTAATAGATAGGATAGCTAAATTAGAAAGTGGGCATGATAATGAACCAACGACACTTTCCCCCCTCCAGAAATCTAATTATCAATCCATTACCTGCCACTTCTGTGGAAAGAAGGGCCACAATATGGTACAGTGTAGAGCTTTTCTCAAGATTATAGGAAGGAATACTCAATTTAATAACAACTACAGAAGTGATAATTACAGAAATAAATATAATTATGACAATGAAAATCACAGCTTTAGGAATGATGACTATAGGAATGGATATTGGGAAAATGATAACTCAAATGAAATAACTCCACAACAAAATATAAAAAATGGTGCTTGTCCAAAAAATACTCGAGGCGCGAATGCCCCTCAGGGGGGTGCCCTTCAGGGGGGTGCTTTTCATGTGGGTGCCCAAGGAACCTCCCAAACACAATGAAGGTGTCTGGGGGGGAGCGGCTGGGGCACAGGAATCAGAGGATACAACATTTGATTTTCTGGACCCTGATGTCCTACTACCCATTGTCCCTATCCACTACCCCCCCATACTAATGAACCCCATGTTACTTTAAAGGTGGGTAACACCTATTATGATTGTCTATTAGACACTGGAGCTTCCTGGTCTGTATTAAAGAGAACACCTGATTTACAATGTTATTCTGTTGGCTCAGAGAATGTAATGGGAGTATCAGGAATAACCCAAAGAGTTAAAAGACTTTCTTCTAGAATGGTGTCTGTAGGACCCCTAGAGGTACAACATTCTTTTCTTTTGATGCCTGACTCCCCTTTAAATTTGCTGGGGAGGGACCTTCTATGCAAACTCAGAGCCACAATAACCTGCTCCACAGATGGTTCTTTATCATTGGAAGTACCAGAGGAATCTTTAAATTTACCCCCTGTAATTCTCTCAGAGAGTCAGGAGAAAAAAGAGCATCCCACCTTTGCAATACCTGAAGATATACCGGAGTCTCTTTGGGCCACATCTTCTTCCAATTTAGGCTTCTTAAGTTGGCTGTTCCTGTGCAGATAAAAACTAAATCTAGCCTACCGCCTTCCATTCCTCAGTATCCCCTCTCAAAAAAGGCAATTGAGGGAATTACCCCAGTAATTAACTCATTAACTGCACAGGGAATAATAATCCCTTGTAAATCTGAATACAACACGCCCATCCTGCCCATTAAGAAACCAAAAAGAGGATCCGATGGCAAACACCTCTATAGATTTGTGCAGGATTTGAGGGCTGTGAACAATCACGTTATAAAGAGACACTCCGTAGTTTCCAATATCAACACTATTATTTCTTCTATTCCTAGCACAGCTATATACTTTACAGTAGTAGACTTGTGCTCAGCCTTCTTTTCCATACCCATTCATGAGAACTTGAGACATATCTTTGCTTTCACCTGGCAGGGCCGTCAATACTGCTGGAGTAGTATGCCACCTGGTTTCGTAGACAGCCCGAGCTTATTTGAGGAAATTTTGAGCCAAGATACAGATAATATAAAATTTTAAAACAGCAAATTAATCAAGTATGTAGATGACCTACTCTTGGCTTCAACAGATGTGGAAACATGTCAGGAAGATAGCAAGCACCTTCTTTTGGAATTGCACAAAAGAGGTCATAAGATCTCGAAGGATAAGGTTCAGTGGTGCCTCCCTAAAGTAGAATATTTGAGGTTCATCCTGTCTGCAGGTGCCCGCTTGATTTCTCCCAAACGAATTGAGAATATTCAAAATTTAAGTGCTCCTACCACTAAGAAACAGTTGAGAGCAATTTTGGGAGCAACAGGCTTTTGTAGACAATGGATTCCTTGCTATGGGGAAATTACTAAACCCCTTATAGCACTAATAAGAGATCTAGTCCCTGAACCCCTCAAACTAAAACCAGAACACCTGTCAGCTCTATCTGATCTAAAAAAGGCTATCCTGTCTGTCCAGCTCTAGGCATCCCAGATTACAACAAGCCATTTACTTTGTATGTACATGAGCGAAGAGGGGTAGATTCAGGTGTTTTAACTCAGACTTTGGGACCTTCTCAGAGCCCAATTGCCTATTATTCTGCCCATCTAAACCCAGTAGCATCAGGAGCACCACCATATCTTAGAGGAGTAGCTGCTACAGCCTTACTAGTGACAAAAACTGTTGATCTAGTATTGGGATGCCCATTGACAATTATGTGCCCACATGAGGTAGAAGCATTATTGTTAAGACATAGAACACAGGCATTTTCTGATCAGCGAATTACAAGGTATGAAATAACCTTGTTAAACAATGAAAACATTACCTTGAAGAGCTGTTCAACTCTTAACCCTGCCACCTTTCTTCCAGATTTACCTACTTCAGGAGAACCATTACATAGTTGTGAAACACTAGTGTCCATGGCCGAAAAGCCTCGAGATGATCTCTTGGACATTCCCTTAAACAACTCAGATCTGGTCTTATTTACTGATGGTTCTTCTTTTATGAGAGATGGCATATGCTACACTGGAGCTGCTGTAGTCACAGAATTTGTCACTGAGTGGTCAGCTTCGCTGCCCTCTAATATTAGCGCTCAAGGAGCAGAACTCATAGCTCTGAAACATGCCTGCATAAATGCCAAGGGTAAAAAGGCAACAATTTATACGGATTCTAGATATGCTTTTGGCATTTGTCACTCAGTCGGGATGCTATGGCTCCAGAGAGGATTTTTAACCTCAGCTGGAAAATCCATAGCTAATGCTGAAATTATTAATGAAGTTCTTTCTGCTCTCCAAGTGCCTGAAGCCCTAGCTGTAGTTCATTGCTCTGCCCATACAAGTGGCTCTGACCCTGTCTCTAGAGGAAATGACTGAGCAGATGCCTCTGCAAAACTAGCAGCCATAGAAGGACCTGGATTAATTTTAACATTAACAACCACTGATAATTTAAATTTATCACTTTCCTATAATGAAAAGGAAGTAGAAAAATGGAAACAAAAATTTAAAGCAAAACAGATTAATGGAGTGTGGGTATTTAGTCTGAAGGGAAACCCCTGCTCCCTAGAAGTTTCTATAACCAAATTTGCCAATCTATTCATAAAAATGGTCACTTTGGTACCCAGGGCATCGTGGAATCTGTTAAGAGAGTATGGATAGCCCCCGGTATAACTACCATAGCCTCTAAAGTGTGTTCAGCCTGCTCTACCTGCCAGGCATTTAACCAATACGCCTTTCGTGGCAAAGCTTTCGGTGGGCGTCCTCTGGCTTACACACCTTTTGAGCACTGGTCTTTTAAAACAAAAACTTATCTATTGTAATGGTTGCACTCTGGAAATTTACCTTAAAAATTCCAACAAGTACATCATAGTTCATGATCCTGTTACCTTTTCAAAAACTAAAACCCATTTTTACTCCGGAACTCACACATTAATTAGAAAAAAGTCTTGCTCTTGGAAAACAACAACTTGACAAAAATGTGAAATGACAGCACTCAAATAACAAAGTTAATACTTAGAATAAAATGTATCTCATTGCCAATACTGAAAATTAACTGCACTTGTTATACAACATTTCACACATTAACCATACCAAAACTTGGGGAAAAAAAGAGTAGTTTTAAAGTTATGAATTTCTGGACCTCCTTTTGGCTCTTGCTGGTTATTCCCATATCCAGATCCCCAGCTCCTGTCTCCCCTCTTCAACTTTTGGATGGAATTAACTGTTAACACAACTTTCAGACATTGTTTGCTAATGTTTAAATCACAAGCATTTGAAATTATTAGCAAAGTCTCTGCCCAAGAAATACATTAGATACATAACCAAAACCCTATAGATAGGGAGAAGAAATCCAGAACTTAAGTTCTTAAGCTTCCTGAGAAGCTCTTTCATAAAAAAATCTGTAACCATTTAAACCTTAAGCTTCAGCATTTCAATTCATGCAGAAACTTTCTCTATTTTAATAGACTTAAAGCAGTTACCCAGAACTCCAATGAACCTTCAGGCTCACACACTCCAGCTCTGCTTCCCATTCAAAGCTTTCCAGACAACCCTCCCCACCTCTGAACTACTGTCCTTGCCCTCACCTCTAGCATAGACCCTGCTGCACTCACACAGGCACCAACACACCTCACTAAAAATCCAGTTAAGCTTGGAGATTGTAGCCCTGAGACTCCATGTTGTCCTCTTTGCTTTGGGGCCAGACTCTGCCATTGCCTGCCATCTTATCTAAACCTTTGCCTGCATCAGGCCCAAACTTTGAAAACGGCTGTATTATTAGGGGGTTCCTTGGGCTGCTGGCTGCCCCCACCTCCATTTTGTGATTCTAGACATGCTGTTTCCCTTGTCCAGCAGCAGTCAGGTAGTTCTGGCCTCTGCAGATCTCTGTGTACCCCACAGACTCCCACTTAATATGCCCTTCATTAAAGACTGGGTCCCTCCCAAATACACGAGGCCGAGTCCTTCCTCCAAGAGCCACTTCCCTGCCCCTCTGCTAACTGGACTCCTGACTCACCCCCAAAAGGGTTGTGTGTGTACCTCACATCTTGGGGTCCTTGAGAGCAGGGAAACTCAGGCAGCTGGGACTTCAGATCTTGCTGGGACCTCCAAAATGTTGACTGGGAAAAAATCCACAGAATTATTAAATAGTCAAAACCACTCTTTAATCAAGGGAAAGGGGTTCAGTGCAATAGTAGGCCTTGACACATAGCTGTACCACACGACTGTACAGAGTCCAAGGATTGAACTCTGGCCGCTCTGGTCACTGACCCCTGGAAGTGGCACCACCCTAAATGAAGACTCCCAAGAACAAAAGAATTTGGGGAACCTCTATACCATTGGGGGGAAAACCAGGAGCAGGGAAAGATGACTGACATTGCTATAGCTACAAAGGAAATGGGAGTGTTCAAACAATACTGACAGGATACAATCAAGCTTGGGAAAGGAATCATAGCTAGAGGCTAGGGTGTAAGAGAAGGGGCTGCTTACAATGGATACAAAAGGATAGTTCCTGCCCAGGTGTGGATCTTCTGGGAAAAGGGTCTGATACAATAGGGGAGACTCCCTAAGGCAAAGAGGGTCCTTAGCATATGCTTAGTCCCACCCAACTAGGATTTTCATTCCCCTGAGGGTCCCCCACTCAGTCTAAAACTGCCAGCCTGGGATTCCCTTCAGGGTGGATTCTCACAGGAACAGGGAACAAGTGCAAAATTTGGGGTGTCCAACCTACAAGCCAGTCCTGGAAACTTGGGGTTCACCAGATCCCACCAGGCCACTAGTTTGGGGTTTCTAAATTCCATGTTGACACATTGTATCATCACGTGGAGATATGTCTCAGCCAGGGTGATGTTCTAGAGCATTACTTTTAGGTGTCCCAGTAGAAAACCACATTTTATCAAAGGTATATAAGATCCCATAAGACTGAAAAACAGGCCCAATATCTCTCATAACCCTCTGTTAAGTAAAAACAAAAACTGAGAACTATTAAATATTCAGAAAAACCAAGTCTTTAATCAGGAGAGGGATAGTGTTCAATATTTGGGCCTCCACACAGAGTCAAGCTCCCCAAATCACACAGAGCCCAAAGCCCTGGCAGTCTGGCAAACCGTATCCCTGGGAGGAATCTCCATGCTAGGTAATAGCTCCAAGGAACAAAAGCATTTGGAGAACTTCTATCCCATTTGGGGAACTGAGGGCCAGGGAAACAGGACTGATTGACATGGCCATGGCTACAAGGAAATGGGGGTATACAGGCTACACTGACAGGCTGGGAAAGGAACCAGAGCCAGAGGCTGGGCTGCCAGGGAGAGGCTGATGCTTTCAAGGGATACAAAAGGGAAACATCCAGACCAGGGCTGAGGTACCTGAGAGAGGACTTTGACACAATGGGAGAAACTACCAAGAGGGTCCTTAGCATTTCCTTAGGTGGGCTAGTCCCACCCAAGGAGGGCCATTAAGCACCTTAAGACCTATTATTCAAGACCATGGGAGACCAGGGGGTCCTCTGAGAGGCTGGGGGGGGGGGGCGGGGGACTGAGGGAGGAAGAGATCAAGCCTGGCCCCTAAAGAAGCCACAGCCAAGAAGGCTTCTGAGCTGACTGAGCCCTGGAAGTTCCTATTGCTCACCGCTAGGGGGAGCCCCGGAGTCCCTGGTCCCCCCCAGCCTCCTCTCTGCCTTGTGCCCAGAGCAAATGAAGGGGACCCTGAACATGTCCAAGTAAAGCCTCTTTAAGCACCACAATAAAACTCTGACTGGGGAAACCATCACTTAAATAGAGCTTCACTGAGAGAGAAATGGGGGCGGCTCAAGCCACCGACGCCAGACAAATGCCCTCCCGGAGAATCCGGCGGCCATCCAGCCTCCCAGAAGGGATTGCGGCAGTTTGACGGGGCTGCAGCCCGAGGGCTGAACAGCTTTCAGGGGGCTTTGCAGGGGGAGGAGACTTCGGGGCGGTTCTCAGAGCCGCCTTTGGGTGTGACCCGCTTCTCCAGTCCCCCCCGCGTTCCTGCTCCCCGCCCTAGAGCGGCCCCCCAGCCTGGGAGCTCTGGGCCGCGGCGGTCTGTAGGGCCGTGTCCGGGAGACAATCAGGCGCTGCCGCCCTTCTATGGGGCTGGACAGAGGGAGAAGAGTGTCGCGTCGGGCTGTGACGGAGGTCTGGGATGGCCCTCAAAGGCCCTTTTCTCCAAACGAAGCCGTTTGTCTCTGCCGGCGTCTTAGCAAGTCTCGTGGCTGTTATTAGAGCCTCTTTGGGGGTTCAGGGGCCCCCCAATTCCACTGCACGCTCAGGGAACACGTTCCAGCTCATGAACGTTCTCAGGAAACCATCAGCAAGTTGGAGACAGAATGGAAGAGGAGGTGGGACGGCCTTGTCTGCAGGGACTGCTGTTAGCATCCCAACCAAGGCTGGGGTCCAGGGGAGACATCTAAGAGAAAAGGGGGTCAGGGTGGGTCTCCTTTCCCCTCCCATGGAGCCACCAAGGCCCCAGACCCCATCCTGCTCTGCTCCAGTCCCTGGAGGATGGGGGGCCGTCCATGCCCTGAGGCTCCCCCAGCCTAGGAAGTTGTGCCCCCGAAGGGCCTCCCTGCCCCCCACTGCCAGAAGACAAATTCTGGGGGCCAGGATGGGCTCTGACAAGGCACAGAGGGACAGGGATGCTGCTGTCAGGGTCCTGCCCCACTGGCGACTCCAGGGTTCCCAACAAGTGGCGAACAGTCAAAATAAATAAAATAAAATAAATAACAAACGGAAGACAGCCTAATCATAACGGCCGTGAGATTGCTTTGCATCTGACAGCTGCTCCGATTTCCTGATGTCTGATCTTTATTTTTATACTCATTCTCTTGGCACGCAGATACACAACATCAAAGAGAGATCATTGCAAAAGTGAATCATCAACTTTTAACAAATCACTTGATTAACATTCTATATTCTTGCATTGTGATTACAGACAGAATACAGGTTGCCCACAAGATAAATGCTTTCTGTCACAGGTGGCTTAATTTTCTCATTACCCTGTGAGGAGTTTTGAGCTTACAAACAATCAAGGAAGATTACGTATTGCTTTTAATAACATGGAATCATTAATCAGCAGTTCTTAGAAGACAATTCAACAATCATGTCATGGAGGCCGAGGGGTCTGGGAACACAATTCAAATTTAGACGGGTGGCTTCTAGGGAGTTACTGATTTGTGCAATCGAGTCACTGAGGCCGACTGAAGCTTGATGTACTTGTCGCTTGGGTCTCTGTGACTGATTTCTGAGCTGGTTTCAGGAGAATGTTTTGGGCTGGGCCTGTAGCTGCGGTTTTGCTGGGAATTATGTACCTGAGTAAAAGTTAACCCATGATAGTCTTCTTGGGATTGGGTTTGAGGCTCTGATCTTTTGGTAATATTTTGGAGAATTAAGGTACAGGTGCTTTGCTATTGCATTATTTCTTTTAAGACTAGGGGGAATAATCAACATGTCAATCCATAGATAAGGGGCATTGATGAAAGAGGTCATGCAAGGGGGATAGAGTGGGCAGTCACGTCTCACCAAGGACCACTTTGTGGTCTCCCCAGCTACCACGTGTGACTCTGTCAAGGTGTCATGGACTGATGGCCCCCAGCACAGGGAGGCCAGCATAGAGGCAGGCCCAGGCGGAGATGTTTCTGGCTGGAGGAGAGGTAAGTTGGGGGGCCCAGCCTGCAGGGGGGGACTAGAACCCCGACTGGGGGGGAGCAGCAGGGCAGGGAATGCCTGGAAGCACCAGGAGGGATGTGGGGGAAAAGCTCTGGGAAGAAGCTGAGTCCAGGGCAGCCAGATGGCCCCAAGGATAGAGCCTGGCCTGGAGAGCAGAGGTTCTGGGTGCAAATGTGTCCTGGGACACTTGAGAGCCCTTCTGGGTCTTCTGGAGCCCAGACTCAGCCCTGACTGTGACACAGAAAGGGAGGCTTAAACAAGAAGGGGAACATGGCAGGGGAGAGCTGGGAGAAGGCAGGGCTTGTGCTGGGGAGGAACAGGGAGGTGGAGGGGAGGCCAGGAAGCCCCTGCTGGGGGAGGTCAGGAGCCAGGCTTCTGGGGGCTGAACCTGGGGATGCCTGCAGGAAAGAGCTCCTCCTGGGCTCCTGGAGGTAGGTAGGCCTCAGAGGACCCATTAGAGGGTGCTGGGCCCCCCTTGTGGCCTCCCCTGAGGGCAGGCCCAGTCACCTGCCTGGAGGCCTCCTCCTCTGGGCCTCCTTTTATGGCTGCCTCCCAGTTCAGCCTGGATAGGTCCAAAGCCTGGAAAAAGAGTCTAGAGTCCAGGGAAGGCCCCAGGTGACCCCCAACACCCCCATCCCAGGGGAGGGCAGGTCATGCCAAGTCCAGGCCTGCGTATTATTCTCCCTTCCTTAACCCCAGAGACAGCAGAGAGGAATTCAGAGCAGCAGTCTGGGGCCCTGAGTCCAGCAAAGGAAGAATTATCCAGGGAGAGAAACCCGTCCAGGGCCTTTAGCCCCTCAGTGCCTGCTAGAGTTCAGGGCCTGGGGTCAGGGAGGCCTGATATCTACCCCTGTGGGACCCTGGACAAGCCACTTTATCCTGCTTGCCTCAGCTTCCTCCCCTGTCCAATGGGCTACAGGAGGAGAGGGCAAAGCCACCCAGCCTCTGTCCAGAAAGCCCTAAAGGGGGGATGGGGTGGAGAAGAGGCAGCCAGACCTGAACAGCCTGACCCAACAGCTCTGCAGACAGACACACAGACACCCCCAAACTGTCCTCTGTTCATCAGGGCTCAGAGTCTGGGCTCAGTGGATGCCGCTACCTTGTGTGGCCTCCCAAAGGGCAGGAGGGGGTTCCTGGGCCTCCCCCAGGCTTTTGAAGGGTCTCTGGACCTTGTGGGCTGGGGGAGGTGCTGAAGGAGACCCTCCTCAGCTGCTCCAGAGGCCCAGGAACCCAGAGGAAGCAGCTGTTTCCCCAAGATCCTCCCTGGACCAGCTTCCCCACAGCCCAGGGCTCAGCCTCTTATTCTCTGGCTTCCACAGTGGGGTAAACTGAGGCAAAGGCTGGGGAGGGCCTTGGTCAGGCTTCCCCTGCTGGGCAGTGCCACGTTTGAGCCCAGATCTTGGGGGTTCCAGGCCCAGGAGGGCAGCCCCAGAGTCACTGGATTCCTCCACCTGGGGAGAGGGTTGGCCCCTCCTTTGGGGAGCCCCTGGGGTTGCCCCAAAGCTGAAGGAACAGCAGAATATTCAGAGTTCCCTGGAGGAGGGGAACCTGGGAGGGGGGGCCTGAGCCTGGGCGTGGATTGTTAGCTGCTGCCTTCTGCCTCAGTTTCCTTCTCTGTCAGAAGGGGGATCCAAGAGTCACCTTCCCAGACCCTGGGGGTGCAGAGATCCATTGACTGATCAGTCAATGAATAGACACTTATTAGGCACCTGCTGTGTGCCAGGCTGTAGCATGAGGAAGCTTCCAGTCTAATGAAGAAGCGGGGCTGGGCGGGAAGGGGAAATGGGGGTGGGGGGAGAAGGCTGCAGCCCCTAGGTTGGGGAACAATTCCTGTATGACTCCTCCCCCACCGAGCGTCTACATGGAGTGGCCTAGACAGGACTCCATTTCCCAGAATGCCTATGTGGTGACATCATACACATCTTGGTCGTCCCGCCCCTGGCGGACTCCATTTCCCAGAAAGCCGGTTCCCTGACTTCTGTCTAGTCTGGGCTCCTCCCAGCGTGGCGGCGTCCGGGCATGCTGGGAACCTACGCGGCTGGTCTCAGCTCCTGGAAGGTTTGCTGCTGTGCTTCTAGGATCTTTGCTAGGTGAGATGACAAGGGAAGCGAGTCAGTGGTGCTGGCGGTGGGGAGGGGGGCCAGGGCTCCCCGGGGCTCCCCGCTCTGACCGCTGAGACTTTCTGCTCCCTTACTCTCGGGGAAGGGGAAGACCCGTGTGCACCCTTTCCGGGTTAGTGAGCCTGGGAGTGTGGCCGAAAGCATGTGCGCATGTGCAACAAGCCGGGACTATCAGAGGTGTTGTGCGGAGCTGTAAAAGGGTCTGCTGGGGGAAGGGAGAGTCTCTGTGTGTGTCCTTGTGTGTCCCACTGGGGGATCTTAGCCTCCCCCTGTGGCATTCCCAAGGCATTCTGGGAATCTCATGTAGTTAGTCTCAGCTCTTGGAAGGCTCACGGTTGTCGATTTTGGACCCCTTTTTTGCTTGAGAGGCTGAGGAGAGAGAGTGAGTGCGCAGGCGCGGCCCGTCCTTGGCTACTGAGACCTTTTGCTCCCTACTCCTGGGCAGCTGAAAGACCCCGTGGTCCAGTTTCTCTTTGCTCAGCTCGGGGAGGGAGGGAGGCAGGCAGGCGGGGAGGCGCATGTGCAAGCAGAGAGGAGGGGCAGGAGCCGGGCGTCCCAGGGTAAATGCTTGTGGCAGGAAGGGCTGCCTCGGTGCCTGTCTCCTTGCCTGATGATCAGTAATTTAAAGGACCACAGAAAAGGGACTAACATGGAAGTGCCTTGCTCAGACCGGGACTGCCCTGTCTATTCCAGCAGCCATGGCGGGGCATTGACCTTCCTGCACTCAGAGAATCCCCAACCCCGGAGCCAGGAGGCCACTGAGAAGGGGTGCAGCCACCGGATGGGAAGAGTGGCTGGTCCCTGCCCTTCCTCAAGGAGGACATTCAGGTTAGAATACACCAATGGCAGAAGCAGGCCACATGAGTCTGGTCAGGAGGCAGTGAGGGCGGGGAGTTCCTGTGCCCACATGCCATGGAAGGAGCCTGATCTTGGGCATACAAGTAATGCCAACAGGCTCTCCCCGTCCCCAGCTTAATGCCCATCTCCCCCTCCACCCCCCACCCCCCAGTAGTCTCCCTCAACCCACCCTTTGCACCCAGTGCAGTTTCTGAATGGAATGAAGCCAAAGATGGGGGCAGAGAGGATGGGGAAGCTTCTGCCTGTCCAGTCCAAGGTCCGGAGTCTGAGGCTCCCTGTACTCCTCTGTTGGGAAGAGTCTCCCCTGAGGCCAGGCTCCTCTGAGCCCTCCCCCTCTCTCATTCCCCTCAGGTGTCCAAAGAGGAAGTCTCCTCACCTTGGGGCTTCCACTCCCTGAAGGACCACAGTCTAGCCCAAGCAGAGAGCCCAAAGCCAGAGGGAATGGCCCTCGGGACCCAGAGGCGCCCTTCCCAGGTAAGTGCAATCCATCCCCAGGCTGGGATCCAGGAGAACTCAGACCTGTGTCTCAAGGGGTGCCATCACTGCTTGTCCCTAGTGTGAGCTCAAGGATCCACCCTGGTGGCCCCCACATCCAATGTGTTCCAGGGATTTTCCAGCCTTGGTAGCCAAGGTTCCAGCCAGACAGTTCCAGACGTTCATTCCAGAGTTCATTCATTCAGTCAGTCAGTCATTCATCTACCCTGGAGTGTGACATCTCTAGTTAGGGGACTCCCTATAACAGAAGCTTTTCAGTGCTTTCTCTGACTTTAGGGAGTCATTACAGGAACTGGGTAGGGTAGACAGAAAGGACAGTGACAACATTCAGAACACAAGGTTCCCAGAGAATAAGGAACCTGCCCAGGCTCACAATTTGGAGGTATCAGTTAACAGTGTAGGATAATAAATATAAGAGAAATGCACCTGGTGATCAGCTTTAAGTAAATGAATTGAACCCTGCAAGCTCTCTTCCAGGGCACAGACAGTGCGGAGAATGTTAGGCTCCCTATCAATGGGCAGCAGCTGCTGTGATAACCAGCAGCCACTTAGGCTGAGTTGAGCCAGGATGCTGTTGCTGTTGGTGGCCCTGAGTAGACCACACCATGGAGGTTCAGGGCTCAACAACCCTCCTGCTTTTGCCCTTATATGGGAGTGACTCACATCCGTCTGGGAGGGCATGTGTACAGAGCAAAGATTTCCCCTGAAAATGTCCAGCGTTATTAGAGAAGCATCCTTTACCATTGGCAGGAAGGTAAAAGAGAAAATGAGTTAAATCTTTTTTTCCAGGGAAGTATTTATTTGGGGTGTTGAGATTGCAGTTTGGGCTTTTTTTTTTTTCTAGTTTTAGAATCAAGGCAGAAGAGCAGTAAGGGCCAGGCAATAGGGTGTGAAGTGACTTGCCTAGGGTTATACAGCTTAGAAATTTTTGAGGCCAGATTTGGACCCAGGAACTCCCATCTCTAGATCTGACTCTCAAACCACTGAGCTATCTAGTTGCCCCCTAGGTTTTTTTTAAAGTATATCCTTAAGCCTACAAAGCAAAAAGAATATTACTTTTCAGACTTGGAAAAAAATCTCAGTTCTTAATTAGGAAATTTCAGAAGGTTCAGATTGTAGAATTCACTCAAGTGAGATATGTCAGAAAGACAAAAGCAGAAGAAAATTCCAAAAGAATCAAATGAATGAGCTTGAAAATGTTTTTCAAAAAATCAGAAAAAGGAAAACCAGAACATTTCATCACACAAATTCCTTTTTTTTCCTTCTTTTTTTTTAAAACCCTTACCTTCTGTCTACTGTGTATTGGCTCCAAGGCAGAAGAGTGGTAAGGGCTAGGCAATGGGGGTCAAGTAAGTTGCCCAGGGTCACACAGCTGGGAAGTGTCTGAGGCCAGATTTGAACCTAGGACCTCCTGTCTCTAGGGCTATAAATTCCTTTTTTCTTAGAGAATGTAAAGAATTAAAATTTGGGGGAAACTGAGGCAAGTGGAAATTAGTTTCTCTGTAAGGAGTATTATGTTTTTATGAGGTTTATTAAAGGTTAAGGATTAAAGAAAATACAGGATAAGAAAGCATTTGCCTAGGCCCAGAGAGGCCTAGACAACCTCACCTACATTATGAAAGGACCTGTCTACTTGCAAGTGGGAACAGGAAAAAAAGAGACCCCGCCTTAGGTGCAGATCCTTTAAATAATAATTTGCTCTCCGCCCAGGTGAGAATTCAGTGAGATTACAAAGCATTCTGGGGAGGTGGAGCAAGGACTTCTGGGGATTGAAGTCCTGGATTCAAGTCTCCATTTTTATAAGAAATAATGATAAAATAGGAGACCATCTTAGGTCGGTTTGGCCTAAGGTCTTAAGTGGTCTATGATGGTCTTAAATCTTCTATTTATCCTCTCAGCTTGTAAACCCAAGAAATGAGGGTAAAGAGGGAGTAATCCAGAAAGCAAAGATCATCAAATAGCAGTTGACAACATTAACTAACATCAGGCTTCTTTGCAATGTTGTCATCCATCCTCAGTGTCAAGAAACTCCATCTCAGATCTCAGATGTCCCAGGTAGTTCTTTGAGGTTTAAAAACCATCTTTTCTCAGACAGTCAGGGATAGGTCTCCTCTTTAGTAGATTTACTTCTTTAGTCCCTGTTGCCTATAAAGATTCTTTAGATGTTCCTGCTAAAATCTTTTTACAAAGTAGATCTCAGGACAGATCAGTACAGATTTTCAAATATTATTAAACTATTAGGAACTTAGAGCACACTTAATATTCAGAAAGTTTTGATCTTTCCATATCCATTTAGAATCATATCCATTGTAAATAAGAGGATTATCTAACCTGTTGTTTTCTGAATAGTTTTCATTTCGGTTTTCTTTGGAGGATGAAATGCAATTGGGGTTCTAACCCTATAGATAAAAACATAAGTAATAATTCTTTTTGGCTCACAGATTTCTCTACCCCCCAGGATCAGTGATTCCAGGAAAAAAGTACCTCACAAGAGACAATACTCCAATTAAAACAGAATTATGGGTGGGGTGAAGAAGTACTTCAGTAATTCCCCATTGTATGTAGACAACAGTGTTTATCTTTTGAATTGTCTGCAGTAGAACATATTTCCTTGTTGACCACATTCAGATCAAGAAGATATAGCACAATTATTCCACACTAATTATATTTAGAAAGAATGAGATATTCCAGAGACTCCATTTTATATATGATTTCTCTATAATCTTCTATTTGAATAGCATTGTAATAAATGAAGTTATTGAAGAGGTACAGGAGATAGGGAAGGGCTGGTAACAGGGAATGGAGGAATTGAAGGGATAGAGGGAATATGGTAGCTAGTGAGGTAAAAGGAATAAGGTACACAGAGAGACGGTTTTATATTTTCCTCTCATTCAACCCACAAGAGAGGTATCCCTGGATAAGGTTAGGTTAAGGATGACAGGACCAGTGTTTTGAGTGACTTCTGGGAAATGGAGTTTTACTCCTTAAGACTTGACTGGTAGTTGAACCCCAGAAGTCCCCCTTGTCTGGTAGGCAGACTGTCACTGTTGGCTTTTGCTTTTTAGCCTAGGCTAATGGCTAGCTTAGCCACCAGTCTCTCTTTCTTCTCCCTTCAATATGAATCTGACTGATCCTCAATTTTTCAAGTAGTTTAATGATTACAGTAAATCAAGAAAGGGGAGATAGGTATGTGGGAATAGGAGACCCTTGCTGCTGCTTCTGCTGAGCCAAGATGGCTCAGCATCAGCTTATCTATCCTCTTCATAGCTAGTCACTATCTCTGTCTTACTAAACAAAAGGCAAGTGTCCTCCTTGGGAAGGTCAAGGGATGGAAAGAATCTTCAGGGTGACTACCCTGAAGTTAAGGCATCAACCCCTTTAAACAGCTTATTTTTGTCTTGTTCTTCCTCTAATGGGTGCTCTCACACATATGGGAACTTTTTCCAAGGTAAGGGAATGGAGGCAAGGTATTTCACAGGTTGGGATATAGAACTCTTGGCCTTTGCTCCACACTCAACCCAGTTCAGAGGGCAAAGACCCTTTCTGTTAACAGTTTCTCCCACAATCCTCTTCTCACTCCAGCTATCACTCCCCCTCCCATGACATTCCAACTGTTGTCTGCTCCACCTAAGTGGACAGAAATGCAAAAGCTCGATTCACAGTTTTTCTTTCCACAGCATTAACAGTTTAATGACCAGTTCACTTGGTTGTTTGGGATATGGATGGAACACATTAGACTGAAATAGTTACATTTTAAAATTTGAATTATGCTCCTATTTTCCACTTTACATTCAGACTTAGGAGTAATTAGGTGAGAAACATTCCCTCTCAACAGGAAATGACAAAGTGGGGATACTACATCAAAAAGGAATTCTGCTGCCAGATGTGCTGAGAATCACCCCCTTGAGTTCTGCCAAAGATATTCACCTATAACTGTTTCAGATCATATTCCTTCTAAGTAACTTGTGGCTTTGTTCTGGAATGGTAGATTTCCAACTTCATGATGAAGGACTCATCAGACAACTATAACTGAAGTCAAGACTCAAAATAATGTTAGTGGCTGTCCCAAAAGCTCTTCCCTCAAATGGCAAATCTTCTAATCAGGTGTTTAGAGCAGAAAGTTTTCCAGGATGGATTCACATCCAGAAAATATTTCATCCTACAAATGTTATTTGAGTTCCTTTTAGGTAGAACTCATCCTGGCACAAGGATTTGATATAATTGCTCTGAAAACTCCTTGTAATAAAGTCAGGGAAATGAGAGATAGGGGAATAGAGTTTTCTTCCTTCAAAGCAGGGACAAAAAAGGAGGAGGAGGTGTTGTTAAGTCAAAAGGGGAGGAGGATGGCTTTGTCTTTTCTCCCTTCTGCCCTCTCTGACTAAGCCTCCTCACTATGGCTGCCTTTCAACTAAACTGCCAGGTTCTCTTAAGGTGATAAGCCTCTTTCTTTTGGGGAGGGAGAGGTCACTTCTCTCTCCCCTCAGCTTGGGCTGCCTTCCAACAAAGCTGGAGTCAATTCTAGGTCCTAACAACAGAATTTATTACAGGAGAGAGAAGAAAGGGACAAGGCTGAATGGAGGGTAAACTGAGGTTTAAGAGGGAAAGAGAGAAAGGGGTCCCTATCTAGATAACTCCCCCCCCCCCAAAAAAAAAAAAGATAGGTAACTCAAGGTCTGACTGTTTGAGACCCTGAGGGGTTCAGAGTGGAGAACCCTGGCTTCTTGACTGGCACAGCAGGTGTCCCCAAGTTCAGGGTAAGGGAGATTGGGGACTGCCTTCTTCAAGTCCTTGTCCATGTGGTCTTTAGGAGGATTTGGGATCAGGAATTCAGGGAGAGAAAGATTACTGGATTTGGGATTCAGTCAGAGACCAAACCCTCTCCTCAGGAAGTCTCAGCTAAGGGAGAGCAGTTTTAATTGTTTCTCCCAGTTTTTTTCTCTCTCCAAAGTTCCAAACCTTTTCTGCCCAACCCCTGTAGAATTCTTACAGCTCTGCCAAGCTTTTATTCCAAAAGTCTCTGGGTTTCTCTCTTACACCTTGTTATTCTTTGATTGAAAAAATGTAATGTGTACACTTAATACAGTCTGTGAAATTCCTTGAGAACTTCTTTAAAATGCTTGATTGTAAGACCATGTCTGCACCTGCTTGCAAACATTCTGAGGCTTGGCTATTTTATAAATTTAAGCCTTTCCAGATATTATAAAAGGTTTTATGATTTAAGATTGAATTTTCATCTGTGGAATTTTGATTTTATATCCTCAACAGTTTCTTAAGATCATATTTTTTATGAAGTTCACTAATAATTACTTTCATAATCAAAAACCATCCCTAAGTATGATTCTGTAGTTAAATTTTAGGTTTCTGATTATCTTTCTTAGGTCAGTGCTAGGTTCAAATTTCTGTTTTGATGTAAATCTAGGAATAAATTTTTCTCTTCATTATCTTTCAAAGTATTATAAAGTCACTTTATTGCACATTTTCTATATAGTTGACCATACTTACATCATGCTCCTATTTACTCATGTTTTATTTTAAACATAATCCTGATAATGGTAGCAGTAGAGAAAAATACATGTGAATTTTATCTAAAGATTGAAATGATAGTTTCTTCATCTGGTATAATTTATGTGAAACCAGTTAGATTAAGTCTCTATCTTTGAAGGTTAAAGAAATAAATAGAAAAAGTTAGGTGAAAGGTAAAGTCTTTGAAATTTCTTGCTATATAAAGATTTTAATTTTTTGATATAGTGTGTTAATACCTACTGTAATAGATAATATTGAGAGGGTATATTTGATGGGTAGTTGATAACTAATCAATCAGGCAGTTATCTTGTTTCTTTTGTCTACCCCTCCTCCCTCTATACCTCACTTCCTCCTGTTTCCTCTCTCTCTCCCAACCTGTTCAGCTTCCCTCCCCTTTGTCTTCTGCTTACTAAATCACTCAGGGTGAGTTTGTGCTGTCTCAAATGAAAATACTTTCTATCTTCTTTTATCTTAAGTAAGGGTTTATTTGGGGAAGACAGGAAAAGATGGAGGATGGAGGTAAGAGGGTTGGGGTTTTCCCTAATTCTATAATTAACTTTAGATTGGAGGATATTGAGAGAAATGGTTTATAGGCCTAGTATCTCAGTTATTATCACCAACATAGCAAGTCAGAAAGATATATGGACTATTGTCCTTCTTCTGCCTTCAAGGTCACCAGGCCACCTCTAACTTGATTATCCCAAGTCCCAAAGATACACCCAGCTTCTTCCTTCCCTGATTCAAAGGCAACCACACCATCAGCCAAGCCTAGAAAATCAGCCAGCATTTGGTTTTGCTCCAAACTGCCTTTCCCGGTAACATTCCAAATCAGAATCTTCATTTGATTGACAGTCACCTCTCAGCCATTGCTTCTGTCCTTTTGCATTCCTTATAATTTCTCTCTTCCACACTGCCTAAAGAAGTCTCTTGTTTTGGTATTGTGAGGGATGCTTTTATTATTGATAATTTAATTGAATAAAATGGTAAATGAATTGAAAGACAGAAATCCTTAGACTTAATAACTACAAAGAATCATAATGTTAACCTCAGCCTTTAAAAGGATTTAAATTGTTAAACATATGATTGGTCTCAATTCTGGTAAATTAAAATTAAGACTTGACTTATGTTTTTAACTTTTTAAAATAGTTTTCTAAATGGAATCATCCCTTAGTAAAATAGCCAGTCTTCTGATAAAATAATAGATGTGTTAGGGTCATCAATTTAGACAATGGTCCAATCCTGTTATCATCAACACAGGGAGTGAAAAGTTATTTTAAGGTCAACAAGCAATTAATTTTAACTATTAATCCAGATAAGAGACAATCTTGAATTTACTAACTGCTGAATTGAATGCATTAATTCAACAATCTGTAATCTCAGAAATGTATAACCATCTTTATAGACAGAAGAGGCAATTAAGCACCAAGATTTTTCATAGTCAAGGAAAGGTATTTACAAGTTCATTTATTCATTTAGAATATTGACTTTAAAAAAGGAGAAAGTTTAAATTTGTAAATATGAGGTATAACATCTGTTAATTAGTTTGGAATACCATTAAAATATATACTTTTAGAATAAGAATGTGGTTTCATTCGTTGAATATAAAAATTAGTGTAACTGATACAAACGGCATATATCTCGGATTTTATGTAACCAAAAGAACTTATCATAGTTTACCAATTTGTACTTTTGGCTAAAATAATGTCTGATATACAATGGATAAAGCAATATGCTGAGATATGTTTAAATGGTATAGCCTTTTTTTAAACCTTAAATCTTTTGGGTTGTTGATTAGCAGTTAAAGTGATACTTTGAGTGGTGTACAGATTCAAGGAATGTTGGCTCTGAGTAGGAAAGAAATGAGATAGGTGCATTTTTATTTAGTAAGGGATTTTAATCAAAGTTTCAAGGGGGGACTAAAAGAGTTTGTAAGTTTGTAGAACTGAGAGGAGGGAAGAAAGTTTTAAGAAAGTTATATAGACCATTTCTGTTAATCGATTAAACAGAATAGTTGAATGTAAAAGATATGGATTTTTTACTGCTAGTAAGATCAAACAATGGTTCTTGTGTTCTTGTATTTCAAAGCATTAATCTTCATATCAAATTAGGTAGGTCAAATTATATCCAATTAATCCATAAATTAAAATAATTTCTACAAAAAACTACTATTTTCCAAATCTGTGAGCATTACATGACATTACTGAAACTTGCACAATAACAGCAATACACAACAGCATCTGTATTCCTATAAAATCTGATAGACAATCTGCAAATATAGAATTCTGATTTCATATTTAGAATCTAGAAATTTTTTAAAGTTTACCACAATTAGGCATTTAGATGTTACTTCAAAACAACATATGCACATTCTAATTTGAAATAAACACCTCTTAGAAATTGAGAAATTAAGCATGTCTGTCAAGTCATCTGGTTAGTTTCAATTTAATTTCATGTGTATCCCTTGTTTCTAGTCTTCTTTAATGTGAGCAACAGATATCTATTATTATTATTATTATTATTATTATTACTATTACTATTATTAAGTTTTGGCTAATCAGAACAAAAAGAGACAAATGAATAAGAGAGATAAACTAAACCATGCTGGTACCAAACAGAAAAAATAAAGTAAATCAGGATATTCCCTTTATTTCCTCTCATTTGCTAACCTATCACTACCCCTGCTATTACTTTCTCCTGTCATTACTGTTTCCCAAGTTCCTCTTAAAGAGATAGAGAAAAGAGGTAACAGCTTTTAACAAAAGCAGATTCTTTTGGACAAAATCTCTGAACTTTATTATCTGGTGCTATTATATCTCTTTTTGGGGGGGGGGCTATTTAGAGGACTATTTCTTTACCTTAGACTTAAAAACTGACGATGGTGGTCCCTATCCTCAGAGTATGGAAAGGAATGGGGGAGAGGGGAAAAGGATGAGGGAGAATTTCTCAGGGTGGCCAGCCTTGTAGGTGGCCACCCAGGTGGGATATCAAACCCTGGAGTGGTTCAGATGCCTATCAGGAATCTAGGCTGAAGAAGGCTTATTCTGGTGGCAGTGGCATTCCACATAAAAGAGGGCTGTTCTTGGGGTGGAGATGCAGGGCAGGTCTTGAGGTCCTGGCCTTGGGTGCCACTGGAGGATACTTGTGATCTCAGGACTTCAGAGGTAGGGCAGGTGAGACAGTGGGGACTACACGGAACCACCCAAAGAAGACTAGTTCCAAAGAAAAAGCTGTCTGCTGTGCTTGGAATTGAAATTTCTCTGCATTGTTCCATTTGAGCCCAGATTTCTCTGCTTTTCTTTGGGCCTGAAATCTTTCTGCCTTCTGGTTCTAAGTACATCTGAATGAAGACCTTTTGCTGCTGCTGCTAGTGGTAGTGCCTGTCTTTTCCACTGGGCTTTTCATCTTTTCTGTCTGAACTCTCGGAATGTTCTTCAGATAGATCAGGAGCAATTCTCCCTCCCGGACCTGGCTCCAAGAGCTGCTCTCTGCCCAGGCTACTTTTGTGGGAGAGTGAGTTTTATTGTGGGAGAGGGAATGCTCGTTCTGACCCAAAGAATGGTAACTCAGATACGTTCTTCCTAAGACATGAAGGTGTCTGTTGAAGGATGTTATATATAGTGTAGCCTTTGGGGATGGATAAAAGTCATTGCAGGGGTGGTGGGGTGGTGGAGTGGTGGAATGGAATGAGCCCTGTTTCTGAATTTTATTGAGGATCTAGGGAATTGTATTTTTGCATGCTTGGAAACTCAGCATTTCTTCAGTCTGTTGCTTCCCTGGATGTTCCAGGAGCATTCTAGGCTTAGAGAGAAAGAGAGAGAGAGAGAGAGAGAGCAAGAGCGCTAGTATAATTTTTTTCTAATTCAATAAAAAAGTTTTTTGGTAGTTTGATAGGTATGGCATTGAATAAGTAAATTAATTTAGGTAGGATTGTTATTTTTATTATATTAACTCATATTACCCATTTTCTTTCTTTGAGATTTTGGAGAGTGTCAACTGACTACATAAAATGACCAGTCAGTTCATTGTTTCAAATAAAAAAATTCTGCCTCTCAAGAATTCTAGTAATTACAGTCAGTGTCTTTCTGTTAAATAAATCAATCAACAATATATTTTTAAAAGAGAAAACACCTCTTCTCATCATACTTACTCTTCTTCCTATGTAACTAAATATAAAATGACTATATTCCAGCAACAAAATTATCATAAAGCAAAGACAGAATGTCTTGGCTATGGCACATCATACCCAGTGGTTCCCCACATTCTCAATTTAATACAACACTGAGCTTCTTCACTTAGCTAGAATCAGTCTGATCCCATATAAGTCTATGGACTCCTTTACGCTTTCATCTAGATGAGAGTATTTCAGCTTTTTAGGAACTTAAGTAGAGAATTCCTTTTTCTCCTCATTGATCACTGGTAATATTTTCCCCCCCTAGAATACACAATATATGCTACCTTCTCAGAAACTCTTTAAAAAAATGTTCTTACCAGATCAATTCTGACACTTGTGATGAGGAGGAATTTCAGATCACCTTCTATATTTCTCTTCCACAGAACTTCCATTTCACTAAGGAAGCACTTCCCATGATTTCACAGGGAAAAGCATTTCAGAGTAAGACTTTTCTCCAGGTTTTACTCTTCACCACATGATTCTCACTTGAGACACAAAATGCTTTTGTCAATATTGCATTGGGTTATGAATGAATGGTCTCTAGTGCTGGCTCTGACACCCTACAAGACTAGGAGTTTGGGTAAATCCTTTGTGTGCTTCAGTTACCTCCAGTCTGTAGATGAGGGTTGTACTAAATGAATTCTGAAGGTTCATTTCAAAATCTTGTGATTTTTGCTGTTTTAGGGGTCAATAACATTCAAGGATGTGGCTGTGGACTTTACCCAGGAAGAGTGGTGCCTATTGGGTCATTCTCAGAAGGAGCTGTACCTGGAAGTCATGCTGGAGAATGTGCAGAATCTACTCTCTGTGGGTAAGGACCATTTCCTGTGTTAACTCTGAATCTACTGTTAAGGGAATGTCTTTATTCCAAGCCAGATGTACAGGATTTTGTAGCAAAAGAAAAGTCTAACCATAGAAAATATCTGAGGAGGCAAAGAAGAGGAAGGCACATGGTGAGCTGGGATTGCCTCCACATGCAAACATCAAATAATAGGAATTATTTTTAGGTGTTGGAAGAGTTCAAAAAGGTGTTCAAAAATGAAATGAGTGAAGTGGAAGAAAAATGGGGGAAACAAATGAAAGTATAGCAAAAGAAAATAAGAACTGAAAAATCAAAATTGATCAAGTGGCAAAAGAATGAAATGCAATAAAGAAAAGAGTTTTTTAAAAATTGGTGCTTACTAACTGGAATAAAAGGGTAAAAAAATCCAATTTAGAAGAGTTCCAGGGAAAGTAAAATGGACCAAATGGAAAAGGAGGTCATGGAAGAAAATCCTTTGTTTTTTGTGTTTTTTTTTTTACATTTTTGGAATATTTTATTTAATTAGTTAATTTAAAATATTTTCCCATAGGTATAAGATTCATGTTCTTTCATTCTGTTCCCATAGCTAACATGTAATTTCACTGGGTTTTACATGTATCATTGATCAAGACCTATTTCCATATTATTGATATTTGCACTAATGTCATCATTTAGAGTCAACATCCTAAATCATATCCCCATCAACCCATGTGATCAAGCAGTTGTTTTTTTTCTAGGTTTCTATTCCCACTGTTCATCCTCTGAATGTGGATAGCATTCTTTCTCATAAGTCCCTTAGAATTGTCCTGGATCATTGCATTGCTACTAGTAGAGAAGTCCATTATATTTGATTGTGCCACAGTGTATCAGTCTCTGTGTATAATGCTCTCCTGGTTCTCCTTTCACTCTGCATCAATTCCTGGAGGTACTTCCAGTTACATGGAATTCCTCCAGTTCATTATTCCTTTGAGCACAGTAGTATTCTGTCAGCAACATATACCACAATTTATTCAGCCATTTCCCAATCAGAGGGCGTCCCCTCAGAAAATTCTTCTTTTAAAATTAGAATTGTGCATATAGAAGCTAATGACTTCATGAGATATCCAGAAACAATAAAAGAAAATCAAAACAATTTTAAAATAGAAGAAAATGTCTGACTGAAGAAATAACTGACATGGAAAAATAAATCCAGGAAAGACAATCTAAAATTTATTAGACCCCCCCCCCCCAAAAAAAAAACCTAGAATGTCATATTACATGAGATTATCAAAGAAAACTGCCTTGATATTCTGGAATTGTAGGTTAAACGAGAAATGTAAAGAATTCACAGTTCGCATCCAGTACTAAATCTACAAATGACAACTTCCAGGAATATTACAGCCCAATTTAAGAACTTCCATGCTAAGGAGAAAGTACTGCAGTAAACCAGTAAGGAACAATTCAGATATCATGAAGCCCCAGTGTTGTAACCAGTACTGGTTCTGGAAACTTCCATATTAAAGGATCAAAATGCTTGGAATATGATATTGTAAAAGGGAGGGACACTGGGTTAATAACTATGAATTTCCCACCCATCAAGATGGATTGTATTCTTTCAGGGAGAAAAATCATTAATAAAAAAGGGGAGGTCCAAGCATTTTACTAATGAAAAGAACAAACCCAAACTGAAAAGTTGATGTTTCAATCCAAAATTGAAGAGAAACAAAAATGTAAGTAGGAAAGAGAAAATGTATACGACTCAAGTAGGTCATAATTGTTTATATGCCTAGCTTAAAGATGACATTTGTAACTCTTGCAATACTTATCGTTTTAGTTAGTTAGAAGAATTATACTTAGACTAGGGTGTGGTTGTAAAGCATTTAGGAAGATATGTGAAAAAATATTAAGGAGTGAAAAAGAGGATAGCACTGAGAGGAAAAAAGAATCTGGGATAAATTATATCAAAGAGGCATGGGAAGAAAAACTATTCCAGTGGAGAGAATGATAAAGGTGGTGACAGTAATCATTATAAGTCATTCTCATTTGGAATAATAGCCAGACTCATTGGGGTATAGAATCTTATCTTACTTTTTAGAGGAATACAAGGAAAGTAAGACAAGTGGTTGGTGGGGAGGGCAATAATAAAAGGGAGGAGGTATTGGGGTAGTGATTAAAAGGCCCTATAGAGAAGTAGGAGGAGAATAAGGATTGTGGGCAGGGAGGGGACTAATATAAGAGAAAGGAAGTTGGCGGGGGAGGGGGTGCTTAAAAGGGAAATATGTAGACAGATAGTGAAAGGAGAAAGTGTTGGATTAAAAGGAAAACAAGATGAAGGGGAATACTGAAATGGCAATCATAACTGGGATTGTAAATGAGATGAACTCAGCCATAAAATGGAAGCAAATAGCAGAGTGGATTAAAAACCAGAATCTTATGATGTTTTGTTTACAAGAAACATTTGACACACACAAGTAGACATTTAGAGAGTAAATGTAAGGGGACTGTTATTTCCATAACAGGTCATTCAGCCTAGTCTAGCAAGTTTATCCTTATTCCTCCTTCATTCTTCCTTCAAATCCCAGGCTAGATGATGGGAATGGAATGAAAGGGAATAAATATTTCAAAATATCTGTTCTATATCCTCTACTATGTTAAGGAATTCATAATTATCATTAATTTCACAATACCTCTGTGAATTTGCTGTTATTGCCCTCAATTCACAGTTAAGGCAACTGAGGCAAACAGAGTTTAAATAACTTGCTCAAGGGCATCCACTTACCATCTCACTGAGGTTGGATTAAATTTGCTTTTCTGACTCTCTTACCCCTTTAGTACCAGGTACCTTTAATTTCCATGTAGGTTTTGGAATGTGCCTATCCTTCTATTACAAGAGGTAAAGATGGAGTTTCTGATTGTAAATGATTTACATGATATACACCCTCCTGCAAATATCCCAAGAGTGAATAAAACAGAAGCCATTCTGTAGGCTTATTTTCATTACCTCTTTCCTTTAAGATAGGGGTTCCCAAACTTTTTACACGGGGGGGGGGGGGGGGAGGGGGGGGAGGGGGGCAGTTCACTGTCCCTCAGACCGTTGGAGGGCCGGACTAGAAAAAAACTGAACAAATCTGTTTACTGCTGTCTGGGATAGCAGAGACTGCAGAACTGGCTGTGATGGGTCTGTCACACCTTGCACAGGCTCATCACTGCCACCACTATACTGGGCAGCAGTATACACAGTGCAGAATCCCTTTCCCCAGATCGCCCCTCACCATGTTGATATCTACTATCGTGTAGCCACATAATCCTTTGCTTGGTGCCTTGTTCTCATTCAGTTACTCTCAGAAAAAGGCACCACAAAAATGATTGTCATTGGAAGTACTACTGTATGTGAGCGATGCCATGCTTTGCAGTGCCACCACATACAGTGCTCCTCTCACTTGCAGGAGTGCAATCTCCTGATTATAACAATGAAGATACTTATGTCTTCCTTTATTGTGAAGATAAAATTGTAATCTGGTTTTAACAATGAAGGTACTTAGCTCTTCCTTTATAATGAAGCTAGAATTTATAGTTTAAATTTTATAGTAAGGTACAATCTTTTTAGATTTTAATTCACAAAAAGGTGATAACTTAGTATTTGAAGTATATCTAACCATTTTAACCACAAAAAGGTTTTAACTACTAAAAGTATGATCTAACCAAAAATGTTATAATCTAACCAAAAAAAGGTGTGAACTAAAGAGTGGGCCATCCCGGAGAAAAGCATCTGCTGTCATTGGTAGATATAAAAGACTAGAGGAGGTGACTCAAGAGAAAGAGATCTTTAAAAAGAGGACAAAAAGGCCAGAAGGGGATATTCGGAGATTCGGACAAATGAAAGAGGTGCCCCTTTCAGAAGTGCATTGGGCACCGAAGAAAAACAACTGCTTGAATACATGGGTCGAAGGGATATGGTTGGGGATGTAGACTCTAAATGAACATCCTAGTGTAAACATCAACAACATGGAAATAGGTTCTGATCAAGGACACAAGTAATACCCAATGAAATTGTGCATCGGCTGTGAGAAGGATGGGTGGAGGGGAGGGAGGGAAATAATGTGATTATTGTAACCAAGGAATAATATTCTAAATTGACTAAATGAACTAATTCAAATGGGAAAAAAAAACCTTTAAAAAAAAAGAAGTGTGTTGGGGGCCAGATAAAAGTCCTTGGGGGGGCCACAGTTTGGGGACCCCTGCTTTAAGTGGACTACATTTTTTAATTTTTCTCTCTTGATCCCTTCTTTTTTATGCCCAGGTCTTCCAGTTCCTAGAAAATATTGTACCTCCTGTTTTCAGCAAGGGAATGCACCATGGTTGCTAGAGCAAAAAGGCCCCAGGACCTCCTGCCCAGGTGAGTGAGGTGAAAGCAGGTGTATAAGTGCTGTTATCCCAAAAGAGTTTTATTTGTTGTAGTGAAGGGAATGCTAGACCTGGGGACTGGTAGATAAATGGCAAATCATGCTTGTTGGCTATAATTCCAAATCGTTTGATGGCATGATCCACAGTAATCCAGGAAGAGCAAACAGATGGGAAAAATCCAGGAATACAGATAGTTTTATCCCAGAGGCAGTCCCAAGGGCCAGTAAAGAAGTCCCCTCTAGAGCAACTGTCACTCTCCTCTTCCTTTCCCTCCTCCAGTTGCCTTCTCTGTCAATCAATCTTCTCTCCAACATTTCATAGCCTTTCTGTGCAATATTTTCCCTACAGTAGAGAGAAGGAAATCTATTTTCCATTTTGAAAATTACTGCATAAGAGTTAAGGGTGAAGTTGTTTTTCTGCTTAGCATACAAAATTTACCAAGAATGACCATGTGATAGTGCATCAAAAATGATGAGAACAGAATATATGGAAGGTTGTCTGAGATTCATAAAATTATAACAATAACGGATGAATGACTCTTTATAGAAAGATAAAAAGGACAGTAGAAAAAGACTGTCCAATATGAAGGACTAAGCAAGCCCAGGCACAGGGTTTGAGTTGTAGTCTAGCTACAAGAAAGTTGTTCAGATCATTCCTCCATTCTTTACTCAGGACATGAGTTGTCAAGTATGATGAAAATTTTGGATCTGCCTGTGTCCCAGGTCCGTTTTGAGGTTTTATTGTTTTTATGTAGGTGAAAGTATTTTTAAGATCATCCATCTTGTAGATATGACAGAATTGTGTATCCACAGACTGGTTCTGGTTAAGTTTAAAAACTCCTTTTTGCCTGGGAAAATAGAATAGAAAATCAGTTTAATTTCTGCCATCAGAGGAAATAATGTATATTCCTCTATATGTGTGTCCTCCTTTCTTCTGTGTTTATATCATTTGTTTTCTTCAGAGGCAGAGGCTAATTTTGAAGTGAAGGAGACGTCTACAAAGCTGAGGCTTTTTGTGAAAAGATTTGGCCCTCAAAGGTGCAAGAATGAGGGTAACTTCATTTTGAGAGGAATTTGTGACTCAGATATCAAGGTAAATAAAAATCTAAAGAGTGACTCTGAAGTTGATGAAGCTGCAAAGAAATTCAGCCAGTATTCAGTCCTAAATCAGTGTATGAAATTGACCTCAGAAAATGACTTTTGTCAGGATAGTGAATACAGCAAATGCTTTCCTGAAGAAATAGGACTTGTTCAGTCGAATGAGAAACCACCTGAAATGCCCATGTATCAAGGTAATGTTGGAGGAATGGCCTTTGGCCGGAGTTCAGACCTCAGACATCCAAAAAGTAAACATGTCAAGATGGTTTCTGTTAGTGGTAAAGGTATAAATCAACCTTTAAGTCAGAACTCTGAGCTTGCTGCACGTCAGAGAATCCATGATGGAAAGAAATCTTATGAATGTAAACAATGTGGAAAGACTTTCAAACGGAGGGACTATCTTGCTGGACATCAGAGAATCCACACTGGAGAGAAACCTTATGAATGTAAACAATGTGGGAAGGCTTTTACAGACAAGAGAAATCTTGCTGCACATCAGAGACTCTATACTGGAGAGAAACCTTATGAATGTAAACAATGTGGAAAGGCTTTTTTACGCAGCAGCACTCTTACTTCACATCAACTAATCCACACTGGAGAGAAACCTTATGAATGTAAACAGTGTGGAAAGGCTTTCACACAGAGGAGCAATCTTGCTAAACATCAGCTAATCCACACTGGAGAGAAACCTTATGAATGTAAACATTGTGGAAAGGACTTCACACAAAGGGGCCATCTTACTTCACATCAGAGAATTCACACTGGAGAGAAACCATATGACTGTAAAGAGTGTGGAAAGGCTTTTGCACTTAGTACAACTCTCGCCACACATCAGCTAATGCACACTGGAGAGAAACCTTATGAATGCAAACAGTGTGGAAAGACTTTCACACAGAGATGCCATCTTGCTGTACATCAGAGAATCCACACTGGAGAGAAACCTTATGAATGTAGCCACTGTGGAAAGGCTTTTACGGGTAGTAGCCATCTCGCTGCACACCAGAGAATCCACACTGGAGAGAAACCCTATGAATGTAAACAATGTGGGAAGGCTTTTACAGACAAGAGAAATCTTGCTGCCCATCAAAGAGCCCACACTGGAGAGAAACCTTATGAATGTAGCCACTGTGGAAAGGCTTTTACAGGCAGTAGCTATCTTGCTGCACATCAGAGAATCCACACTGAAGAGAAACCTTATGAATGTAGCCACTGTGGAAAGACTTTTACAGACAAGAGAAATCTTGCTGCACATCAGAGAATCCACACCGGAGAGAAACCTTATGAATGTAAACGATGTGGGAAGGCTTTTACAGACAAGAGAAATCTTGCTGCACATCAGAGAATCCACACTGGAGAGAAACATGAATGTAAACAATGTGGAAAGGCTTTTTTGAGTAGTAGCTATCTTGCTGCACATCAGAGAATCCACACCGGAGAGAAACCTTATGAATGTAAACAATGTGGGAAGGCATTTACAGACAAGAGAAATCTTGCTGCACATCAGAGAATCCACACTGGAGAGAAACCTTATGAATGTAAACAATGTGGGAAGGCTTTTACAGACAAGAGAAATCTTGCTACACATCAGAGAATCCACACTGGAGAGAAACCTTATGAATGTAAACAATGTGGAAAGGCTTTCACGCAGAAGAGCCATCTTGTTTTACATCAGAGAACCCACACTGGAGAGAAACCTTATGAATGTAAAGAGTGTTGAAGGCTTTTACATGCAGTACAACTCTTGTTAAACATGAGCTAATGCACATTAGAGAGAAGCCATGAATGTAAACATTGTGGAAATACTGACACATTGGTGACATTTTGCCATACATCAGAGCATCCACACTGGAGAGAAACTTTATGTATGTAAACACTGTGGAATGGCTTTTATAGCGAAGAGATCTCTTGCTTGACATCAGAAAATCCACACTGGAGGGAAAACTTATTATATGGGATAAAATCATGCAGTATTCTACATCAGACATTTTTTAGCATCAGTAATGTCAGATTGGAAACTTTCTCTAAAAATTAGTGAAACTTGGGTTCTCTTCTGAAGGGAGCTACTCATTTCTCCTTATGAAGAGTATGGAAGTCCTCTTCAGCAGCTTTTTAATATACACATAAATATGTCTTTTATTCATTCTTTTTCTTCCCTTTTTAATTTATGGATTAAGAGTTTAGATTGTGTAAGAATTAAAGTATGGGGTAAAAGTTGGGTGGCTCAGTGGATTGAGAGCCAGGCCTAGAGATGGGAGGTCCTAGGTTCAAAACTGTCCTCAGACACTTCCAAATGTATGATCCTGGACAAGTCGCTTAACCCCCATTTCCTAGTCCTTACCACTCTTCTGCCCTGAAGCCAATACACAGTATTGACTCTTAAGGTAAGGGTTTAAATAAAAAGGAATTCAAATATGATCAACCCCCTTCAATTCAGTTCATTATATCCCAGAGTTCATTCAGGATATTTTGATGCAGTGTGTGACTTCTTCAGGCATCTTTATAGCATCTTCTCTGAACGGATCCACTTTCTTCATTTTGGGATGTTTTCAGGTTTCTTTTCTTGAAATTTCTCCCAATATTTTAAATCTTGGGTTTTATGATAATTACACAAACCCCCCTGAGGAGGGTATTGACAAACAACACAATCACTCTGGGATATATAATTGAGTTATGAGGCATATGAAACAATTGTCAAAAGAAAAAACAAAACCACCCCTCAAAAGTCCCAAATAAAAGAGGTAAAAATTAAATTCTGTATAAAAATAAGTTCAGAAATATTAAAAAATAAAAATCTTACATGTATAAAATTCTGAGTAGGAACAAATCTGTAACAGGCCCTTGAATCACAGCAAGGCCCAGTTAAGCAAGCCTGTAGGACAATAGCATCAGTAGAGCACTTTCCCCATTTGTAGCAAGGACTACAGAAAATTGTCAAACTATTAGAGAGAAAGGACTATGTTTCAGCAGCAAATGGGAAAAATCATTCTGTGGTCTGATTTCACCATCACTGTTGGGAGACAGGGCAAACCAGAATGATAGCCAACCTGAGTTATTTGACTCAGAATATTTCACATGGAGTGTGGTACAAGGGAGTCCTGCCTCATAACATATGTCAAGTGCCGCCACCTTGATTCTAACACTAGGTTCAAGTCCTTTCGTATTGGCATAGAAGTTCAACAACCCATGTAGATCGGACTCTCCTTTCTAGGCATAAAAATTTCTGGCAATTCGGTGCTCTGGATTCCCCCACCTATTTTGGGGTCATATTGATTCTACCCTCTGACCCTGCACTTAGCAACTCTTTTGTTGACTATCTCCCTAGGCTTCCTGTCTATTAGGTTTTATGGAAACATATGTTGAGAATGAAACTGTGCCAAGTAGATGTGTGATCATGAGGGTATAAAATAAAGCCAGGCCTCCGTCAGGGTGGAGAAGTTTATCCTGTGAAACCTGTGCTGTGGTTGAATGCAAGAGCTTGTGTCCCATCCAGTATTCTGTTGATACCATCACACCTCTGAGACTCCATCCCCTGTGGGAGGCTGGCTCACTCCACAACAACCAAGGATAGAAAAAAAGAAAAAATTCAACATTCTATTGCAAATATAAAGATATAAAGAGAACTAGTTTTAAAAATCATAATTTCACAGTTCATATTCCATGAGGCAATGCTTTAGCTAAACAGAGGCACAACAGAAAAGCTCACTCAAAAATGAGATTTATATCCCTCTTAACTTGGCCAGCATCCACAGTGTGAGAGTACATAATTTTTTCACCAGGTAAAAAAAACAGTAGTACAACATATACAGATTCTGAGAAGTACCCAAAATCCCAAATTTATAAGAGCCCATTTTAGGATAACTGCAAACAAATGTGTTCCTTGCAGCCATGAGAGGTTCCACCAGCTATTAGGATTCTCATGACTCTATAGCTACTTGCTGTGTGTCATTAAAAAACTTTTGAAGCTTATAGATATTTGTCACAAGTTCTCCAGACCTATTTACATAAGACTGATCAGTGAATGCACAAGCAGCTCCTGATGGGGCAGTGAGCATGTTGAGGAAGGTTGATTTTGTAAGACAGTTTTTGCTAAGTAGTCAATCTCTTGTAGATAAGAGATGGCTTTAGTGGTTTGGTTGATGACTTGAGCTGTGTCTTGAGCCAATCTTTCAACTTCAGCTGAGATATTCCTAACAGTCTATTACTGCCATTATTCCAAAATTTTGCAGGAGAGCCCAGAAAAACCTGTACTGTTGATGAAGAGTTACATATATAAGAAATCTATTTTGAAGCTACTAGGCTTCACAGGAAAAATCATTCCTATCTCCCAGATGAGATTATAACACATCACAGGGTAACTAAGCCACTAGAGCACCTCCCTCCCTTTTGGTATGAGACTAACAATGTAACGGAACTGTCTCCAATATTTCCTGCCCATTTTCATGTGGAGCCAAGGACTAAAAGTGAAAAATCACTTCAGATGTGTCATCCATTACATTTTCAATAAATGCAGATTGGAATATACAACAATGCCACTTCACTTCAACTACAAATGGACCATTACCTCCTGTTACAAATAATTCAGAGGCAAGCAAATGATTGCGGTAGGGATACTCCCAGATATCTGAAAATCACTTTTGAAGCTTAAAATTCCCCTCCAGACTCTTTGAGATTCCTTCCCCTACCAAGTACCATCAGTCATCTAAATCTATTTGTCCACACCTCTGGGGTTCCCCACACTCCATACAGACATTTGGGTGGGAGTTTTGACTTGCCTCATTCAAATAACTATTCCTCTTATTATAATGACCCCTGAAGTTTCTATTCCTATATTTTTTATTTCTCTTGTAATTCATAATTACATGACACATTTTCCCACAAAAATAACATGTTAGTGGTTATTTTGTGGACTTTCATAAGGGAGGTATGATCTCTCCTTGCTTTACCTTTATAACTTTCAGTTAGGTTTTTTTTCCCCTTCCTCAATGTCTCTACTAAAGTAGCATTCTCTTTATCCTTCTCTCCCTGTTTAGCAGTTAATTATCTTATTTCCTTCCTTAATGTTTCCACTAAATCAGTGTTCTCCTTTTCCTTATGTCCCTCAAAAGCATAAACTATCACTCTTCAATTCTTTAAGGTCCATAGTAGGCCAGTTTGGACAGCTAGTCATAAAACTTAACTACTTTACAACTGTTTTTTACAATTTGTATTCTAATTTGTCTAGTATTCCTTTCCCTATCAAGATCCAATTCTATATTCCTTCCTCCCTGCTTGATAAGGCTATCCATAAACTGAGCCGGGTTTTCATTGCCTTCTTGCTTAAGATTTTCAAATTTGCTCTCATGGATTTTAGCAATACATTTCTAGCCTGGCATAGTTGTAAGTAATCTTGCTCTGAACCTGAGTTCCATTTGGGATCTTCTGTTGGCCAATTAGTTGTTCCCTCTCACTGGGGCTGATTAACAAGAGAAAGAACCTTATTCCTTTTCCTTTCCATTAGCAAGGCTTGGAGCAAATCGACATCAAGCCATGTGGGGTTATATGTATAAAAAATGTTCTCAATCTTATTTATCACCACCACAGGCTCAGATTCAAATGAAGGTGTTTGTTTGAATCTCAATGTCCTGTGGAGAAAAAGGTGTATGATGTTTAATGTTTATTAAATATCCATGTCTGTTATATGTAGGGACATCCGTTAGAGGGAAAAGTCCTTTATTTGAATCATCTGTGGTAACTGCTGCCTGACCTGTGTTCTGGAGTTCAGTGGAGTGGGTTGTAGTGAGGCTAGTAGGGGAAGAGGGTGGGGTGGGTGAATGGAGAGGGAGGAGTTGGTCAGGGGAAGGGGAGGCAAAGGGAAAAGATTGGGGTGGTGCTGTGGGAATGGTGGAGAGGAATAGATGTGGGACTGGGGGTGGGGTGGAGAGGAGTTGTGGGACCAGGTGCGGGGTAGATTGGAATAGGATGGGCGAGGTCTAGAGGAGTCATAGTAACATAGGTGGGAAGGAGGGTATGGAAAAGGATTGAAGTAGGGATGGTACAGGTGGGGATAGGGGAAATAGGTGGGCACTAGCTAGTTAGAAGAAGGTATGAGCAGTGGTAGGTAAGGGAGGGTAGAGAGGGAGATTGGGGGGAAGGGATGGGAGTAGTAGGGGATGAGCAAGGTCTGACAGGGAGAGAAGCTGAGGGGTTCAAGTCCTGGTTTGGGTCAGTATGAAGAGAAACCTCACAGACCAGGTGGGATGATAGAGTGTTTCTTGCTGGATTTCACTGAAGGAGTTAAGCTAGAATGGTTTGGTTCTAAAGAAAGAATGGGTTCCTCACTGGAGGGAATGGTTGGTTTATCAAAATGATATGCTCACAAGAACCAGTATTTATAATCTTTGGAATCTTTGTTTTTAATGGCTAACTTACAATATTTTAAGATCTTGAAGTCAAAAGAGCCACATTTTGGCCAGGTAAAAGATATGTCCATCCAGGCTTTGCAAAATTTTCTAGCTTCCTTCTTTGTCATCCAATTCTCTTTATGTAAATTAGGATCACCCCAAGACTTAAAATGTGTATTCAGGGGTTAATCAGGAGGAATATTTCCTGATTTCCCTTGATGTGCTGCAATATTTCCCATATTGTCTAGTCTGTCTCAATCTGTCTATGTAAGCTAGTCTGAGAATTGCTAAATGGTCAGCTTAAACAATGAAAAGTTCCTAAAACAAAAAAAATGGAGACACAAATTTCTTCAATGGTACTGTGGAAGACAGTGAGAGGAGGTTTAAAACAAAAAGCTAACCCAAGTAATTGTTGCACAGTAATAGTATCAATAATGAATGTGTATTTAGTGTAATTATTATTGTTGTTGATGAATACTAAATATTTATAATTATTCTTATTAATAATAAACTGTATTTATTATAATCAATGTTATTAATAATTAATAACAATGAATAAGCATAAACAAGTCTCAATTATCAATAATTATTAGTGATAGGTGGTAGTGACTAGTAATAGTTATTGAAAACTAATAATGTTATTGATAGTATTATTCATACTATTGTATTCTAAAATTGTTCCTTAATATTGCATGTAATTTGTTCGATTTAATGTCCTCTTTGTTCAATTTTGTAAATTTGGTTTTAATTTAAATTATTATTCAACTCTTAATAGTCCTTTTATTTAAATGTATTTGATTTAATATTATTTTAGATCACTAGTAGCAGTTGCAAAGGAATTCTTTTAATTTTCCTTCAGTTTAAATCTTGACAGTAGTTTGTGCTATAACTGCATGTAGAGTGGAAGGCACCTGTGGGTAGGTCTTAAAAAAAAAGCAGGGAGAAAGCAATGTGTGAGAGGGGGAAAGGAGGGATGGAACCCCCCCCCCCCAAAACTTCCTCTTAGCTCAGCCCTAAGAAATGTTTAAGGCGTGGGGGGGGAGGGAGGTAGAATGAAAAAATCAAAAGAAAACTTCCTTGTAAAAGTTCAGTCCTTTTCCCCTCCCCTAGAGGTTAGTCAGTGGTCACGTGTTTTCAAAGTTGGGGAGGTGGTAAGGATCTCCTAGCTCTACTCCATAGCCTAGAAAGACCCCTAAGATTAATTTAATGGTTGTCTCTGTGCTCATCACAGGGCAGGGGCAGCTAGGTCCCTGCAGCATTGGCCCAGTGGGTGTGGTGAGTGGGGAAAGTCAGGCAGACACTGGACTGGGAAAGACCTGTTGGGCCCTAGTGCCCCTCAGTTTACAAAAGGCTTAGTCCCATTTGGAATGGGGGAGGGGGCTTAGTTACTTGGAATGAAGCAGTGTACAAGTAAGAATTAAAGGAAGGGCTTCACTTTAAGCTCATACTTGACTATACACTGGACACAGTATGCTGGAGATAAGATTCTGTGCTTCTAATTCACTAGAAAAGGTGTTTAGCTATAGTATAGACTTCATTCATGTTCCCACAGAGGAGCCCTCATTAAGTACTCCAAATTTCATATTGTACAAAAAATACTACAATGATAAAGACTTTTTCTCTGAAATCACAATGCTTGTCATTCTTCCTGAATGTTGACATTCATCTATTGCAGTGTTTTTTAACTATTCCCTAGTAAATTGGAACTCACTTGTTTCTTGTTTTTTTTTTTTTTGCTGGCACATATAGATCTTACCAAACAAACTATATAAGAGTGCATAGGGAAGATGTGGAAGAAATAGGGGACCTGATCCCTACTGTTCAGTCCATTCTGTCCAAGGACTCAGTCTCATGATGCAATTGCCTGATTTCTGGGTCTGAACAGAAGTCCAGCCCCTCTGATGAAGTAATGAGAGAAGATTTGAGGTCTCTAAGTCCACCTTGTCTCTTGAAATATCAACCAATGGGGATTCTGGGGACATCCCAAGTTTGAGCTGTCAGACTAAAGAGAAACAGGACACAATTCCCTTCATAGGTAGTAGATAAGGCACCCTCTTTTCTGGGAACAATGGTGAAGGAGACACATTTTTTGCTTATGGGTATCTTATCCCTTGCCCTCATTCAGAAACCATATTATCCTTGGAGAAATAGCCTCTCTCCCTCTAATAATTACTTTCCCTCTAATCAGAGAGGCAAAATGGAGGAGATAAGAATTTCACTTGCTCTTATGCTTACAAAGAAACGAGATTTAAGTAGATTTCTTCAATTTGCTCCTTTCAAATATAGCCAATTAAATATTTGGTGGGTTTTAACAATATCAATATCACACAATATTAAATGATACAGTATTGTATACATTGTTATATATTGTTTATTTAATGATTATGTTGGGTATTACCATATTATAGATTCTATTACAATAGTTAAAATACATAATCAACAGGGCTGATAAAATACATGATTTTTTTCAAATGTGTATTTTTACATCTTTTAACAAATTTAGTTTGTGGTCTAGCAACATCCAGATTGTAACAGAAGCTGCCTTTCTATAGTGTATGTTTATTAGGGTTTGCCAAATTTTGCCTTTTCATAAACAATATATTGGGTTTTGTGATTGAAGAATTTTGGGCAAAGACAAAAAAGACAAAAAATTTGGGCAAAGCAAGGAGAGCTCAGAACATTTGGAACACAGAAATCATCAGAGGAGGGGAGAGAGACAGTTCCAATGGAAATTTGAGAGAGAGGCAGTTGGGACTGCAGCTGCCTGGGAATTCAGTTTTCTGCTTCTGCCTGAAGGTGGAGGACAGACCCTTCATCTCCTCTCTGGCCATTGCATTCTACTTATACTGTGAGCTGAAGAGATATTTAATCTTGCCCAGAAGACACCTTGGCAGAATTATTGCCAATTCTTTCCTCTGAGAAAATACTTAGTTATTTTTGTTGAAAAGACTTATTTTTTCTAAAGCCTTCATCAGTGTTATAACTCAGATTAAGGGGCATCCTTTCCCCCCCTCCTTCCCTTATCTTCTCCCTTCACCCCAACCTTAACCCACCCTTATCTCCTCCCTTCACCCCAAATAAATAGATCCTTTAGTTATAAGAACTAGTTTGTTGGATTGGTTATTAGTGGGGAAATTGCAACTTACCATTTGGGAGAAAATCTCCATCAAGACAGTTGGGAAGGAAGAACAGGAAGTAGTGTAGGGGAGGGTCCCAAGTCTTTTGCTTACTTCCTGGTGTAACATCTTTAAGTTCCCCCACTACAATTCACCAAGTTTCCCTCTCTAGTACAATTTGGCACCCTAGGAAAAGTTTGTGCCCACCCCAGGCTACTGGATATAGATTAAAAAAGAAATATGATGCTACAAATATTATTTGGGGTAACAGTGTTAGCTATCATTGCATGCTATTGCATATACAACATCATGTATAGTGCCTTCACTGGAGTTATGATGGAAACTATAGGTCTGATAGCCAACTCTACAGTATTTATAATGACAATACCTTTTACAGACAGCAAAGTAGTATGGAAAATAATTACTCAAATTTACATATTTGCAATGGTGGCTATCTAAACTTTTACATATATTAGAAACATTCTCAAATTCTTTACACCCAAAAAGGTAGCCCAGATTTTAGTACTGGATGACACTATGGAACAACTGGTCAAAAAGATGTGTGCTGAATATTTATACAAGTAGGGAAAAGGACAGGTTCAAGAAGAGAATGGAAGAAAGACAAAAGTACTGGCAGATAACAGAGAATAAGGACAAAGAAAAGAAAACAACCTAAATAAGAAAGGGGCAGAGGGAAAAGATAAAAATGATACAGAAACTAAAAAGATCCTGCCATTGAGAGACATTACAAAAATTTCTGATACAACTGGCATTATTCACTCAAAGGTCCACAAACCATTCTCCACCCAGGAATTGGATTCGATAAAATGCAGATTTCCAAAATTTCTAACAGAACCTTACAAGAGCTCTTAAAGAACTGAAAAGGGCATTTAAAATTTTTGAACCATATTTTGAAAATTCAGGCTTTCTTTTATCTGAATTATTTAGCCCTCATGAACATAGACAATTTATTGATAAGACGAGACCAGACAATTCCCTGACAAGTTGACCTACAGTGGAGGAAAGGAAGGCTTTGGTTTTGCTAAGCCTACAAGCTTGGCATACCTTAGAAAATACAGGGAAGACCTCTTGCAAGCAATCAAGTCATTTTGTTCCAAGCCCAACACTTGGAGCAAATTTGACAAATTGAGTTAGGAAAAAGATGAACATCCTGCTAAATTTATAGATAGACTGACTGAGATGGTTGAATACATCATGGGTTTGAATCAAGACTCATTAGAATCAGTGGCTCATGTCAGGAAACAATTCCTGAGAGGTTGTAACTCCCATCTGAAAAATTTCTTCAGGAATTATTTCCCTAAATATGACAGTATTACAATCAGTGACCTGAGAGATGCCGCTACATACTTGTTTGACAGTAATAGGGAACAAGAACAAGGAAAATGAGAATTGAAACAAAAACTACAAAATACAGAGGAATCTCTTAAGCAAAAAGAGATTGAACAAATAAAAATTTTGCAAACAATTAAAACATTCTAGACCCTCATAGCAGCAACAGAGAGGTCAAAAAGAGATGAGAAAATGTTTTTTATGCCATAGAGTGGACCACTTGGTGAAAGATTGCTATTTGAAAAGGAAATATGAGCAAAATAATAAAAGCAACAAAACACAGGGAAGAACATGTTATGGATCAAAATCAAGCCATTGCTGTGAGCACTGTAATCTTAAGGAGTCAGAAACCCCAGGCTTTGACAGCATGAAACTGGCCATAAAGACAGAGGCAAAGCCTCAGTATTCAGAGTTTTGACTAAGGGAAGGCATTTATTATGAAACCAGGATTTTAAAATAATTGAAAATAAGAAAGGGCATGGAAGAAAGGAATGACAGAGTGTGAAATTTAATAAGAAACTTACAGGATTGAAACATAAAAACATAAAGGGAGAAGAAATTACATGGGTGGTATCTAAAAATGAATTTATAGGGTCTGTGAGAATTTATGGTGAGAAATCAAATGAAAACTTAGGTGAAAAGCAGAGACAAGTAAAGGAGATAGACCAAGAGATCAATTATATGATAGCAGAGAAGAGAAACTATATTGGAGACTCATACAGAAGGTACATAGTAACCAGTCAAGAGAAAAGCAAAGAACAGATCACATATCTAGAAAATTTATTTGAGTGCAGATTGGGTTCAGGAATTTAAAAGGAGAGAAAGAGAATTCATGAAAACGTATTTAAACAAAATCAAAACTTGATGAAAGAAACAGAGAAACAAAATTTCAATTCCCTGCAACAAGATGACCACATGAATGAGTTAAGGTTACTATTGCAGATGTATCTTTAGGAGCTAGAGGCAATGTAAATAATCTCACAGACAAGGATAAAACCCCACTTGGATCAATTAGAAATTAAAAGAGCTGTTTGGTACAGACTTCCTTAGAGAAAATATCTATCTTGAATCCAGAAGCTATTTTTCAACCTACACAAAACAACTTAGAAAATTCAAGTCTAAAGGGTAATGGAGCTGAAAACGCAGTTAATATTAACCATATTCAAAGTTTTGGAAGTGTAACATCAGTTAGATTTGAAAACATAAATGGAATATAGGGCACTACAACTGCCATGATGTCCAAGGATTCAAGAATCTTCCATGAAGCCAACATTCTAAATGGAGAGTAGAGGTCTGACCAAGTCAAAGTATATGAACTAACAGATAGGTTTGGTTTAAATTCATATTCCAAAGAGGAGGAAGACAATACAAAATCAAGTGTAAACAAAGATCAGTCAAGAAATGAATTAAACCAAGAAATTTTAATTGGTCCAACCATAAAAAATTAGCAGAAGATGGAAGTGCAGTGCAAAGTGACAACATAACAATTAATTCAATATCCACAGAAAAATCTTAACCATATATATGGACTACAATGGGGAAGAATGAATACACATACCCCAGTGATACAGGAGGAAATACATCTGTACTAAAGTCAATCCCAGAAGATACCATCATAGTGGGAAAGCTTTCTACCTCAACAGATTCAAAAGAAGGGGCATATGAACAAAACCTTGAGATGAAAGACAGTAGAGAACCTATGAATTTTAGTAACAGCATTGCATATCTGCAAGAAGCAGTGAGCCCCATACTATCAAGTTTATCACCACAGAACACAAATCTAGAACTTGTTAATGAGAAACAACTAGAAACAGAATTGGGAAATATAAAAGCTGGTGACATAGGGTTAGATCAAGACATAAAATCTGATATAACAACGTCTGACACAAGTTTACATGGCACTGAACAAAATGCAATGAAAAACAAGGATTATAGAATTCGGTGACCAAGAGTCAGACTCAGACCAAGATGATTCAATACCAAATGGTGTAATTATAATGGACAAAACCAGTGATGAAGAACAAGAATCCTATGAATTTATCAAACTCTATTATAAAGTTCATAAAGATTGAGATATGTGGGACACAAATGGACAAAGTGAATACCTAAATCCAGAACAAGCAAAATCTTATGAATATGATTCTAGTGATGATATAATGTGGGACAGAGGAAACTATGTCAATAGAGGAAATATTTGCCATTGCTGGAATTAACAGTTATGAAGAATTTGTAGAGAAATTTGACCTTGAAAGGAACATTGATGAGGAAGGGGATACATCTAGCATGTTTTGGAATTACCTACACAGACAGTGATTATGAATGGGAAGAAACATATGAATGGGAAGAACAAACGAGGAGAGATAGATATACAATTTCACATCTATTCTCTAACTTCAACATCATAACATGACAAATACCATCTTTTGAGAAGGGTTGAAACCAGCATTAGTTTGAGTTCCATAGGGTAATATACAACACAAAACCTTGTGAAAACAAAGACTGGCCTGAGGTATAAAATTTGACAGAAGAACAACTAAGGAATTTAATTACATCAGGAAAACCTCTAAACTCATTAACAAACTCTAATTTTATGACTATGACAAGAACAAAGAGCACAGTAATGGAAGATGGGAAACATCTAGGATGCTATTGAGGCACTTACCCACCTTGGATGAATCTGTTATCTAAGACTTCTAATACCAACGTACAGATGAGAACTGAAATAGGTTACCTATATCTCTCAACTAGTTTGTAGGATTGGTTATTAGTGGGAAAATTACAACTTACCATCTGTGAGAAAATCCTCATCAAGACAGTTGGGAAGGAAGAACAGGTAGTGTAGGGGAGGGGCCCAAGATTTAGTCTCTTGCTTATTTCATGGTGTAACTTCCTGTGTAAATCTTTACAATCCCCCACTATAATTCACCAAGTTTCCCTCTCTAGTACAATTTGAATCCTGAAACAGAACTATAAAATCACCTTAAACAGATTGGCTTCCTCTTATTACTCTTTACATTTCTAATATGTCTAAAAACCTGTACAAGGCTACCTAATATGAATATTCTATTAAAGTGACAATAATAATAGAGGCAGTTAGGTGGCTTGATGGATTGAGAGGGGTGTAGTAGAGATGGGAGGTGAAAAGATCTCATTTAATTACTACTCAGTTTGAAAATTCCCAGCTAACAGTAACTTCATCCCTATATCCTTTCAAAGAGCTGGATGGATCCCTTTTTGTCTCCATCCAAAGGCCTGATAGCTCTTTTGTGTTCATTTATGTTTTTTTTTTTTTAAATTTTACCTTCCATTTGAGCGTAAGACTGGAGATCTGGGATAAGATTCTATGCCCCAATGTACAGACTTCTCTCCTGGAGGGACCTGATTTGGAGGCTTGAAAAAATCAGGTTTCTGGCTTTCTCCTGAGAGCAGCAGAAGAGAGAAATCTTTTGAATCTGACTGCTGACAGCTTCAATAAAGAAGATTGAAGACAGACTTTATCTCTGGACCTGTTTGGATACTAATCAACTAAAGATCCTGGCCCGTTTGACTGGACTCCTTGTGTGAGATTTGGCTATTGGGAATATTTACTGCTTAGCTTAATAAGATCGTTTTATATAGTTTATAGACATTAGATTGTAAGATAACTTGTAGAGTTTCTCCTTACCCCTGTTCCTCCCCTTCCCAACCAATAAATCTGAATTTTTTATATTTTCCCTTTTATTCATTCCTCACCAAATTCCTATCATAACAGTTTGGCAGAGCCAGCTAGGTCTATATGTTAATGAGATCAAAGATAGGGGAAAAGGCTAGGTTTATTTGTATGTTTATTGTATTAGTATTTTTTAAGTATAAAGAGAGCAGTTTTGAGCCAATATTCTAATCTATCTTTAGGTGGCTAGGATCTTAGGGGGAAAGCCAAATAGAATTCTGAGGGTGGCTTGCTCAGACGGGTTATTAAAACTACCTCACAGACCCCCAGTAGCCATCCTGGAGTGGCCATCTTGGGAAAACTTTTTTTTTTTAATTTGAAATTTATTTGTTGCATGTATAAATTATATTGTAATAATTTTGTTTTGAATAATAATATAACTCTGGAAACTGACATGTCAGCAGGCATGTTTAGTACTGTGATAATGCTATTGTTTCACTATGTAATTTATGTTCCTTATTTTATATTTGTGTCCTTCCCTAACAACTGTCACTATGTTTTTAAAATGGACCAAAATGGTCATCCCTTTAAGCGGTCAAAATCAAAAGAAACAAAATAAAAAGAAACTCCTACTAGGAGCATGGAAAATCAGAACATTACTTGATAGAGAGAATACCCCAAGACCTGAGAGAAGAACAGCTCTAATCAGTAAAGAACTGGTGCGATATAACATTGACATCGCAGCCTTAAGTGAAACACGCTTACCAGAAGAGGTATCACTCAGTGAACCCACCACTGGATACACCTTATGGAAAGGTAGAGCCACAAATGAAGACAGAATTCACAGTGTTGGCCTGGCTATCAAGACCAGTTTGCTCAAACAACTGCCAGACTTGCCTGTGGGCATCAGCGAGAGGTTCATGAAGATCCGTTTGCCTCTCAGCAAAGACCAGTATGCCACAATCATCAGCGCATATGCCCCAACACTGACTAGCACAGAGGAGACCATCGAGCAGTTCTACTCTGACCTGAGTGCCTTCCTGCACTCAGTGCCCACAAATGACAAGCTGATACTACTGGGAGACTTCAACTCCTGCGTTGGCCAGGACCATGAAAGATGGAAAGGAGTGCTCGGCAAACACGGCGTGGGCAAAATGAACAACGATGGCCTACTGCTACTCAGCAAATGCTCAGAGTTCGAACTCACCATCACGAACACTGTGTTCAGAATGGCCAACAAATACAAAACAATGTGGATGCATACACGATCAAAACAGTGGCATCTCATTGACTACATCATTGTATGCCGGCGAGACATCCAGGATGTACATATCACCAGAGCCATGAGAGGAGCTGAATGCTGGACAGACCACTGATTGGTAAGAGCTACTCTTCAAATGCACATTGCGCCTCGCCATCCAAAACGTGCCCAGACAGTTCGCACATTTTACAAAGTGGGTCGTCTTAGAGATCCATCTTATTTGCAAACATTCTAGTCCTGCCTAGATGACAAGCTGTCTGCCAAAGGACCACTCACTGGAAGCTCAACCGAGAAATGGAACCAGTTCAGAGACGCAGTGAAGGAAACATCAAAGGCAGTCCTAGGCCCCAAACAACGCAACCACCAGGACTGGTTTGACGAGAACAACACTGCTATTGAAGACCTATTGAGCAAAAAGAACAAAACCTTTATGGAGTGGCAAAATAACCCAAACTCTGCTCCTAAAAAGGACAGATTCAAGTCTCCCCAAGCCATGGCGCAGTGTGAGATCAGGAAGATGCAAAACCAATGGTGGGAAAAAAAGGCAGAAGAAATCCAGCGTTTTGCTGATACGAAAAACTACAAACAATTTTTCAGTGCCCTCAAGACTGTCTATGGGCCATTAAAACCCACCACCACTCCCTTGCTATCCTCTGACGGTGACACTCTCATAAAAGTTAAAAAAGGCATCAGCAACAGGTGGAAAGAACACTTCAGTCAGTTTCTCAACCGACCCTCTTCAGTCGACCAAAGCGCCCTTGACCAGATCCCCCAAAACTGCACCATTGAACAACTTGACGTCCCTCCTTCAATAGAAGAAGTCCAAAAAGCCATTAAACAAATGAGTGCAGGCAAGGCACACGTTAAAGACGGGATCCCAACCGAGGTGTACAAGGCCTTAAATAGAAAGGCACTCCAGGCATTCCACATAGTGCTGACCAAAGAAGAGGAAGACATGTCCCCAGAACTCAGAGATGCCTCCATCGTAGCCCTGTACAAGAACAAAGGCTCACGAGCAGCCTGTGACAACTACAGAGGCATCTCACTACTCTCTGCTGCTGCAAAGATCCTTGCCCATGTTATACTCAACAGACTCCTGTCATCTGTTTCGGAGCAGAACCTTCCTGAATCACAATGTGGCTTCCAACCAGATTGCAGCACCACTGACATGGTCTCCACGGTGAGGCAAATGCAGGAAAAATGCCTTGAGCAGAACCTAAGTCTCTACATTGTCTTCATAGACCTGAGAAAGGCGTTTGACACAGTGAACAGGGTTGCATTGTGGGTGATCCTCAGCAAGCTCAGTTGCCCAGCAAAATTCATCAAACTGATCCAGCTCTTTCATGTCGACATGACAGGGGAAGTCCTATCTGGTGGAGAGACTTCTGATGGCTTCAACATCTCCAATGGCGTGAAACAAGGCTGTGTCCTTGCTCCGGTACTCTTCAACCTATTTTTCACCCAAGTATTACGACATGCTGTGATGGATCTAGACCTGGGTGTCTACATCAAATACCGGCTGTATGGCTCACTATTCGACCTTCGCCACCTGACTGCAAAAACAAAGACAACAGAGAAACTCATCCTGGAAGCTCTCTTTGCAGATAACTGTGCTCTCATGGCCCACCAAGAAAATCATCTTCAAACCATTGTGGACAGGTTCTCTACCACAACAAAACTGTTTGGCCTGACTATCAGCCTCAGCAAAACAGAGGTGCTGTTCCAACCTGCACCAGGGAGGCCAACTAACCAGCTGTGCATTACAATTGACGGCATGCAGCTTTCCAACATGAATACTTTCAAGTACCTGGGCAGCACCATCACCAACGAAGGGTCCCTAGATCACGAGATCAATGCCAGGATCCAAAAGGCCAGCCAGGCACTCGGGCGGCTGCGCTGCAAAGTCCTCCAACACAGCGGTGTAAGCACTGCGACGAAGCTCAAAGTGTATAACGCAGTGGTCCTAAGCCCGCTCCTGTAAGGTTGCAAGACATGGACACTGTACCGGAAGCACATGAAACAGCTGGAGCAATTCCACCAATGCTCTCTCCAGTCAATCATGAGGATCCGATGGCAGGACCGAATCGCCAACCAGGAAGTCCTTGACAGAGCCAACTCCACCAGCATCGAAGTCATGGTCCTCCAAACCCAGCTACGATGGTCTGGACACGTCATCTGCATGGACCCACAGCGAATACCAAGACAGGTATTCTATGGTGAACTGTCAGCTGGACTCAGGAAACAAGGCCGACCAAAGAAAAGATTCAAGGATCAGCTAAAGTCCAACTTGAAGTGGGCTGGCATCACACCAAAGCAACTAGAACTCGCTGCTCTGACAGAAGCAGCTGGCAAACCCACATTAACCATGCCGCCACCACCTTTGAAGATGAGCGACGTCGACGTCTTGCCGCTGCACTTGAACACAGACACCAGGCCACAACCGCACCTTCTGTACAACTGGCGTCCCATGCCCCATGTGCCACAAACTCTGCACCTCAGTCTTTGGACTTCAAAGCCACATGAGGGTACATCAGTAGATGATAATGCACAAAGACAATAGTCATTCTCGGTCACTGAGAGACTACCACTATAGTAGCTGCAGTTCTAATGCTCAAGAAGTCATATGATATAGTACTGGGATGTAAATTGCATGTGTATTATGCACACCAAATTGAAAAACTTATGGTCGCAGAATATGTATTCATTCAGTGACGTAAGAATATCCTAGTATGAAGTCATTTTGTTAGGCAATGATAACATCACAATTCATAGATGTGCACCATTGAACCCAGCGACTCTGATTCCTGATTTACCAATGGGTGGAGAAGAATTACATGATTATGGTCAAGTAGTAGAACTCATGCATAAGCCAAGTGAACGCCTTAAAGACACACCTGTTATCGATCCAGAAATAGAGTTATATATAGATGGGTCCTCCTATGTGTGAATCTTAAAATTACTCAGACTCTACTTCAGATTTGATTAAGCTATTCCCCATTTAAACAATGGAGGTACTTAGTCAGGAATGTATGTGAGAACTTAACCTTACTCCACCCATACTTAGGCATACTTTAGGGGAAGATAAAGTTGTAAAACTCCTTAGTGAACAATGAAGGTACTTAACTCATACTTATAGTGAGGCCAAAAGTCCTTAAGCTAGGTCTATTTTTAGATCTCTCTCCAGTCAATCATGAGGATCCGATGGCAGGACCGAATCACCAACCAGGAAGTCCTTGACAGAGCCAACTCCACCAGCATTGAAGTCATGGTCCTCAAAACCCAACTACAATGGTCTGGACACGTCATCTGCATGGACCCACAGCGAACACCAAGACAGGTATTCTATGGTGAACTGTCAGCTGGACTCAGGAAACAAGGCCGACCAAAGAAAAGATTCAAGGATCAGCTAAAGTCCAACTTGAAGTGGGCTGACATGACACCAAAGCAACTAGAACTCGCTGCCTCTGACAGAAGCAGCTGGCGAGCCCACATTCACCATGCCGCCGCCACCTTTGAAGATGAGCGACATCGACGTCTTGCCGCTGCGCGTGAACGCCGACACCAGGCCACACCCGCACCTCCCGTAACAACTGGCGTCCCAGGCCCCATGTGCCACAAACTCTGCGCCTCAGCCTTTGGACTCCAAAGCCACATGAGGGTACACCATAGATGAAACTGCACAAAGACAATAGTCATTCTCGATCATCGAGAAACTACCACTATACTATATACAAAAGGGTGCTAAGTACCTATGAAGGTCAAATTAATCACTAAAAGGTCAGGCAACTTGCAAGGGACAACCTCAGCAAAGAGGTGTGAAATACCCAGAAGTTTTAGTCTACCCAGAGAAGGTGATAACAAGATGTGAATTAAGAATGGTCAGTCCTTTGGAAAACATCTCCTATGATTGGTAGATGTGAAAATTTAGGGGAGGTGACATAGGAGAAATTCTCTTTAAAAGGAGGTCAGAGGCCTATGGACTTAGTTCAGCTTAGGAAGCTGAATTGGAGTCTCTTGGTGGCTGAACTTAGTTGAGCTCAGGCGATGAACTGGAGGGTCTCTCTGAGCACTAGAGTTTTGCTTGGGACAATCTTGTGGTGGGTGATTAAAGACTGACTTGGTTTTCTCTCTTAAAAGAAAGGCCTAGGCAGGCCCTAGCCTTCCTATTATTTCCTCTTATTCTGTCTCTCTCCCTTTCTTTAATTATTTCATTTGTATTAATTAAAATCTCCATAAAACCCAGCTGACTTGGGTATTTCATATTTGGGAATTTTTCCCATGGTGACCACTTATTTTTTATTTAAATCAAGACACTAAAAATTATCTTTATGCTTTTGGAAATTCAAAGTCTTGAAAGCCATATTTTCACGGTCACAAGTTATAGCAACCACTCTTTTGTCTGTAACACATGTTTGTAATAGGAGAAAATTCACAGGGGCAGCTGTAGTTGACAATGACAGAACACTTTGGCATGCATCACTGCCAAGTCGTGTCAGCGCCCAAGGAGCCGAGCTCAAAGCTCTGCTCATGGGCTTAGAATTAGCTAAAGGGAAAAAGAGCTAATATTTTTCTGAACTCGCACTATGCTTTCTTCCTTGTACATTTGCCATTATACATATGGAAAAACAGAGGGTATAAAACTTTGGCTGGGAAATGAATTGCATATGGAAAACTAATAGATCATATCATAAGTGCTGTAGACTTTCCTAGAGGTGACCATAATCCATTGTAAGGCACATACTCATGGAAAGGACAGAATATCAAAATATGCTGCAAGGTTCAGACCCCACCATGTGCTGAATTTCTCTCTGCTTGAAAGGCATAATCTCACTGAAGCCTACGACAGAGAAGAAATACAGTTGTGGAAAGAGCAGCTAGGCACTAAACTAATCAAAGGCATCTGGATTGCTCAAGGCAGGGGTAAACCTATTCTCCCTAAAAAACTGTATCAATATCTATGCACCATAATTCATGCAAAGGGACATTACGGAGTGCAAGGGATTCTGAATACCATACAGAGTTATTGGACAGAACCTGGAATAACAACAAATGCCATTAGAACTTGTCAGGCATATGAAACATGCAGAAGGTATAATCAAGGACATTTTAAGAGCATAGCATTGGGAGGCAGACCACTCAGCTATATGCCTTTCCAGTGTATTCAAATTGATTATATCAACATGCCTAAAGATAAGGGATACAAATATGCATTGTTGATTGTGGATAGACTGACTAGATGGATTGAAGCATGTCCATCCAAGAAAAATGACACGGTGACAGTAGGGAGATTTCTATTAAAGGAGATTATACCTAGACATGGCATTCCTCATACCATAGATTCGGACAAGGGGTCTCACTTCACTTCCCAGGTTCTACAAGAAATCTACAAGAATTTGGGGATTAAGTGTAACTATCATTCAGTTTATTGGCCCCAAAGTTCTGGTCAGGTTGAGAGTATGAACAAAGAATTGAAGACGCAGATAGGTAAACTGTTCAGAAATACACTTAAAATGGACAGATGTTATGCCTCTTGCTTTGTTCAACATAAGAACCATGCCTAGGACTGACTGGCATATATCACCATTTGAAATGCTATATGGTCAGACACTTTGGCATGGTAGGACAGTAAAGCCACCATACTTGTCCATGTTAAAAGGGGAATGTGTTCTTTATGAATATTTAAAACAGATACAACATAGAATAAAGGAACTAAGGAAACTGGGTTTGTTTGTGCAAAGAATACCACTAGATTTTTCATTGCATAAGATAAAACCAGGTGATACGGTATATGTCAAGAACTTTAATAGAGAATCTCCTACAGAACCAAGATGGATCACACCAACATCGGTCGTAATGACAACCCCAACGTCTATAAAGGTTGATCAAAGAGATCCATGGTTCCATGCTTCACATGTAAAATTGCATCACACTCATAATGTTGAGTAGCTCTAGGAAAATAATCAACAATCAATAATAGTCCCTACTGAAAACAAAGGAAAGTACATGAGAGTACATATCAACAGATATTACAGATAAGAAAACATTGCACATGTTAAAATGATACCAGGAAAGCACCCCTGAAGCAAATAACACAGTCCAGAAAGAAATACAGCCAGCAACACAGGCAAAAAGAAATGCATTTAAAAGATTAGGAGCCAAAGAAAAGCCTCTATATTCTATACAAACTCTCTGCCAACCATAGTAACAGAAAAGAAAGAAACAATGTTATTTCAAATGAATACATAACTCCATAACCAAGCGAAATACATTAAATCCAATTTCTATCTCCAAGACACAGTTAAAGTAAACATACAGTAAGTCTCCTTGTGAAAAAGTCAAACATCAAAAGAATTAGCAAACTTTAAAATCAATATTGTTAATAAAATTCTAAGAACTTATGCACAATAATACTATTATGCTTACACTCACCCATAAAGATGAACACAAGTAAAGCTTACTTCCACACATGAAGATGAACACATGTAATGCTTACTTCCACACATTAAGAATTACTAATGAATTCTGATAAGCATTCATGAAAAACTCACAGCTTACTTCCATGCACAGTGAAAATTTCATTTGTACATACATGCACATGTAAAAACCATACACACATGCATGTTCCTGATGGTTCCAGTAGGTTCCTGATTTGAAGAACAGGACTACAATCATGAGTGAGAGTGGCATGCTGACTAGATGACCAGATGATGAAGGATGGAGTTTATACAATCAACATAAAAGGGCATGGAAGGACTTTGAAAGTTTGTACTTTTGATCATGAGGATATCTAAGAATGCGTCATTATTGTTAACATCACATATATGCATACACATCCTACATAGAAAAGGAAGATATCTCATGGAATGGGTAAGTATACAATGTACAGCATAGCTGCAAAACAAAAGTCACACTGAGTTCTGAGGAAAATTCAAACAGACTAAGATCTTTCTTATCTGCATGAGTTTGCACAGAAATCTAGAACAATGTATATGGATGTACATATGTAAATCTGTATAAATACAACTTTTGTATACATGTAGATACTTATGTACTAATTAACTATATTAGAATAATTTATTAATATTCCAATGACTAACAGTATTGACAGCTTAGTGAATTTGTTCAAAGTCTTAGGGACATAAAACTACTTAAGTATAAAAGTTAGATTGCCTTATGATTTTAGGTGAGCAATTGTTAGTGATAGAAAATTTTACTTAGTTGAATTTATAGACATTAGGAGATAAGACAGTTACTTATTCAAAATGTTATTGAAATTGTTGGAATGGTTTGATAATTGCTACGTGATTTGTTATTATGTCAAAACTATATTTCGTGTAAATCCCTATTACCTAAACCATTTTCCTATACCCACTTAGCATAAAACTAGGTAGACAAGAATAGTTAAGATAAGTTTAGGATTTGTTATTTTGGGAGGGTAAATGCATATTTAAGATAGTATAAGATAAAAATTAGACAGGTAGGAATATCTAAAAGGCGAGTATTATTAAAATTTGCTGGGTGCAAATGTTTTAAGACAAATCAGGGAGGGATTGTGGAGGAGAGAATTTATAATGCATGCAGTGGACATCATCTGTCAGTCAAAATGAAGATTCCATTTGGAATATGACTGGGAGACAGTTGGAGTCAAGCCAACAGTGAACTGGGCTGAACTGGTTTTTTTGACTTCTGGGTTTTTGGCTTCTGGCTGTTAATGATGGCTGCCTGGCTGGGTGAAAGAACAAGGAGGAGGAGGTGGAGGACAGTTGTCTTCATATCTCTCTGACTGACTCACAATTGTGATAGAATTGCCATACTCCCAATATCCTCCTAACCCTCATTTTAGAAAATAGGAAAACCCTATCCCTCTTACCTTATCCTCCATCCTTGTACTGTCTTCCCCAAATAAACCCTTACTTGAGAAAAGAGAAAAGAGTGATTTGATGGAAACTGAAGAAAAGGGGGAGGGGGAAGCTGAAAGGCTTCTGAAGAGGGAGTAAGAAGGAGGAGGATAGGCAAATCTTTTTTTTTTTTTTAAATATATTTTATTTGATCATTTCCAAGCATTATTCGTTAAAGACATAGATCATTTTCTTTTCCTCCCCCCACCCCCCATAGCCGACGCGTAAGTCCACTGGGCATTAGATGTTTTCTTGATTTGAACCCATTGCTTTGTTGTTAGTATTTGCATTAGAGTGTTCATTTAAAGTCTATCCTCTGTCATGTCCCCTCAACCTCTGTATTCAGGCAGTTGCTTTTTCTCGGTGTTTCCACTCCCATAGTTTATCCTTTGCTTATGAATGGTGTTTTTTTTTCTCCTGGATCCCTGAAAGTTGTTCAGGGACATTACACCGCCACTAATGGAGAAGTCCATTACGTTCGATTATACCACAGTGTATTAGTCTCTGTGTACAATGTTCTCCTGGTTCTGCTCCTCTCGCTCTGCATCACTTCCTGGAGGTTGTTCCAGTCTCCATGGAACTTCTCCACTTTATTATTCCTTTGAGCACAATAGTATTCCATCACCAACATATACCACAGTTTGTTCAGCCATTCCCCAATTGATGGGCATCCCCTCGTTTTCCAGTTTTGGGCCACCACAAAGAGCGCAGCTATGAATATTTTTGTACAAGTCTTTGTGTCCATTATCTCTTTGGGGTACAGACCCAGCAGTGCTATGGCTGGGTCAAAGGGTAGATATTCTTTTGTCGCCCTTTGGGCATAGTTCCAAATTGCCCTCCAGAATGGTTGGATCAGTTCACAGCTCCACCAGCAATGAATTAATGTCCCTACTTTGCCACATCCCCTCCAGCATTCATTACTTTCCTTTGCTGTTATGTTAGCCAATCTGCTAGGTGTGAGGTGATACCTCAGAGTTGTTTTGATTTGCATCTCTCTGATTATAAGAGATGTAGAACACTTCTTCATGTGCTTGTTAACAGTTTTGATTTCTTTATCTGAGAACTGCCAGGATAGGCAAATCTTGATCCACTAGTCATCTAATATCAATCAAAGCTACACCCCTCAAATTAGTATCTATTTCAAAGGTCAGAGAACTTTAAAAATCAAATTACCCTTATTAGGAAGAACTAGATCTGGAAGAATTAAGGAGAAAAGCTACTTATTTGACAAATGACCCAGAGGAAAAATTTGATGATAGGGATTCCATGTTTAAGGACTCGAAAAGAAAATTAAAGGAAGCTGAAATGAAAGCTAAAGAAAGTGAAATTAAGGAAATAAATGTTGTTGCTGCTTTGATATCTGCATAGCCAACGTATAATAATAACTATAAGCCTAATGAGAGGAGATCAGGTCCTAGGTGCTATTTCCTTTGAGATTGTATTGGACATCTGTACTGGGACTGCAGATTCAGAAATCAAGTTAGAAGACAATTAAATAGGAATAGTGGGTTTAAGAAACAATATAATAACTGGAGTAGTAATACTAATTATAATAATAACAGATGGAACAATAATAATAATCAAAATAGATTTGCAAATCAATGCCAGAATGCCTGTTACCAGGGACAACAAGCACCAGATCTCAGTACTATGCAGTCATGGGTAAATGCTGGAGCTAGACCTAAATACAGCCAAGTAGTAAAGGGTGACCAGAGTAAAAGTTCTAGTGCATTATCAAGGTTTCCTCTTAAGACATATGAAAATGAATCAAGAAATGAGTGTGGTATAAATGAAAATGAGTTGAGCATAAATGAAATTGGGAGTAATGAAAATAAAATACATGGTGATACAAATGAATTAATTGAATGAAAGGAGAATATAATTGGTGTAAATAATTGTACAGAGAAAGAACATTGTAATATAAATTTAATAGAAAATACTAATGAATGTAGAATAAGAGAAATTAATGAAGAATATAAACTAAATAATAATGATGAAATTGTAAATGGGAACAATGATACTGAGATGGAGAATTTAAAGGCCAATGAGAGTAATATAAAAGCTAATGATACAAAATCCTGGGAAAGTCATGTAATTCAAGCAGTTGTAGACTTGGATGGACAGGAAATGTCATGTTTCCTAATGGGGGATCCTAGCACGCCACCTCCTCAGGCAGTGGGGAGCCTAGATTCATTGATCCGTCAGACACCAAATCAATCAGTAGACACTTTTTAGGTGCCTGCTGTATGCCAGGCTATCCCCTGAGGCATTTTACAAGCTAAAGAAGAATCTCGGCACAGCTGGAGGGGAAATGGGGCTGGCAGGAAGGGGCTGCACCCCCTTTCCCCCAAATTCCTGTATAACTCCTCCCCCACCATGGCTCTACACCCAGGGACCCAGGCAGGACTCCATTTCCTAGAATTGTGTCAGGACTTCATGTAAGCCATGTGCTCCCTCCATACTCCATTTCCCAGAATGCTCAGTTTCTGACTTCACAGCTGTCTTGGCACCTCCTCCTGTAGCATCCCCAAGGTATTCTGGGAATCTCTTGTAGGTAGTCCCAGGTCTTGGAAGGCTTACAGTTGCAGTTTTTGGACCCCTTTTTTGGGTGAGGCTTAGCGGGAGCCAGTGTGCAGGCACAGCCCTGACTTCTTGCCTTGGCTACTGAGACTTTCTGCTCCCAACTCCTGGGCACCAAGGAAGACCTGGGTGGACCAGTTTCACATTGCTGAACTGGGGGGGGGTAGGTTGTGGGGGAAGAGAGGGAGGGGAGAGGCAGGAGCCCATGTCTCTGTGTATATGTTTGGGGGGAGGGAGGGGCTGTCTCTATGTGTGTCTCCTTGTCTAATCACTTTAAAGGACCACAGAAAAGTGTAAAAAATAGACTTGAATAAAAGGACTACAATCCCCACAAGCCTTTCCTCCGCTTCCCCAGAATGCCTTGTAATCTCACCTGGGCCGAGATCGAGAAGTTATTTAAGCTGATTCAAAGGCTTTTGAGGCTCTCTTGGCTCTTTTTGGACTTCCGTTTTGGAGCAGGCGGTCTCTTGCGTGATGTGAGGTTATTTTGTCTAGGCCTCTGGCCTAGGCACATGTTTCTTACTTGTATATTCTTTAATCCTTAACCTTTAATAAACCTCTAAAAAATATAATACTCCTTGCAGAGAGAAACTAATTTCTACCTGCCTCAGTCTCCCCATCTCCCCTAAATTTTAATCTTTACAGATGGCGACCACTAGATTGGATGAGAACTTCTCAAAAAATTTTTAGCCTAGAGAATTTTTTTTTAAAGCCAAGGTTCTCCGAGATGCTCTTTAGAAAACCATCTTGATCAGCTCCTGCCTGCGGCCCTCTCCTGCTTCTGCTCCTGGCCTCTCACCTGGTGCCCGAGCTGTGCTCCAGCTCCCGGCCCGACCCACCCCGGCGGTCTGTCTCTCACCCATCTGGCCTCCGACCCAGCCGGCTCATCACCCAGATCCTTGGAGCAGATCTCTCAGGACTCATTGCGACCAGCTGGTAACAGTATTGGCCACGTGGGCGGAGAGATGAGAGGGAAAGGAGAAAGGGTAATTTTCCCTTAGGCTAAGCCTCCATGTGGATGGGGGTATTGGCCACAGGTGGATCATATCAGGGGAGAGAGAAAAGACTGGAGAGAAGAAACAGACTTTTCAAACAGAAACCTAAAAAGCAATGGGTTTGAAAGGATTTTTGACCGTTCTGGCAATTTCATTGATTTTACCTGCCTGTCTGGGAGCAGACTCAGCCCAAAGATTCAACTTTGAATTTGAAAATGGGTGGCCCAGCGAACTGGAAACCAGGCCCAGAGACGGGAGGTCTCTAGTTAAAATCTGGCCTCAGATGCTTCCCAGCTATGGGGCCCTGGACGGATCCCTTGAACCCCTTAGCCTAGCCTTTACTACTCTACCTTCGGACAATAGACATTTAAATGGATAATTAAAAACAAACAAACAAACAAACAAAAACCCAAGGAACTTTGAAGAGACTAAAGGCTATATTCTAAGGCATTTCAGACTCCAATGGTTTATAAACATCTCTGTATTCTATTGCATTGTTTTGTTTAAGATATAACGTTGTGATTTTAAATTCATATATTACTGGATTCAATATTATTCTGTGAACTGAAGGTTGATTGAATTTATTTTGAATGTACTGAGTCTTGAAATTCTGTTGTTTTTCCCCTATAACTGTTGAACAAATATTATTGTGAATAAGCCCATATATGAAAAAAACAGCCTTTTTCTATTTTGCTGAGGATAGATGGACTTCAGAACTGGTTATAATTGTATTAACAACCTTTGGAAAATTTAATGTGCTAAATACCTCAATGATTTGATTTTAAGGGTTTTTTAAATATGATTGTTGGAATTTTTTTTTAACAATCTGGTTATTTTTGCCTGCCCCTACCACGAGGTAAGGCCCATTCTAGTAGCTGAAGTGAAATACATTTTATAACCCCCAACCTTCCCACATGTGAATGGAAGTTGGGCAGTTAATCTCAGGGCATTTGTATCCCTTGGGAAAAGCCTCCAAGAAAAAGGAGCAGCCCTTTATTTATACTCTTCAGCTCACTATTTTACTTCCACCAGAATGATATATAGATTTCTTGATTATGTTCTTAACGCAAGATGAGTTTTACTTTGTTTTAAAAAATATGTTTAAATACCAAGGTTGAAAGATTGCTATGTTTGTAAAAATTGTGACAAATGTCCATCAATTCATAGGCTTTTAAATGTCACACAGCAACTTATGTGAAATATGAAAGTGTGTTTGTTTGCTATTGTAATTAATTGGGCTATTGAGAATTTTGGGGATTTTGATATCTACATATTTGTACTACTGTATTTTTAAAAATGAAAAAAATTGTTAATCTTGTTCAATTCATTTGCCTTCTACTCACAGTGATCATGGCCAGATACAAAGAGGAAATGGATCTCATTTTTTGGTGAGAAAGCCTTACATTTTATATTTTCTTAGCTGACACAGTGTAAATTTTTAAAGCTTTTTTATTATTATATTTTTCTTGCATGTGCAATATACTTTTTCAGTTTTTTTATTATTTTTTCTCTCCTTTTTATATTTGAAGCACATGTCACCAGTATTAAGATTTTCTTTAACCTTTTGATTTTTAAGTTTAAGATACATTTGCTAATACATACCCTAAAAGGCTTGTGACTATAAAAATGATGCCAATAATTATTTAAATAAATTATGGGACTTTGCTTAATGATTCTGTCTGATTCTGACAAGAGATACACACAAGAGCCATTTCATAGGGCCAAAGAAAGGCCAATCTAGGATGGATTGATGCACTTCTAGGCCAATACAAAGGTCTTGAACCTAGTGTGAAGACTCGAGGTTACTATGTTTAACATGTGTTAAGACATAGGCTTTCCTTGTGTCCACACTCACCCTGAAGATACTCACAGAGGAGTATCCCCGAAACCTTGGCTCCTATAATCTGGTACCCTTTTCTGCCTCTCATAGTGTGGTACCTTTCTGTAGTCCTGGCACTGACTGGGTAAATGCATCATTACTTAGATCATTTTGATTGGGCCCTGATTGAAGGACCTGTTATAGGTTTATTTTTCTTTTACTTGGAATTTTTACACATAAGACTTTGATAGTCTATATTTTCATCCAGAAATTTTTCTTTTGGATTTTCTGATGTCTTTTTAATATCTCTTGCCAATTGATACATATGCCTCATACCTCAGCCATGCATCCCTAACTGATTCTGAATCTTTCAATCACCCACAACACGGGGGAATGTAAAAAAAAATCATTATTTAAATTGCAAAGTTTAAATTCCTTTTGAGAAGAATTTTAGGTAAAGAAAGATGCTACCTCTCTGAATCCAGAACTGAACTGTTGGAGAAGCCACCATGAAGAAGCCTCCAGACCACAAGTTGCACAAAATTGAACTTTGGGTGTGGTTGATTGAATATTTATTTGTATGTATACTTTCATGCCAAAGGGGACTGCCCCCTAACGGCTTTTTGTCAATGTGTTCAGCAATTATTGGTTTTATTCTTTTTTCTCTTATCCTCACACTATTGTAATCTTTTAAGTTTATTATGTTTTTATGATCCTTTTGGGGAAAAATTAATTTTTCCAAAATGATCACACGGGGAAATGTAAAAAATAGACTCAAATACAGGACTACAATTCCCACAAGCCTTTGCTCCACTTCCCCAGAATGCCTTGTAATCTCACCTGGGCCGAGATCGAGAAGGTATTTAAGCTGATTCAAAGGCTTTTGAGAGGCTGGGCTCTTTTTGGACTTCCGTTTTGGAGCAGGCGCGTCTCTTGCGTGATGTGAGGTTATTTTGTCTAGGTCTCTGGCCTAGGCACATGTTTCTTACTTGTATATTTTTTTAATCTTTAACCTTTAATAAACCTCTAAAAAATATAATACTCCTTGCAGAGAGAAACTAATTTCTACCTGCCTCAGTCTCCCCATCTCCCCTAAATTTTAACTGTTACAAAAGGGACAAACACAGAAGTTCCTGGCTCAGGCCGGGGAGGTTCTGTCCATACCAGGAGCCATGGCGGGGCTTTGCCCTCCCCCAGATGAGAGAATGAGCCCCCAGCTGGTGCCAGGAGGCCACTGGATGTGTGTGTGTGGTGCAGTCACTGGATGGGGGAGGGGCTGGTCCATGTCCTTTCCCATGGTGGATGTTCAGGTCAGAACACCTGAGCCTGGGCAGGGAGCAGCCAAGATCTGTGGTTCTTGTGCTCACACCCAGCAGCCATCTTTCCCCCAAATGCCAGCAACTCATAGACCAGTCAGAAACTGACAGCCCAGACCAAGTGACTGTGGCCCTGCCAGGGTTCCCCTGTTCCTACTTCTTGTCACTGTAAGCTCGTTAATTCCTACACATCTCTATGGTAAGAGGACCTCCAGGTCCCTTGTTAAATTAAAACAGGAATAAAGGATTCCTTTTTACACACCAAATGCAGTTGCTGAATGGAATGAAGCCAAAGATGGCAGCAGAGTGTAAATCTTGGAATTTCTCAGACTTGTGAATGTTAAAAATTTCCCCATCGGGAAATTCTCCATTGGAACAATTCCCTACTGGGAACATCCCCCCTTTTGACTGTGAGAACTTGCCAGGATCAGAAATGGGAGGACCTCTACTCCACCCATACTTAAGACTGCTTTAGGGGAGAAAACTCCTTGCTAAACAATGAAAGTACTTAGACCCATACTTATAATGAGGCAAGGAGTTCTTTGAGCCATGCCTGTTTTTAGAATTGATACAATGGGATGCTAGGTACCTATAAAGGTCGGGAAACTTGTAAACTTGCCAGGAGCAAAGAGGTGAAAACTTATTCAGAGGTTTTCTCTTGAGGGGATTAGTCGACTCAGCTGTGTTTTCTCTGGTTCAGACTTACTGAGGGGATTAGTCGACCCAGCAGTAATGGGCTATCCTTCAGAAAACGTCTACTGTGATTGGTAGATGGAAGAACTTAGGGGAGGTGATATAGGAGAAAACCCCCTATATAAGAAAGAGATTCTCTTGAGAAGAAATTTTTTATGAGGATAGCTTGAGGCTTTTGGAGGCTTTTGGAAGGAAATCCTTTTGGAGAATCTCTGAAGAGATGCTTTTGAAGGCTTTTGGAGGACCTCTCTAAGGAGGTCTTTCAAGGGAGGCTGACTCTGGCTGGAACTCCCTCTGGGGAGACTCTGTCCCCCTGAATCCTCACTTGAACAGATCTTATGGTGAGTGATTAGGACTGACTGATCTTTTAGGTCTTAGGCCTGGGTTGGCCAGGGCTGCCTGGGCCGGCCTATTCTTTTCTCATTTTATTCCTTTCTCTCTCTCTCTTTAATTCCTCATTGTATTATTAATTAAATTCTCTACAAAACCCAGTTGACTTGGGTATATTTTCATAATTGGGAATATTTCCCTGGCGACCACCTTATATTTGATTTAAAACAAGACACTGTAGTGAAAACATATTTTCTGCGGTCACAAATTTACTCACCCACTCTTATATCAATATCACAATTTATATCTTCCACCATTTTAAGTCTTAAAGTTTATGACCCCAACTCTTTTAACTGCCACAGTTTATGGCAGAACAACTCTTTTAAATATTACAAGAGAGGATGAGGAGGCTCCTTCCTGACCAGTCCAAAGTCCTTTACTAGCCTGAGACTCCCTGTTCTCCTCCTGTGGGGGAGACTCTCCCGGAGGCCATCAGAAGGGCCTGGGAGTTCCTCTGAGCCCTCCCCCCCTCTCTCCTTCCCCTCAGGTGTCCAAAGAGGAAGTCTGCCCACCTTGGAGCTCCCACTCCCTGAAGGACCACAGTCTGTCCCCAGCAGAGACCCCAGAGCCAGAGGGAATGGCCCTGGGGACCCAGAGGCCCCTGTCTCAGGTGAGTGCAGTCCATCCCCAACACTGGCCAAGCTCCCTCAGCCTGGAATCCAGCAGAACTCAGATCTATGTCTTTCCCAGTCCTCCAGGGGGTGCCATCACTGCTTGTCCTTAGTGTGAGCGCAAGGGTCTGCGTTGGCTGCCCCCATGTCCACTGTGTTCAGTGGCTTTTCCAGCCCTGGTAGCTCCTTCCTGAATGAGCCCGCCCAGGTTCCAGACAGACAGGCCCAGGCTCTGTCACTCATTCATTCATCCACCCTGGAGTGTGACATCTTTAGTTATCAGAATCGTTATAAGAGGAACTTTTTGGTGTATTCACTGACTTTTGGAAGCCATTACAGGAGCTGGTTAGGGTAGACAGAAACCTGCCAGGACAGTGACAACATTTTATATTTTTTAATTTTTTTCAAGTCATAAATATATTTGTTTCACTCACATATAACTGTTATGATAGGTGCTAGTTTTGTCAACATATATATCAATATGATTAATACATTCACAAGGTATGATGTAGAAAAGTGCAGAACCAAACATTTCATAAAGTACACAATGAAGTTACACAAAGAAATTAAGTCTGCAAAAATTGTTTTTCACTATTTAAAAATGCATGTTATAATATGGGTATACACATTGGCTCTTTTTAAAGAATGAGGTATTAATTACCAAATGATGGATGCAAAAAAAAAAAAGGAACTTGAGATAATGAGGACATCCAACTCAAGAAAAAAGAATTGACTGAGTTCAGTTAGAGTAGGTCAGCAAACATGAAACAATCCCTTGGCAATGTATCAGTTGTCTTTTTTATCTGTCAAAATAGTCTAACTATATGTGAAGAAGGTAATTTCTTTCACTAACACATATTCCATGTTTAAAAAAGTGTTTTCATGGAAAGCATTAAACTATCCCATGACTTTTTTCTGCTTTAAAATAAATTCAATAGAAAAATAGAATTGCAAAATCCCTAAATTTCATGAGAGAAATGTTATCTCTAGAAAGTCTGAGATCTGACAGTTTTACTTAAGTATCTCTCTCCATAATAAAATTCCACATATTAGATATAGTCCTCAAGAAAATTAGTATTGATCATGCAAGATTTCACTGAAAGAATCTATTCAGTTCTAATATAAAATTTAAGTCAGGAAAATATCCAAAGTTTAATTGTTAAACTCATGAAGCCTTTGTTGGTTTTAACAAATATAGCCAAATGAATTGATTTGTTGAAAAGGAAGTGAAATTATTTTAATTAATTGAATTTATAAGGTATTTTCTTTAATGACCCAATTAAAGAAATATTAATTAACTCATTGCCATGTAGTTGCATGGTGAAGTTGTCAAGATTGTTTTATATACACTTTCTTTTTGATATTTATTAAGCATTTTAAAATGTGTATTCATTTGTTTCTTTTTGTATCCATAAGAAACGATCAACTAGCTTTATTTTGGGTGGGATAGAATTTCTGTCCTGAACAGTTAGTGTATGTAGTAACAGTATTTCCTCTATGTTGAGCGACATTTCTACAATGCTTGCCAGATCCATGGAATCTCTTTTCGGTTTGTACTGTGTGTCGGTTTGCATTGTCAAAACCATTGAATGAAAACATTTTTTCCATATCTTCAAACATGTCATGAAACTGTCCACCTCCAAAAGAAAATTCCTGAAAATGATGCCTTTGCCTGCTGGAACTGTCCTCGCATACCTGGAAGTGAGTTTCAAAATGTTTTTTGGTTTGAGTGTTTTTATCAGGACCAAAAAAATCAAAGTCTTTAAAGAGATCATCGAAGTTGAAATTGAAAATTGCTGGAAGGTATTTCCACCACTACCATGTCCAACTGAATCATATTCTCTTGTCTACTGGCATCTGAAAGTTTTTTATATGCTTCTGCAATCTCTCTAAATTTAGTTTCAGCATCAGGACTCTTTATTTTTGTCAGGATGGTATTTCATGGCCAACTTGTGACAGGCCTTCTTGATTTGGCATTCTGATGCAGATTTTGGAACTCCTAAGACATCATAGTAATTTTCTGTAGCTAGGATTAATTCTGTAATCATTAAAATGCAAATTGCAAAGGTAAAAACCATCTGTGGAGTAGCCATTTTCATAACCCTTCAACCTCTCCGTCCCCCCTCAGGAGGCGAAGATGAAGCAGTGGTCCACTTTTCCTCCAGACCGCTGGGGTCCCCTCCTCGGAGCCAAACTACCCCTCTCAGTCCTCCTCCACCTCCTCCTCAAGTCGCGCAGTGCAGTAGCTGCATGTCAACTTCACTCCAGCTCCAACTCCAGCTGTTGATACCACTGCCACCGCCTCTCCCCAGCAACCCTAGCCGGTGCCAAGCTTGCACCACCCAGTGGCAACATTTTAGAACAAGAGGTTCCTGGAGAAACTGGGGAACCTGCCATGGATCATATTGTGGAGGTATCAGTTTACAGTGTAGCATCACAACGATCAGATATATATATATATATACTCATTGATCAGCTTGATGTGAATGAATTGAACCCTGGCCAGCTCTCTTCCAGGACACAGACAGTGTGGAGAATGTTAGGTTCCCTGTCAGTGGGCAGCAGCTGCTGTGAGACACCAGCAGCCACATAGGCTGAGTTGAGCAGGGATGCTGTTGCTGTTGGCAACAGAGTAGACTGCAGAGGTTGACGGCTCAGTGCCTTCCTGCTTCCATCCTTAGATGGAGTGATTTCCATCTGTCTGGGAGGGCAAATGTGGAGAGCAAAGATTTCTCCTGAAAATGTCCAGAGTTATTAGAGCAGCATCCTTTACCATGGGCAGGACAGTAAAAGAGAAAACGCGAGTCAAATCATTTTACCAGTGAAGAACTTACTTGGGGTGCACAGATTGACATTCCTTTTTTTTTTTAACTTTTATTTTCTGTCTTAGAATCCATACTGTGTATTGGTTCCAGGCAGAAGAGCAGTAAGGGCTAGGCAATGGCAGTGAAGTGATTTGCCCAGGGTCACAGAGCTTGGAAATGTTTGAAGCCATATTTGAACCCAGGAACTCCCATCTCTAGACCTGACTCTCCATCCATTGAGCCACTTAGCTACCCCCGGGCAGCTATCTTTAACTGTGTCTTTAAGCCAACAAAGCAGAAAGAAGAATATCACTTTGCAGGCTTGGCAAAAATTTCAGTTCCAAATGAGGAAGTTTTAGAAGGTTCTGATTGTACATGTCACTTGAGAGAGTTGTCAGCAAGACAAAAGCAAGAGAAAATTCCAAAAGAATCAAATGAAAGAGAAGAAATGTGTTTTTTAAAAAATATACATTCAGAGGAAGAACTGTGAGAATATGAAACACAAGAAAAATAACTGCTTGATCACATGGGTCAATGGAGATATGATATGGGATGTAGGTTCTAAACGATCACCCTTATGCAAATATCAATAATATGGAAATAGGTATTGATCAATGACACATGTAAAATGGAGTGGAATTGTGTGTCGGCTATAGGAGGGCATTAGTGGGAGGGGAACGAAAGAACATGAATCTTGTAACCAAAGAAAGATACTCTAAAATAATTAAATAAAAATTTTCAAATAAAAAAAATCATCAGAAAAAGGAAAACCAGAAAGTTTCATTACACAAATCCCTTTTTCTTAGAGAAGTAAAGACAAAATAGACCATCAGAGGTGTGTTTGCCTAAGGTATTACCATAATGGTCTTAAATCTTCTGTTTATCCTCTCAGCTTCTAAATAGAAGAATTAGTGTACAGAGAAAGTAATCCAGAAATCAGAGGTCATCCAATAGCAATTGAGAACATTAACCCATATCAGGCTTCTTTGCAATGTAGTCATCCATCCTCATTGTCAAGAAACTCCATCTCAGATTTCAGATGGCCCAGGTAGTTCTTTGAGGTTCAAAAAGCATCTTTTTTCAGGGATAGGTCTTCTCTTTAGTAGATTTGTTTCTTTAGTTTGGTTTGGTTCCCTTTTTCTTGTGTAATTAATTATATTCAAGTAGGGATATTCAAGCTCTGGTTGATTAATTTAAAAATAGGCAAGGGGAGAGTCAGTCCCATCTTCACAATCCCCCCCCCCCTTTAATCCTTTAAGAGACTAGTCTCCCAAAAGGATCATTAAAAAATCTGCTTTTATCTCTAAAGATCTTCTAGTTAAAGTTGCATACAATATTGCACCTTCTAAGAGGACAATACAATAGTTAGAGATAAGAGGGAACTAGAAGAGAGCAAAACCAGTGTTTGCTAGGTGCATGTAAGAGTTGAATTAATATCCAATACTTGAAGTGTTATTTTATAAAGTTTATTATCTGACAAATAGAACCATGTGACTTAAGTTTTCTACCTGCTCAAAAACTCCACTCCACCAAACCACCAATACAGGAAGGAAAGAGCTAAATGGGGAACTATCCAAGTCAGCAGGTAATGACAGGAAGTGAGTGGGCTCCTGGGTAATGTAGTTCAAAGGTACAAGATTTCTAATTACATAATCATTGACAAAAAGTCAATTAGGGATCAGTTCCTTTTGACATAAGAGTTTACATTCAGAATAAATGTGTTCAACTCCCTTCAGTTCAATCAATTGCATCCCCAAGTTGATTCTGGATCTTCTTATGCAGTGTAGGTTTCTTCATGGCACTTTCTCCAAACAGTTCATTTTCTTGATTGAAAGAGTTAGCAAGCTTCTTTTCCTGAATATTTTAAATTTTGGATTTTACAAAAATTATACAGTACCCCCTGAGGAGGATGCTGACTAACACCAGATCAATTCAGGATACATGGTTGAGTTATGGGGTATTTGAGTCAAATGTAGAAAGAAAATTCAAAAACATAAAAAAATTAAATTTTGGGAGAAAAAATCAAAACCAAAATATCAAAATCTATGTATATAAAAAATTTCTCAGTAAACAAGAATAAATCCATAGCAAGTTGTTAAATCAGGGTCCAATTAAAGTAATTTCTGGCCCACAAGTGTGTAGGACAAATACAGTAATATTGCACTTACCCATTGGCATCCAGAACTATAGGGAGTTGCCATAATATAAGAGAGAAAAAGAACTACATTTTTTGTAAAGAAGGGAAGTATGTTTCCCTGGTCTGATTTTTACCTTCACTCTCAGGGTCAATGAACCAAAATGGTAGCCAAATGTAAGTACTTGTCAGAATTGTGAATTTTAAAATTCTCCATCTTGGTCTAGCACCCAAAAATTGTGCACACCCACACTACATGGGCATGTGCTAGTCAATGACAAATCAGAAATAACTAACTGCCCACCTGGGCTGTCCTAAGCCAAGCTTGAGCCACCATTGGCACTTGTGAGGCACAGGAAGTGACTGAGAAAGCAGCCTCTGGAATTTGCTCACTTCCTGGATCCAGGGCTAGATGGCAGTTCATGCTAGGAGCTTGAATAGGGAGGAGGCCCGCAGACAGCTTCCCTTCAAATCGGTCATGTGAGTCAAGGACTGATTCCATTCCACCTTGGCCCTTTGGGCCTAATCTCCCTCTGCCTTGGTCAGAGGTTGAGTAACCCCTTTCCCTTTTCTCCTCTCTCCTTCTCTCCCTCTCCTTTTCCCTACTCCCATTGTGATTAAGCCTCCATAAACTCAATTCTGACTTCATGAGTGTTTCATTTTAGGAATTTCATAAGTAAATTCCTTGGCGGCCATAGTTCAATATTATAACAGTCTTAAAAGGTGAAATTTTCACTACAACAGTATGTGGCATGAGGAAGACTGGCATCTGATGTGTGTCAAACAGTTGCAACCTCAAACAAGTCCTTTGTCTTGTCACAGATTTTATTAATCCCACTGGGATTGGTTAGTCTTTTTGACCTTGTGCTCACAGCACTGTGCCGATAAATTTTGTGCTTTCTTGGCACTGTGCAATGATTCTTTTGTGATCCCTTCTGGAATCAGACACAATCATTAATCACAGTCAATAGCAATTTTCCATAGTCTAAATCTTTTGAGTAGTCTTTGATATTAGAGCAAATGGATATTTTAAACTTATTCTATTACAAAATCAGAAAAAGATTAATATTTATTATATGTACTTTAAGTATAAGAACTATGAAAGAAAAAATCAAATATCCTATTGAAAATAAAAAGAAAAGATAAAAAATTCAGGAATTCAATGTGTCAGCCAAAAGAGGGTCCACTTTTCTATGGACTTTTATCTCCAATGCATGAGTCAGGATACAGTCAGTGTCAATAGAAGGTACTCTCTTTACATGTGAGCAATGAATCCAAGATTCATTTCAATTTCTCCAAATTTTATAGCTGTTGGAATGCTTGAAACAGTACTTGAAACAGACTTTCCCAGGCAGGCTGAGTTGCCCCAGTGGGATGGAAGTTCTTTATGTCTGTCTCCTGGTTTTGGGTCATGAAGTGAAAAAGTCTCTTGTGCTAGTACTGTAGCTCCGGATTAATGGAGTTCTCACAATTTGTTCTACAGTTCCTGTATATAATTAGTTATGGCATATGATTGACCACATTCAGATGAAGAAGATATTACACAATTATTCCACACTAATTATATTTAGGAAGAATGAGATATTCCAGGGACTCATATATATGATCTCTCTATAATCTATTTGATTGGCATTAACCAACAATTTAATCACCAATTCACTTTATTGTTTGGATTGACCACATATGACTGAAAACAGTTACATCTTAAAAATTTGAATTGTGCTCCTATTTTCCACTTTATATCCAGACTTGGGAGTAACATTGGGAAACATTACTTTTCAACAGGAAATGGCAAAATGGAGATACTGAATCAAAAAGGGATTCTGTAATAGAGAAGGAGAGGGGACTTGAAAGATGCTAGGACCAGAAAAACAGTTGCTTTTGGGGACTGATTACTGGGTAACACCTTCCCTTTTCCTCTCCTAACTGGACAGATATAATGGAGTTAGTCCCTCCCAGCCTTCTTTTGTTTTGAAAATCCTCCCTCCTATTACATAAACTGAGACAGTTCTGCTGTAATCTAAATTATCAGGAAGAGAGAGAGGATAGAGGGAAAATTAGGGAGGTCCCTATTTCTTATGGTCACTTTTGATGATGGGATCAAAATTGTCGCCAAGGAATATTTTCAAGGGAAATTGTAATCCAGGATTGTCTTAAGTTTAGGGCAAGAAACTTTCATTCAGCTCAGCCAGGCAAAAGGGTATGAGAAGGGTAACTCTCCTATCCAGCCCTTTCGCAGACTATTCGATAAAAGAATAACCAGAATCCCCCTCTGGCCAACAGTTTTTCCTTTTGAATCTTCCATGGAACTCTCCTTTCCCCCGCTGGTCTTGAATGTTCCATCTCCCCCTCCAGACACATTTTCTTCAACCTTTTCAGGTCTCCCTTGTTTTTGGCAAATTCCTTGCACAATTCTACTCCCAGATGTTCTGAGAATCACCCTCTTGAGTTCTGCCAGACAAAGATCTCCACCTGTAACTGTTCCAGATCAAATTCCTTCTGAGTAATTTGTGACTTTTCTCTGGAATGGTGAATTACCAACTTCACGATGAAGGACCCATAAGACAACTATAATTGAAGTTGAGACTCAATGTTAGTGGCAGGTGTTTAGAGCAGAAAGTTTTCTAGGATTCACATGCAGAGAATGTATTTCACCCCACCAGTTTTATTTGATTTCCTCTTAGAACTCATCCTGCCATAAGGATCAGTTATTCCATATAATTGCTCTGAAAACTCTTCGTGGTTTCCCTTTTATTCTTTAATTGTAAAATGTAATGTGTCAACTTACTAAAGTCTGAAACTCCTTAAGAACTTCATAAAAATGGTTGATTGTAAGACCATGTCCTCTCCTGCTTGCAAATTGTGACATTCTGAGGCCTGACAATTTTATAAATTTAAGCCTTCCCAGGTATTACAAAAAGTTTTATAATTTGACTGAATTTTCATCTGTGTAATTTTGACTTTGCATCCTAAAGGGTTTCTTAAGATTGTGTTTTTTAATAAGTTCACTAATAATTACTTCCTCATCAAAAACCATCCCTATGTGTGATGATTCTGTGATTAAATTTTAGATTTCTGAGCACCTTTGTTCGGTCAGTGCTATGTTCAAATTTCTGTTTTGATGTAATTTAGGAATAATTTTTCTGTTACTTATCTTTTAAAGTATTATAAAGTCACTTTAACTATTACACATTTTCTATACACTTGACCATAATTACATCATGCTCCTATTTACTTTTCTTTTAAACATTGATCTGATAATGGTAGCCGTAGTCTGATCCAAAAAGAGATTGAAATGATAGTTCTTCATGTGGTAGAATTTATGTGATTGAAACCTCTATATCTTTGAAGGTTAAAGAAATAAATAGAAAAAGTTAGGTGACAGGTAGTCTTTGAAATTCTTTTATATAAGATTTTTACTTTTTAATGTAGTGTATTGTGCCTAAGCAAAGAAGTCTCTCATTTAGTATTGTGAGGGATGCTTTTATCATTGATATTTAATTGAATAAAATGGTTGAATGATTGAAAGACAGAAATCCTTAGACTTAATATCTTCAAAGAATCATAGTGTTAACCGCAGCTTTTAAAAGGGTTTAAATTGATAAATATATCATGATCAATCTCCATTCTGGTAAATTAAAATAAGACTTGACCTATGTTTTTAACTTTTAAAATAATTTTCTAAATGGAATCATCCCTTACTAAAACACCCAGTCTGTTGACTGGGTATAAGAGATATATTAGAGTCATCAATTTAGATAACAGCCCAGCCCTGTTATCAGCAACCCAGGGAGTAAAAGGTTGTTTTGAGGCCAACAAACAATTAACCTTACCTAGTAAACCAGATAAGAGAGAATCTTGAATTACTAACTGCTGAATTGAATGCATTAATTCAACAATCTGTAATATCAGAAATATATTACCATCTTTATAGATGGAAGAGGCAAGTAAGCACCATGATTTTTCACAGTCAGAGAAAAGCGTTTACCAATTGATTTACTCATTTAGAATACTGACATTAAAAAAGAAGAAAGTTTAAATTTGTAAATTTAAGGTGTAACATCTATGAATTAGTTTGCAATACTATGAAAATATATACTTTTAGAATAAGAATGTGGTTTCATTGGTTGAATGCAAAATCAGTGTAACTGATACAAGCATATATCAAGGATTTTATGTGATCAAAAGAACTTATTTTAGTTTACTAATTTGTACTATGGGCTAAAGTAATGTGGATAAAGCAATGTGCTGAGATACCTTGTTTAAATGGTATAGTCTTTTTTTAAACCTTGAATCTTTTGGGTTGTTGATTAGCAATTAAAGTGATACTTTGGGTGGTATATAGACTATTTGGAATGATTGGGGGGTTCAAGGAATGTTGGATCTGAATAGGAAAGAAATGAGACAGGTGCAGTTTTAGTAAGGAATTTTAATGAAAGTTCCAAGGAGGGACTAAACTGTTAGAGAATAATTTTAAGTATATAGAACGGTACCTGGCTCAGGAGGATGCCCACTTAAAGAACTACAGGATGAGGTTAATGGAGGTTAGAAAAAATGTGGTCAGTTACTTAGAGGAAGGATGAGATTTTAATTATGCTGATCTACCTTCTCTATTAATAACCTTTATAAAATATCCATCTTAAATGTAACAAGGGGGAATCTTTAAAAATAGAGGAATTTATTGAATGAATGACAGGGAAGTAGGAGCAGATGAAATCTTCCTCAATTGGGGAGAAAGATTACAGGATTTTTATACCTTAGAGGATCAGAGACTGTAACCCTGGAAGGAAGCTGACAAGGGGGGACAAACAAGAAGCATTGAGTTGGGTACCTTGGTGTCTGGCATGTAAGTGTAGGTATAGAATCTAGTGGTGTTTGAGATGTAAAGAGAAGGTAGGAAGGTTTGTATCTCTGCTAAACAGAAGGGCTAACACAGAAGGAAATGCATTCCTTGGAGAATCTTTTGTTTATGCTGTTGTCTCTTTGGCTGCACCATAGTAGGGTTTCTTCCACCACTTGAAATCAAGGAATTCCTCCCATATTCTTCCTGATCTGGGATTCTTCTACAGACTTGGGCTGTCCAGAGGGTCCTCTACTTCCATTCCTGTTCAAACTGCTCTTTTAACTGTTTTTGGAGAGTAATTTGAAATTTTGCCCAAAGAGCCCTAGAATAGTGTATATCTTCTGACCTAGAAATAGGTTTATGAGGTTAGGTTTATTTCCCAAGGTGGTGTGAATCTTAAAATTTCTCAGACTCTACCTTAGAACATTTGGTTAAGGTTATTCTCCATTTTAAACAATGAAGGTACTTGATCAGGGAATGTATTGGGAACTTTAAAATTACTCCACCCATTCTTAGGCATACCTTAAGGGAAGATAAAGTTGTAAAACTCCTTAGTGAACAATGAAAAAGTCCCCAACCCATACTTATAGTGAGGCCAAGCCCTTAAGCTAGGTCTATTTTTAGATCTAATACAAAAGGGTGCTAAATACCTATGAAGGTCAAATTAATCACTAAAAGGTCAGGCAACTTGCAAGGGACAACCTTAGCAAAGAGGTGTGAAATACTCAGAAGTTTTAGTGTACCCAGAGAAGGTGATAACAAGATGTGAATTAAGAATGGCCGGTCCTTTGGAAAACATCTACTGTGATTGGTAGATGTGAAAATTTAGGGGACGTGACATTGGAGAAAATTCTCTTTAAAAGGAGGTCAGAGGCCTCTGAACTTAGTTCAGCTTAGGATGCTGAATTGGAGGTCTCTTGGTGGCTGAACTTAGTTGAGCTCAGGAGATGAACTGGAGGGTCTCTCTGAACACTAGAGTTTTGCCTGGGACAAAATCTTGTGGTGAGTGATTAAAGACTGACTTAGTTTTCTCTCTTAAAAGAAAGGCCCAGGCCCTAGCCTTCCTATTATTTCCTCTTACTCTGTCTATCTCCCTTTCTTTAATTCCTTCATTTGTATTAATTAACATCTCCATAAAACCCAGCTGACTTGGTATTTTATATTTGGGAATTTTTCCCATGGCAACCACTTTATCTTTAATATAAAATCAAGACACTAAAATTATCCTTATGCTTTTTGCAATTCAAAGTCTCGAACCCATATTTTCGCAGTCACAGTTTATGGCAACCACTCTTTTGTCTGTAACAGTGGTCAGGATAAAAGGAAAAGAATCTATATATTGAACCTTCCTGGTAGGTCTCTTTGTGGTAGGAAAGAACTGGAAATTGAAGGGCTTCCCATCCAGTGGTGAATGGCTAAACAAGTTGTGGATTATGATTGTGGTAGATTGCTGATATAGGGGTGCTGGCTTCCTTAGACACACTAACAGCTTAGATTGAGTAGATTACATAAAAGACTCATTTTTTTCCTTGCATTCCTGAACACTAGGAAGGTGACTTTGAGACCTTCTGGCCTCTTCCTTCATTCTTGATGGGCACAGATAGGCACCTCCCAACCTGGTCTTGAAAAACATCTACTTTATATCCCAGAGACCTGATTATCCTTTAAAATGGACAGTTCACCCCCCTTTGACTTTGAGGCATAGGACATAACCACATGACCCATCTCAGGTTCCAGAGACCCAGTAAAATGCCATCATCATCCCATGTCTAGTCATGGAGACCTTGTTGTCAAAATGTTATATAAAGTCTAGAACACATTCTTCTCTAGGAGGCAGTGATCCACCTTTCCTACCCCAGACACCAAGTCACTTCACACACAATTAATCCTAAATTAATAAATTTCTCTTTTTATTTTTAAGCTAAGTTTTAGAGTCTTATATTCTTGCAAAGGCTAACCTGTCACAAACCTGTTTTTTTTTGTTTGTTTTTTTTGGAAAAGCACAGAAACACTAAAGTAGTTACAATTTATTACCATGTAAAACACACTTCCATATTGTTGTAACTGCACATCCAAAATAAAACCATAAATTTACTGATGGGAAAAATAGTATACTTTGATCTGCATCCATCAGACTCCAGCAGTTTTTCTCTGGTAGTGATAGCATTTCCTTTCTTTTTTTTGTTTCTCTTTTTTTGACATAAAATTTTTTATTTAATTAATTTAGAATATTTTTCCATGCTTCCATGATTCATATTCTTTCTCTCCCTCCCCTACCACACCCCTCCCATAACCAATGAGCAGTTTCACTGGGTTTTACATGTGTCATTGATCAAGTCCTATTTCCATATTATTAGTATTTGCATTAGGGTAATCATTCAGAGTTTACATCACCAATCATATCCCCATCAACCTATGTGATCAAGCAGTTGTTATCCTTCTGTGTTTCTGCTCCCACAGTTCTTCCTCTGGATGTGGATAGTGTTCTTTCTCATAAGTCCCTCAGAATTGTTCTGGATCATTGCACTGCTGTTAGTAAAGATGTCCATTAAATTCAATCGTGCCACAGTGTATTTGTCTCTGTGTACAGTGTTCTCCCAGTTCTGCCTCTTTTACTCTGCATCAATTTCTGAAGGTTGTTCCAGTTCACATATACTACTTGATAATTTGCATCTCCCTTTGAAAGCTACCTATTCATCAAATCTGAACTCAGACACTACCAAGCTGTCAATAACTTACATTGGTTAGCCTTTTAAGCTCTTCTCTTAGAAACAATACAGAGACCAAAGGTAAGGGATAAACTAGAAAAAGAAAAAAGAAAGATGTCTATTGTCTCCATTCTTCATATGCCTAATGAGCATCTGTTCTTGATATCCCTTGAACAGGATGCCTGACAAGTGAATCATGCCTCAAATCTGTTTCCCAGTTAATAGCTTCCCTTTCAATCATGAATGTACTTTTTCTAAAAATAAGAATTGCTCAGTTTATTTTCTGTAATCCACTCCATCCCTTGGGTGGAGATGAATTCTTCCCCTCTGGTTACTCTCTTGGCATCTTGTCCTTCCTGGTCCTGAGCAGCCCTGTCCAACTTGACCCTCTGTCCACACCCTCCTTTTAGAGCCCAACTTCATTCTGCCACTTGTCTTCCCAGGTTCAGTCAACATTTCTGTGTCCCCTGTTCCACAGGAAAGGAAATCATCATAGCCAGCATTTCTAGGGTCCTCAGGAATTTGTCACAAGCATCTTGCTGGGTAGATGCCCCATTTTACAGATGGGGAAAGTGAAACAAAGATGAAGAGACTTCTCCAGAGTCACAGTCACCAGGTTTCTCAGGTATGACTCTGTCATGGGCAAAGTCCACCCTTGCCCATGACTCCAGGGTATTCCCAACTGGTGGCGAAAGATCAGTCAACAAAATAACAAATGGAAGACAGCTTAATCATTACAGCCATGGGATTGCTTTGTGTCTGACAGCTGCTCCGACATTCCCAGGCTTGGGATTTATTTTTATACCCATTTTCTTGGCTTGCAGATACATAAAATCAAAGAGAGATAATTGTAAAAGTGATACATTAACATTTAACAAATCACTTGATTAACATTCTATATTTTGTATTGATTTAAGACAGAATAAAGGTTACACACAAGATAAATGATTTCATCACAGGTAGCTTAATTTTCTCATTACCCTATGAGAAGTTTTGAACTTACAATCAAGGAAAATTATGTATTGCTTTTAATAAAAGCAGTTCTTAGAAGACAATTCAACAATCATACCATAGGGGCTGAGGGTACTGAGAACACAATTCAAATTTAGACTGGTGGCTCTTAGGGAGTTCCTGATTTATGTAATTGAGTTCCTGAGGCATACGGAAGCTTGATGTACTTGTACTTATTGCTTGGGCCTCTATGATTGATTTGTGTGTTGGCTTCATGAGAATAGGCTTCTGTGAGTGGGAAAGTTCTTAGGCTTGGCCTGTCACTGCAGTTTTGCTGGGAATTATGTACCTAAGTAAAAGTTAACCCATGATAGTCTTTTTGGGATTGGGTTTAAGGGTCTGATCTTTTGGTGGTGTTTTAGAGAATTAGGGTACATGTGTTTTGTTCTTGCATTATTTCTTTTGAGACTAGGGGGAATAATAATCATGTCAACTCATAGGTAAGGGGCATTGATGAAAGGGGTCATGTAAAGGGGGTTGGGTGGGTTATCACATCTCGCCAAGGACCACTCTGTGGTCTCCCCAGCTACCACACGTGATCTTGTCAAGGCGTTGTGGTCTGATGGCTCCCAGCATGATTCCACCTCAGATCTTCTTGATTCCATCCATATTTTCCCTTCCAGAGGTTCAGATGAAGTCCCTGAGGTCTCTAACCCATACTTACTAATGCAGCAGGAGTTAGCCCTCATTTTATGTGATTAAAACAATGAAACGAGAGTGAAAGGACATTAAATTAGACAGACTTGATCCATGGGTGGGTCCTAGAATTTCCATTCTGACTACCCAACTGGGGCAATACTAAGTAGCAGAGACAAGATTTGAACCAGGGGCTGAAGAGTTGCTTCCTGTTGTACCATGTTGCTTCCCAAACATATAACACACATGTACTAATGGATTTGTGTGTTAGGACTCTGGCCATTTGCTATGTTCATTGAATTTCATCTGGAAAGGATGCTGGATGTTACCTGGGCTGACTCCTTTGTTTCACAGAACATATTGAGACCCCAGAAGAGAGACACATGACAAAGCCAGAATCTGAACCCAGGGCTTCTGAATGAATTCCTCATGGGGAACAGGAGGGAGGGGGCATGCCTGGCCTTCAGGACTACCAACCGCCTCTTTTCCTCTCTCAGTAGAGGGCCTCAGAGGGGATCTTGGATCAGCCACTTCCTATGTGACAGTATCTGAGGATCCAAACATATGAGGTTGGGGTGGGAATGAGGAGGCAGATGGGAGAGGATGGGAAAGGGGGTTGTATCTTTTCTTAATAGAAATCATTTAGGTGGTTCTTCCTCAAGCCTAAGCCTAAGCTAAGGAAAATATAAACATCCCAGGCAACATAAATACCAAAATAAAGACATTCTCTGTGCTCTAGCAGCTGAACTTCCAAAGGAGAATAATGGGCATTGAGGGGGATTTTGGTTGGAAGAATTCCTGGTCTGGAGAGGAAGGCTTCAGGGCACAGACTGACATCCACCTTTCAGGTACAGGTACATAGTGATTTGTTCTTTGTTGTTGGCTGAACTGGAGAAAAAGGAGAAAGGACTGGGATGGACAAGAAGTCAAAACCATGACTAGGCTGAGGAGGTTGGGTGGAAGAAAGGTCCTGAGAGTGGAGAGTGAAGTGATGATTTCCTGAGGCTTCCCCTCAGCAGTGATTATGGAGACGTGGACACTAGGGAGCATTGCAGAGTCTCACGGAGCCAAGGATATGGGCAGGACTTCCTGACGGGTACTTGTTTCCAGTTTTGCTTAATTTAAGAGAAGATATTTTGCCCTCTTGCTAAAACCCATGGTGGGGGTCGGGGGTGGGGAGCAGAGGAGGAGGGAGGGAAGGAGGAAGAGAGACAGAGAAAGAGAAGCAAAAGAGATAAAGACCAGAGGCAAAATAAAGACAGGAGACAGAGAGAAAAAACATGAAAATAAGGACAAAAGAAATAAGAAATGGTTACTCTTTGCAAAATTGCAACTGGAAATTTTTCAGCTCTTGAAGATAGGGGGAAGTGAAATATAAAACTGCTTCCCTGAAAAGCCTGTGACATAGGTAGAGGTTTAGGAGTGGATTAAATAAACACAAAAGATCTGATCAGGCTGTTGGATGGTATATCATTGAAACTTTATTATCCTAAAAAACTTTATTTCCTGGGACCTACCGACTTCCTTTCATTACATACTTCCTATAGATGGGATATTAGGTGGGGACGTGGAGAGTCCCACCTTTTTACTTCCTGTCCTGAGCTTGATGGGGGTAAGGCAGGTGTTTGAAAGGGTAGATTAGCCTTGGGCATGTGGTCTTTATTTTGTATCCTCTTTATTCCTTGATTTCTAATGATCATTAATAAATCACCTATAATATAATATTTTATTATTTGAGATTTAATTTTAATTTTTACATTGATGGCAACCACTGGTTGGAGAAGAACTTCTCAATTTTTTTAAGGTAGCCTAAATAAATTCCAAAATCTCTTTGGAGTTGCTGCCCTTTTCTTTTCCTACTTTTTCCCGGTTGCTCTCCCTATCAGCTGGGCTATTTTTAACCTGGGAATTCTTGGTGAAGAAGAGATAAGCTGCTTTTCTCGCCCATCTGCTTGAGCCCATGTTCTTTAGTTCCTTGATGCTGCCTCTGGCATTGTTATTGCTGATACTGCCTGCTCCTGCTCCTGAATCCTCCTCCTGATTTCTGGCCCCAGCTGTTCCTGCTTTTGAATCCTCCTGATCTCTGGCTTTGGCCCCAGCCTCAACTTCATTCCTGCTGGTAGCTGCAGCTTTATCTTCAGAACTCACAAACTTGGAGTCACTCTCTGGCAACTGGTAAAAACCGGACGTATTTTCCTTAGGCAACGATTAGCCTCCTAACTCCCTCTCCATGTGGCTGGGGAAACAAACTGCTCCCTAGCATTTTACCTCAGGGAGGAAGGAGAAGGAAGTTATTCTTCCAAACAGGAAGTAAATTATAAGCATGGCACACTCTTTGAAGGAGCAGTGCATTAAATATTTCAAAGAGCTTGAAGCTTTAGCATGTTTTTTCATGAGTGCACTGATTCTTTTACTTGTCATGGCCAAGATTCAGGGGAGAAATTCATCTCCCTACAACCCTTTGTCATTTGGGCCTGCCCAGTCTCTAAGATTCATCCAGTTTGAGATTCCCTAAACCTGTGTTCTCCCTTGCTATGGGAAATCTCAGAGCCCTGACAAAAGGAATCTGAACGGATAGAGAAAGGAACTTTAGAGATTTCACTTGAAGATTTTCAGTCTTTTCAAACACCATTGTTTTATGAAAGTCTATATTTTATTGTATTTTGCTGATTGTATTGTTTATAATTTAATTTTGTTTAAAGTTCATATATTAATGTATTAAATACTATCCTGAGGGGGCAGTTGGGTAGCTTAGTGGATTGAGAACCAGGCCTCGAGACGGGAGGTCCTAGGTTCAAATCTGGCCTCAGACACTTCCCAGCTGTGTGACCCTGGGCAAGTCACTTGACCCCCATTGCCTAGCCCTTACCACTCTTCTGCCTTGGAGCCAATACACAGTATTGACTCCAAGACAGAAGGTAAGGGTTTAAAAAATAAATAAATAAATACCATCCTGTTACACTGAATCAGTTTAATCTACTGTGTTTTAACTATTATATATATTCTGTTACCTTTCTCCTATGACTACTGAACAAAATATTGTTAATTGTTACATAGATGATGGATGGACTCAACCTGGCTAAGAACCTATGAAAAATTTAATGATCTAAGAATTTAAATGGTAATTCTAAGGAGTCTTCAGAAAAAATGTTAATTAACTAATGGTTTCTGAATGAATGGATGATTTTTGAAATATTTATATGATAAAGAATGTTGTAATAAAGACAGGGAAACAAAGACATGTTTCTACCAAGGTGTTTCTGTGAAGCAGGAAGCCAAAAAAGAGCTCCTGAAAAACTTCCACTAGAACCATCGAGATTTCTTGGTGATGTTCTAGAACCAAATAAGTTTTACTCTGTTTAAAAAATATTTGCCAAAGTTGAAAGATTTGCTACATCTGTAAAAATTGTGACAAATATCCATCAGTACATAGGTTTTTCTTTGTCATACACCAACTTATATGAAATATGATAGTGAGCTTGTTTGCTATTGTAATTAACTGAGATATTGTGAATTTGGGGAATTTGGTACTTCTTTGAATGTGCATTATTTAATGTATTATTGTTTTATTCTGAACATTGTTTGTACTCACAAAGTGGTTAAGTTAAAATGGAAATGGATCTCATTTTTTTGGTGAGAAACCTTTGTATTCTACCTCTCCTTGGCTGACACTGTGTCACTGATTATAAGCTATATACTTTTTATTTTAAAAACTTTTTAACTACTGTTTTTCCTTGCATGTGCAATATAGTATCTGAGTTTTTTTTCCTCTCCTTTTGTATTTGAAGCACATGTTATTTTGTTTGTTTGGTAAGGTCTATATGTGCCAGCAAACAAGAAGAAACAAGTGAGTGATGGTTATTTAGGGAATGGTTAAAAAAAACCTAATAGATGAATGTCAACAAATAGGAAGGTTGACAAGCATTAGGATTTAAGATGAAGTCCATATGATTGTATTTTTTCTGTAATATGGAATTAAAAAAAAATTTAAGTGTTTAAGAACAGCAGACCTGTAGGAAGGTCTGTGATGTCTGTGCTATGGGAAAGTGTCTTTCCTACTAAACTGGAGGCAGCGAATCTTATCTCTAGCATAATGTGTCCAGTGTATAGTCAGGTATGAATTTAAAGTGAAGGTCTACTATTAATCATTCCTTGTACACTCCTTCATTCTAGAATGTTGTTCACCACTTAACGTACAACTCTTCTCCATCATTTCATTTTTTTTTTGATAAAACGTGTTTTGATAATCACGTGTAAAAATAATATCCAACGTTTTTTGAAAAAATCTGAGTCTTGGATTTTATCCTCCATTCCTAAGAGATGTTAAGCAATCTTATATAAATTTTGCATGTGGAATCATATAAAACATTTCCCCATATTGATCGTTCTGTGGAACTAAACTGAAACAAACAAAAAATTTAAAAGGGGAAAATGTTTTTCTTTAGTCTGAATTCACATATCATCAATTCTTTCTCTGGAAACACATGAAACTCCTCCCCCCGAGTCCTTTGGGACTGCACATTGTCTTGTTGAGAATAACTCAATTCACAGGTGTTTTGCATACAATATTTCTGTCACAATTGGTCACAGTGATTCTCCTGCTGTTGCTAAATTTCATCTGTATCAGTTCTCCCCAGCTTCTCCTCCTCCTCCTCATTAATTATAAAACAATAGTATTCTATTACAATCATATGCCACAATTTTCTCAGCCCTTCCTCAATTGATGAGTTCCCTCTTACTGTCCAATTCTTTTGTCACCCCCAAAAGAGCAGTTTTAAATGTTTTTTTTTTTAAAAGCACATAGAAGTCCTTTTTCCTTTTTTAAATGCCCTTTGGACATAGTTTAAAACTGTTCTTTCCAGAAAGGTTGAATCAGTTCACAATTCCACTCAATAGTTCATTAGATTCTATTTTCTTAAATCTCCTCCAACTTTTTTCCCTTTCCTTCTCTGTCATAATACTTACATCTGCTGTTCTTAGGTGGTCCCTAAGACTTATAAATTATAGTGATCACCTCATCCTAAGAAAAATGCATACAACTTAAGCACATTTGTTAGGATTTTCTGCACTATGAATCCTCTGATATGAAGTAAGAGATGATTTTGTGATGAAAGTCTTCCTACAGGGAATCCATCTGCAACTGGTCTGTTCAGAACACATTATCTCATAATGAACAAGCTCCAGACTCCATTTTAATGTCTTTCTTTTTTTCATGACAGTAATGAGATTACTATCCAAAAGTAATTCTCACTTGGGAATAAGAGATGATTGTTGCCTGAAGGCCACATCACATTCATTATCTTCCCAACGTTTCTCTCAAGTGTGGATCTTTTTAAGTTAAATAATCTAAAAATGGCAACTATAAGATCTGTGAGTGAAGAAATCCTTATACCCCTTCATTATTATTTTATTACCAATTCTAAGGCTTGATTTCATTAAAATTATAGCTTTAGCATAGTTAATCACTGTTAGCATAGGTCTTGGGAAAATTCTAGAAATCTCTCACTTGTGTGACTCACATAGTTAGTATTTTGATTAAAATGTAATTGTAGCATAAGTCAAGCATGATAAAACTGAAGTAAATGTATTTCCCAGCATCTTGCTTAACTAAGAATAATCCCCAGAATAGATACCAATAACCCACCTTGGTGTTAATCAGCTCTGGTAAACTCCCTTATTTTACTGTTTTGGAATTATATATATTTGCTGACCTGACTGCTTAGATAACCTTTTTATGAGTACAATACTTTTATGGTTGCTGACGCCTATTTTTATATTGCTCAGGTTATGTTTTCCAAAATACTGTATGTTTGATTTGTTGACCTTAGATTTTAGCATAAGTTTGGTATATGAGGAGACCACTCACAAAGCTCTGGCTCTTTCAGTCTTAAACAGAAGTCTGGCTTTATTGTAAGACTGGCCCTCTCTCAATAAACCAGTTTCTTTTTGGCTCGGAGACTTGTTTTTTTAATATGTATTCCTACAGTTAGAAATTAAGCACCAGAACAGGCTCACTCATGAGGTTTCTCTCCAGTGAAATTTTCTGACATGAAGCAACTGTGGAAATGTGAAAGCCTATCCAAGTTGATGACATTTATAAACTTTCTCTCCAGTGTGGATGGTCTGATGTGTATCAAGGGAGCCCCTATGTGTAAAAGCCTTTCCACAGTGTTTACATTCATAAGGTTTCTCTACACTGTGGATGCTCTGATGTGCAGCAAGATGGCCCTTCCGTTTGAAAGTTTTTCCACACTGTTTACATTCATAAGGTTTCTCTCCAGTGTGGATTCTCTGATGTGGAGCAAGAGAGTCCCTCCGTTTGAAAGTCTTTCCACACTGTTTACATTCATAAGGTTTCTCTCCAGTGTGGATTCTCCGATGTGCAGCAAGAGATCCCCTGTGTGAAAAAGCCTCTCCACACTGTTTACATTCATAAGGTTTCTCTCCAGTGTGGATTTTCTGATGTGTAACTAAAATGTCCTTCCGTTTGAAAGTCTTTCCACACTGTTTACATTCATAAGGTTTCTCCCCAGTATGGATTCTCTGATGTGCAGCAAGATGGCCCTTTCGTTTGAAAGTCTTTCCACACTGTTTACACTCATAAGGTTTCTCTCCAGTGTGGATTCTCTGATGTGCAGCAAAAGATCCCTTGTGTGAAAAGGCCTCTCCACATTGTTCACATTCATAAGGTTTCTCTCCAGTGTGGATTTTCTGATGTGCAACTAAAACATCCCTTCGTTTGAAAGTCTTTCCACACTGTTTACATTCATAAGGCTTCTCTCCACTGTGGATACTCTGATGTGCAGCAAGATGGCTCCTCTGTGTGAAAGTCTTTCCACATTGTTCACATTCATAAGGTTTCTGTCCACTGTGGATGCTGTGATGTGCAGTAAGAGAGACCTTCCATGTAAAAGTCTTTCCACACTGTTTACATTCATAAGGTTTCTGCCCACTATGGATGCTCTGATGTGCAGCAAGAGAGACCTTCCATGTAAAAGCCTTTCCACACTGTTTACATTCATAAGGTTTCTCTACACTGTGGATGCTCTGATGTGCAGCAAGATGGCTCTTCCGTTTGAAAGTTTTTCCACACTGTTTACATTCATAAGGTTTCTCTCCGGTGTGGATTCTCTGATGTGCAGCGAGATATTCCCTCCGTTTGAAAATCTTTCCACACTGTTTACATTCATAAGGTTTCTCTCCAGTGTGGATTCTCTGATGTGCAGTAAGAGATCCCCTGTGTAAAAAAGCGTTTCCACATTGTTCACATTCATAGGGTTTCTCTCCAGTGTGGATTCTCTGATGTGCAGCAAGAGATCCCCTGTATGAAAAAGCCTTTCCACATTGTTCACATTCATAAGGTTTCTCTCCATTGTGGATTCTTTGATGTGCAACTAAATGGTCCCTCCGTTTGAAAGTCTTTCCACACTGTTCACATTCATAAGGTTTCTCTGCACTATGGATGCTCTGATGTTTAGCAAGATGGCCTTTCTGTTTGAAAGTCTTTCCACATTGTTTACATTCAAAAGGTTTCTCTCCATCCTGGATTTGGTGATGTGCAGAAAGGTCAGAGTTCTGACTTAAAGGTCGAGATGCACCTTTATCACTAACAGAAACTATCTTGATACCTTTACTTTTTGGATGTCTAATGAGGTCTAAACTCTTGCCAAAGGCCATTCCTCCCACATTATCTTGATACATGGGCATTTCAGGAGGTTTCTCAGGGGATTGAACAAATCTTACTTCTTCAGAAAAGCATCTTCTATATTCACTATCCTGACAACAGTCATTTCTGGAGGTCAATTTCATACCCTGATTTAGGATTGTATATTGGCTCAATTTCTCTGCAGTATCACCAAATTCACAGTCACTCTTTGGACTTTTATTTACTTTGATATTAGAGTCATAGATTTCTCTCAAAATGAAAACATGGGGACCATCATTCAAGCATCTTTCTGGCCCAAATCCTTCCACAAAAAGAGTTAGCTTTGTAGACATCTCCTTCACTTCAAAATTCGTCTCTGTTTCTGAAGAAAACAAATTATGATATAAACAAAGAATGAAGGATACACACACACAGAAAAATGTAAGTTCTTTCCTCTTATGGCAGGAAGTAAAATGATTTACATTCTATTTCCTCAGGCAAAAATGAGTTTTCAAATTTAAAGGAGCAGAACTAGTCTCTGGATACACCATTTGGTCATATCTGCAAGATGGATGATTTTAGAAAGACTTATACATACAATATCAATGAAACCTCACAATGGACCTGTGACACAGGCAGGCCAAAGAATCTCATCATACTTTATAAATCATGTCATGAGTAAAGAATGGAGGTATGACATGACTAACTTCCTTGTGGCTAGATTACAACTCAAACCCTGTGCATGAGTATGCTTTGTCCGCAGTATTTCAGTCTTTCTCCATTGCCCTTTCTATCTTTCTTAAAAAGTCACTCATCTATTATTCTTATAATTTTGTATATCTCAGGTAAATTTCTAGACATTCTGTTCTCATCATGTTGGATGTAATATCACAGCATCATTCTCAGTCAATTCTGTATGCTAAGCTGAAAACCAATTTCATTCTTTTTTAACCCTCATGCAGTAATTTTCAGAGTGGAATATAAGCTTTCTTTTTGCTACAGATACATAGATATTATGCCCTTTAGTGCAAACATACTAATTATTCACCTTATTTTACCATCTACAATACACAATGTCTGTAGGGATGGGGGTATGGCTGGATTTTTGGAACTCTGACATCAAGAATGAGGGAAGGAAAATGTTTGTTGAAGAGCAAATGATTTTGGGGAGGAAACTGACCTGAGAGAGGGCTACAGAGAATTTGGGGTTTCTGAGTTGGGTCCTTGACCTGAGAGGACCTGTTCTGGGGGCTGAGGATTCACCAAAAGCCACCTAAGAGGATCCTGGTCCTACAATCAAGCTTACTAGTGATCTTTCTTCAATTTGATTTCTCCAACTACTTCTTAACTGAGAAGATATCTGTGAATTTTAGATTAACTCCACCCTGCTTAGTCTTTAGAATTCTAGCAACCATGAATGTATAGAACCCTACTTAAGGATTAAGTGTTGAGGAGGATAGCCTATGACTGATATGCTAGTAAGTGACAAATCAAAAACAACTGACAGACTCCCTGGGCTGTCCCAAGTCAAGCTTAAGCTACCACTGGTACATGTGAGACACAGGAAGTGATATAAAGAACTGTCTATATATTTTGCGTCACTTCTTTTTGGGCTCTCTCTCGGAGACGTTGGGCTTGCTCAGTGAGGTTGGTCTCTCTTGGCAGAGTGGGGGGCCCATGGCAGCGTTCTTAGCATGCTTGGTGAGTGGTTAGTCTGATTCCTCTTTTCCTTTACCTCGTAAAGGAAACTATTCTCCGAGGAGACCCCTCATCTCAGGGGAGGCCTAGTGGCTGGAAGCTGAGCTTGATTGAGAAGGTACCTTGGTCTAGGCCTCTGAACTCTGATCTGGCTTGCCAGAGCAGTCCAATTCCCTTTCCTCTCTCTCTTCTTCTTAATTTCTTCCTACTATTGTAATTAAACCACCATAAAATTCCCAAACTGACTTGAGTATTTTATTGAGATTGAATTTAAATCCCTGGCAACCACCAAAATAATATTTTCAGTCAATAACACCTAATTTTACCCCTAACATATCTCAACCCCAAAGGGGGGCTCTTGGCTCTTAGAGGGAGAGAGTTTCGGCTCCCTTGCCCTTCCAATCTCATTGCACCTGTCTCCTTGTAGTTTCTTAGGCCAGTTAGTTACATAAAATAATAATGTAGTTATTTATTTGGGGAAATGGGTTAGAGAAGTTAGGGGATGAGAATTCCTCGCTCCCCAAGTGAAAGATGGGGTAGAGAATATTAGGGTAACCCATCCCTACTTTCCTTCACCCAGCTCACCCAAGAACCTTCATTAAAACCTTTATAAAGCAGTCAAACTTTGATAAGCCTTTTGACATAGGATTGAAAGGGTATATGATACAAGAATAGTCACTTGAGGCAACCTCCTCTGAGGCAAAGCCCCTGTTGGGGTTTGCCTCTAGATCTTCTCTGTGGGAGAGAAACAGAGGACATTCTTGGGTTTAGTTGGTAGGGGAAGCTTGTCTTCAATTCCCCTCCAGCCATTTCCTTAGGGAAGTCAAGCATAGGCTCTCTCCCTCTCATACTGATCCTACTCCTGTAACTCTCCCTGTACTCCACTGATACACCATCACAATCAGTGGAGGGAGCCTATATTTTTATATCTAGAAATCCTTCATTTTTATATGTGTCACTGAGTCACTCATCCCTCTCTCAGAAAATCACAGCATGATTCAGTGTTGGTCTGACATTCCCCAAGTCTAGCACTCCCTTCAACAACAGATAAAAGTCTTTTGGCACACATGCCTTGACCTCATTCACCTGGGAAGGAGCTCTTTGGGCCTTTTTGCTCTAGCAGCCAAGGTGCTTTCCCTTGATGAAAAGAAGAGATAAAATTTTCTCTAGGAACTTGAAGCCCTGGAAATAAGAAAGAAGGGATCAGGAGAGAAAAATAAAATACAGTCCTCTTAACAGAAAGGGGGCATGAAAGTAAAGCCTACAAAATGGCTTCTGTTGTATTCACTGTTGGGATATAGGCAGGAGGGCAGAGATCATGGAAACTATTTGCAAGCAGAAAATTCCATCTTTATTTACCTCTTTTAATAGAAGGATAGACACATTCAACAGTCTCTATTATCTGGAAATTAAAGTAGTTTGTAGTGAAGGGAAAGAAGATAATTAATAGTTATGAACCCAGTCTCCGTGCCTTTTAGAATATCATATTTGGGGCTTCATGATAATCTGAATTGTTTCTTACTGGCTTAGTGCAGTACTTTCTCCTTAGCTTGGAAGTTCTTAAATTGGATTGTAATACTCTTGTGTGAATTTTAGATTTCTTCCACCCTGCTTAGTCTTTAGAATTTTATCAACCAAGGAATGTATACACCCCCACTTAAAGATTAAGTGTGGGAGAGGATGGTCTGTGATCTATGTGTGCTAGCAAGTGACAAATCAAAAACAACTGACTGATCCCCTGGGCTGTCCTAAATCAAGTTTAACCCACCATTGGTACATGTGAGACACAGGAAGTGATATAAAGAACTGTCTTCATATTTCTCGTCACTTCCTGTGAGGGGAGCTTTTGTGGGCTTCGGCAGTGGAATTTGACTTGGAGGAGCTCTGAAGCATGGGTCTAGGTGGGATTGCTTCCCTTAGGCGATCGCGTGGTGAATGTTAAGGCTGGCTTCCCTTTCTTTTGACCTTTCTGAAGGTTTCAGCCTCCAAGGAAGCCCCTCATCTTGGAGGAGGCCTTCTAGCTAGAAGCCAAATTAGACTTAAATCTTCTGGGAAGGCCCCTTGGCTGAGAGGACTCTGAACTCCCCCTGGCTCAGGCAGGCAGGAGTAAATCTTTACTCTTTTCCCTCTTTCTCCTTCTTAATTTCTTCCTTCTATTGAAAATAAACCACCATAAAATCCCATTCTGACTTGAGTATTTAATTTGGGATTTAGAATTTAAATCACTGGTGACCCCTAAATAATATATTCAGTCTCAATCCTAAAATTTACCCTTAAAACACTTGGAAGTTGTCATTTGGGGATTTGTTGTAGGAGCTGTTCCGTGGATTCATTCCATCCCTCTTTTAACCTATGATTCCAGAATATCAAAGCAATTTTCTTTGATAATTTCATATAATATATCTAGACTTTTTTTTTGGAGGGGGGGGGAGTAGTCTAATGAATCTTAGATTGCCTTTCCTAGATCTATTTTCCAGGTCAGGGGCTTTTTTAGTAAGATATTTCCAATTTTCTTCTATTTTAAAATTCTTTTGGTTTTCTGGTTACTTGATGCCTCATGACGTCATTAGCTTCTATATGCCCAATTCTAATTTTAAAGGATGGTTTTCTTCCATGACCTTTTGATCTTTTTCCATTTTTCTTTTCCTGGAACTCTTTTTTACATTGGATATTTTTACCCTTTTTGCCCAGTTATTCAACACTACTTTTTATGAAACTCTTTTCTTTTTGCATTTTTGTGTTTCTTTTTCCACTTGACCAATTTTACTTTTTTAGCTCTCATTTTCTTTCTGCAATACTTTTATTTCTTTCCCCCATTTTTCTTCTACTTTACTTATTTCATTATTGAATTCCTTTTTGAAATCTTCAAACACCTGAGACCATTTCCCATTATTATTTGATATTTTGCAGCTGGAAGTTTTTATATCCCATTTCCCAGCTTAGTATGTGCCTTCCTCTTCTTTACTTCCTCAGATATTTTTCTTTTGCTATGAAATCCTGTACATCTGGTTTGGAATAAAGACATTTCTCTTAATGGCAGATTCAGAGCTAACACAGGAAATAGTCCTTACCCACAGAAAGCAGATTCTGTACATTCTCCAGCATGACCTCTAGGTACAGCTCCTTCTGAGAATGGTCCAGTAAGCACCACTCTTCCTGGGTGAAGTCCACAGCCACATCCTTGAATGTTAATGCCCCCTAAAACAGCAAATATCACCTCTTCAGAATGGAGGAAACTGAAGCACACAAGGGATACCCCAACTCCTAACCTTGAAGGGTGTCAGAGCCAGCACTCTGACCAGTCATTCAGACTGGAGAACAGTCATTCAGAATCCAACCAATCCAATTCAGAATTGAACAGTCATTCAAAATCCAATTTTGCCAGTAATACTGGCAAAAACATTTTGTCTCTAAAGTGAGAAATCATGTTGTGAAGAGTTGTAATGGAGGAGTTAATTGGACGGCATTAATGAGAGAGAGAATGGAACCCCTCCAGTTAAGGACAAGGAATGTGAGGAGTAGATGTTATTTGCCCCAGGAGGTAGAAGGGGAAGATAGATTTGTTCCCTCCTTCAGTCCCCTTCAGACATGTCTCCTCACTAAACCTGCCATTTCCTTTTCTTCTAATAACTGTGATTTGAAATATTCTTCCCTAGTGGAAGAGAGAGAAATCAGTTTCTCTCCCCTCAGCTGAGCTACTGTTCTTCATTCACACTGGAGTCTAGATGGTAGATAACAGTCTTTACTCTAATAATTAAGTGGGTCAGGGAAAATGGCTAGAGGGTTTCAGGGCCTAGAGGAAAGAGGTGAAATAAGGTCCCTGCCCAACTAAATTTCCTTTCCCTCCCTCCAAGTTGAGAGACTCAGGCTTCACAGCCTGGCCTCCCAGAGGTTCAGGTTGGTTGAACCCTGGTCTTGTCATGGCTGAGTAATGTCCAGACTCAGGGTGTCACAGGGGTGTGATAGATCTTGAAAACTGCTTCTTGCTTCTTTCAGATTCCTGACACCTCTCTTTGGGGATCTTTTGAGGGGATGATGGTTGAGTTCAAATAGGGATCATGTTCAGTGCTCAGGAGCTGGTCTCCAACCAGACCTTCTCCTTTGCCTTCTCAAGACTGAGAGATGCAACTGTTTCCCTCCTGGAATCTCTTCTTCAGGATTTTAAGCCCTTTTCCCCATCTCCCGCTGTGGAAGGAAACCTTTGCAGTTCTTCCATTCTCTGTTAAATGAAGTCTCTGGACCCTTGCTCTATCACAGAGTAAAACCTGGAGAAGTGTCTTACTGTGAAAGGGTTTTCACTGTGGAATCAGGGAGACAGGAAGTGCTCTCTGAGTGAGATGGGTGATTCTGTGGAGGAGAAATAAAGAAGGTAATCTGAAATTCCTCCTTATCACAAGAGTCAGAGTTGAACTGGTAAGAACATTTTTTTTAAGAGTTTCTGAGAAGGTAGCAAATACTGTGTATTCTAGGGGGAAAATATTACCAGTGTTCAATGAGGAGAAAACAAAGAAAAAGGAATTCTCTACTTAAGTTCCTTAAAGGCTGAAATACTCTTATCTATATGAAAACATAAAGAGGATTCCATAGTTATATGGGATCAAACTGATTTTAGCTAAGTGAAGAAGCTCAGTCTTGTATTAAATTGAGAAATAAAATTTTTAGTAAAGAAGAATAAATTCATGATAGGCCCTTGTATTAGGGTCCAATAAATTTCTAACAGGCCCTTGTATTAGGGTCCAATTAAAGTAATTTCTATCCCACAACTCTGTAGGAGATAATGCAGTAATATTTCACTTACCCATTCGCAGCCAAGACTACAGGAAGTTGCCATACTATAAGAGAGAAAAAGGACTAGATTTTTGTGTGTGATAGGGAAGTGTCATTCCCTGGTCTGATTTTTGTCATTCTTAGGGTTAGGGGGAGCCAGGATTATAGCCAAACTTCAGTAATTGTCTGTGAGTATTTCACAAAGAGTGTGGATACAAGGAAGTCCTATGTCCTTATCATATGTCATGTGGCTCAACCTCGAGTCTCACTCTAGGTTCAAGTCCTTTTGTAATGGCTTAGAAGTTCATCAATCCTACCTGGATTGGTTTCTTTCTTTTTGACCTGTGTGCTCTTTTTGGTACTATTCATGGTTAAGTCTGCGCTTCTGTGGCACTGTATAGATGAAGTCTGAGCTCCTTTTTTTATCCCATTTCCTAGAATCAGACACAAACATTAATCACAGTCCCATAATATTTATCAATAAATGGCAGGTTTCCACAGACTAAAACTTTAGGTATGCATTAATATTATTGCAAGGATGTATATTAAGTTATATTACTGCAGAATAAAACATAATATTAATTGTATGTACCTTAAGTACAAGAAATGAGAAAAAGGGAAAAATCAAAAATTCTAATCAAAAGAAAAGAAAAGAAAAGCAATAAAAAATTAGAATTAAAAAATTTAATGTGTTCCCAAAAAACAGTATCCACTTGTCTATGGATTATTATCTCCAGTGCATGTGATAGGATAAAGTCAATCAGTCTCAATAGAAGATGCTCTCTTTACATGTGAGCAATGAATCTAATAGTCCTTCTCTCTAATCTTTATAGATGTTGGAGTAGTTAACTATTTGGAATGGCCCTTCCCAAGGAGGCTGAGTTGCTCCAGTACGCTTGAAATTCTTAATATACACCTTGTCTCCTGGGTTCAGGTCATGAAGTAAAAAGTCTAGTGGTCTGGCTTGTACTGCAGCTCCGGATTCATGGAGTTAACGCAGTTTGTGCTGTAATTCCTGTATATAGGAAGCAATACTAGTATCTCCCCCTAAAAATGATGTATATGTAGGGGAGAAAGGCTTAGCCTGTATAGGTGGATGATCAAAAAGCATCTCAAATGGTGAGATGTGTAGGTCTCCTCTGGACCTGCTTCTCAGATAAAATAGGGCCAGAGGGAGAATTTCAGGCCATTTTAAATGTGTCTCAGTACATAATTTGCCAATCATAGTTTTAAGTTCTCTGTTCATTCTTTCAACTTGGCTTGAGCTCTGGGGATGATATATGAAATTTGGTTGTTATTCCTAAGCAAGAATATATCTGATTTAGAACAGAATCAATAAAATGATTTCCCCTATCTGAATCAATGTCAAATCTATTGGGCATCAACAGATAAAAAGATGGCAGGAGTCATAATCATGATATTTGACAAAGCCATAGTAAAAATAAATCTACTTAAAAGAGATAGGGAAGGTAATTACATCCTAATAAAAGGCAGTATAGACAATGAGGAAATGTCAGTACTCAACATGTATGCACCAAATGGTATAGAATCCAAATTTCTAAAGGAGAAACTAGTGGAGCTCAAGGATGAATACAAATACTATACTAGTGGGAGACCTGAACCTTCCTCTATCAGAACTAGATAAATCAAACCAAAAAATAAGTAAGAAAGAGGTAAGAGAAGTAAATGAAATCTTAGAAAAATTAGAGTTAGTAGATATGTGGAGAAAAACAAAAAGGGAAAAAAAGGAATACACCTTCTTTTCAGCAGCACATGGTACATTCGTAAAGATTGACCATGTATTATTAGGGCATAAAAACATTGCAAACAAGTACAAAAGAGCAGAAATAATAAATGCAATATTCTCAGATCACAATGCAATGGAAATAATAATTAGTAAGGGTACATGGAGAGGCAAATAAACAATTAATTGGAAATTAAACAATTCAATTCTCCAAAATTGGTTAAAGAACAAATCATAGAAACAATTAATAACTTCATTGAAGAAAATGACAATGATGAGACATCCTTTCAAAATCTATGGGATGCAGTCAAAGCAGTACTCAAGGGGAAAATCATATCCTTGAGTTCGTATATTAACAAATTAGAGAGGGGAGAGGTCAGTGAATTGGGCATGCAAATTAAAAAACTAGAAAGTGAACAAATTAAAAATCCTCAGATGAAGACTAAATTAGAGATCCTAAAAATCAAAGGAGAAATTAATAAAATGGAAAGTCAAAGAACTACTGATTTAATAAATAAGACTAGAAGCTGGTACTCTGAAAAAAAAAAAACCCAAATAAAATAGACAAAGTACTGGTCAATCTAATTAAAAAAAGGAAAGAAGAAAACCAAATTGACTGTACCCAAGATGAAATGGGAGACCTTACCTCTAATGAAGAGGAAATTAAGACAATCATTAAAAATATTATGCCAATTATATGGCAATAAATACGGCAATCTAGGTGATATTGATGAATAGATACAAAAATATGAATTGCCTATGTTGAGGAAGAAATAGACTAAGAAATAGATCTAAACAATTGGAAAAACATCGACTGCTCATGGGTAGGACAAGCTAACATAATAAAAATGACAATCCTACCCAAATTAACTTACTCATTTAGTTCCATACCAATCGAATTACCAGAAAACTTTTTTACTGAAAGAACCATAACAAAGTTCACCTGGAAGAACAAAAGATCAAGGATATCCAGGGAAATCATGAAAAAAAATGCGAAGGAAGGAGGTCTTGCAGTCCCAGATCTCAAACTATACTATAAAGCAGTGGTCATCAAAACAATTTGGTACTGGCTGAGAGATAGAAAGGAGAATCAGTAGAATAGACTTGGGGTAAGGGACCTCAGCAAGACAATATATGATAAGCCCAAAGATTCCAGCTTTTGGGACCAAAACCTATTTGATAAAAAACTGCTGGGAAAATTGGAAGACAGTATGGGAGAGATTAGGTTTGGATCAACGTCTCACCCTACACCAAGATAAACTCAGAATGGGTAAATATCTTGAATATAAAGGAGTAAACTATAAGCAAATTAGGTGAACACAGAATAATATACATGTCAGATCTTTGGGAAAGGAAAGCCTTTAAAACCAAGCAAGACCTAGAAAAAAAGTCACAAAATGTAAAATCAATAATTTTGATTACATCAACTTAAAAAGGTTTTGTACAAACAAAACCAATGCAACCAAAATTAGAAGGGAAATAAGAAATTGGGAAACAATCTTCATAACAGTTTAAAACCTCTGACAAAGGTCTAATTACTCAAATTTATGGAGAGATAAATCAATTGTACAAAAATTCAAGCCATTTTCCAATTGATAAATTGGCAAGGGACATGAATAGCCATTTTTCAGTTAAAGAAATGAAAACTATTAATAAGCACATGAAAAAGTGTTCTAAATCTGATGATCAGAGAGATGCAAGTCAAAACAACTCTGAGGTATCACCTCACACCCAGAAGATTGGCTAACATGACAGCAAAGGAAAGTAATGAATGCTGGAGGTGATGTGGCAAAGTCGGGATATTAATGCATTGCTGGTGGAATTGTCAATTAATCCAACCATTCTGGAGGGCAATTTGGAACTATGCCCAAAGGGTGCTAAAAGACTGTCTGCCCTTTGATCTACCATACCACTGCTGGGTTTGTACCCCAAAGGGATAATAAGGAAAGAGACTTGTACAAGAATATTCATAGCTGCACTCTTTGTGGTGGCAAAAAATTGGAAAATGACAGGATGCCATTCAACTGGGGAATGGCTGAACAAATTGTGGTATATGTTGGTGATGGAATACCATTGTGCTCAAAGGAATAATAAACTGGAGAAATTCCATGGGAACTGGAATGACCTCCAGCAATTGATGCAGAGCGAAAGGAGCAGAACCAGGAGAACATTGTACACAGACTGATACACTGTGGTACAATCAAATGTAATGGACTTCTCCTTTAATGACAATGCAGTGATCCTAAACAACTTGAAGGGATCTATGAGAAAAAACTATCCACATTCAGAGGAAAACTGTGGGAGTAGAAACACAGAAGAAAAACAACTGCTTAACTACATGGCTTGAAGGGATATGGCTGGGGATATAGACTCTAAATGAATATCCTAGTGCAAACACCAACAACATGGAAATAAGTTCAGATCAAGAACACATGTAATGCCCAATGAAATTGCACATCGGCTGTGGGAAAGGTGGGAGGGAAATAATGTGATTCTTGCAACCAAGGAATAATGTTCTAAATTGACTAAATAAATATTTTTTAAAAAGCATTTTAGCAGCAAAAGCCACTGAGGCTTGGGCTGTAGGAAATGCTTCTGGGCAATTGTTTGGTTGCTCTATAATGACTAGATAAAATTTATAATGTCCAGCCATTGGCATTGTTATGAAATCGATGTGTAGGTGCTCAAAAGTTGTGTAAGCCAGAGGATGCTCATCAAAGGCTTTGCTATGAAAGGCATGTTCGTTATATGCTTGGCAGGTAGAGCAAGCTGTACACACTTTAGAGGCTGTAGTAGTTATATCAGGGACTATCCATACCCTTTTAACAGAGTCCATGATACCCTGGGTACCAAAGTGACCATTCTTATGAACAGATTGGCAAATGTGATGATAGAAACTTCTAGGGAGCAGGGGTTTTCCTTCAGATGACACCCATATTCCATTAATCTGTTTTGTTTTGAATTTTTGCTTCCACTTTTCCACTTCCTTTTCATTATAGTTAAGTGATAAATTTAAGTCATCAGTGGTTGTTAATGTTAAAATTAATTCAGGCCCTTTTATGGCTGCTAGTTTTGCAGCAGTATCTGCTCGATCATTTCCCCTAGAGATAAGGTCAGTGCCACCTGTATGGGCAGAGCAATGAACTACAGCCAGGGCTTTGGGCAGCTGGCGAGCAGAACTTCCTTAGTAATTTCTGCATTAGGTACGGATTTTTCAGTTGAGGCTAAAATTCCTCTATGGAGCCATAGCATGCCGACTGAATGACAAATGCCAAAAGCATATCTAGAATTCGTATAAATTGTTGCCTTTTTATCCTTGGCAATTATACAGGTGTGTTTCAGGGCTATGAGTTCTGCACTTTGAGCGCTAATATTAGAGGGCAGTGAAGCTAACCACTCAGCGGCAAATTCTGTGACTACAGCAGCTCCAGTGGAGCATATGCCATCCCTCATAAAAGAAGAACCATCAGTAAATAAGAGATCTGGGTTGTCTAAGGGAGTGTTCAAGAGATTACCTCGAGGTTTTTCTGTCATGGACACTAGTGTTTCACAACTGTGTAATTGTTCTCCTGAAGTTAGTAAATCTGGAGGCCAGGTGGCAGGGTTAAGAGTTGTACAGCATTTTAGAGTAATATTTTTGTTGTTTAACAAGGTTATTTCATACCTTGTAATTTGCTGATCAGAAAATGCTTGTGTTCTATGCCTTAGCAACAATGCTTCTACCTCATGTAGGCATATAATTGTTAATGGGCATCCTAATACTAGATCAACAGTTTTTTTTTTCACTAGTAAAGTTGTAGCAGCTACACCTCTAAGACATGGTGGTGCTCCTGAAGCTACTGGGTCCAGCTGGGCCAAATAAGCAATTGGGCACTGAGAAGGTCCCAAAGTTTGATTTAAAACACCTGAAGCTACCCCTCTTTGCTCATGTTCATACAAAGTAAATGGCTTGTTGTAATCTGGGATGCTTGGAGCAGGGGCAGACAGGATAGCCTTTTTTAGATCTCATAGAGCTGACAGGTGTTCTGGCTCTAATTTGAGGGGTTTAGTATCCAAATCTCATTAGTGCTATAAGCAGTTTAGTAATTTCCCCATAGCAAGAACTCCATTGTCTACAAAACCCCATTGCTTCTAAAATAGCTCTTAACTATTTCTTAGTGGTAGGTATGCTTAATTTTTGAAAATTTTTAATTAATTTGGGAGAAATAGAACAGGCATCCGCAGTCAGGATGAACCCCAAATATTCCACTTTGGGAAGAAACCACTGAACTTAATTCTTTGAGATCTCATGCTCTCTTTTGTGCAGTTCCAAAAATAGATGTTCACTATCTTCCTGACATGCTTCTGCATCTGTTGAAGCCAGAAGTAGATCATCTATGTATTTGATTAATTTGCTATTTTTAAATTTTATATTATATGTGTCTTGGCTCAAAATTTGTGCGAATAAATTCAGGCTTTCCACTTACCCCTGGGGCAAACGACTCTATGTATACTGATAGCCCTTCCAGGTTAAAGCAAAGATAAGCCTGGAATCCTCATGTATGGGTATGGAAAAGAAGGCTGAGCACAAATCCACTACTATAAAGTATGTAGATATACTAGGAATAGAAGAAATGATAGTATTTATGTTGGAAATTATGGAGTGTCTCTTTATAATGTGATTGTTCACAGCCCTCGAATACTGTATAAATCTATAGATGTGCTTGCCAACGGGCCCTATTTTTGGTCTTTTTAACGGGCTGGATGAGCAAATTGTATTCAGGTTTACAAGGGATTATTATTCCCTTGTCAATTAATGAGTTTATTACTGGGGTAATACCCTCAATTGCCTCCTTTGAGAGAGAGTTCTGAGGAATAAAAGAAAGTGGGCTAGATTTAGTTTTTATCTGCACAGGAACAGCCGACTTAAGTAAGCCTACACTGGAAGAAGATGTGGCCAAAAGAGACTCAGGTATATCTGCAGGTATTGTAAAGGTGTGATGCTTTTTCCCCTCCTGGCTCTCTGAGAGAAGTACAGGGAGTAAATTCAAAGATTCCTCAAGTATGTCCAATGATAAGGAACCATCTGGGGAGCAAGTTATTGTGACTCTGAGTTTGCATAGAAGGTCCCTCTGCAGAAAATTTAAAGGGGAGTAAGGCATCAAGAGGAAAGAATGTTGGTACTTCTAGGGATCCTACAGACACCATCCTAGGGGAAATCTTTTTAACTCTTTGGGGGTATCCCTGACACTTCCATTACATTTTCTGAGGAAATGTAATTGCAACATAAATCAGGTGTACTCTTTAATACAGACCAGGTAGCTCCAGTGTCCAAAAGGACAATCATAATAGGTGTTACCCACCTTTAAGGTAACATGGGGCTTATCAGTATTGGGGGGGGCAGCAGATAGGGACAATGGGTAGTAAGACATCAGGGTCAGGAAAATCAAAGGTTGTATCCTCTGATTCCTGTGTCCCCCCTCATCAATGGGGTATTAGCACCCTTAGTAGTTTTTGGATGAGCTCTACTTAAGTTATAATGTTGTGGAGTCATTTGGTTTCAGTTATCATTTTCCCAATTTCTATTCCTATAGTTATTATTACTAAAGCTGTGGTTTATATTATCATTATTATAGTTATTTCTATAATTATTATTTCTATAGTTGTTATTAAACTGCATATTATTTCTGATTGCCTTGAATAAATTTCTACACTCCATCATTCTGTGGCCTTTCTTCTAACAGAATTGGCAGGTAATGGATTGATAATTAGATTCTTGGTGAGGGGGAGTACCATTGGTTGAGTATCATGCCCTTTTTCCAGTTTATCAATCTTATCTCTTAAATATTTCAATTCTTTCCTCATTTTCTCAATGAGATCATTAATCTCTTCCTATTATTCTTTGTTTCCCTTTGAAATATATACAACAGTTTTCCTCAAATCATCAAGATCCATTTCAGATCAACTTGGGCACTGATTCTAAATAATTCTAAAATAATACTTGATCACTTTGCAAGTTATTGACAAAGTATCTTCTAATTTAATTTGCTTTATGTAATTTTCTTTAGAAAGGTCAAAATCTAGGTATTGACTCCCCAAACTCAATTATTCTCTCCATGAATCTGGAGGGTGTCTCATCATCATCTTGCTTAAGTTTTTCAAATTCCATCCACTTATCCGTCCTTTCAGAGTACTCTCTCATAGCAGTTAGAATGGCCTCCCTACAACGATATAGTTGTAAATAATCCTCAGAGTTGTTAAAGTTCCATTTGGGATCTTGAGATGGCCACTGTGCTGCATTGTACCCCGGACTTTATTGACTTGAGAAATTATTTTACTTTTCTCATGTTCCGTTAAGAAAGCCTAAGTTTTCAACTCCTTTGTAAGATGGATTAAACTGAAAAAGATATGTCTGTCATCTTTTTCCTTACCATTAAGAGATCGTGTTCATATGTTGGAACATTTCGTGTAAATTCGTTTATTTCTTGGGGAATAAACAGTATATGGTGCCTTAGAGTCACCACATCCCCATTGCGTCCTATATCAGGTACTTCTCTTAGAGAAAAAAGGCCTCTAGTTGAATTTGGTAAGGGTGAATCAGTTTGACTAGAAATTTCTTTGGAAGGATGAGATTTCCATGGGGCTGGAATTGGTTTTTGGGTGGAAGAAGGAACAGGAGAAACTGGGATTTCAGGAGAAATTTCTTAGGAAGTCAGTTCAGCCAAGATTTGCAGACCATGAGAGAAGCAGAGTGGCAGCTGAGCTATAGGAGGGGTGTTTTCCATCTCCATTTCAGGGGAAGGAATTTCATCACTTAGAGATTCAGAAGCAGGTTTGTAAGGGTCAGACATGTTTTGGGTGGGGTCAGTATTTGTCACTTGACCCTGTGAGAAGCATTTATCTAATCGGTTTTGTAGGTTTCCCTGAATTTTAGCATCAAATTTTCTCAAGGTAGCATTTCTTGTCATAATATTTAGGAGTATAAAAATGAAATGACCTAAGAACATAAGAAATGGGAGGCATTCTGAAATCTTTAATGTCCCTAATTTTTGAATCACCATGAAAATTTCGTAGAATGTAGTATTCATTTATATATACACACATATATATTTATTTATAATTTTGGTTTAATCAGTAGATGTTGATATTGGCTATGGGTTAAAGTCAGGGAGTGAAAACAAGATCTGGGTTTAGTCTCCTTTTAAAGCCCTTTAATCCAATCAACTCTTCTAGGGCATAAAAGGACAGAAAACAAAGCCTTTTGCCTGAGGCTAAGGCTGAGTCCTTGTTTGATTTGGAAGGGGTCACAAGTCTTTTCTCATTCCCCTTCAGGGTTAAACCATTTCCCTTTGAGCAAAGGGTCTGCTTTTCCTAGCTGGCCTCACCAGGCTTTTTACTTTTCACTTAAATTTTAAAAAACTAGAGACTCATGGGGGCTTGGGGAAAAAAAAGGAAAGTATACCTCCAGGAGCAGGACAAGGCCAAAACTTTCTCCAGGTTTTCCTCACTCCTAGTTAAGAGTAATCTAGCCAGCTAGTATTGTCAGTGAGGGGTGGCCAATTGGGCTGTTTGTTCCCTAAGGGAAGGAAGATTTGGAAACAGCTTCCCCAGCTAAGACCTCAGGGTCCTGCCGCTTAAGGTTAAAAAATGGCTGTGTTCAATTCAAATTAAGGAAAAAAAAGAGGAGAAAAAAAAGTTTTATACTCACCTGATCTTAAAGCTGTGTTTTGAACTGCTGAGTTAGATACTTAAAAGACTGACTTGAGGGGGGTATAAAGAGAGAAAGAGGAAGGAAGTTTCACAGAGATTTTAGGGTACTTTCACAACCTTCATGGATTAGCCAGACTGGTAAGGGTAAAATTAGGGTTGTTGACTGAATATATCATATTAGTGCTCACCAGGGATTAAAATTCAATCCCAATGAAATACTCAAGTCAGTTTGTGATTTTACAATGGTTTAATTATAATAGAAGGAAGAAATTAAGGAGAAGAGGAAAAGGTAATTGGACTGCTCTGGCCTGGTCTGAGCCAGGCAGGAGTTCAGAGGCCTCAGCCAAGGGCCTTCTCAGAAGATTAATTCTAGCTTGGCTTCCAGCCATGAGGCCTCCTCCAAGATGAGGGGTCTCCTCAGTGGATAGTGCCTTTCAAGAGGTCAAGGAAAGGAGGAATCAGCCTTATCACTCACCAAAGTTGCTCAGGGAAGATGCCTCCCCTAAACTATGCTATAGAGCCAAACCCTGCAAGCATGCCAAACACCACCCAGAGCTCCCAAAGCTGCTGAGAGCACTCACAGTATATGACACAAAATATATAGGCAGTTTTTTACATCACTTCCTGTGTCTCACATGTACCAATGGTAGCTTAAGCTTGGCTTAAGCCCAGGGGGGTCAGTCAGTTGTTTCTCATTTGTCACTTGCCATCACATGTCGGTCATAGGCCACCCTCCCCTACATTTAATCCTTAAGTGGGGATGTATACATTCCTGGTTGCTAGAATTCTAAAGACTAAGCAGACTGGAGTAAATCTAAAAATCACAGTGGTATAATCAAGAGAAATGGCCCAAAGTAAAGGAAATCTGAAATTTGAAGGAGATGGATCCAGGAGGGTCAAATGAAACATTCAGAGGATGAGAGAGTTCCAAGTTCAAAAACCAGTTGGAGCCAGAAAGATTTCTAGTAGTCTTCTGGTCTAGGACTCTGAGAAATACTCTTCTGAAACCCTTTTTGCCTGAACTGAACTGAATGAAGTTTCTTGCCCAATTGGAGACAACCTTTGGTTTAGAGACTATATTTCCCTTAGGAGAAATTCAAAGCCATTTTCCCTGAAGAGAGTTTTGGTCAATCCCTCAAAAGTTGCCATAGGCAATATATAGCAGGGACCTCCCTTTCTTTTTCCCTCTACCCTCTCCTTTCCCTTTAAAATAAATTAGATACTTTGAATTATATCAACATATAGGGTTGTTTCAGAGTCTATGTAGTAGAAAGGGGAATTCAATCCATCAAGTTTAGAAGGTTGAAGGAAAATTCAGACTTACCCTTGAGTCTGGTCTGACTGAGTGACTCCATTAGTAATCTGCTCAGCTCCAAGGGGAAGGGGACAGGAAGTGTGACACAGAACTCAGTCTTAAAAATAGCTGTTCTCTGGTTCCTTCATCTTTTAAGTCCCCCTCACTATTACAATTGGAGAACCACTGGGTATGATGTGCCATAACCAAAACATTCGGTCTTTGCTTTATGATAATTTTGTTGCTGGAATATAGTCAGTCATTTTATATTTAGTTACATAGGAAGAAGAGTAAGTATGATGAGGAAAAGAATATATTAAAAATATTTTGGTGTTTGAATTATTCAAAAGAAAGACACTGACAGTGTAATGACTGGAATTCTCAAGAGGCAGAATTTCTTTGACTGGTCATTTAATGTGGTTAGTTGACAGTTTCCAAAATCTATCCTATCTGCTCCATGAAAAACATAGGATATACTTGATATTGGATAATCTTCCATTTCACCCCCTTCCTGACCCATTCCCTATTTTTCAGCCTAGAATGCCCCTGGGACATCGAGGAGAGGAATAGTCTGAAGAATGGCTGAGAGTTTCCAAGCATAGGAAGATACAATACCCCAGATCCTCAATAAAATACAGAAACTTGAAATACTACAGAGACCATTCCACTGTCCTCTACACCCATTCAGGAGATATTCTACTCCCCTGCAATGGCTTTTGTTCATCTCAAATGGCTACACTATGTGTAATACCCTTCAACAGACACCTTTCTATCTTGGGAGGAATGTGTCTGAGCTACCATTCTTTGGGTCAGAACCAACAGTCCCTCTCACAAAACAAAACTCACTCTCCCACAAAAGTAGCTGGGGCAGAGAAAAGCCCATGGAGCCAGGTCTGGGAAGGAAAACTGCTCCTGATCTAACTGAAGGACATTCACAGAATTTAGACAAGAAAGATGAATTTTAGTGGAAAAGGCAGGCACTACCTCTAGGAAAAGGTCCTCATTCAGGTATACTCAGAACCAGAAGGCAGAAAGATTTCAGGCCCAAAGGAAAGCAGAGAAATCTGGGCTCTAAGGGAAGAATGCAGAGACCTTAGTACAAAGGACAGCAGATAGCTTCTTGTTTGGAACTTATCTTCTCTGGGTACTTCCTCATAGTCCCCACTGTTCTACCTGCCCTATCTCTGAAGTCCTCATTTACTTTATTTTTTGTGTTTGGTACAAGCATAGTTTAGTATATCTCTCTTATTCATTAGTCTTAGTGTTTCTTTGGTTTGATTAGCCAGAACTTAAAGAAATAATAATATCAGTAATAATAATAATGATAATAATAATAATTATTATTATTATTCTAAAAGTATATATTTTAATAGTATTCCAAACTAATTCATAGATGTTATATGTTACATTTACAGGTTTAAATGAATCGGTAAACACTTTTCCTTAACTGGGAAAAATCTTGGTGCTTACTTGCCTCTTCCATCTATAAAGATGGTAATAAATTTCTGATATTACAGATTGTTGAATTAATGCATTCAATTCAGCAGTTAGTAATTCAAGATTGTCTCTTATCTGGTTTACTAGGCAAAGTTAATTACTTGTTGATCTTAAACAACCTTTCACTCTCTAGGTTGTTGATAATAGGGCTGGACTGTTGTCTAAATTGATAATTCTAATATATCTCTTATCAACAGACTGGCTATTTTAGTAAGGGATGATTCCATTTAGAAAATTATTTTAAAAGTTAAAAACATAAGTCAAGTCTTATTTTAATTTACCAGAATGGAGCTTAATCATGATATGTTTAACAATTTAAACCCTTTTAAAGGCTGCGGTTAACACTATGATTCTTTGAAGATATTAAGTCTAAGGATTTCTGTCTTTCAATCATTCAACCATTTTATTAAATTAAATATCAATGATCAAAGCATCCCTGACAATATTAAATGAGAGACTTCTTTGCTTAGGCATAACACACTACATTAAAAAGTAAAAATCTTTATATAGGAAGAAGTTTCAAACACTTTGACCTTTCATTTATTTTTTCCTACCTTTTTCTATTTATTTCTTTAACCTTCAAAGATATAGGCTTAATCTAACAGGTTTCAATCACATAAATTCTACCAGATGAAGAAACTATCATTTCATTCTCTTTTTGGATCAGATTCACATGTATTTTTCTCTACTGCTACCATTATCAGATCAATGTTTAAAATAAAAGAAGAGTAAATAGGAGCATGCTATAAGCATGGTCAAGTGTATACAAAATGTGCAATAGTTAAAGTGATTTTATAATATTCTGAAAGATAAGTAACAGAAAAATTATTCCTAAAATACATCAAAATGGAAATTTGAACACAGCATTAACTGAACAAAGGTGCTCAGAAATCTGAAATTTAACCACAGAATCATCATATGTAGGGATGGTTTTTGATGAAGAAAGTAATTATTAGTGAACCTATTAACACAGTCTTAAGAAACCCTTGACAATGCAAAATCAAAATTACACAGATGATAATTCAATCTTAAATCATAAAACCTTTTGTAATACCTGGGAAAGCTTAAATTTATAAAATTGCCAGGCCTCAGAATGTCACAATTTGCAAGCAGGAGAGGACGTGGTCTTAAAATCAAGCATTTTAATGAAATTCTTAAGGAGTTTCACAGACTGTATTAAGTGTACACATTACATTTTACAATTAAAGAATAAAAAGGAAACCATGAGGAGTTTTCAGAGCAATTATATTAAATAACTGATCTTTATGCCAGGATGAGTTCTAATTAAAAGAAAATAAAATAAAACTGGTGGGATGAAACACATTCCACCATTCCAGAGAAAAGCCACAAGTTACTCAGAAGGATTTTGATCTGAAACAGTTACAGGTGGAGATCTTTGTCTGGCAGAACTCGAAGGGGTGATTCTGAGCACATCTGGGGGTAGAATCCCTTTTTGACTCAGTATTTACACTTTGCCATTTCCTGTGGAAAAGTAATGTTTCCACCTAATTACTCCTGAGTTTGGAGGTAAAGTGGAAAACAGGAGCACAATTCAAATTTTAAGATGTAACTGTTTTTTTTGTTATATACTGTCAATCCAAACAACAAAGTGAATTGGTGATTAAACTGTTCGTTAATGCTAATCAAATAGATTACAGAGAAATCATATATAAAGTGGAGTCTCTGGAATATCTCATTCTTCCTAAATATAATTAGTGTGGAATAATTGTGTAATATCTTCTTCATCTGAATGTAGTTAATGATATACCATAATGAATTATATACAGGAATTGCAGAACAAATTGTGAGAACTCCATTAATCCGGAGCTGCAGTACTAGCAGAACCAGGGATTTTTTCACTTCATGACCTTGTTGTAGTGAAAATTTCACCTTTTAAGATTGTTGTAGTGAAAATTTCACCTTTTAAGATTGTTATAATATTAAAACTATGGCTGCCAAGGAATTTACTTATGAAATTCCTAAAATTAAACACTCAAGTCAGAATGGAGTTTATGGAGATTTAATCACAATGGGAGTATGGAAAAGGAGAGGGAGAGAAGGAGAGAGGAGAAAAAGGAAAGGGGTTACTCAACCTCTGACCAAGGCAGAGGGAGTTTAGGCCCAAAGGGCCAAGGTAGAAAGGAATCAGTCCTTGACTCACATGACCGATCTGAAGGGAAGCTGTCTGCGGGCCTCCTTCCTGTTCAAGCTCCTCACACCAACTGGCATCTTGCCCTGTCCACAGGAAGTGAGGGAATTCCAGAGGCTGCTTTCTCCATCACTTCCTGTGCCTCACAAGTGCCAATGGTGGCTCAAGCTTGGCTTAGGACAGCCCAGGTGGGCAGTTAGTTATTTCTGATTTGTCATTGACTACCACATGCCCGTGTAGTGTGGGTGTGCACAATTTTTTTGTGCTAGAACAAGCAAGATGGAGAGTTTTAAAATTCACAACCTAAAACCAGGAGACAGATGTACATAAAGAACTTCCAGCACACTAGAGCAACTCAGCCTGCCTGGGAAGGTCTGTTTCAAGTACTGTTCATCACTCCCTCAGCTGTAAAAATTGGAGAAAAGGACTCTTAGATTAATTGCTTACATGTAAAGAGAGTACCTTCTTTTTTTTTTTTAATGTATTTTATTTGATCATTTCCAAGCATTATTCGTTAAAGACATAGATCATTTTCTTTTCCTCCCTCCCCCACCCCCCATAGCCGACGCATAAGTCCACTGGGCATTAGATGTTTTCTTGATTTGAACCCATTGCTTTGTTGATAGTATTTGCATTAGTGTTCATTTAGAGTCTATCCTCTGTCATGTCCCCTCAACCTCTGTATTCAGGCAGTTGCTTTTTCTCGGTGTTTCCACTCCCATAGTTTATCCTTTGCTTATGAATGGTGTTTTTTTCTCCTGGATCCCTGCAAGTTGTTCAGGGACATTACACCGCCACTAATGGAGAAGTCCATTACGTTCGATTATACCACAGTGTATTAGTGAGAGTACCTTCTATTGACAATGATTGACTGTATCCTGGCACATGCATTTGAGATAAAAGTTCATAGACAAGTGGACCCTCTTTTGGTTGACACATTGTATTCTTGAATTTTTTGTTTTTTATTGCTTTTCTTTTTTATTTTCAATAGAATATTTGATTTTTTCATTCGCATTTCTTGTACTTAAAGTACAAATAATTAATATTAATCTTTTTTTATTTTGTAGAATAAGTTTAAAATATCTATTTGCTCTAATATCAATGAATACCCCAAAGATTTGGACTATGGAAAATTGCCATTGACTGTGATTAATGATTGTGTCTGATTGTAGGAGAAGGGATCACAAAAGAACCACTGCACAGTGCCAAAGAAGCACAAAATTTATCTGCACAGTGCCTATGAGCACAAGGTCAAGGAGGCTAACCAATCCCAGTGGGATTAATAAGGTCTGTGCCAAGACAAAGGACTTGTTTGAGGTTGCAACTATTTGACACACATGAGATGCCAGCCACATTCTGACAAGTACCTAAGTTTGGCTACCATTTTGGCTCATTTATCTTGAGTGAAGGTAAAATCAGACCAAGGAAACATGCTTCCCTCGTATACAAAAAATGTAGTCCTTTTTCTCTCTTACAATCTGTCAACTTCCTATAGTCCTGGATGCCCATGGGTAAATGCAATATTACTGCATTTATCCTGATTACTGCATTTATCTGATTGAAGAACCTGTTATGGATTTATTCTTGTTTGCTCAGAAATTTTTTATATTTATAGATTTTGATATTTTGGGTTTGATTTTTTCTCCCCAAATGTAATTTTTTAATGTTTTTGAATTTTCTTTTGATGCTTGACTCAAATACTCCATAATTGAACCATATATCCTGAGTTGATCTGGTGTTGGTCAGCATCCTCTTCAGGGGGTATTGTATAATTTTTGTAAAATCCAAAATTTAGAAAGCTTTGAGAAAATTTTCAGGAAAAGAAGTTTGCTAACTTCTTCAATCAAGAAAATGAACTGTTTGGAGAAAGTGCCATAAAGAAACCTACACTGCATAAGAAGATCCAGAATCAAATTGGAGATGCAATTGAACTAAAGGGGGTTGAACACATTTATTCTGACTGTAAACTCTTATGCCAAAGGGGACTGCCCCATAATTTGCTTTTTGTCAATGAGTATGTAATTAGAAATCTTGTATCTCTGAACTACATTACCCAGGAGCCCACTCACTTCCTGCCATTACCTGCTGACTTAGATAAAAGATAGATAGGGTGGAGTTCCCTGTTTAGCTCTTTTCTTCCTGTATTGGTGGTTTGGTGGAGTGGAGTTTTTGAGCAGGTAGAAAACTTAAGTCACATGGTTCTACTATTTGTCAGATAATAAACTTTATAAAATAATACTCGAAGTACTGGATATTAATTTAACTCTTAAATGCACCTAGCAAACACTGGTTTTGCGCTCTCTCTCTCTCTCTCTCTCTCTCTCTCTCTCTCTCTCTCTCTCTCTCTCTCTCTCTCTCTCTCTCTCTCTCTCTCTCTCTCTCCTAGTTCCCTCTTATCTCTAACTATTGTATTTTCCTCTTAGAAGGTGCAATATTTTATGTACCTTTAGCTAGAAGATCTTTAGAGGTACAAGTGGATTGGGTTTAATGATCCTTTTGGGAGATTAGTCTCCCAAAGGATTTAAAGGGGAATTATGAAGATGGGACTGACTCTCCCCTTGCCTATTTTTAAATTAATCAATGAGAGCTTGAACACCCCTACTTGTATATAATTAATGTGGTATATAATTAATTACACAAGAAAAAGGGAATCAAAGAAGTAAATCTACTAGGAGACCTATCCCTGACTGTTTGAAAAAAGATGCTTTTTGAACCTCAGAGAACCACGTGGGCCATGAGAAATCTGAGATGTAGTTTCTTGATGATGAAGATAGATGACTATATTGCAAAGTAGCCTGATATTGGTTAATATTCTCAATTGCTATTGGATGAACTTTGCTTTCTGGATTACTCTCTCTGTACACTCATTTCTACTATTTAGAAGCTGAGAGGATAAACAGAAGATTTAAGACCATCATAGTAATACCTTAAGCCAAATCCACCTCAGATGGTCTATTTTATCTTTTTTTCTCTTAAGAAAAAGGAATTTGGGGAACTTTCTGATTTTCCTTTTTCTGATGTTTTTTTTTTTAATTTGAAAAATTTTATTTAATTTAGAGTATCTTTCTATGGTTAAAAGATTCATGTTCTTTCCCTCCCCTTCCTCCACTCCCTCCCATAGCCGATGAGCAATTCCACTGTATTTTACATGTGTCATTGATCAACATCTATTTCCATATTATTGATATTTGCATTAGGGAGATTGTTTTAGAGTCTATATCCCCATCCATGTGATCAAGCAGTTGTTTTTCTTCTGTGTTTCTATTCCCACAGTTCTTCCTTTGACTGTATATTTTCTAATGATTTTTTTGACAAAACACTTTTCTTCTCTTTCATTTGATTCTTTTGGAATTTTCTCTTGCTTTTGTCTTGCTGAAAACTCTCTCAAGTGACCTGTACAATCAGAACCTTCTAAAATTTCCTTGTTTGGAACTGAGATTTTTGCCAAGCCTGCAAAGTGATATTCTTCTTTCTGCTTTCTTGGCTTAAAGACACAGTTAAAGATAGCTGCCCGGGGGTAGCTAAGTGGCTCAGTGGATGGAGAGTCAGGTCTAGAAATGGTAGTTCCTGGGTTCAAATATGGCTTCAAACATTTCCAAGCTGTGTGACCCTGGGCAAATCACTTCACTGCCATTGCCTAGCCCTTACTGCTCTTCTGCCTGGAACCAATACACAGTATGGATGCTAAGACAGAAAATAAAAGTTAAAAAAAAAAGGAATGTCAATCTGTGCACCCCAAGTAAGTTCTTCACTGGTAAAATGATTTAACTCATGTTTTCTCTTTTACTGTCCTGCCCATGGTAAAGGATGCTGCTCTAATAACTCTGGACATTTTAAGGAGAAATCTTTGCTCTCTACAGTTGCCCTCCTAGACAGATGGAAATCACTCCATCTAAGGATGGAAGCAGGAGGGCGCTGAGCCCTGAACCTCTGAAGACTGCTCTGGGGCACCAACAGCAACAGCATCCTGCTCAACTCAGCCTACTGGCTGCTGGTGTCTCACAGCACTTATGCCCACTGACAGGAACATCCTCCATACTTTCTGTGCCCTGGAAGAGAGCTGGCCAGGGTTCAATTCATTCACATCAAGTTGATCAATGGGTGTATTTATCTGATCTTTGTGATCCTACACTGAAAACTGATACCTACAAAATGTGATCCATGGCAGATTTTCCAGTTTCTCCAGGAACCTAGTGTTCTGAAATGTTGTCACTGTCCTGGCAGGTTTCTGTCTACCCTAACCAGCTCCTGTAATGGCTTCCAAAAGTCAGTGAATGCACCAAAAAGCTCCTCTTATAATGATTCTGTGTTACAAGGGAATCACTTTAAAAGACTGATATATATTAATTTAAGGTCGCCAAGGAATTCAGCTATGTAATTCCTAAATGAAAAACTCAAGTCAGCCGTCAGTCTTTTTTGGAGCTTAATTACAATAGGAGGAAGAAAGGAATTAGAGATAGAGAGAGAGAAAAAGGGAGAAAAGGGAATAGGGCTTAAATACCCCTTCTGTTTAGGCTGGGCCAAAAGGCCCAAGCCCTTAGATAGCTGGGGCAAAGAAAAGAGATCAGTCCCTATTACTCACGTGACCAAAATGGAAAAACAGTCTCAGAGGGCACCACCTTCAGCTTCGTTCAGAGCAAGCTTCCCAGAGCACACCGTCACTACTTCCACAAACTCCTCAACCACCACGAGTCTCCAGACCCCCCTCATCTTTAAGGAAACCATCCCAGTTGCCTCCCCTCAGTTCTCACATCTACCAATCACTGTCCATCAATTTCCCTGTGCCAGTGGAGGCTCTAGCTTAACCCAGGACCGCCCAGAGGCTTTGCACATGTCTGTTGAAGGTCATATTTTCAAATGATTAAATCTTTGCTCCTTTGCTACAGCCCTTTCTAAATCCTGTTAACCTGAGTAGGGTAGAGATTGGAATAATTAAATTTTGATCTAGGCTGCAGCCCTTACTCAATCCTGTTAGGACTGAATAGGGTGGAGATTGATTCCAAGTATCTCCATTGTATCAATTCTAAAATCAATCATGACTCAAAGAAATTCCTGTTCTATGCTTAAGCATAGGTCAAAGTCCTTTCCATTGTTCAGCAAAAGGTTTCTGTCCTAAAGTAATCTTAAGAAGGGAAGAGAAGGAACCTCCCATGCCAATGGGGTTCACATTCCAATAGACTATCAGTAAGAAATTTTCCAAGTATGAAATATCCCAATGGTGAAATTTCCAATATTTATAAGTCTAAGGAATTTTGAGGTTTACATCTGATAACTAAAGATGTCACACTCCAGGGTGGATGAATGAATGAGTGACAGAGCCTGGGCCTGTCTGTCTGGAACCTGGGCAGGCTCATTCAGGAAGGAGCTACCAGGGATGGAAAAGCCACTGAACACAGTGGATATGAGGGCAGCCAACATGGACCCTTGAGCTCACACTAAGGACAAGCAGTGATGGCACCCCTGGAGGACTGGGAAAGACATAGATCTGAGTTCTGCTGGATTCCAGGCTGGGGGAGCTTGGCCAGTGTTGGGGATGGACTGCACTCACCTGAGACAGGGGCCTCTGGGTCCCCAGGGCCATTCCCTCTGGCTCTGGGGTCTCTGCTGGGGACAGACTGTGGTCCTTCAGGGAGTGGGAGCTCCAAGGTGGGCAGACTTCCTCTTTGGACACCTGAGGGGAAGGAGAGAGGGGGAGGGCTCAGAGGAGCTCCCAGGCCCTTCTGATGGCCTCCAGGAGAGTCTCCCCCACAGGAGGAGAACAGAGAGTCTCAGGCTAGTAAAGGGCTTTGAACTGGTCAGGAAGGAGCCTCCTCATCCTCTCTGCTGCCATCTTTGGCTTCATTCCATTCAGCAACTGCATTTGTTGTGTAAAAAGGAATCCTTCATTCCTGTTTTAATTTAACAAGGAACTTGGAGGTCCTCTTACCATAGAGATGTGTAGGAATTAACGAGCTCACAGTGACAAGAATGTGGGGGGGGGGCACAGTCACTTGGTCTGGGCTGTCAGTTTCTGACTGGTCTATGAGTTGCTGGCATTTGGGGGGAAGATGGCTGCTGGATGTGAGCACAGGAACCACAGATCTTGGCTGCTCCCTGCCTAGGTTCACGTGTTCTGACCTGAACATCCTCCATGGGGAAGGACACGGACCAGCCCCTCCCCCATCCAGTGACTGCACCCCACACACATCCAGTGGCCTCCTGGCACCAGCTGGGGGAGGGCAAAGCCTTGCCATGGCTCCTGGTATAGACAGAACCGCCCGGCCTGAGACAGGAACTTCCATGTTTGTCCCTTTTCTGTGAAGTCAAGGAGACACACATAGAGACCACCCCCCCCCACACCCCCAGCTCAGCAATGTGAAACTGGTTCACCCGGGTCTTCCCTGGTGCCCAGGAGTTGGGAGCAGAAAGTCTCAGTAGCCAAGGCAGGAAGTCAGGGACGCGCCTGCGTACCCACTCCCTCTCCTCAGGCTCTCATCCCCAAAAGGGGTCCAAACACCACAACTGTGAGACTTATAGGGGCTGAGACTACCCACATCAGATTCCCAGAATGCCTTGAGGATGCCACAGGGGTAGGTGCCCAGACTTCTGTGACGTCAGAAACTAGGCATTTTGGGAAATGGAGTGGGGGTTGAAGAACATGGTTTACATGAAGTTGTGACAACAATTCTAGGAAATGGAGTCCCTCTTGGGTCCCTGGGTGTAGAGCCATGGTGGGGGAGGAGTTATACAGGAATTTGGGGGTGGGGAGGGGGGTTCATCCTCCCATTTCCCCTCCAGCTGTGCCCAGATTCTTCTTTAGCTTGGAAAATGCCTCAGGGGACAGCTTGGGACACAGAAAGCTCCTAATAGGTGCCCACTGATTGAATGGATCAATGGATCTATGCTCCCCACGGCCTGCGGAGGTCGCTCTAGGATCTCCCACTGGAACACACACACAGACGCACACTGACATGGACACACACACTCACAGACTCTCCCCTCCCCCCAGCACACTTTTACAGCCCCGCACACCACCTCAGCCAGTCCCGGCTTGTTGCACATGCGCACATGCTTTCGGCCACACTCCCAGGCTCACTAACCATCAAAGGGTGCACCCGGGTCTTCCCCTGCCCGGGGAATAGCGGAGCAGAAAGTCTCAGCTGCCAGAGCAGGGAGCCCCGGCCCCCCACCCCACCGCCAGCACCACTGACTCCTTCCCCTTCTCTCACCTACCAAAGATCCTAGAAGAACAGCAGCAAACCTTCCAGGAGCTGAGATTGCCCAGGTGAGTTCCCAGCATGCCAGGAGGCCGCCTCGGTGGGGAGGAGCCGAGAATAGGGGGAAGTCAGGTAATTGGCTTTCTGGGAAATGGAGTCCTCCACAGGGGGAGGGCCAAGACATGCACCGGCATTCTGGGAAATGCAGTCCTCCTCTCTAGGCTACTCCATGTAGAGGCTCGGTGGGGGAGGGGTCATATAGGAATTGTTCCCCAACCTGGGGGGCTGCAGCCTTCTCCCCCCATTTCCCCTTCCCGCCCAGCCCCGCTGCTTCTTTAGCCTGGAAGCTGCCTCGGGCTACATCCTGGCACACCGCCGGGGCCTAATAAGGAAATGGGAAGCCCAAGACCGGATTATCTGGGAGAGGCTGATACTTTCCATGGAGAGGACTAACCCGTCTGTGACTTTAACATTATAAAAGCAGGTTACTTCCAGTGTGCCGCGGCGCCTGTTATTAAACAGCGGTCCGGCTTTCTTGGGGGACTCGGCCCTCTTCCAATGAAACCGAAATAATCAGCTGACTTCCACAATTTGACTTTATTTATCCAAATTGGCTCATTCTGAAGAACAATTGTACCACCTCGCTCAGCTGGAAGGCAGCCTGTTGCTAAGGTGACGGAGAAGCCAATCAGTCCTCCTGGGTGGGCAGGACCGAAGCTAGTAGAGGAAAGCCGGAAATTCATCTGAGCTCTGCAGTGGGTTTATGGGAGGCTGCAAAGCTGAGAGACTTAGATGGAAAGAGGGATGACTGTGTGATCATCGAGGGACACCAGAGGCTCTGAAGAATGGCGGCTGCCCTCCAGAGGCTTCCACTCAGACCTGGAATGATGCGCATTTCACCAGGCTTTGGAGATGCTGGAAGCCATACCAGACCTGATGCTCTAGCAAGACGGAAAGAATTCGCTTATGTGAAGTTCTGCTGCAGCCTGAAAGATGAGGCTGTAGGAGCTACTTCTCCTGGGGATATTACTGAAGCAGGCTGTTAATAGAATGGGCTGTCTGTCTTTTAGTGTGTGCGCACTGGGGAAGTTGGGGGGAAGGAAACCTCTGATTGATGAGGTTCTCTTGTCTCACCTCCATTCTTCCAGAGAAATGGGGTAGAGATCAGAGAATGAAGTTTAAGTAATTAAAAAAAGAACACTTCTGTGTGGATTTGGGGTTTCCTAAACCTTGAGATAATTTAAGTGAGAAGAAATCTTGCATTTTGTCCTCTGCTCTTCCTAGAAGACAGAAGCTGGAAAAATGTTCATTGTTTCTCCCTGTTCCTCTGATGGCCAACAGAGAAGGAGAGAGAAAAGAAGAACAAAGAGAAGCTTTGCTCTCATAAATCAATAATTTTTTTTAACGTTGATATCTGCAGTTTTGGAAAATCATGCATGATTCTATATTGTATTTGTGGAAGATTCTGCATAATTTAAAATGTGCATTTACAAATTAAAATGTGGAAATGTTATTTTGATATATGTGCTACTGAAGTGTGAGCATCAAGTAAAAATAAAATGACTGCTGGGATTGAGTTTAAAAATTTAAAAAATTTTAAATTTGTAAATTTTAAATGGAGCCTGTACTAAGGGTCTGAGATATTTTTAAGAATGTCTAGATTTTTGACTGAATTGTAATATATTGATTATTACCAAAAAATGTACTTTGTGGAAACATGATTCTGCTAAAATTTTAAGTATGTGTTTAAATGTAAATGTATGTTTAAAAGTAATTTATTAGAATTTGATCATGTTTACCTGCAAATGATCTGATTTGTACTGTAAACTAAAGGTCTGAGGTAAATTGGTTAGTTGTAGAGACTAGACAGATTTGATTTATAGTAGAGTAAAAGTTAGTAGAATAGATATTTACAAATTTGTGAGGTAGTGAGAAGTTATTAGAGTGAGTAAAGAGGTAAAACAAAGATTTGTTTGGATTATGGAAGCGTTAGGAACAAAATTGGGTTATTGAGAGTAATTCCCTCTAAGTTGAAATAGGTATGACTTGTCATGTAAGGCAAAAAGGATTTTAGGTTCTTGACTGAGGCTATTGTAAACTTGAAATCTAATTGTGGCTATATGAGGTACTCAGAGGGAAGCCCATAGGAGAAATCAGGGTGGGGATCCCAGGCTAAAACTGAGATAGGACTCTCCTGTTTTAAGTAAGGCTTATGATCCCTGAGTAGAAGTTCTGGCATGAGCCAGTGACCCACCCTGGGCTTGTATGTGATTCACTGTGCTTTTGAGACATGAGGACAACCTTTCCCTGCCTGCCTTTTCCTTTATGACAAATTCCTATGAACAGCACAAAAAGCAAGATGTAGGATAGAAGTTCCAAAATTCCATTTTCCAAACAAATTGAATCATAGTGTTAAAGGGAATATTTTGTTCTCTTTGAGTTTACATTTGTGAAAGGGAATCCTTTATTCCCCTTATCTATTTTAAGTTAACACTTTGGTTAACAATAATTTAAGTACCCCTACTTAGTACCTCACCAGATTGTGAAGACAGGATTAACTCTCCTTTGTCTACTTTTGACTTGAATCAACAAAAGATTGAACACTGTAAACCTTAAAATTTCTTAGACTTATAAATGTTGGAAATTTCACCATTGGGAAATTTCATACTCGAAAAATTCCCTATTGATAGTGGGAACTCTATTGGAATGTGAACCCCATTGGCATGGGAGGTTCCTCCTCCTCCCTTCTTAAGATTACTTTAGGACAGAAACCTTTTGCTGAACAATGGAAAGGGCTTTGACCTATGCTTAAGTATAGAACAGGAATTTCTTTGAGTCATGATTGATTTTAGAATTGATACAATAGAGATACTTGGAATGACAGAACCAAGTCTTGGAAAATACAATTTCCACCCCACTCAGTCCTAACAGGATTTAGGAAGGGCTGCAGCAAAGGATCAAGATTTAATTATTTGAGAATATGACCTTCAACATACATGTGCAAAACCACAGACCTCTGGGCGGTCCTGGGTTAAGGTAGAGCCACCATTGGCCCAGGGAAGACATGGACAGTGATTGGTAGATGTGAGAACTGAGGGGAGGGAACTTGGATGGTTTCCTTAAAGATAGAGGGGTCTGAGGACTGAGTTGGTTGGTTGGAGAGGTTTTGGCTCTGAGAGGTTGTGCTTGCTCTGAAGGAAGCTGCTCTGAAGGAAGCTGGAGGTGGAGGCCCCTGAGACTGTTTCTCCATTTTTGTCACGTGAGTAATAGGGACTGATCTCCTTTCTTTGCCTCAGCTATCTAAGGGCTTGGGCCTTTTGGCCCAGCCTAAACAGAAGGGGTATTTAAGCCCTATTCCCTTCTCTCCCCTTTCTCTCTCCCTCTCTCTCTCTATCTCTAATTCCTTTCTTCCTCCTGTTTGTAATTAAACTCTATAAAAGGTTGACGGCTGACTTGAGTTTTTATTTAGGAATTACATAGCTGAATTCCTTGGCGACCTTAAATTAATATATATCAGTCTTTTAAAGTGATTTCCTTGTCACAACACCCTACTTAGTACTAGGTGGAGGAACTCTCTACCTTTTCAACTCAATCAGCCACAAAATGAGAATTTACACCTCAATCAGCCAGGAATCTGTGAACTCTTTTGATGAGTGTTCACTTCTCCAGAAGGTGAGAAGTGGTTCCCACAAAAACTGCCCCCTGGGAAGTGCTAGACAATTTGGAATCTGTGTTTGACCCTTGTGAAAAAGGGAAAGACAAGAAGTCACTTTAAAAGGCCCTGAATTTCTGGGACTAGTGAAGTAGACTCCAAGAAGGAAGTCAGCTTCAAGAAGGAGCTAGGCTTAGGGAAGAAGGTGTACCTCAGGAGTCACCTGCTCATATTTTTTTAATGAATGGTAAAAGAAGGTGAACTTTGAAATTTCCAAGGTCCCCTCAATTTTCACTCCATACAACAGTAATCCTGATAGGTAAATGGTGTTATTATTCTCATTTGACAAATTAGGAAATTGAGGCAGACAGCCTATAAGTGTCTGTTCCAGGGTCACATATGTAAGATTCAAACTCAGGTCTCCCTGACTCCAAGTCAGGATTCTATCTACTACATTAACCAGATATACCATTCTCCCTGTTCCATTTTGCCTTTTCTCTTCTCCCTTCTCCTTCATGTTAATTCTTTGCAAAGTACTCTGCTAAGCACTTTCCAATTATTACTTCATTTGATCTCTACAATAAATATGAAAGGTAGGTCTTATTATTATCCTTTTCATGAAGATGAAGAACTTGAAGAGCTGTAGTGACTTGCCCAGTATCACACAACTGGTATTTAGATTAGGATTCGAACTAAAATCTTCTTGAATCTTGACATTGTTCTCTATCCACTTTGCTATCTAGTTACCCTAACTAATTTACTACCTAGGGGATATTTAGAAAAGCAACATTTCTCCTGAAGGGACAATTTAAAATTATAATACTTCCTTGAAAGAGCCTTTTTGTCACATCCTAAAGAAATCAAAATAAAATTTGGGGGAAATTAGTTCAAAGACTCCCTAAAGGAGAGCACATGAATAAACATATTCAAGCTCAGTGAACACATTCCAGCTCATGAACATTCTCAGGAAACCATCAGCAAGTTGGAGACAGATAAAGAAGAGGAAATGGAATGGCCTTGTCTGGGAGGTGCTGATGTTGTCATCCCAGCCAAGCTTGGGAACCAGGGGGAGACTTCTAAAAGAAAAGGGGGCTCAAGATGGGTCTCCTTTCCCTTCCCCTGTAGCTGCCAAGGCCCCAGACACCATCCTGCTCTGCTCTAGTACCTGGAGGATTGGGGCCATCCATGCGGAGGACCCCCCAACCCAGGAAGTTGTGCCCCCAAAGGATGTCCCTGCCCCCCCCCCCCCCAGTTGAGGTGGGACTAGCAGACTTAATGAGTGCTAAGGAGGCTTTTGGTCTTGGCAGTTTCTCCCATTGTGCCCAAGTCCTCTCCCAGGTGGGCCAGCCCTTGCTGGACCTTTCCTTTCGTGTCCATTGGGAAGCCTCAGCCTCTCCCTGGGGAGCTTGCCTTGGGCATCCTCCTTTCTTGTAGCCCTGCTGAGGCCAATCCATCACTCATTCCTGTCCTCAGTTCCCCAAAAAGGGATTTCAGTTCCCAAGTTCTGCTGTTCTTGGGAAAATCTAGGATGTTGACTCTCCCAGGCACTGTCTGGGTAGGGTGGGATAATTTTAAAAGTTCCCAATACATTCCTGATTCTTAAGTATCTCCATTGTTACAATAGGGAATAGCTAGACCAAATCTTCTAAGGTACAGTATGAGTAGTTTTAAGATTCACAAGTCCCAGAACTCAAACCACACCATAAAGCAATGGTCATCAAAACAACCTGGTACTGGCCAAGAGACAGAAAGGAGGATCAGTAGAACAGAATTGGGGCAAGTGACCTCAGCAAGACAGTCCATGACAAGCCCAAAGATCCCAGCCTTTGGGACCAAAACCCACCACTTGACAAAAACCGCTGGAAAAATTGGAAGACAGCATGAGCATGGGAGAGACCAGGCTTGGATCAACATCTCACACTCCACACTAAGACAAACCCAGAATGGGTGAATGACCCGAATAGAAAGAAGGAAACTACAAGCAAACTAGGTGAACACAGAACAGTACACATGTCAGATCCCTGGGAAAGGAAAGACCCCCAAACCAAGCAGGAGCTAGAAAAAAATCACAAAATGCAAAATCAACAATTTTGACCACATCAAATTAAAAGGCTTTGTTCAAACAAAACCAAATGCAACCAAAATCAGAAGGGAAGCAACAAATTGGGAAACAATCCTCACAACAAAAATCTCTGACAAAGGTCCAACCATTCAAATCCACAAAGAACCAAACTAATTGTACAAAAAAAAAAATTAAGCCATTCTCCAATTGATAAATGGGCAAGGGACATGAATAGGCAATTTTCAGTCAAAGAAATCAAAACTATTAATAAGCTCATGAAAAAGTGTTCTAAATCTCTTAAAATCAGAGAGATGCAAATCAAAAAAACTCTGAGGTATCACCTCACTCCTAGCATATTGGCTAACATGACAGCAACAGAAAGTAATGAATGCTGGAGGAGATGTGGCAAAGCCGGGACATCAATGCATGTGGGGTTTTCCTTAATGGACTTCCCTGACCAGCAGGGTCCCACAAGGGAAGGGGCTCACCTTTGTGATGGGACCCGAGGAGAGGTAGGAACCGAGAACCAGGGTGGAAATGAAAGACCCAGACAAGTCAGTGGTTGGATAGGGCAGGCAATCCCTATGATACTCCCTTTGATAGGAGAGTATGAGTACAAAGGAACACTAGGTGGAGGAGGAGATTTAGATAGGGAATGCAGACCGAGATGGTTACAGCCTCAGGGAAGGAGAAGGTCAAGAGGAGAGAGAGACATAGTCATTGAGGAGCCCAGTGGAGCTCCATGAAAGGGAGAAAGGCCAAGAGGCAAGAGGAAGTTCATGGGTTTGCCTCTGAATTTATTCCTGTCCTGCTTGGGCGGTACTCCCAGGCACGTAGTAACCACATCACAAAGTATAGACAATTAAGATTGGGTGGCAATGTAGAGGGAACACCTTTGGGCGTGTAGATTGCAAACCGTGGTGCTTTCCTGGGGAATTGAGTCCGAGCATGTTAATGAGCTTGTCTTAGCCAAGGGCCGCATGGCCAGTTCAAGGTTACATTCACAAACCTCATTGGTATAACCTTATGCTTGGAGACACAGTTGCCATACAGTCATTTATATTTCATAGATGTGAATATGCTTGGGATGCTACACTGAGAAGCCTATGTATCAAGGAAACCTTAGAGGAATGGCCTTTTGCTGCAGTGAAGACTTCATTAGATATCCAAAAAGTAAATATGTAGATATGGTTCCTGTGAATGATAAAGGAAGAAACCCTTTCAGTCAAAAGTTTGAGATTCTGCACATCAAATAATCTATTTGGGAGAGAAACCTTATGAATGTAACCAGTGTGGAAAGACTTTCAAATGGAAAATCTCTCTTGTAATACATCAGAGAATCCACAGTGGAGAGAAGCCTTATAAATGTAAACAGTGTGGAAAGGCTTTCAAATGGAAAGTCTCTCTTGCAGCACATCAGAGCATCCACACTGGAGAGAAACCTTATGAATGTAAACAGTGTGGAAAGGCTTTCAAATGGAAAGTCTCTCTTGCTGCACATCAGAGCATTCACAATGGACAGAAACCTTATGAATGTAAACAATGTGGAAAGGCTTTTACACAAAGGGGCCATCTTGCTGCACATCAAAGAATCCACTCTGGAGAAAAACCATATGAATGCAAACACTGTGGAAAGGCTTTCACAGAGAAGGGACATCTTAATGTACATCAGAGAATCCACACCAGGGAGAATCTTTATGAATGTAAACACTGTGGAAAGGTGTTTACAGTGAGAGGATCTCTTGCTAGACATCAGAGAATCCACACTGGAGAGAAACCTTATGAATGTAAACAGTGTGGAAAGGCTTTCACACGTAGGGAATGTCTTGCAAGTCATCAGAAAATCCACACTGGAGAGAAACCATATGAATGCAAACACTGTGGAAAGGCTTTCACAGAGCGGGGACATCTTACTGTATATCAGAGAATCCACACCAAAGAGAATCTTTATGAATGTAAATACTGTGGAAAGGAGTTTACAGTGAGAGGATCTCTTGCAGCACATCAGAGAATCCACACTGGAGAGAAACCTTATAAATGTAAACAGTGTGAAAAGACTTTCACAACGAAGAGCTCTCTTGTAGCACATCAGAGAATCCACACTGGAGAGAATTTAGGAATGTAAATAGTGTGGAAAGACTTTCACACAGAACATCTCTCTTGTAGCACATCAGGGAATACATGATGGATAGAAACCTCATGTAGGCAAGGCAAAATGTCTTAGAAACCTTAGTGAAACATTAGAAAATGAAAGCCTGATATTAGAAAAATACTTAAAACTTGGTTGTTTTATTACACTCTGACCCCACTAATTTGATGACAGTGTTGTGTTGATTATCTCCTTAGAAATTTGATTGATTGTGTATTTGATTAAAGTAACAAATAATCACTCTTGGCTTAATTGCATGTCTGAGCACCTCATGGGATAATGAGGAACTGACCTCTAGGTGTGCTGCCTGTGATGAGAAAAATGTTTATCTTCTATAAAAGCTTTGTTTGCTGTTAAGATATATAGAAACAAAATATGTAGGATAATCATAGAATGTTAATTTAACAATTTGTTAAAAGTTAATGTATGAGACCACTCTGTGTTTCAGGTGTGGATTACCACCAACAAAACTTCACATGTGGTTGGAGTTTATGACCTGATAATGCTGTTAAAATGTACTGAGCTTTACCAACCTATATCCTTTAATGGAAAGGACTTAAAAATCAATAAAGATGTAAGAATTGAAAATAGTATTTCTACCCAGATATATATTTTATAAAGTTTATTAGGAAGGGTAGACAATCACTCCTAAGTAGCCTGACAATGTAATCCCTTGCCTGCCAGTCTCTTTCCTCTTTCCCCTTTCACCTGCCTGCTCTGTTCCCTTCTCAGTTCTCCCCGAAGTTTTCCCTGTGTAATCCTGATTGGTGCTCCTTCATATCTGGATTGTCTCTTTCTGACTTGTAATATGTTCTCCTTAGTCTAGAAGCTCTTGAATATGGAATTACATTCTTGGGGTTTGTCTTTTGAGAATTTAATGTAGAGGGTGATCCATGAACTCTTTCAATGTCTATTTTGCCCTCTTGTTAAAGAACATCAGGGCAGTTTTCTTGGATAATTTCTTGTATTGTGATATTAAGGTTTCTCTGTATTTTTTGGCTTTCAGGGAGACCTACAGTTCTCAAACATGCAGAGTGGAGATTCTGGCCCTGTGATTCTATGAGAAAATTCAGAACTCTGAAAAAGAATTGCAAATGGATGATAAATACCAGGGGAAGGGAAGGAAACTTTAAAAGAGATCCGAAAGTTTTTGCCTGCAAATTATTTTGAGTATATTCTCCTTATATAATAGAGAACAAGTTTATTTATTCAAATTGGGAAAAAAAGGATTTTGACTTCACTGCCTATGATATTGCTGATTGATTTAAGGTTTAAAATTTTTAAGTTTATTTGTATTAATATAATCAATATCTTTCTTTAATACTGAATCATTTTAAGCTACTGTTTTACCTATATTGATCTTTAATTTGTACCTTTACCTTTGCTGAAGAACAAAATATCATTGTATGAGTCCATGAACATCTTGCCCAAACCCTTGTCACTAGATCCATTGAAGATCACATGATTCCTTTTTGTCTTTGTTACTTTTCACATAGATGATAATGGATGGACTTCAACAAAACTAGTTACAATTGTATACAACAATTTGAAGAATTTAATAAGCTAAGAATTTAATTGTAATTTTGAGAGTTTTTCAGAAATAATTTTATATAACTAGTGGTTTCTGAATGGATGATGATGATGATGATGATGATGATGATGTGTGTGTGTGTGTGTGTGTATGTTGTAAATAATGTTGTATTAAAGGTAGAGAACCAAATAGATGTTCCTACAAAAAGTTTCTATAAAGCAGGAAGCTACAAAGAGCTTCTGCAAAACTCTTCAGTTTAGTTTACTTCCACCAGAACAATCTAGATTTCTTGGTGACGTCCTAGAACCAAATAAATTTTACTTTGTTTAAAAATATCTTTGCCAAAGTTGAAAAATTTGATACATCTGTAAAAATTGTGAAATATCCGTCAGTTCATATGTTTTTAAAAATGTCACACAGCAACTCATATGAAATGTGATAGTGGGTTTGTTTGCTATTATCATTAACTGGGCTATTATGAATTTTGGGGACATTGGTATGTCTTTGAATGTGCATGATCTACTGTATTACTGTTTTATTCTGAAAATCATTTGCACTCACACAGTGGTTCATGGCCAAGTTAAAAATGAAATGGATCTCATTTTTTGGTGAGAAACCTTTGGATTCTACCTCTCCTTGGCTGACACAGTGTGTCACTGATTATAAACTATATATTTTTTATTTTTAAAACTTTTTTATTATTGTTTTTGCTTGCATGTGCAATATAGTATTTGAGTTTTATTTTTCTCTCCTTTTCATATTTAAAGCACATGTCAGCAGTATTGAGAAGATTTTTCTTTAATTTTTTTAAATTTTGCAGTAATATAAGATTAAAATACATTTACCTTAATGTCAATGCATACCCAAAAACATTTAGACTATAAAATGATGCCACTGATTGTTAAAAAAAGATTATGGGATTTTTCTTAATGATTCTGTCTGATTCCAGAAGAAGGGAATACAAAAAGAGCCACCATATAGTGCTGAAGAATTACAAAACTAGCTGCAAAGTGCCTATTGAACACAAAGTCAAAGAGACCAGATCCAAGTAGGATTGATGTAATTTTGAGCCAAGACAAGAGGACATGAATTTGTTTGAGGTTAGAGGTTGTGGTTGTTTTGGCATATGTCAGAGTCAGGACTTCCTCTGAGTCCTATCAAACATATCACTTTCGCTGCCATCCTGGCTCCCATTTTCTGATAAAATCTAGTCCCTTTTCTGTCTTTCATAGTGTGGCAAACTTTCTGTAGTCCTGGCTACTGATTGGGTAAGAGCATCATTGCTCAAATTATTTTAATTGGACCCTGATTCAAGGACCCTGTTATAGGTTTGTTTTTTCCTTTACTTAGATTTTTTAGACATAAGACTTTGATATTTTTTATTTTATCAACAAGTTACTTTTTTCTTTTTTAAATATTTTTTATTTTCTTTTGCAAATTGATTCATGTACCTCATATCTCAGCCATGTTTCCCTGCATGATTCCTATGTGTATCCCCCTATCCTCCTCAGGGGGAATGTATTATTATTCACCTCAGGGGGGGGTCTATGTTATTGTTTGAACTTTGATTAAATTTGAGCAATTTTAGGATAAGAAACTTGTTACCTCCCAGAATCCAGGAGGTGCCAAGAAGATGCCTGCAGAGACCACATGCTGCACCAGAAGATCTAGAGTGAACTTTGGGATGTGAATTGAAACATGGGGGGATTGAAATGCTTTTGTTTTGAATGGATACTCTTATGCCAAAGTAGATGGTCCCCAAATTGGCTTTTTGTCAACCTAGTAATTATTGGTTTTATTCTCTTTTTATCCACAAATTATTGCAACTTATAACTTAGTTATGTTTCCACGATCTTATTGGGGAGACTGGTCTCCCACAAAGATCATGGGGGGAATGTATAGTTAGAAATTCTTGAACCCTAAAACTATATTACCCAAAATTCCTTTCTGTATTACCTAGAATCCCTTTCCCTTTTCCTGTGTCCTCACTTTTTGCATGATTCTATTTAAGTTGGCTGTAACTCCTCCCACATGCTCCTTTACTCCCAACCGGGCTGAGTTTAGTAGTTCTTTTACTTAAGTTATTTTTAATAAAACTTTATAAAATATAATACTTAGTTATTGGATATTAATTAAAAAAACCTACAAGTATTTAAATAGTACCATCTTTTTCAGATCATGATTCTTTGGGGTTATTGATTAGCAATTGAAGTGATACTTAGTGCAGTGAAGTTGATTTGAATTCTGGTGTTGAAAAGAAAAGTAGTAGAAGGTGAGAGGAATGTTGGGTTCGAATATGAAGGAAACCAGTTAAGAGACTTTAATCAAAATCCATTTGAAAGTTCAAGTATGTAGGATTGTGAATTGTGATGGATAAGGAAGTTGTATTCTGCTTTGAGCAGAAGGTTAGAAGGGGAAAAGTGCAACCAAGAGGATTTCCCTCATTTCCCAGTACTGTGAAGAACTGGGATGTGAAGCCACCATAAACCATAAGAAAGACAGATTTGAGATGTTCTACTAAGAATTTAGAACTGCCTGCAAACTTAACTCTTAACTGGCTCCAGGAAAATGAGAAAGTGCCTGTAATTGTTTTTCAATGGAATTCATGAACTATCTCATTTCCTCACTACACAAAGGAGGGACAAGCTCATGGCCAGTATCATCCATGAGATCAGAATTTATCAACCACTAGCTCACATAGCTGAAGTGTGTGAGGCTTTATTAATCAAGGATCTGTATTTGCTGTCCAGGTCCTATAGAAACAGTTGAAAATAAAGACTCATGGGACCCCAGGCTTTAATTAACCACAACTGAAATTTGGATCTTAAGCTCAGAATTATGGCTCAGAACTTTCTACATTTCTTCCAGAGCTTAGGGTAAGAAAACCTGTTTGTAAAAGTATTGCTACTAATCTCTTCTCTGCAAAAGATTTTAGCAGGAACACCTTAAGCATGTCTGCAAACAAATTCAGACGCAAATTTCCTGAGAAGATCCATCCCTCTTCTGAAGAGGAGGTTTATTGGCTAGGGGGATAAGTTACTCAAATGCATGGAAGTCTAATGTTCAATCAATGATATCAACTGCTATTGTATTAATTTCCTCTTTTTATCTGTTACTTCAGTCTTTGCCTCAGTCCCTGGCCCCTCCACTACCCTCCACACTGCCTTTTGCCTTAGGAACTGACCTGTCCCCCTGTTCTCTGCCTGTCAATTAGGAGAAGCAGTCACTTGGGGAAGGTCACTTGGGGAAGTCACTAGGACCCAGACATTCACTGAGGTCATGCCCTAATGACTCCCATGCCCACAGCCACTGGCTCCCTCTCTCCTCAAGTAGGCAGGAACAGCTCTATACCCTTTGTCAGCCTTAACAAAATTACAGAAGCTAGACTGTTTCCCTTCTTCCCTAGCATTTGGAGAGGGGACAATGGTATGGGAGTGAGGACCTTCCCTGGACACCCCCAAACCCCAGAAGTATCCCAGGTCAAAGAGTACATGAGGAATTCCTTTTCCTTACTGTCATCATGAATGAAAGAAGGTGACCTTAAGCAACATAAAGCACATGATAAGGAGTTTCTGAGCATGTCACTCCTCAGACTCTCCCCTAGTTTTTTGATAATCACAAGTGTGCACCCTTCAGTTTGTTTCTGATAATCATCTGTATCTCATATATCAAATCATTCCCTGAACTGCACAGTTCACCACCACCACCCTTTGTCTGTGAGACATAGCACATGCCCCCAAACACCCCATCTCTGCTCAAGTAGTCCCTATAGCACATCCTACCAATCAGCCTATCTCTGGTCACATAGTCCCTGTTGTTAAAAGGGTATAAGAATCCTAAACCCTGCCTCTTCTAGGAGGGAGTGTTTTTACTTGCACCTGCCTCCCAGTCATTCAACTCAATAAATTCAACTCTATTTTTTAAGATAATCAGTTTTAAGATAATCATTGGAACCTGCCATTCTTTCCCAAATTAAGACTACCTTACTGTCAACCTGAAAAAAAACAACAACATCGAACCTTCAAAGAAGTTGTCAAAGAACCTTTAATCAGGACATGGGAGGCAATGCTATTATGGCCACCACACAGAGTCATTCACACACACATACTACAAGACTCTGAGAATACTCTCCAGAAAAAAAAACACCAAGATTGGAAATTTCCATTGAACTAAAGAACTTAGGGTTATATTTATACTTTAGGGAATATAGGAAAGGAAGGACAGACTGTTAAATAGAGGTTTCATATAGAGATTGAAGCCTCAGGCTGGAGTACCTGGGAGCAGCTTATATACAATAAGAGAAATTAAGAAAACAAAGAAGAATGTGACTATCTCTCCCACTCCTATCCAGGGTGCTCAATGGGTGCTTGATGGCTGATTGTTTAGTCTGGGAGGAAGATCAGTCTGGGAGTTTCTTATAGGTAAATTTCCATGGGACAAAGGTAAATTTGGGGTTTCATAAAACAAGGTGGTCAATATAAATTGGATCCTTCTTTCTTGAAGACAGAAACAACTCTTTCAAGACACTCTAAGAGGCTTCCTATTCACTAAAGATTCTTAGTTTGCTCTGGTCTCTTGAATATTCCTCTGTAGAAGAGTTCTGCTGAAAGTACATCATTCAATACAAGGGACTGGGGTTCCTGAATTCTAGTGACATTTAAAGTTTCTGTTGTTCTTACTCCATTAATACACAGTATTTTGTCACCTTCATCCTGATCTCCTTTCTTCCTTCTTAATCTAAATTATGGACAGTTTAAGGGGAACCCTTAAACCATACCAATGTGATCCTGACATGGGCACTGTACCCCAGAAACCCAGACCAACTATTATCAGGGAAACTCCTTTGCTTTGCATCCTTGTGACTCTTAACCTAGAAACACCCAATGACCTCACCTAGGGTCTTGAGATGTTTACCCTCTTTTGTCCTCTAGATTTAAGATGGACAAAGAGATGAATCTTTATGACTCCAGGCAGACCCCAGTCAAATGAACACCTCACCCCACCAAGTTCCTGAGGGACTAACACTCACTCTGGTCTTGTCCAAACCAGGACATAGCATCTAAAAAGTATAAAATCCCCAGAACTGATGTCATCTGGGGGACAGCCTCTCCGTCCATGCTGTCCCCATGGGGGAACAGCCTTTCCTTTCATACTGCCCTCCCAACTGCTCCCCATCTTGCTGTTCCACCTTGCTATCCTCCTGGCCACTCTCAACATTACTTTCTAAATTAATAAATCTCTTTTTTGTTTTTAAGCTAAATTTTGGAGTCTTGCATGCTTGCAAAAGGCATCCTTCCCAAACTCCAAGAGTATCCTTCCTGCCCATAACAATCCCTTGAAAATTCATTCAACTTCTTTGCCACTGGATCCAAAGCTTTTCTTCAGCTCCTTTAGTTCTTTTGAGCCTGTCACAAAGCTCTTGGGTTTTCAAAGCCTGAAAACAAAAGATTTCAAGATTCTCCACCAATGTCTTCTAAGAGGAGTGATACCAGCTTGTTTCCCGTCCTTTGGGAAACTGCCTGTTTCTCAGTCCTGAAAACCCCAGGTGGATGGATTTTTCTAGTCTATTGTTTTTCTTTTTGGGCTATATTATTTTACCTGATATTTTATAAATATGAAATAATCGAATCTAAGAGTTATTGGCTCTGTACAATAAGGCAAAGGATCACGAAGATCTACATATCTGTGCCTTCTTTGAGTCTGAACTACTTGATGAACAAATGAAGTTCATCAGGCTGCTTGGAGATTACATCACTAACTTGAAAAGATTGGGATTGCCTGCAGGTAGGTCTGGGGAATACATATTTGACAAGTTATACATTAAGAGAATATTGTTAGAGATCCTCCTAATGACTTCAGGTGTTGGGAGTCCTGAGTTTGGACATCCATATCTCTCCAGAGCAAAAATTAAAAGATGGCAATAAAAATATATGTATAATATTATAAAAAGATTATTTATTTACATGTAATAGATCTAATAATATTTAAAAATAAAAATATACTAGTATTTTATTACTTTGTATTATATTATATCATATCATATCCCATATTATATTATAACAAAGTAATACTATATATATGCATATACATAAGGTATACTTATACAAAGTGGGAGAAATTAGTAAATGCTTCAGATTGGAAGGTTAGATTTCCAGGAACTGACTTTTCTGAAGAATCAGCATTTGTGGCCTTTGCCAGTAGAGGTCCCTGTTAGACAAGCTGAGGTCTCTCCAGCCTGAGCAATGACTTCATGTACAGAACTTCTTCAGTCCCTGCTCTGGTGGAAGCCAAAAATCCACCCATGTGTATAAAAAGAGAGCTGGGCTGGGAAAGACTTGCATGCCTGTGGATCTCAGGGGCAGGAGGATAAGAGAGTCTGTGGGTGCTTCCCCCAGTTGTATGGCCTTTGGAAGAGCTTCCAAGCACATCTCCACCATGACCTGGGCTCTTCTCCTGCTCCTCACTCTTTGCACAGGTCAGGGCTTTAGTTATCTGGCTTTTTTGGTGGGGACACAAAGAGGCACCTTTCAGAGCAGTGCACTGATAGATGTCCCCTTTTCATTTCAGGAGCCAGTTCTCAGGCTGTGGTTCTGAGTCAGGAGTCATCACTCTCCATGTCTCCCGGAGGATCAGTCACAATGACCTGTGGCTCCAGCACTGGACCTGTCACCACCAGTCACTATAGTGTCTGGGTCCAGCAGAAATCAGGGCATGTTCCCCTGGGACTGATAGGTGGTACTACTACCAGGTACCCTGGGATCCCTGCCCGTTTCTCAGGCTCTATTCTGGGGAACAAAGCTGCCCTTACCATCACTGGGGCACAGCCTGAGGATGAGGCCGAATATTATTGTGCCCTATGGTTCAGCAGTGTTTGCCACAGGGTTAGACTCCAATGGAGAACTGAGACATAAATGTGTCCCTGTCCTGGTTTCTGCATGGTTCCATGTGGTCTGGAGTCATCAAGATGGCTGAACCCTGAAGGTTCAGAAGTACTGGGATGGGGGAGAAATTGGGAGTTTGCTGCAGCCAGTTCTGAGGATTGTTTGCTTTTCAGTGTGAGCATTCATAGCTCAGAAAGTAGCAATCAGTAGAAGTCAGGGACTGATTTATTATTTTGTTGATCTGTTCATTGTGTTCTTCTGTAATTGTGTTTTTAGGTTGACAATGGGATGGAAAATTCCATGGTCAGATTCTGTGTTCTCATAGGGTACATAGTTTGGGATCAAATGTTAGCCTCCCTTTGAGGCTAAAGCTTCAGTGAGGAAATGGGAATGATTGCTTCAGCCATTTCCATGGCTTTCAATTTAGGGAAGGAGAGATATGTGAACTTGTATCCATCAAAAGTTCATTGGGGTGCACAGAAATGGCTTCATGCTGCCTGTTCAAGCTATTTTTTCACCTATGATGGCACCAGTAATGGTGAGGCTGAGTAATGGGAGGACATGTCGAAAGTCTGTGTTGGACAATCTATGAAGGGGTTCTAACTCTTGCTTAAATTTTTTGTTATTATTAGGCTTAGTGAGAACATATAAATAATATCCTGTCCTGAATACTCCATTATTCTCACCAAGTATTAGGTAATAGGCCCCTATATTTCTTTCTATTAGGGAGGATGAAAGAGACTGTCTTTCTTTACAGTGATGAGATTTTGCAGATGAAGAATGGAAAACGGTACTTTAAAGTCTTAGCAATATGTTGAATTCCTTCTATAAAGGCACTTTGAGGTCTTATGCTTTTTACTAGTTAGCAAATATAAATTAGAATCTAGCAAAGTACATGTTTCCCTGTGCCTTTCCTCCCAGTTGATTTAAGGACTTGCCTGAGATTCCAAGCCTGAAGGGAGGAGGGAACATCCAAGTTAACTTGAAGGGTGTTATGCCTTCTTCCCCTTTGATAAGAGCTTGCAAGGCTGAGAAAGAGCACCCTTTTATGGGGTACAGGCTACTCCCAGACATCCCAACACCCCAGATTGTGTCCCAGTCAGAGAGTACATAAAAGACTCATTTTCCCTTGCATTCCTGCAATGCTAGGGAAGGTGATTTTGAGCCTCTCCTGCCTCTCTCCTCATTCTTGATGAGCACAGACTCGTACCTCCAACCTTGCTCCTAATAAGCATCTACTTTATATCCCAGAGATCTGTTTATCCTCTGAACTGGACAGTTCACCTTCTTTTGACTTTGAGGCACTTTGAGGCATAGGACACAGCCACATCACTCATCTCGGGTTATTAAAAAAAAACAACCCCAACACTATCTCCTCAGAGAGGCAATGTTCCTATCTCTCTCATTGTTATTATCCCACCCAGGATCCAGTGTTTGGACATTTTTGCTTGGGTGCCTGAAAAAAACTGCCTTTGGTCCAGGTCTTGCCTACAGGGCTGGTGGGGTATCTTTCAAATCCATCCTTGGCATATCCACTAGATCTACTACCTCTAAACATTCATGTAATGGTTCACCATTCTTTGGCAATTCAGGAAGAAGTGTAGCTGGGTTTTTTCACTACCTAGAAGTATAATTTCATACTTAGATATTCATTGGTCTGAATATGCTTGAGTATGAAATTTCCTCATTAGCACTTCTATTTGTGTGAACAAAATACTGTCAATGAACATCCCAAAATTACTTCTGATGACTTCTGAATTAACACAGCTGCAGCAACTACACCCCTTAAACAAGGAACTATACCTGCAGCAATTGGATCTAGCTGATAACTATAATATCCAATTGGATGATAACTTTGTCCTGAAGTCTGTCAGTATACCAGATGTAATACCTTTGGTCTCATGCACAAATAATTGAAAAGTTTTAGTATAATCTGGGATTCCAAGAGCTGGTGCAGATAAAATCACTTCCTTATGCTTACTTAAGGCTTGCAATGTTCAGGTTTGAGTTTCAGAGGTTCTGGTTCTGTATTCCTGATTAGATCTGTTAAACATTTAGTAATTTCACTATTTGCAGGTATCCATTGCTACAAAAACCAGTTTTCCCAAGAAGAGCTCTAAATTGCTTCTTGGTCTTAGGTGTACTCAGTTTCTGGATATTGGCTATTCTTTTCTTAATGATACTTCTGGAACCCTCTGACAACACAAAGCAAGATATTCAACGTGAGGCAAAACTCACTGAAGTTTTGCTTTAGAGATTTTATCTCCACATTTATATAATTCAATCAAAAGAATCTTGCTATCTCTCAAACACACTTTAACAGATGGAGATGCTAGGAGGATATCCTCTACAAAATGCACTTCCACTTTCCATGAATGATGTTATTTTAAGGTCTCTGTTCAAAATTTGAGATAATTGGCTCAGGCTGTCACAGAATCCCTGTGGAAGATGAGTGAACGTCCACTGGGCACTGTCCCATGTGAAAGCAAAGATCTTTTGAGAATCCTCGTGAATTGGTATCAAGAAAAATGCTGAACATAAATCTACCACAGTGAAATATTTTGCTTGACTTGGAATGAATGATATTATAGCAGCTAGACTTGGTACTACAGGATGAGTCTTTATTACATGATCATTTACAGCTCTCAAATCCAGTATGAATCTATAGACAAGCCATCTTGATTGAGCTTTCATTTCTTTATTGGCAGTTTGGGAGTATTATAATTTGAAAAACATGGTATTGTGATCCCTTGTTGAATTAAGGACTCAATAATCAGTCTTATTCCACCTATAGCTTCTTTACTCAAAGGATATTGAGGAACACAAATAACTGGTCCTTCCTTGGTTCTCACTATCACTGGATCAGCTGATTTCAATAGGCCAACATCTGTGGAAGACTTTGCCCATAAATCTTCTGGTATATCCTCAGGAATAGGATGGATGGAATTCAACTCATTCTCTGCACTGATTGAATCTAAGAACAGCAATGGAAAGACTTTCAGAGATTCTTCTGGGAGTTATAATATCCCCAGTGTCAGTACACTGAATCATTGCTCGCAATTTACAAAGCAATTCCCTCCCAAGAAGGTTCATTGGACATCCTGGCATACATAGAAATGCATGCTCCATGGAAAATGGACCAACGGTAATCATTTTAGGTTGTGATTTTACTACTCTCTCTGGTTTTCCAGTACCTCCAATCACTTCCATAGTACCAACAGCTCTACAGTCTTTAGGAAGACTTTGCAAAACTGATTTACTGGCTCCAGTATCCACCAAAAGGTCATATATATGATCCCCTATAGTTACCGAAACATAGGGCTCGGTACTATTTGGGAGTTGGAAGGTTTCAAGAATTGGTGCAAGCACAGTAATATCAGTACAAAGCTCAGTCATTTCCTGTCCATCCAAGTCAACATCTGCTTGAATTACATGACTTTCCCAGGATTTCGCATCATGAACTTTTATATTGCTCTCATTGGACCTTAAATTCTCCATCTTATTATCATTGTTCCCATTTACAATTTCATTATTATTAATTTCTCTTATTATGCCTTCATTAGGATTTTCTATTAAATTTATATTACAATGTTCTTTCTCTGTACAATTATTTACACCAATTATATCCTCCTTTAATTCAATTAATTCATTTGTATCACCATGTATTTTATTGTCATTATTCCCAATTTCATTTATCCTCAACTCATTTTCAATTATATCACACTCATTACTTGATTCATTATCATGTGTTCTAAAGGGAAACCTTCATAAGGCACTATTCTTACTCTGGTCACCCTTTACAACCTGGCTATATTTAGGCCTTGCTCCAGCAAGAGTATGTGAAATGGGAAAATCTTCAAAACCCCTCTCCTCTCTCTGAGTCAACCCATTATAGCTGCTGTCTCCCCTGAACCCCACTTTGTAGAAGGAGGGGTTCTCCTCTCTTTCTCTCACTCCATACCTCAGGGTCCAAGCCTCCATTTGGGGGTATATCCCCCCCCTCTCTTTTTTAAAACAAAGGGAAGGAAAAACCTCCACAGTGAGGCAAATTGTGCCCAGGAGCTATGACCTCCCTCCACCAAAAACAAAACAAAACAAAACAAAACAAAAAAACAAGAAGAGGGGGTTGAATGTGGAAAATTTTTACAGAGGAAAAACCCAGGCTACAGAGGAAATAGAGGAAGAAAATCAATTAACCCCCAAACCTTCCAAAAATAGAAATTTTCCACGTGCTCTTAAAGAATTTAAATTGGAGCTCATCAAAAATATGGAAGCCTTCTGGCAAAAAAAGTGGGAAATAGTTCCAAGAGAAAATAACAGTTTAAAGGACAAGAACTCGCAATTGGAGAAACAACTGGAGGCCACGGAAATCAGGATAGACCAAACTGAAAAGGAAAACCAGTCTTTAAAGACCAGAATTAGGCAACTGGAAGACAATCATCTTGCAAAACAGCAAGAATTAATAAAGCAAAGTGAAAAGACTGACAAAATAGAAGAAAACATAAAATATCTCACTGACAAGATGACAGATCAGGAACACAGATCACAGAGAGACAATTTGAGAATCATTGGTGTACCTGAAAAGTCACAAATAAACAGAAATCTTGACATCATACTACAAGAAATTATCCAAGAAAACTGCCCTGATGTTCTTGAACAAGGGGGGTTGGGGGGTAGGCATTGAAAGAGTTCATAGAACAACCTCTACACTAAATCCTCAAAAGACAACTCCCAGGAATGTAATTGCCAAATTCAAGAGCTTTCAAGCTAAGGAGAAAAATTCTACAAGAAGCCAAAAAGAGACAATTCAGATACCAAGGAGCACAAGCAGGATCACACAAGACTTGGCAGCTTCCACACTAAAGGACTAAAGGACCTCAAGGCCTGGAACATTCAAAGAATATTCAAAAAGGCAAGAGAATTGGGTCTTCATCCAAGGATCACCTATCAATCAAAACTGAGTATATACTTCCAGGGGAAAGTATAGGCATTCAACAAAATAGAAGATTTCCAAGTATTTGTAAAGAAAAGACCAGAACTAAGTGGAAAGTTTGATATCCAAACCGAAAGATCAAGAGAAACATGAAAAAGCAAATAAGAAAGAGAGGGAAAGGGGGAAAATGTTTTTTTATTCAAACTCTCTTCTTTAAGGGCTACAATTAAATCAAATTATATTTATTAATATATGGGGAAAATGTTATTTGTAACTCACAAAAATTATATTCACTATTATAGTAATTAGGAGAATCATTCACAGGAAAATATTGGGGGCATTAAGGGCTATAAGATGATAAGCAAAAAAAAAGGGAGGGGGGAATCGAAGATGTCACCAAGAGATACTTGAAGAAATAAAATAAATAGGATAATATTCTTCATACAAATATATGCATGGGAAGGGGAGGGGAAGAATACTCTTATAAGAAGGAGAGGAAGAGAGTGCTAATAGGTAGGTAATATTTAAACTTTACTCTCAGTGAGATCAATTCTGAGAGGGAAGAGCATCTAGATCCACTGGGGTCTTGAATTCTATCTTATCCTACAGGGAAAGTGAAAAGAGAAAACTAAGGCGAGTAGGGGGCAGGGAGTACAAAAAGGGAGTGAAAGAGAGGGGGGAGGGAAGTTAACAGATCCTAAAAAACAGGAAGGGAACAAAAAAGGAGGAGTCAGAAAGGGAATCATATTAATGGAGGGGATTAATTAAAAGTAAACCTCTGGTTTAAAAGGATATGGCAAAAGAAGAAAGGACAGAAATAGGAGAGGATATCAAAATGCTGGGGAATTCACAAGTGACAATCATAACTTTGAATGTGAATGGGATGAACTCACCCATAAAATGAAAACAAATAAAAGAGTGGATTAAAATCCAAAATCCTACCACATGTTGTCTATAAGAAGCACATCTGAGGTGGGTAGATACTCACAAGGTTAGAATTAAAGGTTAGAGCAAAACCTATTGGGCCTCAACTGACAGAAAGAAGGTAGGAGTTGCAATCATGATATCTGACAAAGCCAAAGTAAAAACAGATTTGATTAAAAGGGATAGGGAAGGGGGAAGCTGGGTAGCTCAGTGGATTGAGAGTCAGGCCTAGAGATGGGAGGTCCTAGGTTCAAATCTGGCCTCAGCCACTTCTTAGCTGTGTGACCCTGGGCAAGTCACTTGACCCCCATTGCCTAGCCCTTACCACTCTTCTGCCTTGGAGCCAATACATAGTATTGACTCCAAGATGGAAGGTAAGGGTTTAAAAAAAGAAAAGGGATAGGGAAGGTAAATACATACTGATAAAAAGGAGAATAGACAATTAGGAAATATCACTAATCAACATGTATACCCCAAATTGTATAGCATCCAAATTTCTAAAGGAGAAACTAGTGGAATTGAAGGAGGAAATAGATAGTAAAACTATATTAGAGGGAGACCTGAACCTCCCATTATCAAATTTAGATAAATCAAATAAATAAATAAATAAATGAGAAAGAGGTAAAAGACATGAATGAAATCTTAGAAAATGTGGAGTTAATAAATATATGGAGAAAAATAGATAGGGACAAAAAGGAATACACCTTCTTTTCAGCAGCACATGGCACATTCACAAAGATTGACAATGTACTAGGTCATAAAAACATGGCAAACAAATGCAGAAAAGCAGAAATAATAAATGCAAGCTTTTCAGATCATAAGGCAATAAAAATAATGATCAATAAGGGTACATGGAGATCCAAATCAAAATTAATTGGAAATTAAATAATATGATTCTCCAAAATTGGTTAGAGAACAAATCATAGAAACAATAATTTCATTGAAAAAAATGGCAATGATGAGACACCCTTTCAAAATCTATGGGATGCAGCCAAAGCAGTACTCAGGGGAAAATTTATATCCTTGAGTTCATATATTAACAAATTATGGAGGGCAGAGGTCAATGAATTGGACATGAAAATCAAAAAACTTGGAAGCGAACAAATTAAAAATCCCCAGAAGAAAACTAAATTAAAGATCCTAAAAATTAAGGGAGAAATTAACAAAAGTGAAAGAATTATTGAACTAATCAATAAGACTAGAAGCTGGTATTTTGAAAATAAACAAACAAAATTGACAAAGTACTGGCCAATCTAATAAAAAAAGGAAAGAAGGAAACCAAATGAACAGTATCATAGATGAAAAGGGAGACCTCACCTCCAATGAAGAGGAAATTAAAGCAATCATTAAAAACTATTTTGCCCAATTATATGGCAATAAATATGCCAATCTAGCTGATATGGATGAATATTTATAAAAATATAAATTGCCTATATTAACAGAAGAAGAAATAGAATTCTTAAAAAATCCCATCTCAGAAAAAGAAATTGAACAAGGCATCAATGAACTCCCTAAGAAAAAATCCCCAGGGCCTGATGGATTCACAAGTGAATTCTATCAAACATTCAAAGAACAGCTAACCCCATACATATACATACACATACATACATATACAAACTATTTGACATAATAAGCAAAGAGGAAGTTATATCAAATTCCTTTAATGATACAAATATGGTACTGATTCCAAAGCCAGGCAGGTCAAAAATAGTGAAAGAAAACTACAGACAAATCTCCTTAATAGACATAGATGCAAAAATCTTAAATAGGATACTAGCAAAAAGACTCCAGCAAGTCATCATGAGGGTTATTCACTATGATCAGGTTGGATTTATACTAGGAATACAAGGATGGTTCAATATTAGAAAAACCATCCACATAATCGACCATATCAACAAGAAAAATAATAAAAGTCACATGGTTATCTCAGATAGACACAGAAAAAAGCCTTTGACAAAATACAACACTCATTCCTATTGAAAACAATAGAAAGTATAGGAATAGAAGGGTCTTTCCTAAAAATAATAAAAAGTATTTATCTAAAACCATCAGCCATCATCTGATAAAATAGATGCATTCCCAATAAGATCAGGAGTGAAACAAGGATGTCCATTATCACCAGTGTTATTTAACATTGTACTAGAAACACTAGCAGTAGCAATTAGAGAAGAAAAAGAAATTGAAGGTATTAAAATTGGCAATGAGGAGACACAAGCTATCACTCTTTGCAAATTATATGATGGTCTACTTAAAGAATCCTAGAGAATCAACCAAAAAGCTAGTGGAAATAATCATCAACTTTAGCAAAGTTAGAGGATACAAAATAAACCCACATAAGTCATCAGCATTTCTACTTATCTTCAATACGTCTCAGCAGCAAAAATTAGAAAGAGAAATCCCATTTAAAATCACCCTGGACAATATAAAATACTTAGGAATCTATCTGCTGAGACAAACACAGGATCTATATGAACACAACTACAAAGCACTCTCCACACAATTAAAACTAGTTGTAAACAATTGGAAAGACATTAACTGCTCATGGGTAGGATGAGCTAACATAATAAAAATGACCATCCTACCCAAACTTATTTACTTATTTAGTGCCATACCCATTGAACTACCAAAAAACGTTTTTATTTAATTAGAAAAAAACATTACAAAATTCATTTGGAAGAACAAAAGATCAAGGATATCCAGGGAAATAATGAAAAAAAAATACAATGGAAGGTGGCCTTGCAGTGCCATATCTCAAACTATACCATAATGCAGTGGTCATCAAAACAATATGGCACTTTAAGAGACAGAAAGGAGGATCAATGGAATAGACTTGGGGTAAGTGACCTCAGCAAGACCATCCATGACAAGCCCAAAGATCCCAGCTTTGGGGAGAAAAATCAACTATTTGATAAAAACTGCTTGGGAATGTGGAAGACAGTGTGGGAGAGATTAGATTTGGATCAATACCTCCCAATCCTACACCAAGATAAACTCAGAATGGGTGAAAGAGTTGAACATAAAGAAGGAAACTATAAGTAAAATATGTGAACACAGAATAGTATACATGTCAGACCTTTGGGAAAGAAAACACTTTAAAACCAAGCAAGACAGAAAAAAATCACACAATGTAAAATAAATAATTTTGATTACATCAAATTAAAAAGATTTTGTACAAACAAAACCAATGTAACCAAAATTAGAAGGAAAGTAACAAATTGGGAAACAATATTCATAACAAAAACCTCTGACAAAGGTCTAATTACTCAAATTTACAAAGAGCTAAATAAATTGTACAAAAAATCAAGCCATTCTCCAATTGATGAATGGACAAGGGACATGAATAGGCAATTTTCAGTCCAAGATATCAAAACTATTAATAAGCGCATGAAAACATGTTCTAAATCTCTTATAATCAGAGAGATGCAAAACAAAGCAACTCTGGGGTATCACCTCACACCTAGAATGGCTAACATGACAGCAAAGGAAAGTAATGAATGCTGGAGGGGATGTGGCAAAGTTGGGGCATTAATTCATTGCTGGTGGAGTTGTGAATTTATCCAACCATTCTGGAGGGTAATTTGGAACTATGCCCAAAGGGCACTAAATGACTGTCTGCCCTTTGATCCAGCCATAGCACTGCTGGGTTTTGTACCCCAAAGAGATAATAAGGAAAAATACATGTACAAATATATTCATAGCTGCGTTCTTTGTGGTGGCCAAAAATTGGAAAATGAGGGGATGCCCTTCAATTGGGGAATGGCTGAACAAATTGTGGTATATGTTGGTGATGGAATACTTTTGTGCTCAAAGGAATAATAGAGTGGAGGAATTCCATGGGAACTGGAACAACATCCAGTAAGTGATGCAAAGTGAAAGGAGTAGAACCAGGAGAACATTGTACACAGAGACTGAAACACTGTGGTATAATCAAATGTAATGGACTTCTCCATTACTGGCAATGAAATGATCCTGAGCAACCCAGAGGGATGTTTGAGAAAGAACACTATCCACATTCAGAGGAAAAACTGTGGGAGTAGAAACACAGAAGAAAAACAACTGCTTGATTTCCTGGGTTGAGGGAGATATGATTGGGGATATATACCCTAAAGGAACATCCCAGTGCAAATTTCAACAGCATGGAAATAGGTTCTGATCAAGGACACATGTAATACCCAGTGGAATTGCACATCAGTAATGGGAAGGGTGGGGGTAGCGGAGGGAGGAATAGAATATGATTTTTGTAACCAAGAAATAATGTTTGAAATTGACCAAATAAAATTAAGAAATTAAATTTAATTAAATTTAAAAAAAAATGCAATGTTGTAGGCACCTTTAGCTAGAAGATCTTTAGAGTTATAAGCTGGATATGTGAAATGATTCATTGGGGAGACTAGGCATGTAAATCTGGGAGATTTAAACATGTTCATCTCTATGAATTTTAGATTTTCTCCACCCTGATTTAAAATCCTAACAAATAGGAATGTCTACACCCCTACTTAAGGATTAAGTGTTGAGGAGGATGGCCTATGACAGACATGTACTAGCAAGTGACAAATAAGAAACAACTGAAAGACCCCCTGAGTTGTCCTAAGTCAAGCTTAAGCTACCATGGGTACATGTGAGATGCAGGAAGTGATGTGAAAAAAAGTCTATATATTCATGTCACTTACTCTTGCAGGCTCTTTGTGGGCGGAGGCATTGAGTTCTGGGTCTCTCTCTGGGTCTTTCGGGGAGACATGCCTCTGGCTTTTTGTGTTAGGTGGTGTTTTGGCATTTTGGCAGGGGTCAGGTAAGGCGTCTTCCCTGAGCTCTCTTGGAGTTTAGGCTGATTCTTTTTTTTCTTCCTTTACCTTCCAAAAACACTATCCTCTTAGGAAACTGAGCTAGTTTTTTATCTTCTGAGGAGGCCTTGTGCCTGAGTTCTCTGAACTCCCCTTAATTTATGCTAGGCCCGAGAAATCTTATAGCCCTTTCCCTCTCTCTTCTTCTTAATTCCTTCCCTCTATATTAATTAAACCATGATAAAATTCCAAAACTTCCTTGAGTATTTTTATTGGGATTTGAATTAATCCCTGGTGACCATTAGTATAATATATTAGTCAAAACCCCCTAAATTTACCCTTTACATCTCCCAATAGAATCACAGGGCGGATTGTGGAGAGAAAATTAGATTCTCTTTGTTTATTTTTAATGTAATCAATCATCAACCTTTAATTTACTCAAATCAGGAATTTGAAGTACCCCTACTTAGCACTTGGTAGCTCCCCACCCCCACCCCCCTTGGGCAGTACTAGGCAAATTGGGAAATGGCAATTGGTTCCTGTGAAGAGGGGGAGAAACAGGAAGTGACATGGAAAAAGGGGGATAAAAGACCAAGACCAAGGACTGATTGTGGCATTCTGAGTTGGTGAGCTGGGCTAAAGAGAGACTCTTGGAAGCAGTTACTTTTTCCTAGACTCATCCTTGACTCTAAAGAGGCTTGCTGGGTGCCTGACTCAGGCTGAAGATAGAGGCTTGTGTTGGTAGATTTCTGGCTTAAGATGCCACTGGGACTTCCACGAGATGATTCAGGACTTGAAGGAGGCCCTTGCTGGGGGCTGAGCCAGACTTCACCAGATCAACACTTAGAGTGATAGATTAGATAATAAGGCTCTGTCTCCTTCCTACATTTTCTACTTTTAATATCCTTACTTTGTGAGTAAAAGCTGCTAACTGTCATTTTTTTGTCTTAAGGGCTAATATTTTATAAAAGACAACCACAAATTTCACTTTAATAATCTCATATTGAGTCAAACCTAATTTTAATTCTAATACTTGGTAGTCATTTACAGCTTACTTTCAAGTTTTGGAACTATAAATCAACGTCATTATTTCACAACAGATGCATCAATCTGATCCTGAATATTTCTACTCACCATCAATTTAACTTCCCATTCTAAAGTATTTTTCCCTGGTCATTTTTCACTTCCACATGTTTCTTTTCTTCCTACCAGAATGTAAGCTTTTGAGGACAAAGATTTTCTTTACTTTGGTCTTTGAGTCACCAGCATGTAATATAGTAAGAAAAATCATTTTCATTCACTCAATTATCCATCCAATCATTCATTCATACCATTTTGATTGTCCTTCCTCCCCCAGAACATGCCCATGTTCAGTGACAATATTGAGATAGACTGGTCAACGCCACATACTAAAATAATAGCTTACATCTCTCATGTCTTGAGCTAAATGACCTATGAGTTACTTTATAACTATGATAATCACTTAAATAAAATTTTCTATGAGGGGATTCATAGAGAGTTTCATGTCCACTTGCATTCTAAGTGGAAGAGTTATTTGTGGACTTCTCTAGGGTACATAAATGGGGAGTAGAAAAAGCATTAACTTTGGAGTCAAAGTCAGAATTCATTTGCTGTATATTATGTAAATATAGATTTTTACTTTTTTGGACATCAGTTTTCTTCTCTGTAAAATGAAAGTGTTTAATCAAATTATCTCCAGAGTCTCTGGCAGCTCTAAATTCTTTACTCCCATCATTAATAGAACAAAATGTATATCCCCAGAGTATGGTATTATAGGCTTACTCAAGTATATGAGTAATATGTAATTGAGTAATTCTCAAGAATATTAGCTTAAATGTATTTAAAATACTAATCATGGGATGGGAGAAATATATCAAATCTAAGAGGCCTCTAAGATTCCTTTTATCTCTGAGGCTATAATGCTGTGATTCTGTTCAGAATGAGGACAGAAGTAGGAGAGGATATTTGTGAACATTGAACATATAATTGTTCTTCACAATATATTATTCTGGTTATCCTGACTTACATTGCACCTGATTTAGGGAAGTGCAAAGACATCAAGACCATCACTCTTGTAGGCTACCAGAGAAATAGTCATCACTGAAGGATTTTTAATTAAAATGTATTGATACATTAAAATACCCAAGTAACCCCCTCTCTCTCCTCCCCTTTCCCCATTAGAGAAGGCATCATTTGACCAAAGGACTTCTGTATATATAAAACTATATCTTATTTCTATTTATCAGTTCTTCCTCAGAAAGGGGGTATTGTTACAAGGGAATCACTTTAAAAGACTGATATATATTAATTTAAGGTCGCCAAGGAATTCAGCTATGTAATTCCTAAATGAAAAACTCAAGTCAGCCATCAGCCTTTTTTGGAGTTTAATTACAATAGGAGCAAGAAAGGAATTAGAGATAGAGAGAGAGAGAAAAAGGGAGAGAAGGGAATAGGGCTTAAATACCCCTTCTGTTTAGGCTGGGCCAAAAGGCCCAAGCCCTTAGATAGCTGGGGCAAAGAAAAGAGATCAGTCCCTATCACTCACGTGACCAAAATGGAGAAACAGTCTCAGAGGCCCCCACCTTCAGCTTCCTTCAGCGCAAGCTTCTCCGAGTCCACCGCAATCACCCCGACCAAACTCCTCAACCCCCCCCCCCCCCCCAGTCTCCAGACCCTCCTATCTTTAAGGAAACCATCCAAGTTCCTCCTCTCAGTTCTCCCATCTACCAATCACTGTTCATCAATTTCCCTGTGCCAATGGAGGCTCTAGCTTAACCCAGGACCGCCCAGAGGTTTCTGGCTTTTGCACATGTCTGTTGAAGGTCATATTTTCAAATGATTAAATCTTTGATCTAGGCTGCAGCCCTTACTCAATCCTGTTAGGACTGAATAGGGTGGAGATTTATTCCAAGTATCTCCATTGTATCAATTCTAAAATCAATCATGATTCAAAGAAATTCCTGTTCTGTGCTTAAGCATAGGTCAAAGTCCTTTCCATTGTTCAGCAAAAGGTTTCTGTCCTAAAGTAATCTGAAGAAGGGAAGAGAAGGAACCTCCCATGCCAATGGGGTTCCCATTCCAATAGACTATCAGTAAGAAATTTTCCAAGTATGAAATATCCCAATGGTGAAATTTCCAACATTTATAAGTCTAAGGAATTTTGAGGTTTACAGTATACACAAATCATTCTTTAAACATTATTTCTGTTTCTGTATATAATGTTCTCTTGGTTCTGCTCATTTCACTCTTCATAACTTCATTTAAGTCTTTCCCTGTTTTTTTAATTAACTTTTTCATTATGTCATTTGGCACAGTAGTATTCTGCCACAATCATATATCATAACTTGTTTAGCTTTTCCCCAATATATGGATATTCCTTCAATTTCTAATTATTTGCAATCACAAGAACTTTTTAAAATATTTTATAACACATAGGTTCTTTTCCTTATTCCTTAATCACCTTAGTAAGTTAACCAAATGATAGGTCAAAGGGTATTTTGTAATTCTTTGGGGATAAGGGGATAATTCTTGTTTGGTCTTCAAAATGGTTGTATCAGTTAACAGTTCCATAAATCATATATTAGTGTTCATGGTTTTTTACACCCCCTCCAACATTTGTCACTTTGTCCTTTTATCATTTTAGCCAATTTAATAGGCATGAGATGATATCTGAGAATTGTTTTAATTGCAGTTCTCTAATCAATGACAATTTAGAGAACGTTTCAATAGTTATATGCAGCTTTTATTTCTTCAATTAAAAACTCTCTGTTCCTATCTTTTGGTTATTTATCATTTTTAATTCTGATACCTATCAGGAAATTTTTCATGAGCTTTAGTCATCACAGGTCATTTTCTGATTGGACACAGAAATCACTTTCCTAGAAAGGTACTTTTGTATTATAATAAGCTGTGCTCAGAATAAGGAAACGAGGACACAAAGCACAACTTGGAAGTTATGTTTTTCCCTTTAATAAAAAGACTCAGCTGCAGATGCCCCAGGCAGTCAGATCCCCAGAGTTTTTCATAGTCCAAGAAATCTATGTGGAGTTTGTAGTCCCAGTTAGTATCTAAAAATAAAAGTGTGATGAGAGTTCATTTAAAGGAACTGGTAGAAAGTATAAAACATCAATTGTACCATTGTCCTGGTCTTGAATATGGACCTGACTCATGTCACATTGAGTTTCCTTAGAAGAGTCAGGCAGACCAGCTTCTAAGCATCTATAGAAAGATAAGTCATTTCTGATCCTGGAAAATTCCTCATCAGTCCATGACTAAAGCAGCAGACTGTTCTAATTTGAAGGGCTCCTTTATTTCTCAGACCTGGGACTGTTTAAGTTTCAGGGAAATGTTGTTCTATATTCAGAAAAATATTTCACAGCTCTGTTCATCCCTTCTCTTATCTCTGTTGCTGCAGCTTCCAGGTTCTGGACAAAGGACAGAGAAGCTGCCCTGCTTCCACCAGATTAACCCCTTTGTTTCTCAAGATGGGGACCTAGAGATTGGAATCTTTTTATCCTTGTTCTCAACTGAAGTGAACATCATAACAGGAGCAGAACTATTTGAAAGTCCTCCTAACAAAGCTTGTAAGACTTATCAGTAAGTGCCCCTCTATCTGTCTGTGCCTCATTTTCAGTGTGATAATTAAAAAGAAGTCCTTATGGATGGAGCAGAAGGACTGGTCCATTCACCATGAGACAATGAGTGAAATTCTCCCTAATTTTTTTACATTCTCTTAATTTCCCTTTATCTGGCTGACTTTGAAAATTGAACAGGAAAAGTCTCTCTACTTCCCCCTCCCCATTTTCCTCTGAAGGAACTAGTTTTTTATTAACTTGCCTCCCCTGTCATGATCTCATGTTGATACTTAAGGTCTTTACACCACTTACCCTGTGGAATTAGGTTAATACCCTGAAGCAGCTGAAGTTCTTGAGACTTGTGCCATTTTCCCATACTGGGTCAGAATTATTGCTTTTGAGTATACTGATATTGGACAAGGAGAACACATGTCACATCAACATGAATGAAAGCTCCTGTCTGTCCCCTCTAGCCTGTCAGATAACAAGTGAGCATAACAATTTAGAGTCATGTGACTTCTTTCTTCAGTGAAGATATTATATTACTGCCACTTCCCACACTGGCAGAAAATATACCATTAGGTCCTCTACTTCTGGGTGTGTGAATTTATCATTTTCCTCTGTCAACTAGGAAAAACACAGAACTATTAAATAGTCAAAATCACTCTTTAATCAAGGGCTAAAGGGGTTCAGTACTAAAAGACCTCATCGCTAATAGACCTCAACAATAGAGCTGCTCGCTCCCTGCAACTGCACAGAGTCCGAAGATTGAACTCTGGCTGCTCTGGTCACTGACCCCTAGGAGAGCCAATGACTCAGGATGGACTCTGAGGAACAAAAGAATTTGGGGAACCTATATACCACTCTAGATGACCTGGGTGCTTAGGGTGAGAGGGACAGTTGATTGACTTTACAATGGTAAGAAAGGAAAATGAAGAGTTCCAGACAGGAATGACAGTGAGGGGCTGATGCCCTACAATGGACACAAAAGGGAAAGTCTCAGCCCAGGGTTGGGCCACCTTGGTCATGGACCTTAGCCTAGGGGGGAAACCATTGGGACAAAAGGGATGCTTAATATTGGATGGGATTAGCTGCTCCCACTCAAACTAGCAGGATGTCCATTGTCTGGTGAAGAGGGACCTTCCCTCAGGGTGACAAGGTCAAAACCTGCCCTCAAACTAAATAAACTGGGGACTTCTAGATTTCTACATTGACACCTCTAACCTCCTCATTACTAATTATATATTTACAATAGATATAGAACATTCCAGTCTCAAAAATCCCAACAAAGCTGACTAGATTACTCTAGGACAGAGCCTGAAACTAAAGACTCAATATATTTGTATTTATTGTGAAGAATGGAGTATGCCCATTATTCAGTTGTAATAAGTATGGAGTGAGCAAGATTTACAGAAATCTTTATGGAATGCCAACTATTTCTCCGTGAAGTTCAAAGCATTATAATTTTCAGCAGGTGATAAAATTGGTTTTCTTTCTCTATGATAGTTTTGTATAACTGAACCATCAAAGAGAAGTAGAAATGGATTTCCTTCGTAAGACTTTGATAAATTGTATTAACATTTGTTAACATCCAGGGCTTAATTTTGTGCTTCATCTTGTATCAATACTTCTGGTAGAAATCCTGGTTTATGTAAAAGGAACTGTGTGTAACAATGCAAACTCACATATAAGTCTCTCTAAACTTGAATTGCTGAAATGGGATTCAGCCTAAAAGACACCAATTTCTAGACAATTTTGCTTTGGGATAGATGAGGAAAAGCAGGTTATCATTTGATTCTGTCTTTTGGTTGTGACAGTCTATGAAGATACATTGGATGGTTCTTTGGCAGCTGTTCATTCTGACCTCTTTGGTATCTTTCTGTACATCTGTCTCATGTTTTATTACTTCTGTCAACATGGAAATCTAGAGATCCCCAGTTTATTTAGTTTGAGTGTAGAAACCCCAAGTTTTGACCTTGTCTCAGGAGAGGTTTCCCCCTGAGGGAAGGTCCCTCTTCACCAGACAGTGAACATCCTGGTAGTCTGGGTGGGAACAGCTAATCCCATCCAATGTTAAGCATCCCTTTTGTCCCAATGGTTTCTCCCCAGTAGGTTAAGGTCCATGACCAAGGTGACCCAGCCCTAGGCTAAGTCTTTCCCTTTTGTGTCCATTGTAGGGCCCAAGCCCCTCACTATTATTCCTGTCTGGAACTCTTCATTTTCCTTTCTTACCATTGTAAAGTCAATCAACTGTCCCTCTAATCCTAACCCCCCAGGTCATCTAGAGTGGTATATAGGTTCCTCAAGTTCTTTTGTTCCTCAGAGCCCATCCTCAGTTGGTGGCACTCCCAGGGGCTGGTGACCAGGGTGTCTCTACTCTGTGCAGTCTTGGAAAGTAGCTCTGTTGTCGTATTAGTAATGCTAACCCCTTTTTCCCTTGATTAAAGAGTGATTTTGACTATTTAATAGTTCTGTGTTTTTTCTAGTTGACACTTCTATCAATGTGGAAATCTACAAGTCCCCAGTTTATTTATTGGGATGTAGAAACCCCAGGTTTTGACCTTGTCACAGGACAGTTTCCCCCTGAGGGAAGGTCCCATTTCACCAGACAAATAGACATTCACTTCAGCTTTGGAGCTGTAGGTAGTGCATCAGTCTCCCAAGCTGAAGGTCCCATGTTTGCAAGCTGAAGATCCCATGTTCGATCCTTGGATCCTTGGAAGGAGGGTGTGATATACTGGCAAAGGCAGACAAAAGAGCTACTTGACTTCGAATGGGGTCTACCTCCCACCTGAAGTGGATGTCTATTGTCTGGTGAAGTGGGACCTTCCCTCAGGGGGAAACTGTCCTGTGACAAGGTCAAAACCTGGGGTTTCTACATCCCAATAAATAAACTGGGGATTTCTAGATTTCCACATTGACACTTCCTAATCACTATGAATTTCTCATACTTTCCTTTATATTTTCCTTTCATTTTGTAAATAAGAAGTATTTATGTTGCTATTTCTTGTCTGAAAGATAATCATAAAATTATTTCAATAAATGGTTACCATTTAAATGCTTGAATATGTTTCTTCCAATCCTCACCAGTTAGAGAGCATTAATGGTTTGGCTTAGAGGAAAAAGAAGGTTCTACCATACTTTGATGAAACCTTAAACAAAAAGATTCTCCTTAGTCAAATGCCCTTTTAAGTTCTATTCAATCTTTGAATATTATCTTGAGAATTTCACTTCTTGATGAAGGCAGAGGCTCTTTTTTGTCTTCTTTAATTCTAATTTAATGGAAAATGAATGAGAAAGGAAAGAATGTATGCAAGTCTGAATTCCCTCAGAAAGCTAGCAAGTGACTTCTCAAGATAGAAGATTCTATAGATACTATCAGTTTAAGTTAGGATTCTGTCTTGCTCTTCTTCTGCTTCCTTTAACCCAAGTCTAGATTGCTCCGGAGAAATCTTACTAAGTGGGATGGATTTTTAAAACATTGTCAAGAATAATAAATATATTTATTCTATTGGCTTCCTAAAAATCTAGTACTAAGTCACAACTGTGAAATGAGTTTGGTTTTCTACTCTTCTCAGTTCCTGAACAGTAAGGAAGAAGGGAAAACTGAGTCATGACCTTAACATGTATTTGAGATCTCAGGCAGACCCTGAGTAAGATATTGGAAACCCAAATGTCTAGTGCCTTCTATTTCCAAACCTGTATGATCCTGTGTCATTTCTCCCTCTGGAATGACCTCTTTCTAAATATCCACATATTTACATCAAAATCATTCTCTCTTTTCATGGCCAAATGATGACGTAAGTATTCCCTTATTACTTCAGGGGGATGGAATCTCTTGCTGCTCACTTCATAGATATCAATGCCATTCACCTTTAACACATCATCTCTCATGTTGTATTACAATTATTGTATCTATTATCTTCCACTAACCATAGTCCTTCTAGTGTCAGGGACCATCCAGATCCACTAAAAGATCTTTTAATGATTAATAGCTATTTGTGAAATGAGTGAATGAGTCAGATGTCAATCACATAAGAACTTAAAGCCAATAGTCTTCACAATCTCAGGACTCAAAAAAAAGAGGAGAATGTAGGAACAAGGCATATGAAAGAGGCTGTTTTTGATACAAATGTAATGAGCTGAACAACTATTAGTCATTAGTTTTGATTCACATAGCAGTGGCATTCTTCCTTCTGAAAAATGTCCTTTTTTCAATGTTTTGCCAGTGTTTTATAGTATGATTCTCCACAGGTGGCTGCACAAAAATTATCAGCAAGCTCTAACTCTAGCATTTGCTATAGAGGAGATTAACAAGGATTCCAATCTGTTGCCCAACATTTCCCTGGGATTCCACCTCTACAACACTTACCACAGTGATGAGAGAACCTTGGAGAGCTCCTTGAGGTGGCTGTCTGGGCAAGACCAGCCCATACCTAACTACAGCTGCAGGAAGCAGGACAAGTCTGTGGCTGTTATTGGAGGAGCCACATCAGCTCTCTCACTACAAATGGGGGCTCTGCTCAACCTCTACAAGTTTCCCCAGGTGAGTGATATTGAATCTAACTTTCTTTACCTTTATCAAAGAAAATATTATAATAGCAACAACAATAATAAGTGTTTCTGTAATGCTTTAAAGTTTTAAAACTACTTTGCACACACACACACACACACACACACACACACACACACACACACACACACATATATTCACAGCAAATCCTTAAGGCAGGTGATATTATTTCTCCCACGTTATAGAGTAGGATACTGAAACTGAGAAAAGTTCAGTTCTTTAAAAAATATCATGCATGTAAAAAGTACCAATGAAAGGATTTGAACTCAAATCTTCTTGACACCACTTTAACATTCTAGTCACTATATCATGCACCTGCCTCAATTAGCAGGGAAGGCAAATATCTCTTGGAACATCACCTGGATTGCAGGTCCAAAATAGAATTTAGCTTAGAGTTATTTAGCTTCCAACCTGTGAAAGGAAATGAGAGGTTACCAAGACACAATTGCCCAGTAGAGAAATGTGGTTTCCAAAGTTAGAAGTTAATTTTTTAACTGAATGTCACATAATTCACTGATGAAAGAGTAGGTAATAGAATTTACGTGCCTAGACTTCTGGTTGAAGGATCATTAAGTCCATTATATCTCCCTCTTTATGTTTCACCTTTCAAAATAATTTGGTCCATCAATGTTATTACCAAATTCTTTGAGAAATGTGTTATCTTTACAAAAGGTAGTCTGAGCAAGAGCACCAGTGTATAAAGTGCAGATTTAGGGGAACAATAATAAGAGTGTCTATGATCTAGAGAAACATAAGTACAATTAAGAGTGTGCAAGTGCTGGAATAAATTCCTGACATTTTTCACAAATGATCCAGTCACTTTATTAAAGAACAGAAAAGACACCTACACACCTGGGGTATTAAGAATTTCCTTTCAGAAGGCAGTTTACCTTCTAAAGACCAGAAGTCTTCTATTAGCACTATTCTTTCAGGTGGGCTAATATGAATTTCAGCTTTATGGCTTACTGAATTTTTTCACTGGTGGTCATGCATATAAATGATTGCTTTCTTAGTACAGAACCAAGAACAGAAGAAAGGTTGGTTTTATGGAACAGAGACAAAGGCAAATATGAGTCCTTGTTTTAAATGAAATGAAGGCCAGTTTTTATTTTGGAATTAGTCATGGCAAAAAAGGAAAGACAAAAGACTTTCTTCATTTATAGCCACAATTTTGTTTTAAAGCTTGCATAACTTCACTCAACATCATTTATCTTCAGTAGCTCCAAAGGTAGATTCAGAAATCGGAGACTTTGGAGGAGTGGCTAGGTTTGAGCGTGGTGGTCTCTAGCATTGGAATTATAGTGAGTTCTCATCATCAACCTAAAATGCCAGAGAAAAAAGAAAAACTCCAAATTCAAAGGTTATACTAACTCTGACTTGGGATTTGGAAATCAGCGTGAAATGCTTATGTCAGGGTATCCATGTAACAGTATTCATATTTCATCTTTTTTTACCAAATAATATATTCATCAAATTTTTAAACATTATATTCATCATCAAATATTTTAAACATTATATTAAAAAATTCTGAAAAAAATTCATATTAACATTAATGTGAAATTTTTTTCAGAATTTTTTCATAATTTCAAATGGATAACAAGGAATATATGGTTTGCCTTCTCAATGTGTAGGTAAGGATTCATCAGTTCTGTCTTTGGCATGAGAATTATTTTTTTATCATGGGTCCTTAAATTACAAAACCCCAGGTCATTGAGTGAATCTTTGGATTATTGATTACAGAATTTAAGCTAAGTCTTTCACTCTTGATCATCATTACAATATTGCTCTTTCTGTTTATGATGTTCTCCTCATTCTGTTTACTTAACTTTGCATCAATTCAAAGAAGTACTTTCAGTTTTTTCTGAAATTGTTATTCATATTTTCTTATTGCATTAAAGTATTCCATCATAATTATGTGCCAAAGCACGTTCAGCCATTCCCCAATTGATAAGCATACTGTCAGTTTCCAAATGTTTGTCACCAAAATAAGGGCTGATATGAATATTTATGTAGTGATAGGTTTTTCTTCCTTTTTCTTTGATCTCTTTAGGAAACAGGTCTGGTACTGGTATTGCTGAGGGTATGCACAAAAGGGTCTGCACAATTTCATAAACAATTGGATAGATTTAAAAACTGATCTTCACGATAGTTGTTTCAGTTCACAAGCCAGCAACAGTATATTCATGTCTTAATTTTCAACATGTCATCTATAATTTGTTTTTTCTTTCTTTTCTATCACATTGGCCAATCTGTTGAGTATAAGATGGTACCTCAAAGTAGTTTTAATTTGCATTTTTCTATTCAATGGAGAGTAGAGCATATTTTATGACTATAGTTTTGATTTATTCTGAAAACTGATTGTTCATATTCCTCAACCATTTTTCAATTGTGTAACAGACTTTTTAATATAAATTTGGCTGAGTTCCACATATATTTTAGAAAGGATGGTTTTATGAGAAAATTTTCCTTTAAAATGTTTTTCTCAGTTTACTGCCTTCCTTTATAAACCTTCCCTTTTTATAACTGTCCATTCTCTAGGCTCTTTTCCTTCTCAGTTTCATTTTTGGTAATATATATTTCAATTCAATATGTTTGTGTATAAATATTCTTCCATCTTTGAACCAATTCAAATGAAAGTGAAATTGAAGCATTGCTGCATCACATTGGCATTTTACCTGCCATTGTAAAAGCTTTTACTTTTGGGTCTCTTTTATATAAGATAATTGTCCTTCTTCCTCTCTCTTTCTCTTCACATAGGGTATCTTTCTTTTGTCAATCAATTTTTTCACATTATCATAATTGTCTTATTCCCACATGCCTTGTCTATTTATAATTTTTCTGTCTTAATAATGATAGAAATTAGAATGTTACATTTATGGTCTTTCCTTATAGAAATGTTAACACTTTAACCTCATTGAATCCCTTCTGGCTTTCTTTCATGTTTGCCTTTGTATGCTTCATTGGATCTTGTATTTGAAAGTCAAATTTTCTTCTATTCTGCTCTGGCATTTTTATCAGGAATTCTTGAAAGTCTTCTTTTCATTAAGGATCCATGTTTTCTTATGTGTTATACTCAGTTGAATGTTGCATAAGTTATTCTTGTTTGTAATCTTAGCTCTTTTAGATTCTGGAATATTATAGTTCAAACTTTCCATACCTTTGAATTGTTAGCTGCTAAATATTATGTAATGGTAACTGTGGCTCCATACTATTTGTTTGCTTTATTTCTGGATACTTAAAGTATTTCCTTTTTGACCTGGAAATTGAGGAATTTTACTATTATATTACTGAGAGTTTTCATTTTAGGATGATTCCAGGTGGTGATTGGTGGATTTTTCCATTTTACTCTCAATTTATAGAATATTGGGATAGTTTTCTTTTATAGTTTCTTGAAATATTATGTATAAGGTTTTTTTTTTGTGGATCATAGCTTTTAGTGAGCCCAATAATATTTAAATCATCTCTCCTTGATCTATTTACTGAGTTAGTTGTTTTGCTTTGAGATATTTCACATTTCTTTTAGTTTTTATTCTTTGGCTTTGTTTTATTGTTTCTTGATTTCTCATAAAGGCATTTGTTCTACCTGCTCAATCATAAATTTTTAAGGAGTTATTTTCTTCAGAGAGCCTTAGTAACTTTTTTGTCCCATTTGGCCAATTTTGTTTTACACTATCATTTTCTTCAGTATTTTTGTTTCTCTTGTACTAAACTGATTGTATTTTTCTATTCTTCCTCTCTTTTCTTTATCTACATATTTTTACTACTTTGATTTTGAAAATGATTGTTAGCTTTTCTAAGAATTGCCTTTGCTTGTAGATATTCTGACTTCATCATCTTCTTTTGAGTTTGTGCTCTGATCTTCTGTGTAATCATAGGAAAACTTAAAATTCAGATTATCATTTTGGTCATTTTTCATCATATTTCTTCATATTGAAATTTATCTTAAAGTTCAGAAATAAAAAACAACGCTCTCTTCCTCCATGCTGGTACAAGCCCAAGACAGGGGCCTTCTGGGAGAGACCACCAGCATGGAGGAAGTCAAAACCAAATACCAAATTAATCAACAAGGCACGACAGGAAATGGAAAAGGGTATTGTGGGAAATGTAGTTTCTAGGGTTCAAGATTCTAAATCAATACACTCCTCAGGGTCTCTTCTTTCTCAGAACCAAAAGCATTTACTCTGCATCCTTGAACCATGATAGAAAAGTGGGTATAAACAATAGAGTTTCCAAATAATGATTGATTCTGCACCCAGTACTAGCATATGAGTCCCCTGCACTCTCCTTATAGTCAGCTGTCTCATCCTTTTACTGCCTCTGGCTGTAGAGATCTCGTAACTGCCAGTGTTTCTGTAACCACCACCAAATTCCACCACTGGAGTTGCAGTCATGTGAACTCCAGGCCAGACCCTACTCCTGCTTCCAGAACTCTACTTCTGAACTTTTAGGTTGTCTTAGTGAGGAAGAATATTCACTCTGACCTTTTGCTGGCTATGTCACTTTAGAATTTAATTTGAGAAATTATTTTAAAATTATTTGGAAGAAATCAGTTATGTTTAATTATTAAAGCTTTCAATGTGTCTTTCTATATCTCCTTCAGATTCAAGATGATGTGGACAATGAAAATGCTCACAAAATGCAACTTATTAATATTTATTCCGTAAAATGGGTGCATTAATTATACCAGTAGACAGAGATATTGAAATGTGAGAAAACTGAGAGATATTGAAATTAAATCTTTTAAAAGTTTTTGTAGTACTGTGTGACCCTGGGAAAGTCACTTAACCCCCATTGCCTAGCCCTTACCACTCTTCTGCCTTGGAGCCAATACACAGTATTGACTCCAAGATGGAAGGTGAGGGTTTAAAAAAAAGTTTTTGTAGTAACTATAACAGCCTCTGATAGTTATAAGGGAAACTTTTAATTAATCACAAATGTTATCAAATAATTATATATGTGCACTTTAAGAAATAATATTTCTTTCCAACTTTAACCAGCAAGTGTACATTTTAAACTTCTCATAAGTGAGACTTCTCCAAATCTAACTCAAACAAGATTGTACATCTCAGATACTATTAATTCTTGCATTCTCTTCCCTCCCTAAAATACATTGTTTTCCTCCTCTAAATCAGATTAGATTAGCAAAATTTTTATCACCATTCACTGAAAGGACAAAACAGCAAATTTGCTCCATGCATTGACTCACCACCGCAGTGACTTCCCTGAAAAAAAAAAAATTCCTCTTTGGTAAATATTACAATATATGTGTTGTCTTTTCCAATATAAACAACAACAACAAAAAAAAACATTGGAAGGAAAGATTATATTGACTTTTGTATTGGTATTGCCATACTTAGAACAATGACTAGAAGAGGATGTCAATACATTTTTTATTTACTTGTCCATTGTAAGGATGATATTAGAAAATAAGCATTGTTTCATTAGTTTAGGGATAAGAAGTGAAGTGGCTGCTTGATAAAAGAGCTGGAGTTAGAGCTGAGAGCATGTTAATTTCAACTGCTGACAGTGATAACCTTTTTTTTATGTCAATTACTCTCTCTGGCAATTGGCAGAGATACATTCTCATACACTCTCTCAGGGCTGGAGGAGGGAACATCTTTGCCTCTCTCTCTCTGTCTAAAGGAAAGACCTGAAGAAGCTCAGTGTTTTCCTTTCCCAACTTGGGAAACACTAGTGACTATCTATTGTAGTTTTTATAGGTTGATTTATATCTGAGAAGACCAAATAAAAACCTGGTCTTTGGTTTGGACTCTGAATCTGAGATTCAGAGTCCTTACGTGATTCTTGTTGAGACTCAACCAGCAGCCTTTGCTATTTTATAATTTGAAGGCGAAGTTAAGATTTATAAGGATAACAGTGGTAGTTTTTATTTAGATAGTATAAATTTGGGTTAGTCAGATCAGGGAGGATTAGTGTAGCCTGTGAAACACAGGAGAAGCAGTTCCTTGTGGAACCTGGGAGTTTATTTGGGTAGATTTAGAATCCTTTAGAATTAGAAATCCTTTATTTATCCATATATATTTCAATAAATATTTTATGTTTTTAATAAGAGCCTTCTTGAGCATCTTTGTGCCTGTCCCTGAAGGGAAATTCACATTTGAGCTTCACTTCATCACTGAGGATGCTTTTGATTACCTCTATCAAATGTATCCAAAAGTATCCAAACAGTTTGAACCTGATTGGCAAGTTAAACAGTTTTTAAAAGTTTTGAACCTATATTGGAACAGTTTTTCCACATAAATATTTTATTTTATAACTTGCCAATTTATTTTTATACCATTCATTCTTTCCTTAAATATGAGTCAGCTTGCCCATTTGAAAATCAAAAAGCTAATATAAACTTGAGCTAAATTAAGAAATGATAGCTTCTAGGAATAAAATTGTATTCTGCCCTCAGACCCATTCTTGAGTATTGAGTTTTGTTTCCAAATCCAGACTTTAGGAAGACCATTGATAAACTGAAGAGAGTCCAGAGAGGGGAAACAAGATGAAGAATCTCAAGTCTAGGTCATATGAAGATTAGTTGAAAGAATAGGAAAGTAGATGGAAGAATATAAAAAAACACAACAGAAAGTTAAAATGTGAAGTGGACATTGGTGGCTATTTTGCAATATTTGGAGACTTGTCATATGAGGAAGACATTTTGTTTGTCCTGTGTGATCAGGGAAGGTAGAAACAATAATAACAGTTGCTGCAAGTTACCAAAAAAAGGAAATTTAGGTTATATGAAAAGATCTTTTTTTCCCCTAAAAATTATAATCATATCAATTATATATGAAGAAGAATGAGCTGGCTTTACAAGTAAAAGGTCATATTCATTGGAGTTTTTCAATCACAGATGTAACCTGCTTTTCAGTTATATCTGACTGGGAATTCTTATTGGTATTGGTTGTTTAGGATTCCACTAAACTCATTCCTTACTCTCAGATCCCTGTTTTCAAGCAATTAGAAATCATTTTCCAGTATCATTAGAAAAATTAAATTTTCTTATGTCACACTTAAATCCAAGGAAAACATGTGTAGGTGAATTATATTTTGTTCAAAGCTAAAACATATGCATAATATCATTCACCTTCTTTTATTTAAAAAAGAAAACCAATACTCCACTCTCAATTATATAGAATGGGTTTAATCTTGAAATCTACTATGGACCAACACCACAACAAAGAAATAAGAATGTATCCTAGTTATGTTAGAAAACATTAGAAAATGGAAGACACACTATCATGAGTAGAGGTAATGACAAAATCTCAGAAATCTTTTCATTGAATTATTATTTTTGAGGGCTCAGAGAAAAGGATAAATACAGAGACCCTCAGACATAAATATGCTACCCGTCATAAAATAAGCACTGAAATCTACTTTTTTTAATCAACAAAATTTCCTATTCAAAAGTCTGTATTTTGCTAGAATTCTCTCAGCATTGCCATGGGTAAAACTGATTCACATTTCTTTCTCATTCAGATCAGCTATGGTCCATTTGATTCCATTCTTAGTGACAAGGTCCAGTTTCCTTCCCTCTATCAGATGGCCCCCAAAGACTCTTCTCTTCATCAGGGTGTTGTCCAATTAATGGTATATTTTGAATGGAACTGGATAGGTCTGATTGTAACAGATGATATGAGAGGAGAGGATTTCCTCTGGGAAATAAGAAGGGAAATGGTAAAGAACGGTGTTTGTATGTCCTTCACCGAGAAGATCCCTGTCAGTGAGAGAAGACATATGGAATCACAGGAGACCTTCATGCCCAGGATTCTATCATCATCAACTGTAGTGATAGTCATTCATGGTGACACAGATTCATTAATGATTCTGAGATATTCACAAGTTCCTTTCTTCCCAATACAGAAGGTGTGGATTGCCACGTCTCACTGGGACATTACCATGAGACACCTCTATGTTGAAGGTTTTGCTTTCCATGGAGCTCTCACATTTTCATACTTGACAAGTGAAATTCCAGGGTTTAAGACTTTTCTTAAGACAGTTACACCTTCAAAATATCCAGATGACATTTTACTAAAGGGATTCTGGCTCTCAGTTTTTAAGTGTCCAGACCAACCAGAAAACCAAGAGCAAGAGATATGTTCACCAAATGCTTCCTTGGAGACTTTGCCTCTGTGCTCTTTTGATATGACCATGTCTGGTTTAAGTTACACTCTCTATAATGCTATCTATGCTGTAGCTTGGACTCTCCATGAAATATTAATGAGAAAATCAGAGAAAAGATCAATGGGAGATGAACAATATTTAGTACTTCATTCTTGGCAGGTAAAATTGACTTGGTGACCCATTTTTAGATATTTTGCAGTGAGCAAGTATTTGGAGTATGCATGGAAAAAGATGAATAATGTATTACCTTGCAAATCTCAAATTCTCTAATTTGTTCCTTCATGTGTGTATAATTACTTGCCAAAAATTGTCATTCAGCACATGAAACTCCTAATTGCTATTTCTTTCACATTGTCTTGGTTTTAGAAAGAACCTCAGGTACTATCTAAAAATCATATGTGTATCTGGACAGGAAATCTTTTTGCAACAGCCCTGATAGTGTACTTTCAATCATTGCTCTAATACATAGAGTATGGAGTCATCTATCCTTAAAACGACATTTCAATTAACTTTGTGGCAGCTATAGTTGTTTAAATTGTATTTCACAATAACCTATTTGGGACTGGTTAAGCTATCAATGTCCTTTGCTGTTTGAAAATCAGGACTTCCTGTCTCATGATCTCTTGACTCTACTGCTGCCTTTTTCCAGCTGCCATTCTATCCTTGTGACTCAATTCACTCAATGATTTCCTTCACAGTCTTTGCCTGTGGGTCAAGTTCAGGCTCATGCCAGGAATTCAGGTAGTTGATGTTACCTGATCGACTCCAGAAAGGGGAGAGAGCAAATTTCCTTTGCAACATAGGTGTTTATTTTTCTAATAGACTCATTAGTCAAGGATATGCTTAATTTTAATTTCCCTCTAAACAATCTACATCTATTTCTCTACAAGGACCATTAACCTGTATAAATACATTTCATCATACCCTGTAGGAGGAAGGTACAAATACATGGTAAGATATATATTTCAGGCTTGTCTATGGACCCTGGGGATTGCCTTGCCTGGATGTGAGTCCAGCACAGACTTACCTTTTTCTGTTTATAAGGATGCCAATGTGACCATAAAGCTGAAAGAGAGAATGGGTCTCCTATTGCATTTTTGAGGACCATATGTAAAGTATGTAATCAATTAATCAATAAGTATTTATTAAGTCCCTACTGTTTCCTAGATACCATACTAAGCAGTGGTGATATAAAAAAGAGTCCTTTGCCTTGATGGTGACATTTATAGTAGAGGAATTAGTTGATGGTAAAAGGAGAGAGGAAAATGGATATCTTCTCTCTCAAAGCAGGGTCCAGAGGAGACAACTGATGTTAAAAATGGGCCAAGAATGAGGAGAGGGGGAGTGTGTAGTTTTCCCCTTCAGCCTTCCCTCAGCTATGGCTCTTATCTTCCTCTTCTACTAATATCTAGAGCTTTCCTCCTCAGAGAGATTATTCTCCCTCTCAAGCTGGCCCACTCACACTCAAGTCAATTTGGGAAAGACAACAACCTTTATTCTAAGCTAATTCATGGAAATGGCTGCAGAAAAGTTTGTGAGGAAAGAAGGAGGCAGTGACCCTATTCTAGCTACCACTTCATCCCTCCTCAAGTTGGGGAACCAAGTTGGAACCAAGCCTTGACAGCCTTGGGCCCCCTGAGAGAGTCAGGCTTGGTTACCCATGATCTTGGCCCAACTGGCACAGTTCAGACCCAGAGCACCATGAGCTCTGAGGTAGTCTTGCCAGAGGTTTAATGTTTCCTCCAGCTGGGCACTTTGGTTAGGAATTGATGGGGGGAAGGATGTCTCAACACCCGGAGAGAAAGATGAATCTTTTCCCAGGATCAAGTCTTGGTTAGACCTTCCCCTTTCCTGTCTCAAGACTGAGAGAGCTAACGGCTTCTCCCTCAGAACCTTCCTGCTCCTTAAGATTCCAGACCTCCTGGGCCCCCTCCCCCATTGATGAGAGAAGATTCAGCAGCACCTCAGCCTGTCACTCTTCCTTGAGTTCAGACCTCTGTCACACATTGTAATGGTGGAAGCAACATAAAAACAACTAAGTACAGTTAAGCTGCATAATGGATAAATAGGAAAGAATTAACAGGGGAAAGTCCTAATTTAGAATAAATTGGGAAGGGCTTCCTTTAAAAGGAGAAGCTTTAATTAGAACTTGAAAAAATACAGAGAAGCAAGGACGTAGAGATGAGGAAGGTGAGAATTACAGAAATGGAAGACAGCCAGAGAAAATGCAAGTCGAAGCCAAGCAAGAGAATGTCTTTTTCTTGGCACAACAAAGAGGCAGTGACTGGATTAAAGATTAGGTGGAGAAGGGTGACGGAAAGTCTAAGAAGACTGGAAAGGTGAGGGAATGCTGAATATATTAAGTGCTTTGACTACCACCCAGAAGATTTTGTATTTTATCCTGGGGGTTATAACCACTAGACCTTACTGAGTTCGAAAGTGACATGGTCAGACACGCTTTTTAGGAAAACTGACTTTGATGGCTGAATGGAAAATTGACTGGAATGAAAAGAGGCTTATAGTAGAGAGACCCACCAAGAAGCTTTTAAGTGCAAGTAGGAGGTAATGTGGTTATGGGAGTATCAAAGTAGAATATGGTGAGATAGTTGAAATATTGTAAAGGTAAAATCAACAGACCATGGCAATAGGATAAAGGGGTGAGGATTCCATGGTGAAACTATTGGGTGTTATTAACCAATACTGTGGGGTCCAAAGTTTCGTTTCTATATGTTCCAATAGAAAACCAGATTTTATTACACCTCCAAATAAGACCTCAAAACTCATTAAAACAGCAAAAGAGTCCCAGGGCTTCTAATACAACAGTTCTTCCCTAAGGCATTACCCAAATGATTAGATTTTCTCTTCCATTTCAGCTGCACTCCTTCCTGAAGAACACCCAGTTTAACAACAGTGCTGGTGACCAGGTGTTTGTGGATGAAAATAGGAGCTCTGAGGCTCAATATGCCATTATGAACTATTTGACCTTTTCTAATGAGACTGAAGTTCTTGTGAAAGTGGGTCAATTTGTCCCCAAGGCTCCACATGGTCAAGAATTAACAATTTGTATGGATGTGATAATGTGGGGCTGGTGGGATTCAAAGGTCAGAGGCATTTTAAATGTTAACTTTGTATTTTTAATCATGGGAACAATTCTTTTTTTAAAAAACAATGTCTAATTTTCCCCAATTGTATGTAAAAATAACTTTTAACATTTTTTTTTATCTTTGAGTTTCAAGTTCTCTTCTTACTCTCTACCTACCAGATGGTAAGCAATCTGATATCGATTTTTACCTGCCCAATGATGTCAAACTTTTTTTATATTACTCCTCTTCTGTAAGAGAACTCTAATAAGGACAACAAAATGAAGGAAAAAAAGAGAAACATGGTATATTTTTATCTAAATTTAGACTCCATCAATGCCTTCTCTGGAAGCAGATGACATTTTTTTGTCTTGAGTCTTTTGGAATTGTCTTCAATCATTCTCTTGCTGAAAATAGCTGTCATTCAAAGTTGTTCAACATACAGTTTTGTTGTTAGTTTTGTCCTGGTTCTGCTCACTTCACTTTGCATCATTCATGTAAGACTTTCCAGGTTTTTTCGGAAATCATCCTATTCATCATTTCTTATAAAACAATAGAATTCTATTACAATCAGAACAAACTTATTCAACTATTCCCCAATTCAATATCTCCCAGTGGATATTCCCTTCCTTTTCAATTCTTTGCTACCACAAAAATATCTGCTATAAATATTTGTGTACAAATAGGTCCTTTGTCCCTTTTTTTAAAATCACTTTTGAATACAAACTTAGTAGTGGTATTGATGGATCAAAGTGTATGCACAGTTTTATAATCCTTTGGGCATAGTTCCAAATTGCTCCCCCAAATGGTTAGATTAGTTCACAACTTCACCAACAGTTCATTTGTGTTCTAAGTTTCCCATGTCCCCACCAACACTTACCATATTCCTTTTCTGGACTATTAGGCAATTAGATAGATGTAGGGTAGGACATCTGAGTTGTTTAAATTTGAGTTTCTCCAGTGGTAATTTATGTCTGTGAGAGATAGACCATACAGAAGCACAGCACAGAGTCAGCACTTCTGAGTTATGGTGCTGGAGAACACTTTTGAGAATTCCTTAGACAAAAAGGAGATCAAATCAGTTGTTCAAAATAATGAGAAAACAGGAATCATTGGGTGGGGGGGACTCATTTCTGGGAAAGATTGAAGGCAAAAGGAGAAGGGGAAGTAAGAAGATGGATTAGATAGATATCATCATGAAAGCAATGAACATGAACTTGAAGAGATGTCAAAAGATAGTAGACCAAAAAAGGACCTTAGTGTTATGATACATGGCATCCGAAAGAGTCAGAAAGGACTGAACACCTGAGCAAAAAACTGAGGGAGACAGAGATTAAGTGACTTGCCCAGGGCAACACAATTGATGTATGATGTTGGATTTAAATTCAGGTATTCTTTCTCCAACTTCAACATAAACTACCACTTAACTATCTGTGAGAGTGACCATCATTAAGGGGTTTCTTTGAAAATAAGTTTCCTTTTTCTGCCCCCAAACTCAGTCACTCTCAGTTAAAGATGGGTATGCCACTCTTCTATTACTGCCTTAGGTTCCTTCTGGAGTATGCAGTGACAGTTGTGATCCTGGATTCAGGAAGACCCCTTTGGAGGGGCAGGCTGCCTGCTGCTTTGATTGCTCCCCATGCCCAGAAGGGGAGATCTCCAGCCTTATGAGTGAGTTTCTGTTTTGAAATTACTCCTCGTGGTCATTTATAGAGCAACAAAGGCCAATACAATAAATTGGTTTCATGTTCAAATATAGTGGAACTATCCTCCCCTTGCTCCAATTAGTGCTATACCTCCATCCCTGTAACAACCTCTGGGATTGTGATGTATGTCTAGGAGTTCCTGGAAGAATAGATTTGTGTTTCAAGAGAACAAATTGAGCAGACTTTGAAGAAGCTTGGAATCAGGCATAAAATGTGTAATAGATACAAAAATAAGGAAAGGGGAAGGGTGCAGCCAAATCTTCCTCACACCCTTTCTGATCTGTAATATAACTTGGCACCCTTTGTGAATTCTTTACTTCTCTCTTCTCCTTTTTAGTCTCTGTACTTATTTCTGTGTCAATTTCTCTCTCTCTCTTTCTCCCCCCCTCCATGTCTCTCTGTGTCTCTCTGTGTCTCTGTCTGTCTGTCTACCTGTCTGCCTCTCTCTCTCTCTCTCTCTCTCTCTCTCTCTCTCTCTCTCTCTCTCTCTCTCTCTCTCTCCCCCCCCCTCTGTTTCTCTCTGTCTCTGTCTCTGTCTCTGTCTCTGTCTCTGTCGCTCTCTCTCTCGCACTCTCTCTCTCTCTCCCCTCATACCCTTCACTGCCTACTGCCAAGCATGATCCTCTCCAGAAGTGAGTGAACTCTGTAAACTCTGACACCTTTTTTTGTTCCTTCCAACTAGCTTTGTCTCTCTAGTATAGCAAAGAGAAAAATAAGACTTTCTCTGTAGAATTACAACTCCAATCATTCACATAGTTAGGTTTCAGAATGTTTGTCCTGTTCACAGAGAATTCAAACTGACTACCCAGTTACATCAAAGAAAAAAGGAGGATTTGTTAAGGGATCCTCAACAATGAAACACACTTTCTGCTTTTCAATTGATTTTTATGATAAAATATGTATTATAATCCTACTTTGCTTATTTTTTTAAATGATTGCCTAAAGTAAGTTGTGCATGCTCTCCAAAAGTGGTTAATAGCATTGTCCCTCTGATAAATTTCAAAGCTATCTTCTTGAATTGATGAGGTCCTTCAGATGCACCTATTTGTGGATTATACTGTGCAGTTTGTCTAGCTCTGAGACATTTCAGTGCTTTTTAGTAGAGATAAATAATCCTTCAGAAGAATTTGGATTGTTTGTTCATACCATGAAGACAAAGTTGATAGATTGTTTATTTTACTGGAGAAGATATTCATTTAGAAAGAAAATCTGCCCAAATTGTTCGTTATTATGCATGTTTGGGTCAGATAATTCAGTGGATGGGTTGGACCCAAAGTTGAATAGGAATGTTTGAACAGCATATAATGTATAAGGGAACTTGTAGCTCTCCATGACATCAAGCTTATTCTACAAAATGAAAGTTAATCTTCTAAAAGCTAACCATATAAGTGGTATTTTCTGACTGTTAGATACAGAGTATAACCATCTCCAAAGAAGTTAAATTGAAAATACTCCAAAAGCAATTGATAGGCACATATTATATATGAACAAATTATCACCATATAATCAATGAGGTCATTAAAAGAATAAAAGGAGTAGAAGATGTGAGAAGATAAAAAATTAAGGGCAAGAAGAGATGAGATTGTCACAAAGGTAGATGAAGAATAATAAGTGGTTAGTTGGAAAGCTCTTTTTTGGTATGCTCATGGCAGGAGTTAGGGAGAAAGTCTTCAGAACACTGGACAGAGATCCTGCAGTGGGCCAAACATGTAGAAGGATAAGGACAAGAGTCCACTGATGCATCTGAATAGTTGAAGGCTTGAGGAAGAGAAGGAACTCTGAAAGCAATGAAGTCAGGAAAGGTAATGATGAAAGTGGAGAATGAGGTAAGGAACTGAATATTTCAATGACTGACTTTGAATGGTGTGTATAATTGTGGTTTTAGTTGTGGGTAGGCAGGGAGTGATTTCATTCTTATTGATAAAATAGGAAGTGATTCATACATTTTGCTACTTTCTTTAACTTATGGGTCTGGTTCCAGAAGAATATCTGCATATAACTGAGTGCTGAAGCCTACTTGGGTCTTCAAAGATCTTTCCCTGATGCTTTATTGGACACATAAAATCTAGAGCAATTATATAACTCTATAGTGTTCTCTACAGGCTAAATAAAGATTGATACTCACGTCTCCTGATTACAGTCCAACATTCTTTCTTTCTGACTCTTTGTTCAGCTCAAATTTGACTAGATGCTATCATGACTCATCCAATGGCTTTGAATTTTATTGTTTTCAAATGAATATAGTAGGAAAAAGAGGGAAGTAGAGAAAATGCTGATTCTATGAGAATTTCCTATAATGTATACCAGGTAACAGCATGCCTTAATCTGATTTACTCTCTTGGTGTGGAATCATATGAGTCTTCCTAGAAAAGAGAGTTGTTTCTTGATTTGATGATGATAATGATAATAATATTGATATTGATATAAATAACCAACATTTATATAGTACTTGCATTGTATATATGCTATCTCATTTGAGTCTCACAACAACCCTTTGAGGGAGGTGCTATTATTACTCCCATTTCACTGACAACTGAGAGAGATGAAAGCAAAGTGGCTTACACAGGGAAATTGAGCTATTTATTGTTTGAGGTAGGATTTAAATGCAATCATTACTAACTCAAAATTCTGTGACCGAATCATGTTGACATGTAATTACTTATACTATAGATTAAAATCACAGGGTTTCTAAAGGGATTTTTGTCATCACTAGCACAAAAGTATGTTTGGACTTTCATCTCTGATGTCTCATAAGCAGTTCAATGTTTTCTTTTGTGACCATCAAAATGTGGGTTTCAAGACTTAAATTGCCAAAATGGTAAAGATAATTTTTAGTGTCTTGAGTTAAATCCAAAATAAGTGGTCGCCATGGGAAAAGTTCCCAAATATGAAACACTCAAGTCAGTTGGGTTTTATGGAGATTTTAATTAATACAAATGAAGGAATTAAAGAAAGGGAAAGAGACAGAGTAAGAGGAAATAGTAGGAAAAGGCTAGGGCCTAGGCTTAATGGCCTAGGCCTTTCTCTTTAAGAGAGAAACCAAGTTAGGCTTCATCACTCACCACAAGATTTTGTCCCAAGCAAAACCCTAGTGTTCAGAGAAATCCTCAACTCCTGAACTGAGTTCAGAGACCCAGCTCTGACTCCTGACCTCTAATTCAGCTTCCAAAGCTGAACTCCCTCCAGAGGCCTCAAGCTCCTTCCTTTTAAAGAAAAATTTCTCTTGTGTCACCTCCCCTAAATTTTCATGTCTACCAATTACAGTAGACGCTTTTCCTAGGACTTCCCATTCTTAGTTTTCACCACTCTTTAGTTCTCACCTTCTCTGGGTAGATTATATCTTCTGAGTACTTCACACCTCTTTGCTAAACTGACCCGAGCCACAGTAGCTTTTGTTGCTTTTAAAAGAAATTATTCCTTGTTTTGGATTGCCAGCACATATTGATTCAGATAGAGGAAGTCATTTTACTGATTCTGTCCTAAATCAGATATATTCTTGCTTGGGGATGACGCCCAAATTCCATGTTCCATATCATCCCCAGAGCTCAGGCCAAGTTGAGAGGATGAACAAATAACTTAAAACTATGATTGGAAAATTATGCACTGAGACGCATTTAAAATGGCCTGAAATTCTCCCTCTGGCCCTATTTTATCTTAAAACTAGGCCTAGAGGAGACCTACACATCTCACCATTTGAGATGCTTTTTGGACATCCACCTATACAGGCTAAACCTTTCCCCCCTGCATATACATCACTATTAGGGGGAGATACTACTATTGATTCCTATATACAGGAATTACAGCACAAACTGCATGAACTTCATGAATCTGGAGCTGCAGTACAAGCTGGACCACTAGATTTTTCTCTTCATGACCTGAACCCAGGAGACAAAGTGTATATTAAGAATTTCAATCATACTGGAGCAACTCAGCCTTCCTGAGAAGGACCATTCCAAATATTGTTAACTACTCCAATATCTATAAAGGTTGGAGAAAAGGACTCTTGGATTCATTGCTCATATGTGAAGAAAGCATCTTCTGTTGAGACTGATTGACTATACCCTATCACATGCATTGGAAATAATAATCCATTGACAAGTGGAAGCTGTTTTTCGAGAACAAATTGAATTCCTGATTTTTTCCTTGTTTTTATTATTGCCTTTTCTTTTCTTTTGATTAGAATAATTTTTTTTCTCATTTCTTGTACTAAAGGTACATATAATTAATATTATTTTTCTGCAGTAATAGAAGTTTAATACATATATACTCGCTATAATATCAATGCATACCCAAAAGCTTTAAACTATGGGAACCTTCCATTTATTGATAAAATATCATGGAACTATGATTAATGTTTGTATCTGATTCTAGGAAAAGGGATAAAAACAAGGAGCACAGACTTAACCTGAATTGTGCCAAAAACGAGCACACAGGAAAAACTAATGGGGACTCAAGGTTGTGACGCTTGACATATGTTAAGTTGTAGGACTTCCTTGTATCTACTCTCTTTGTGAAGTACTCATAGAAGTACAAAATTTGACTATCACACTGGCTCCGTATATCCCTGAGAATGTAAAAATTCAGACGACGGAATGACAGTTCCCTATCAAAATAGAATTCTAGTTCCTTTCCTTCTTATATTATGGCAACTTCCTGTAGTCTTGGCTGCAAATGGGTAAGTGAAATATTACTGTATTCTGTCCTACAGACTTGTGGGATAGAAATTACTTTAAATTGGACCTATTCAGGGGCCTATTTTGAATTTTTTCCACTTATGTTTTTTGGTTGTGTTTTTCTCTTCTTTTGATAATTGAATCATATACCCCCATAACTCAACATTGCATCCTGAGCTGATCTGGATGTTTTTTAACACCTACTTCATGGGGGATTGTATTTTAATTAAAAATCCAAGATTTTTTTATTTTTTCTTTGAGATTGTATTTTTATAAAAATCCAAGATTTTGATTTTGTTGGAGAAATATCTTCAAGGAAGAAGCTTGCTAGCTCCTAAATCCAGAGAATGAACTGTTGCAGAAAGATGCCAGAAAACCCACACTACATCAAGAAGATCCAGAAGAAACTCTGGGTGTGGTTGATTGAACTGAAGTCTGATCGAACATTTATTGTAAATGTATACTTTTATGCCAAAGGGACTGCCCCTAATTTGGCTTTCTGTCAATGTGCCTAGCAAAACATTGGTTTTGCTTTCTTTCTTTTCTATTCCTCCCTCACTACTCTAATTTCCTCTTAGAAAATTGAATATTGAATGCATGTGTAGTTAGAAGTGCGTTTAGGACTACACGATGATTATGTTAAATGATCAATGGGGAGACTAGTCTCCCAATGATCATCAGGGGGGGTTGTGAATCTTAAAATTTCTCAGACTCTACCTTGGAACATTTGGTTAAGGCGATTCCCCATTTTAAACAATGAAGGTACTTGGTCAGGAATGTATTGGGAACTCTAACATTACTCCACCCATACTTAGGCATACTTTAGGTGAAGATAAAATTGTAAACTCCTGATGGAACAATGAGAAAAAATCCCCAACCCATAGTTATAGTCAGGCAAAGGCCCTTAAGCTAGGTCTATTTTTAGATGTAATACAAAAGGGTGCTAAGTACCTATGAAGGTCAAATTAATCACTAAAAGGTCAAGCAACTTACAAAGGGCAAGCTTAGCAAAGAGGTGTGAAGTACTCAGAAGATATAATCTACCCAGAGAAGGTGAGAACTAAAGAGTGGTGAAAACTAAGAATGGGCAATCCTAGGAAAAGCATCTACTGTGATTGGTAGATGTGAAAATTTAGGGGAGGTGACACAAGAGAAAATTTTCTTTAAAAGACAGGAGCTTGTGGCCTCTGAACTTAGTTCAGCTTTGGAAGCTGAATAGGAGCTGGTCTCTCTGAACACTAGAGCTTGCTTGGAATGATCTTGTGATTAAGGACTGACTAGTCTCTCTTAAAGCTCAGACCTAGGCCAATGGCCTAGGCCCTTTCCTACTATTTCCTCTGCCTCTCTCTCTATCCCTTTCTTTAATTCTTTCATTTGTATTAATTAAAATCTCCATAAAAACCAACTGACTTGAGTATTTCATATTTGGGAATTTTTCCCATGGCGACCACTTATATTTTATTTAACTCAAGACACTAAAAATTATCTTTACAGTTTTGGCAATTTAAGTCTCGAAACCCACATTTTCACGGTCACACTTTCAACCTGAAAAATTCAAGTTATAGAAGATCTCAAAAAAGGGAGGGAAAAACAGGAGGAGGAAAGGGACTGTCTAGAGAAGAGAAAGTCTTCTGGCAACAAGAATGATATTCTAGGGTTCCAGAGAAGGTTTTTAGAATGTCATTTCCAGGGTAAACTTTATGAAGATCTCAAAGATTTGAAAGAGAGGTTTAAAATATGGTCAATCCACTATTCCAAAATCAAATAAACAATTCAACCCATGATCTAATATGAATTTGGGTTTGAACTATCTTCTAAAACTCTAATATGAAAAGATTATTGAATTCATTGTATGATGACATCAATTTTCTAAAAATTAGCAGGATATAACATGATACAATGTATTTGTCTCTTCAAAACATTTGTAAAATTCATATCAATTAGTTGGAGAAAATGTGCTAAAAGCAGGAAAGAGAGGAAAAATTAATGCAGCAATCTACAACTAGTTGTGCCACAACACAATAGGCACAGAAGTTATCTTTATATTTGATACTAAAAGACTCTAATTTCTAAATGCATTGTAATAAGAGAATAAGGGAAGCTAGTTAGTAAAGTGGATGGAGCACCAAGCCTTAAGTCAAAAAGACTTGAGATACAATCTAGTCTTGGCCCTTTTTTGTGTGACCCTGGGCAAATCACTTAACCCTGTTTGCTTCAATTTCCTCATCTGTGAAATGAACTGGATAAGGAAATAGAAACTACTCTGATGTCTCTGCAAAGAGAAATCCAAATTGGTCATGAAGAGTTGTACAAGACTGAACAATAACTAATTGCTCTCTACAGGACAGGTAGTTGGATAGTGCTGAGCATGGGGTCAGGAAAACCTGAGTTCAAGCATGATGTTAGTCACTGACTAGATATGTGATTGGGCAAGTTCCTTAAACTATTTTGCCTCAGTTTCATCATCTATAAATGAGCTGGAGAAGGGAATGACAAATCCAGCAAGTATCTTTGCCCCCCCCCCAAAAAAAATTTCAAAGAGGTCATGAAGACTCAGACACAAAAATGACAACAAATTCAGACAAAAACAACAATCAAGATAATCAAGATAAAAAGAATATAGAATCAATATGTTCTAACCCCACCCAATAATAAAGAACATGAACAGAATGGACCTGGCCTTGGGTGCCTTGTTTCTTACCAATAACATTGTGCTTATATAAAGAGGAAAGGAGATTTTTCATCCTATGAAGGCAGATGGAATTGGTACAGCTATTATGACTGTTATCTGCAATTGGGAATAATGACAATATTTTTAACCAATAAATTAAATACTTTTTTATCTCCTGCAGATGCAGAGCATTGTAGGAAGTGTCCTGAGATTGAATACCCAAATAAGCAGAGAGATCGCTGCCTTCCCAAGATTGTGACCTTCTTAAATGTGAAAGAGCCGTTGGGGATGACTTTGACCTGTATGGCTATTTCCTTCTCCTTACTAACAGCCCTGGTTCTGGGGATCTTTGTGAAGTTCCAAGACACTCCCATAGTCAAAGCCAATAACAGGACTCTCAGCTATACTCTCCTCATCTCCCTCATCTTCTGTTTCCTCTGCTCCCTGCTCTTCATAGGTCGTCCTACCACTGCCACCTGCCTCCTACAACAAACAGTATTTGTAGTTGTCTTCACAGTGGCTGTTTCCTCCATTTTGGCCAAAACCATCATAGTGGTTGTGGCTTTCAGGGGTATCAGGCCAGGGAGCAGGATACGCATGTTCATACATCCCAGAGTATCCTACTATATTGTTCTCATCTGCTCAGGGCTTCAAGTGATTTTCTGTGCTTTTTGGTTGGTTACTTCTCCCCCTTTTCCAGAGGCAGATACACACTCTCAATATGGCCACATAATAATTAGATGTAATGAGGGCTCTGCTTTTGCCTTTTACAGTGTCCTGGGCTATTTGGGCTTTTTGGCTCTGGGAAGCTTTAGTGTAGCTTTTCTGGCCAGGAACCTGCCTGATACCTTCAATGAAGCCAAGTTCATCACTTTCAGCATGCTCGTGTTTTGCAGTGTCTGGGTCACTTTTCTGCCCACATATCAGAGCACCAAAGGGAAGGCCATGGTGGCTGTGGAGATCTTCTCCATCCTGGCCTCCAGTGCTGGGCTACTGGGCTGCATCTTTATTCCCAAATGTTATGTGATCCTCTTGAAACCAGACAGGAATACTCAGGAACAGATCAAGAATAAACAAGCTTCCAAGGGCAAGATTTTTCCTGGAGTATAGCTTTACACTTCTAATTCTTAGAATAATAGGCTTAAAGAATAGTCCAAATGAATCTGGAATAGTCATAGTTTTCAGTTAGGATGAATCCCAATTAGTATCTTTATGGTAGTCCCTCTGCCTACTTTTTCAAATTCCACTCACTTTGATGGATAGGATAGCCAGGGTTCAATATACTATTGCCAAATTAAGGATATTGCTCTTTAGTTTTGGTGGACACTGCTATAAGTGAAGTGAGTAAAACCTGGGAACTCCATATTTTCAGATTATTTAAAGTTTTCAGTTCCATCCCATGGACAATCGGTAATGGGACACCAAGATTTATGAGGAAATTCTACAATCTCCCACACCCAGTGTCAATGCCCTTTAAGAATTCCTTCACTGAAGGTGGGTGAAGGGGAGGGAGGGAAATATTGTGAATATTGTAACCAAGGAATAATGTTCTAAATTGATTAAATAAATTAATTTTTAAAAAAAGAATTTCCTTCACTGTTAAACTCAACAACTTAAATGGTTGAATTCCTGGAACTTTAACTCTACAGAATAGGATTTATTCTGTTCAACCAATGCCAAGGTAGCTTTCTTATGAATTATTTACTTTCATACAATGACCCGAAGTCCCAATGATCTTTAAAGTTTAGTTTAGGCATTTTTCAAACTAGTTTACACTTTATTAACTCATTTATTCAGCGAAAATCTACTAGCTTTTCTTAATTTTTTGGTGGGCAGAAGAAAATTCATTCTGTCATGTTCATATGAATCACAACTGATCATTTTCTCTCCTGATTTCTGAAATATTGTTATGTGGGCTCCATTTTTTACTTGTATGCACCAAATATACATGAAATTGCTATTTTTATTCTGATCTTTTGTTAATCCACAAACTGAAAGCATGATTGAATTTTTTATATGCTTGTGAGAGGGTATCTGTGGGATTATACCTTTTGCCAATAAATGAATGGATGAAGGAATGAAAAATCATTAAGTGCTTACTATGGTCTAGGCACTGTAACAAGTATTAGGGATGCATATACAAAAAAATCAATATAGTTCTGGATTTCAAGTAACATGTTTTAGCCAAGAAAAATTATAAATATAGAATTAATGAATGTTTCAATTTAGGAAGGCCCCAGTACAATGAGTAATAACATAGAGCTATTAATGGATTCATCCTTTTGTGAAAGGGCAATGTTAATATGATTACTGTTCCCAGAGCTAAAGCTAGGAAGCAGAGTTTTTCACTTAGGTGACAATGTAATAAAATAAAAACAACCCTCACCTTCTGTCTTGGAATCAATACTATGTATTGGTTCTGAGGCAGAAGAGTGGTAAGGGCTAGGCAATGAAGGTTGAGTGACTTGCCCAGGGTCACACAGTTGGGAAGTGTCTGAGGCCAGATTTGAACCCAGGACCTCCTATCTCTGGGCTTGGCTCTCAATCCACTGAGCTACCCAGCTTCCCCTGGCAATGTAATTATGCCTAGAATTTCAGTATGATGTTTCTCCAGGATAAACAAGGATAACTCTGACTGTTCAGGAGTGATACCCTCCAGTATACAACATAGAGGATTTGGTTTGAAGCAGAGGAAAGAGCAAGAAGATATCATTTTGCCATAGATCATAGTGAGGTGATTCTGTGCTTGGATACATTTCTTTAGCCAAAACCTTCTCTAAAGAACTCATCACATCTGATTTGGCTCATGGAAGCACCTGAAAGGTACTTTATTGACTCATTTTCTTTAACCAATATATATTCTTCTTTCTTTCCTCTCCTGCTAAAGAATTCAAAATACTTCATCTTACCTTTTTTCTCAGTTTCAAGTTTCAGTCTATCTAACCTACTTGATAATATCCAAATGATCCTACTTTCATTGACTAAAAAGATTCAGAATAATAATGGATAAAATAGAATATATAATCTAAAAAAGAAAAATATGGTCTATCATCCGGAAATGAAAGAGGGTAAATATTGAGAGAAGAAGTCTATTGCTTATTTATCATTGATACTGCTATCAAGATGAGAATCAGAAAGCAATGGACAGATAAATGCTGGATAGCACACACACAAAAAGGTTAAATGGCTGATTATTTAACTAAAAATGTATAATTGGTTGTTCATGTGTGCAGATAGGTCTACTATTTAGATCAAAGGTTTAAAAAAACTATGGAAAAAGGGCAGAATTTAAAAACTCAATTCTCATTTTTTATTTTCTTTTGTCTTACAAGAAAAGAAACCCTTATTAAGTTTAAAAATATTTTCATAGCATATGATATGCTGCCAGGACAGAGAATTAAGCAACCGATAAAAAGAACTGGGCATATGGATGGCAATATACTACCACACTAAGCTTCAGGGAAAGTGACCAGTTTTGACTAATGCTAGTTTTGTACTCCCAGAAGTTATTTGAGGCTCAATCCTTGGCAAGTAAAGTTCAAGTATCCTAGTGTAAAAGGAATGTTGAGATCCAGACCCAAATTCCTCAAAGAAAGTGTTATCATAAAGGAAATCAGAATATGAACAATAGAATAAAATAAGGGACATGGTTGGAATTATCAGAGATTTCAGGAGGAGGAAAATTCAATTAAAGAATACACACACAGGGGGCAGCTGGGTAGCTCAGTGGATTGAGAACCAGCCCTAGAGATGGGAGGTCCTAGGTTCAAATCTGGCCTCAGACACTTCCCAGCTGTGTGACCCTGGGCAAGTACTTGACCCCCATTGCCTAGCCCTTACCACTCTTCTGCCTTGGAGCCAATATACAGTATTGACTCCAAGACAGAAGGTAAGGGTTTAAAAAAAAAAAGAATACACACACATAAACAGGGAAGATATAGAAGAAGGAAACATGGCATCTGCATCATTTCAAATAGCATAGACCTCTGTAAAAAAATATTTAAAAAAAACCTAAATGAACAGACATATAATGAGGTAAAGGATACTATAAATTGATAATTAAGCATGGAAACAACACAATGTTCCTGAATGGTTTGGTCTCAAGCTGGTGGTTGTTTTAATATTTTTTCTAGGAAGACAGAAGTTGAGGTTGTTTCAAATTATGCAGATTTTTTATTCCCCAAGTTCAAAATAATGTGGATTCAAAGAGATTCAAAGAAGTCTTTTGAGGGTTTTATCACCAACTTCGTGATCAGCCATAAACTGTTAGATTTAAAATGATTGAAGGCCTTAAACTGTAACAGTTAAAAGAGTGATGTTGTAAACTGTAGTGAGGTAAAATTGTGGAAGATATAAATTGTGATAGATATAAGAGAGGGTGAGTAAATTTGACTGCAGAAAATATGTTTCACTACAGTGTCTTGGTTTTTAAATCAAATATAAGGTGGTCACCAGGGAAATATTCCCAATTATTCAAATACCCAAGTCAACTGGGTTTTATAGAGATTTTAATGAATATAAATGTGGAATTAAAGAAAAGAGAGAAAGAGAGAAAAAGGAAATAAGTATGAAGGGCCTTAAGCCAACATGGTCTAGACCTGAGTCTTAAGAGAGAGAGATCAGTCAGTCAGTCTTTTAACACTCACCACAAGGTCTGTCTAAGCAAGGATTCTAGTGACACCAGGCCAGCTTCATCTCAGCTGACTTCACCAGAGAGAGTTCCAGCCAGAGTCCTCCTTAAAGAGCCTTCCAGCCAGAGACTGTTCCAAAGGGCCTCTCTCCAGAGCCTCCAGAGGGACAGAGTCCCCTCAGAGGAGCTCCAGCGAGACCTCCTTAGAGATTGTCCTCCAAGAGCTTCCCTTCTCCAGAGCCTCTCTCAAGAGATTCTTCCCAAGTGATCCTCATCAGAGATCCTCCAAAAGGATTTTTTTTCAAGAGATTCTGCTTTTTCTTATATAGGGGTTTTTCTCCTATGTCACCTCCCCTAAGTCCTTACATCTACCAATCACTGTAGACGTTTTCCAAAGGACTGCCCCACTGAATTCTTGCTAAGTCGACTAATCTCCTCAGTAAGTCTGAACCAGAAAAAATGCTGCTGTGTCGACTAATCTCCTCAGTAAGTCTGAACCAGTGAAAACACAGCTGAGTCAACTAATCTCATTAAGAGAAAACTTGCCCGACCCTTTTAGGTACCTAGCATCTCATTGTATCAATTCTAAAAAACAGGCATGGCTCAAAGAACTCCTTGCCTTATTATAAGCATGGGTCCAAGTACTTTCATTGTTTAGCAAGGAGTTTTCTCCCCTAAAGCAGTCTTAAGTACGGGTGGAGTAGAGGTCCTCCTATTTCTGATCCTGGTGAGTTCTTACATCAAAATGGGGAATGTTTCCCAGTAGGGAATTTGTTCCAATGGAGGATTCCTCAATGTGGAAATTTTTAACATTCACAAGTCTGAGAAATTTCAAGATTTACAATTCTGATTTAATTTTGCAGTGTATATTATTGATCATTAAAATAGTTATGGGTGTTGGAAAGTACCATTTTTTTAGACCCTTACCTTATGTCTTAGAATCAATTGTGTATGTTGATTCTATGAAGATTGGAATTGTAATCCCCTAATTGTAACAATGAAGGTACTTAGCTCTTCCTTTATAGTGAAGATAAAATTGTAATTCCCAGTCTACTTTTTAGATTTTAATCCCCAAAAAGTGTTAACTCAGTATTTGAAGTAGATTTTTAACTAACTACTAAAGATGTGATCTAACTGAAAAAGGTATAATCTAACAAAAAAAGGTATGAACACCCATTTTATATATTGAGTGGGCAGCCCTGGAGAGAAATGTTTTCTGTGATTGGTAGGCGTGAAATTTAGGGGAGGTGACACAAGAGAAAAGGACCTTTAAATAGAGGACCACAGAGGCCAGAAGAGATATAGAAATCAAAGAATCCTCTGACTTGGAGTGGGATTGGAGTGAAGAAGAGTCACTCTGAGGAGAGACTGGAAGAGTCACTCAGAACTGGAGGAAAGACAGATACTTGAGGAGCGACCAGAAGACAGACACTCAGACTTGGAGTGAAGACACTTGACTGTAAAACTAGACCCCTGGAGGAACTTGTGCAGGAGACCATAGACTGCTTTCCTTTTAGATGGTCACTGTGGTGAATTAAAGGTTGACTTAGTTTCCCTGACTTTCTGGAGGTGTAAACCTCTGAGAAAGGCGTATTGTCTTGAGACTCCTTTCCCTGATTAGGGCCTTAGAATTTCTACCTGGCTCAGAAGAAGGAGGAGTTTTCTCTCTCTCATTCCTTAATATCTTCCCTCTATTGTAAATAAACTATCATAAATTACATTTTACTTTAGTAATTCATTTTGGGATTTAGAAATCAAATCCCTGGACAACACCAATTTAAATATTCAGAGTCCAACAACCAATTATAATATCTAATCCAACCAAATATAAACCTAACAGTTGCAAGGCAAAAGAATGGTAAGGGCTAGGCAATGGGGGCTAAGTAACTTGCTCAGGGTCACACAATTAGGAAGTGTCTGAGGACAGATTTGAACCTAGGACCTCCCATTTTTAGGCCTGGCTTTCAATTCACTGAGCCACCCACCTGTCTTTGGAAAATATCATTTTGAAAAAATTGTCCCAAAAATTTAGAGAACTCTATTTCATAGTCCAAGTAAAAAAAAATAGCTTTGTTACCTGGAAAAGGGGGAACTATTGATTTACAAATTTTACAAATTTACTAATTTAAATTGAGAATGAAAGGCATCAGTCTATTGGTTCCAAAGACAGAGTGAGAAAACCTAAGGATTTCTGAGGTCACTGGCATTGAGTATCTTGATCTCTAGACGCAGGGGCATCAGAATGGTTCCAAGAAATCTTGTTGATATTTATACAGTCCACCTTGTGCTGCCTTTTGTTTTACTAGCTTCTAAAATGACCTTTGCCATAGTTATATCCAAAGGACCAAAAAATGAGAAACCTTGGAAATTTCCTGGTCTGGGGAGGATTTTTTAAAATAGTTATTCAAGAAACAAAGATATTGAAGTCCTATCAAATGGTCCAAATTTTTGATAGTCAACAATAAAAAATGATTAGGATTGTTATTTCATTTTCCAGTGTCTAATTTAGGAATTTTTTTGATTATTGGTATAGTACTAGGTGTCCTGTAAAGCAACATTTTGAATAAATTGTTGGAAAAATTAGAAACATCTACTTCTTTGAACAAATAATAAAATACTTTTGACAAAAAATGAAAAAAATTCATTACAATTCATTAATAAATCTGTTTAACTCAGAATTAAAGAAATGAGTCCATTGGTTCCATATAAAATTGAGAAAAAGAGGATCTCTGTGGTTCTGGGTCTTGAGCACCTTGATCCTACATCTAGAAGTGTTAAAAGCATTCTGTCTAATGTTTCTTTAGTTTCTACAAAAACTTTTAGCATAGTTAGACTCAAAAGAACCGGAGGTTGGAGAGAATCCTTAGAAATTTCCTGGTTGCAGGCATTAGGTTTTTTTTTTTTGAAATTTGTTCAAGGAACATAGTAATCAACACCTATTCAAATGGTCCAAATTTCTTGATTCCTCAGGATACAAAATAATTTGGACTTTGACTTAGTTTTGCAACGCCTTTTCTATTATTTTTTGAGGATAATTTTCATGGCACTGGGAGAAGCTGGAAACCACCATTTTGAAAAAAAATTGTCCAAAATTTTGGAAAATCTATTTCTTTGTCCTAAGGGAAAGTCCAGGATGAGAAAGCAGCTTTGGCAACAAATTCCAAGAATGTCAGAGGCAGAGCCTGAGGAAAAGGAATGAATCAATTTCTTAGATTTCCAGAATCTCAGTCACAAAGATTTCATCAATCCTACTTAAACAAGAACTTGAACTTTGGGGCCCAGGGTCTGCTTTCTATCAACTAAAGCATTTTCTACAGATGTATAGAGAAGGAGTAAATTTGCACGAGGTACCCTTCTTCTCTTCTGTGCATAGGATAGGGAGAAGAGAGTCCTATGGGAACCTATCCTCAGCAAAGGGGCCTCAGAGCACAGATTTGTGGAGGAAGTCTGCACTGTGACCTGGCTATTTCTACTGTTCCCAGTCCTTATTATTTGCATAGGTGAGGCTTTCCAAAGACCTCTCCCTGGGGCTCATGGGTCACCTCTATTCCATTCTTGAGCTCATACTTGAAACTACTGCAGGACCATGACCTTTTTGGGGAGGACAGATCTCCTGCCCCTGAGCAATATCTTCTTTTCTCTCCTTGCTAGTCTCCTATGTGCTGATTGAACTACATTTAGCGTCCAAAATGCTAGAACTGGGGATGGAATTAGCGGTAAAATTGTAAACTAGTCCCAGCAGAAACATGATGAGATTTGGTCTCAGAGACAGGTCTCAGGGATCCTGGAATGATTCTCTCATTCTAAATCAGGGAACACAGCCTCACTAACCATCTCCTCATTTTAGTCTGAGGATGAGGCCAATTATTATTTTCCTGTACCAGATGGTGATTCATTTTTTTTCACAGTAGCACTGACTGATAGGGAAATGAGACAAAAACCCATCCAGGTCATACTCACGCCGTTTTCCCAACTCCTTCCTACCTCTTTATCTCCAGAGAAAATCCTGGAAAATACAGGAATGCCATTTTCTTCTCCCTCGGGTCTCGCTTATTTCCTATCCTTCATCTAGAGTCAGAACCATAAACAGAGCTAATGAATACTTGTTAAATATTTAATAATACATGCTAAATGCTGTATTAATTGCTGGGGAAGCAAATTAAAAGATAAGAAAATCTGTGCCCTTAAGGATGCTGGAATCTAATGAGGAAAAATGAAAAGCAAAAGAAAATTGTAAAAGCCCACCTGTCACTAGTAGAATTGATTTGACTTCTCTTTCTACTTGTATATGCTTTCCTCAGATTAATGGAGTTCTCTGTCCCAATGTCCTTGAAGTAGTCCCCAGCTCTCAACAATTTACACCAATTTCTTTTGGTTTAAACCAAAAGCCTTTCTTTTCCTCCTCCAACTCATTCACATCCTTGCCCAGAACATTAGGTTCCCCCTTTGATCCTTCCTATTCTCATCCTTAACCTCTTCACTTTCCTTTATTACCTTGGTTCCTGCCTAATGAGTTCTTGTCTTCTCATGCCTGGAATTAGGCCTCTATATCACTGGGTATAAAAATTAAAAAGACGGGGGCAGCTGGGTAGCTGGGTAGCTCAGTGGATTGAGAACCAGCCCTAGAGATGGGAGGTCCTAGGTTCAAATCTGGCCTCAGACACTTCCCAGCTGTGTGACCCTGGGCAAGTCACTTGACCCCCATTGCCTAGCCCTTACCACTCTTCTGCCTTGGAGCCAATACACAGTATTGACTCCAAGACAGAAGGTAAGGGTTTTAATAAAAAAAAAAAAATTAAAAAGACAGGTTCAGTTTGATAGTTTCTGGACCTAATTCCAGATTGTTCTCCAGGATAGTTGAATCAGTTCTTAGTTCCACCAACAATGCCTTTTAGCACAGCAATACCACTATCCACTGAGTTTTCTGCAAGTTTCAAGCTTGCCCCTGCACCCTAAGAACTCACCCCCAAAGGAAGTACCAGACCCACATGTTTTGGACTGAACAATAGACCTGGAAGTGTTTGGTGACCCCAGTTTGGGTGGAACTAGTATAAAATCAAATGGTGAGTACCTCTATTTGTCTTATTCACTTCTCCCACTGTATTAGAGTCCTCTCTCAGGAAGCCCAGCTTTTGGGTTGACCCTTTTCTTTTGTATTCATTGTAGCTGACCACTCTCTGACACCCCAGCTGCTGACTGAAGCCCCTTTGCAGCCTGTCTATTCAGGCTTGCTGTGCCAAGTTCTCCTGAGGTCATAAAAGACCCCTAAGTTCTGCCGCTCCTGGGAGAATAACATCCCAGGTGTGTTCTCCCAGAGATACTGTTCCCAGAGTCCCAGAACCCTTGACTTTGTATGGCTTTTAGGTGCTTGACTCTGTGTGGCAGTCAACTTGAACACTATCTCTTTCACAATTAAAGACAAGGTTTTTCCGACTACTTTAGTAGTTCCCTGTTTTTTCAAAGTTAACACCACTATTGGGTTTATTTCCTACAGTTATCATGGAAAAAGGAAAAGAATTTATATGTTTGAAAATATTCTTAGTGGTTATCTTTGAGGTGGGAAAGAACAGCAGTTTTATTGGCTTTACTAGGTTTTCCCTTGTATATAGGATCGCTTCTAAGTTGAAGTTCCAGTCTTCGTGCTCTTATTGCCTGTCCTTTCATGGTTTACCAAATTTGTTACAGGAGAAACATCTCCAATTTGAATTCATTGCAGTGAGACACTGCTGCCAAATAAGTCCACTATTGAAGTCTTTTACAATAGAGTGCAGATTGAGAAAGGAGGAAGATGAGGTTAGAGGAGGCATGATCAACTTAAAAGCACTGAGCTGACTGGCTCAGGGACCCTGGCCACCAGGAGAATACACACAGGAAGCCTAAGACGTAGAGACAATGTAGAGAGAGAATTTCAGATTATTGTAGGGCTTGTTAGAAGTTTGGGTGATAGACTTGGTGATAACCAGATCCTCTGGTGTTTTGGTCCTGGGTATCTGACTTGAACATTCATTTTATTCCATTTCTGTCCTCAAGCAGCAGCAATCAGAATGATCAGTTGAGAAAATACCCCCAAGAAAACACAGCATTTGTGATGAAAAGTCTCCCTTGACTGCCTTGGAATGCCCACAAAATGCAAATGTTCTCCTTCCTTTGGTGCTCTGAAACTCTCTGGTGTGTCTGGTGCATTTGCTCAGGTTCGTAAATGGACAAGGATCCCTTGTGGTTAGAAATGGACTATTTCAGGCCAGAAGGAATCTTAGTGATCACCTGGTCCAATCCAATCATTTGATGGAAAGATGTTGCCTGGAGAGAAGTCACCTGTCCTTCCCCACAACCTCCTGAGATGCCTGATCATCATGCACCCTGGGGACCCCATGAGGGCTTAACCTTGGGGCTTACTGTGAGAAAGCCTTTGATCTCCCAGGACACAGTTCTGGGTCTCAGTTCCATAATGTCAGAGTCTCCAAGTTGGAAACGACCTCAGGAGCTTTAGAGGTCAACTTCTCTCTGAACAAGGACATCTGGGTCACAGCATCAGGTAGATCTTATGCGATGCCCCACCAGCAGCAGCCTAGAGCAGGGGAAGATTTGCATGAGGAGCACCACCTCTCTGAGAGTCCAGAGAGGATATAAGAGAATGCCAGCTGAGTCTTGCATAGACTGGGGGGCTTCCACACACGGAGTTCTTGGAGGAGCCTCCACCATGGCCTGGACGCTGCTCCTCTTCCAGCTCCTTACTCTCTGCATAGGTGAGTCCTCCTGGCATCTCTTCCCTGGGCTCAGAGGCCGCAGGCTACCCCTTGTCTGGACCCCAAGTTGACTCTGGTATGGCCTTTTGGAATGGACACTGCTTGCCTCTGACAGATCTCTTCTTCCCTTTCTTCCAGGTTCGATGGCTGCCTATGTGGTCACTCAGCCACCCTCAGTGTCCATGTCTCTGGGAGAACGAGTCAGCCTGTCCTGTGATGGGGATGGTATTGGTAGCAGCTATGTATCCTGGTACCAGCAGAAGCCTGGCCAAGCCATTAAACTACTTATTTATGAGGATAGCTACCGGCCCGAAGGGATCCCTGAGCGATTCTCTGGCTCCAACTCAGGGAACACAGCCACGCTAAGCATCTCTGGGCTCCAGGCTGAGGATGAGGCCGATTATTACTGCTTTGCGTCGGGTAGCAGTGGTGTACACAGTGACACAGACTGATGGGGAAGTGAGACAAAAACCCCTGCCAGCCTCTGCTCACACAGCGCCCTTCCTCCTGGAGAAGTGGCTGGTGAAGACAGACGTCAACAACTTCTCCTTCAGGCCTCTCTTACTCCCCAACTCCTTTCACAGCCAGAAGCAGAGCCATTATCAAACGTTTATTGACTTTCATTAATGTGATGTTCTGGGACTCTGTTAGGAAACATACCTGGAGTGGGGAGGAGGGAGAAGTCAGGCCCTGCCCTCAGGGAGCTTTTCACTGAATGGGGGAAGAAGGTCAACAGAACCTCTAAAGTCTTTAATCAGGACAAGGACATAGTTCTTCTGGCCACCACATAGTCATGAGCTCCTAAACCAATACCGTCACACCAAGCTGGGTCTGAGACTCTGGAAACAATGTCTCTGGGGAAACTCACCAGAAACGGGAATGTTCATCAGGGGAAATTCCAAAGACCTGAACCACTTGGAGTCCCAAATATACTTTGGGGAATAAAGGAAAGGAAGGAGAACTGATTGGCTTACATGGAGACAAAGGCAGGAGGATTTCAGCCCAGACACTAAGGGAGAAACTTCTAAGGCAAAAGGGTACTGAAGATTTGAGCTTCTTCATCATGCCTGTTTGGGGTGCTTAATGGATACTTGATGGCTTAGTATTTAGGTTGGGACCCAAGTCCACTTGAGAGTTCTTTGAAATTCCCATGGGACCAAGGTAAATTTAGGGATTCCATAAATGACTTAAAGTAAAAATCCAAAATAAAACTTATAAAGGTTTTGGGAAAGTAGTGAAGAGTTTGGGTGGGGTGGGGATGGGCACAGTGAAGGAGCTAAGGAAGTCCAGAATGAGTATAGCCAGCAAGAAATGAGATGTTTGAAAGGAAACATCCTCTTTGCTCTTTGGTCTGGGTGGTCCCATCTTCCTCTCTGGCCCTTCCCTCTCTGTGTCAGGCTGGCTATCAATCACATTTAGACAATTCTCAAATTCACTTAAACCATCATGCATTTCAAGATCTAACAAAACATACTTCTAACAATGAGTTTGTGCTAAATAAAATCTGGCTAACATTTCACATTTAACTGACAAACAATTATCACAATGCATGAAATTACATTTGTACCATATCAAAATCATTAGCAATCCTCCCAAGTTGCATGCATCAACCCTTAGAAGTAATCTTATGTGAAAAGTGCCTCTAACTGTGGAGTATAAATCTCCCTTTTCTGCTCTGAATTTTTCTCTTTTTCTTTCCTTCACGGGGCCATCCAAAGGAAGAAAGAGGAAAAAATCATTGAATAGATATTTACTTTTGTCCTCTGCTCAGGATTTTTGATTGTGGGAAGTTCAATATTGCAACTCCCCCATTTTCCTGTTTGTGAGTGTCCAATTTAAGAATACATAGAGATGAGACTGTGACAATGACAACAATAAACAGAAACATCCCAAAAGTAGGAGAGTCTCACCAGTTGTCTTTCTGTTCAGAATCAGCCCTCTTCATCCCTGCAGCAGAGGAGGAAGACAGATTTGATCCATGAACTGATAGCTTCCTGGTTTCCCCCTTTTTTTAAAATTATCTCTGCCTGGATTTCTCAGTGGGCCCTTGCCTTAAAATCCAAGCAAAGAGTTTGGAGAACTGTGAGCCTAGGAGGGGGATAAAACTAAAAGGTAAGTAGGCTCTGTCCATATTATGCACTCTTTCCTGCAAAATATGTCCAATTGCCACCTGGTGTTAGAATTTACGGTATCAAAAAGCCAATTTCCTCATTTTTTTCCTTGATGTTGCTCAGCTATGCAACATGAGAGAAAACAAACAAACAAAAACTCCCAATTGAATTTTCGCTCAGGCTACTCAGATTTGATCTCTTCCCAACAGGAGAGGCCTCTGAGGAAACTTTTCCTTTTGTCTTAATTGGGTTGGATAGTCCCTATCTGGCTCAGACTCAGACTTGGGAGCCACTCCACACCTAAGGCTTCCCAGACTGAAAATTGAGAAGTCCAGCACAGCCACTGCCCATGTTGAGGATTGTGTTACAATTTTAGGGTACCATGGATACGCCATGACTCTTACTTATCGAAAGTGTAACATGGTCATTCAACATTAAAAGAAATTAGGGTTTTTCCCCAGCTATTTAGAGCCAATTTTTCCCAGTTATAAAAGTCACTGGAAGAAAATGGCCAATGAGACTGTGGGCTCTTGCCTCGAAGACAGAGAAACGGGTAGTCATGAGGGAGAGCATTGTGGACCTCTGAGGTGGACGCTCCCTCTCCCATAATGTCCTGTAGAATGAAAGGAGTTAGTAGGATGTACACAAAGATGTTGAATACGAAAGCAGACAGGGAAATACCTGACGGGCTGGTCAGACTAGACAGACACAATAAATATGAACATTTGATTGGATGTGGTCCTATACTCAACCCAAGGGGATAGGGGTAAGTGGTCCCAAAAACAGAGAGGTGTTCGGGCTTCCCCCAGGGCCATACCCCCTTCTTCCAGTGCATCCACTGGGTTTCCGACCTCCAATGTGGGGGGCCTCTACCACCCCAAGTTCCACCCAGGGGGCTCTAACCCCCCTCAATTCCAACTGGGGGGGGGCGTCAAACCAACGGAGGTTCCAACCATGGGGCCTCTAACCACCCCAAATAAAGTTGACTAAAATCAACTGACCAGAATACCCTGCTAAAGGGAGTCAAGCCCGAGGTATCCCTCCCACAGCCCATCGAAGGGAGAGGGAGTCGGGGATCCTAAGGTGAAGGCAGCGAAGAAGGGTGTCATAGTCTTCATCGACACGCTTCCCAATGTGATATCCGGTTCTGGTTCTGATTCCAAGGAGGATACGCACAGGGTAATGCAATATACAGGAGGTACTTTAATACAAACTATAGCCTGGGTCTTCATAAGAAGTGAGACCCTGAGCCCTTCCTAGAGGAGGCTTATATAGGGGCAGTAAAGAAAGGGGGGTGGTCTTATACTTAGGCGCCAAAAGGAAGGACACATCAGTCTTCGTCTTTGGTACCCAGATGTTCAACATATGGTCATGAGAACCTAGGTCAGGTCAGTGACTCCTGAGACAATATATCTTTGTGAAACCTGAAGTCCTGAGATAACATATGCTTGTGAAGCCTGAGATAACATATGCTTGTGAAGCCTGAGATAACATATGCTTGTGAAGCCTGAGATAACATATGCTTGTGAAGCCTGAGATAACATATGCATGTGAAGCCTGAGATAGCATATGCTTGTGAAGCCTGAGATAACATATCCTTGTGAAGCCTGAGATAGCATATGCTTGTGAAGCCTGGGATAGCATATGCTTGTGAAACATAAGGATTTGTCATTCTTAGTTCTTGGGATATGGAGCCCATTTGGGATTAATCTGGAGAGCAAGTTCTCATGATATTAATCGCTTTCTTCACCAAGATTTCTGACCTATCCCCTCGCGGGAAATTGGAACTGCATCCTCTCCCAGTCCGCACTCAGAAATAGGTGGGCAGTTCTCCCAAATCAGTCCGGCTTGGCAATAGGCTGTCCTGAACAACCCCTTGGCCAGTGACCGGTGGTCAGCCAGTTAGCCATATGTCGATGACTCAGGAGAACTTACCCCCTCACTCTCACACAACATTCTCCACACATTCATTCAAAACCTCCAGAGGCTAGTCACCAGACCCTACCGTCCTCCACAGAGATGTGACGTGTTCCGGATCCCGTCATCTCCAGTTGCCTCAGTGACAGGAATCCCCTTCCTCTATGGGTCATATTCTGTTTCCTTTGTGGGATCCTAGAATAAGCCTCGATATGAAGTGTCCGGTAAATTGATCCCAAGGCTGAAACGAGACCAAAAATGTAACACACAGGAGGGAGTTTATTAAACACACTGCAGTTTGGGCTCAGCACTCTAAAAAAGGCTGGGGCCCAAGCCTGGGGCTTGCAGGTTTTTTATACACTTTTGTGGTAGATGAGTGCACAGGAATTCCTGGGGTGGGGGCAGAACCTCCTGGGGCTGGGCTGTTATCAGTTCCTGGCATATGTCAAGACGGGGAGCGATGGGAACTCCTAGGGGTAGGGGGCCACGGAGGGGAAAGAACGGGTTTGGGAGCTGGTTCTTCAGGTAAAACTGAACTCATCTGAACATTTTGGAAAACAATATAGAATCATTACAAAGAATTATGAAATTGTATATACCCTTTGGCCTAGAAATACCAGTATTAGGTCTGTTTTCCAAGGTGAATAGGGAAAGGGAAAAGAATATATCTGTTTTAAATATTTATGGCAGCTCTCTTTATGGCGGCAAAGAACTAGAAATTGAGGAGATACACATCAGTTGGGCAATGGTTAAAAATTTTAGGGCATACGATTGTGATGCAACACTCCTTGTAACTAAGAAGTGATGAATGATTTATTATATTTTTAAATATAAAGAACTGCATTAAATTATGAAGTACATAATGAACAGAACCAAGAGGAACTTGTATATAGCAACAGCAATATTATTTGAACAATAACTATGAATGTCCACCTCCGGAGAAAGAATCGATCAACAGACATATTCAAGACATAGTTTTCTATATATATATTTTTAAATGATGCCTTCTCTAATGGTTGGAAGAGAGAGATAGAGACACTTCAGAACTTTAAAATCACAAAAACTATAAATTTAAAAAAAGGATGCTGAACCTAAGACCTCTCCTTGAAGGCTGACTGCATCTAGATAAATCAATGTGACTTTGTGAGCTCTAATTCAAGCCTAGGCTTGTTTTTTTGGCTGAGTGATCAGTCCAGTCCCTCTTCTACTTGGGGGAATCTGGGGGAATAGCCATATTTGTCTTCAGCAAAAAACATTAAAACCATTCACAGGAATACAAAATGCAGAACTAGGCACCAACAGAGGCACACAACTGACTATGGTTTACCATGACTTCCCAGCAAAGATTCTAACACTCAGTAAGGTAAGTGTGATAGAAAGTCAAATAGGAAAGACTAAAATAAGATTTCCCTCTATCAGTGATAGTCCACTGCAAAGGAGATAATGCACAACTGTGGCGGGGAATCGTGTCCCACCAGGATACCCCAAATTCCTTGAGACATCCCAGGTCACAGAATACATGAGGGACTACATCCCTGCTATGCTACAAATAGAGCTACAAAGCCAACCTAGTGCCACCCAAGAGGTTTCTGAGTAAACAAAGGATCATTGGCCTCTGGCTTTATTTACACTACATGATAAGGGTCTTAACAAAAGGGGGGACCTATTCATGTCTCAAACATCCCTAGGTTTCTCAAGACAGATAAATTAGGATCAGGACATCATGAAGGTTTTTTTACTTCTGTTCAAGCCCCTACACCCAAAGGCACCTATTATGTTACCTAATTCTCTCTTGATTGCCCCTCACTTTGTTTTCATTGTTTATCTCCCTCCCCACCTTTCCTCTCCCCTTCACATAGACCCCTTCCCTCCAGGATATAAAAATCCTGACCTTTTCTCTGTTAATGAAAGAAGTTGGTTCTGCCCACTCTCTCCCACTCATTCAACCTAAATAAATCGCTCTATCTTTGAAAGGTTTCCACCAGAGTCTATCATTCTTGAAAGAGCACCCTCCCTGGACCAAGGGTTCATCTCCAGCCCCCACAACATAACTATGAGATACCAGTCAGCAAGGTCATGGGAGCTCTTCCAACTTCATTCAGTTGCAGTTGAGGAGAGGAATAAGAGAATGAGGGTAAAGCAAGATTACTATTTGGCTTTGGGATTGGGAAAGCATTAGTGGGACAAGTAAAACAAGGGAAGGGAAGTTGAGGAAAGAAGGCAGCTAACATTGAAGTCTTTAAAAATAGAGTGCAGATTGAGAAAGGAGGAAGATGAGGTTAGAGGAGGCATGATCAACTTAAAAGCACTGAGCTGAGTGGCTCAGGGACCCTGGCCACCAGGAGAATACACACAGGAAGCCTAAGAGGTAGAGACAATGTAGAGAGAGAATTTCAGATTATTGTAGGGCACGTTAGAAGTTTGGATCATAGACTTGGTGATAACCAGATCCTCTGGTGTTTTGGACCTGGGGATCTGACTTGAACATTCATTTGATTCCATTTCTGTCCCCAAGCAGCAGCAATCAGAATGATCAGTTGAGAAAATACCCCCAAGAAAACACAGCATTTGTGATGAAAAGTCTCCCTTGACTGCCTTTGAATGCCCACAAAATGCAAATGTTCTCCTTCCTTGGGTGCCCTGAAACTCTCTGATGTGTCCTGTGCATTTGCTCAGGTTCTGAAATGGACAAGAATCCCTTGTGGTTAGAAATGGACTATTTCAGGCCAGAAGGAATTTTAGTGTTTCCCCTGGTCCAATCCAATCATTTGATGGAAAGATGTTGCCTGGAGAGAAGTCACCTGTCCTTCCCCACAACCTCCTGAGATGCCTGATCATCATGCACCCTGGGGACCCCATGAGGGTTTTCTCTTGGTCCTTACTGTGAGAAAGCCTTTGATCTCCCAGGACACAGTTCTGGGTCTCAGTTCCATAATGTCAGAGTCTCCAAGTTGGAAACGACCTCAGGAGCTTTAGAGGTCAACTTCTCTGTGCATGAGGACATGCTTTTGCTCCATCATCCGGGTCACCTCATCAGGTAGATCTTATTTGATGCCCCACCAGCAGCAGGCTAGAACAGGGGAAGATTTGCATGAGGAGCACCACCTCTCTGAGAGTCCAGAGAGGATATAAGAGAATGCCAGCTGAGTCTTGCATAGACTGAGGGGCTTCCACACACGGAGTTCTTGGAGGAGCCTCCACCATGGCCTGGACGCTGCTCCTCTTCCAGCTCCTTACTCTCTGCATAGGTGAGTCCTCCTGGAATCTCTTCCCTAGGCTCAGAACCCGCAGGCTACCCCTTGTCTGGACCCCAAGTTGACTCTGGAATGGCCTTTTGGAATGGACACTGCTTGCCTCTGACAGATCTCTTCTTCCCTTTCCTTCCAGGTTCGATGGCTGCCTATGTGGTCACTCAGCCACCCTCAGTGTCCATGTCTCTGGGAGAACGAGTCAGCCTGTCCTGTGATGGGGATGGTATTGGTAACCACCTTGTATCCTGGTACCAGCTGAAGCCTGGCCAAGCCATTCTACCACTTATTTATGAGGATAGCTACCGGCCCGAAGGGATCCCTGAGCGATTCTCTGGCTCCAACTCAGGGAACACAGCCACGCTAAGCATCTCTGGGCTCCAGGCTGAGGATGAGGCCGATTATTACTGCTTCGCGTCGGGTAGTAATGGTATACACAGTGGCACAGACTGATGGGGAAGTGAGACAAAAACCCCTGCCAGGCTCTGCTCACACAGCTCCTTTCCTCCTGGAGAAGTGGCTGGTGAAGACAGACACCAACAACTTCTCCTTCAGGCCTCTCTTATTCCCCAACTCCTTTCACAGCCAGAAGCAGAGCCATTATCAAACGTTTATTGACTTTCATTAATGTGATGTTCTGGGACTCTGTTAGGAAACATACCTGGAGTGGGGAGGAGGGAGAAGTCAGGCCCTGCCCTCAGGGAGCTTTTCATTGAATGGGGGAAGAAGGTCAACAGAACCTCTAAAGTCTTTAATCAGGACAAGGACATAGTTCTTCTGGCCACCACATAGTCATGAGCTCCTAAACCAATACTGTCACACCAAGCTGGGTCTGAGACTCTGGAAACAATGTCTCTGGGAAACTCACCAGAAACGGGAATGTTCATCAGGGGAAATTCCAAAGAACTGAACCACTTGGAGTCCCAAATATACTTTGGGGAATAAAGGAAAGGAAGGAGAACTGATTGGCTTACATGAAGACCAAGGCAGGAGGATTTCAGGCCAGACACTAAGGGAGAGACTTTTAAGGCAAAAGGGTACTGAAGATTTGAGCTTCTTCATCATGCCTATTTAGAGTGCTTAATGGATGTTTAATGGATACTTGATGGCTTAGTATTTAGGTTGGGACCCGAGTCCACTTGGGAGTTCTTTGAAGGCAAGTTCCCATGGGACCAAGGTAAATTTAGGGGTTCCATAAATGACTTAAAGTTAAAATCCAAAATAAAACTTATAAAGGTTTTGGGAAAGTAGTGAAGAGTTTGGGTGGGGTGGGGATGGGCACAGTGAAGGAGCTAAGGAAGTCCAGAATGAGTATAGCCAGCAAGAAATGAGATGTTTGAGAGTGTAAACCTCAAATTTCCTTAGACTTATAATTGTTGAAAATTTCACCATTGGGATATTTCATACTTGGAAAATTTCTTACTGATAGTCTATTGGAATGGGAACTCCATTGGCATGGGAGGTTCCTTCTCTTCCCTTCTTAAGATTACTTTAGGACAGAAACCCTTTGCTGAACAATGGAAAGGACTTTGACCTATGCTTAAGCATAGAACAGGAATTTCTTTGAGTCTTGATTGATTTTAGAATTGATACAATGGAGATACTTGGAATAAATCTCCACCCTATTCAGTCCTAATAGGATTGAGTAAGGGCTGCAGCCTAGATCAAAATTTAATTATTCCAATCTCTACCATACTCAAGTTAACAGGATTTAGAAAGGGCTGTAACAAAGGAGTAAAGATTTAATCATTTGAAAAATATGACCTTCAACAGACATGTGCAAAAGCCAGAAACCTCTGGGCGGTCCTGGGTTAAGCGAGAGCCTCCATTGACAGGGAAATTGATGAAGAGTGATTTGGATGGTGTCCTTAAAGATAGGAGGGTCTGGAGACTGGAGGAGGTGGTTGAGTTTTTGGTCGGTGTGGTTCCTGGGCTCTGAGGAGGCTTGCTCTGAAGGAAGCTGAAGGTGGGGGCCTCTGAGACTGTTTCTCCATTTGGACACGTGAGTAATAGGGACTGATCTTTTTTCTTTGCTCCAGCTATCTAAGGGCTTGGGCCTTTTGGCCCAGCCTAAACAGAAGGGGTATTTAAGCCCTATTCCCTTCTCTCTCTATATATATATCTCTAATTCCTTTCTTACTCCTATTGTAATTAAACTCCAAAAAAAGGCTGACGGCTGACTTGAGTTTTTCATTTAGGAATTACATAGCTGATTCCTTGGCGACCTTAAATTAATATATATCAGTCTTTTAAAGTGATTCCCTTGTTACATTGTGGCTGACCACACGGGAGTCTAAAGAATCCTCTCAATAAAACTTTTGAAATTCCTTGCCTTTTTACTATACTGTTTCACCACTTAGTCCTTTTTTTTTAACAAAAAACTCGGCTTAAAGACACAGCTGCTAGAACACGTGAGTATAAAAAACTTTTTCTCTTTTCTCCTTAAGTTAAATTGGAATCAGCAGTTTTTTTTTCTTTTTCTTCCCTTTAATCTTAAGGGACAGCTCGGTAGCTCAGCGGATTGAGAGCCAGGCCTAGAGACAGAAGGTCCTGGGTTCAAATCGGACCTCAGATACTTCCCAGCTGTGTGACTCTGATAGACAGAAAACAGCTGTTTTAAATCTCAGCAACAGGACTCTAAAGTCCTGGCTGGAAGAACTGTTTCTAAATATCCTTTCCCTTAAGGAACAACTTCCTGGATTAGAAAAAAAAAAAACCCTGTGGAAAGTTCGTTGCTTTGCCCTGCTCCCCACGTGTTTTGTGAAATTACAAAATATACATATAAAAATGAGTACTACATTCTTTGACAATTATATGGCAGCTGAAGAAGTAGGGGCATTGAGGAATGAAGGATACCTCCAAATTTTTATATTAATAGGTACTGTCATTTTTGTACTCCTCAATACTATATTTAGAGATGAAAAAATAAAAAATATTGAGGATAAAATAAAACAAAATGAGGATAAAATAGAAAAAAAATGAGGATAAAATAGAAAAAATTGAGGATACAGTAGAAAAAATTGAGGATAAAATAGGAAATATTGAGAATAAAATAGGAAATATTGAGGATAAAATGGGAGATATGGAAGATAAAATAGGAAAAATTGAGGATAAAATGCAAGCCCAATTAGAAGATCTAAAATGTTTCTTACAGGATCAATGGGCAAACACCCACTCTACCAGAAACAGACCTGTTTCTGAACCTTTGAATGAGGAAATTTCCTTCCCTGAAATAGAGATGGAAAACACCTTCCCTATAGCCCAGTTAACAGACTGCTTCTCTCGTGTAGTGCAAATCTTGTCTGAATTTAATCCCCAAAACCCTTCCCCTGCAATCCCAGCTTCTCATGTTCCTTCTCCTACAGAAAACCAAATTCCAATGCAAGGGAGATCTTGTCCTCCTAGAGAAACCTGTCCTTGTCAAACTGACCCACAGGTGCAAAATCCAACTAGAGGCCTGTTTCCTCTAAGAGAAGTACCTGAAATAGGACGAAATGGGGATGTGGTGACTTTAAGACATAGGATACCGTTTACTCCCCAAGAAATAAATGAATTTACACGAAATATCCCCACATATGAACAAGATCCTTTTCTAGTAACAAAAAAGATGGGAGACATATTTTTTCAGTATAACCCGTCTTACAAGGACGTTGAGAGCTTACTACAGGCTTTTTTAAGTGAACGTGAAAAAAATAAAATAATTGCTCATGTCAACAAAACCCGGGGGCGTAATGCAGCACATTGGCCATCTCAGGATCCCGAATGGGACTATAATAATCCTGAGGACTATCTACAACTATACCGTTGTAGAGAGGCCATCCTCATGGCCATGAAGGAATGTGCGGACAGTACAGATAAGTGGATGGAACTGGAAAAAATTAAGCAAAAGGAAAACGAAACACCCTCCAGATTTATGGACAGAATTATCGAGTTTGGGGACAGATACTTAGATTGGGACTTAAATAAAGAGAATAGTTTAAGACAAGTTAGAAGAATCTTTGTAAACAATTCTTGCAAAGTAATTAAAAATTATTTTAAAACACAATGCCCAAGATGGTCAGATATGGACCTTGAAGAATTGTGAAAAACAGCTATATATGTTTTTAAGGGAAACGAAGAAAAGGAGAAAGAGAATAATGATGACATGGAGGAAATGAAGAAAAAAATGAGATGTGTAATAGATAGGATAACTAAATTAGAAAGTGGGCATGATAATGAACCAACGACAATTGCCCCTCTCCAGAAATCCAATTATCAATCCATTACTTGCCACTTCTGTGAGAAGAAGGGCCACAAAATGATGGAATGTAGAACCTTTCTTAAGATGTTTGGAAGGAATACACAATTTAATAATGGTTTTAGAAATAATAACTATAGAAATTATGATAATGGTTATAGAAACCAGAATTCTAGAAATTATAATAATGACTATGGAAATAACTATAATGAATATAGAAATAAGAACTTTAGAAACCAGAATTATAGAAATAGGAATTGGGAATTTAATGACAATGCTCAAATTGAAGAAAATTTTAATGATAATACTCAACAATATATGAGAAATGGCGCTCGTCCAAAAATTACTCGAGGTACTAATGACCCTCAGAGAGGTGCCCTTCAGGGGGGTGCCCAAGGAATATCCCAAACACAATGATGGTGCCCGGGGGGGGGCTGGGGCACAGGAATCAGAGGATACAACCTTTGATTTCCCAGACCCTGATGTCCTACTACCCGTTGTCCCTATCCACTGCCCTCCCCATACTAATGAACCCCATGTTACCTTAAAAGTGGGTAACACCTATTATGATTGTCTATTAGACACCGGAGCTTCCTGGTCTGTATTAAAGAGAACACCTGATTTACAATGTTATTCTATTGGCTCAGAGAATGTAATGGGAGTATCAGGAATAACCCAAAGAGTTAAAAGACTTCCTCCTAGAATGGTGTCTGTAGGACCCCTAGAGGTACAACACTCCTTCCTTTTGATGCCTGACTCCCCTTTAAATTTGCTGGGGAGGGACCTTCTATGCAAACTCAGAGCCACAATAACCTGCTCCCCAGATGGCTCATTATCATTAGAAGTACCAGAGGAATCTTTAAATTTACTCCCTGTACTTCTCTCAGAAAACCAGGAGGCAAAAGAACCTTCCATTTTTGAAATACCTAAAGATATACCGGAGTCTCTTTGGGCCACATCTTCTTCTGATGTAGGCTTACTTAAATCTGCTGTTCCTGTGCAGATAAAAACTAAATCTAGCCCACCTCCTTCTATCCCTCAGTATCCCCTCTCAAAGGAGGCAATTGAGGGTATTACACCAGTTATTAACTCATTAATAGAACAGGGAATAATAATCCCTTGCAAATCTGAATACAACACGCCCATCCTGCCAATTAAAAAACCAAAAAAAGGACCCGATGGCAAACACATCTATAGATTCGTACAGGATCTAAGGGCAGTGAATAATCACGTTATAAAGAGACACTCCGTAGTTTCTAACATACATACTATTATTTCATCTATTCCTAGCACAGCTACAGACTTTACAGTAGAAGACTTGTGTTCAGCTTTCTTTTCCATACCAATACATGAAAACTCCAGGCATATTTTTGCTTTCACCTGGAAGGGCTCACAATATACCTGGTGTTGGCTGCCACAGGGTTATGTCGAAAGTCCGAGCTTATTTGAGCAAATTTTGAGCCAAGACACAGACAATATAACATTTAAAAATAGCAAATTAATCAAATATGTAGATGATCTACTCTTGGCTTCAACAGATGCAGAAACATGTCAAGAAGATAGCAAACACCTTCTTTTGGAATTGCATAAAAGAGGACATAAAATCTCTAAGGATAAAGTTCAATGGTGTCTCCAAAAAGTAGAATATTTGGGATTCATCTTGACTGCGGGTGCTCGTTATATTTCTCCAAAACGAATTGAGAACATTCAAAAATTGAGTGCTCCTACCACTAAGAAACAGCTGAGAGCAATTTTAGGAGCAACAGGGTTTTGTAGACAATGGATTCCTTGCTATGGGGAAATCACTAAACCCCTTATAGCATTAACAAAGGATTTGGTTCCTGAACCCCTCAAATTAGAGCCTGAACACTTGTCAGCTCTAACAGATCTGAAAAAGGCTATCATGTCTGCCCCTGCTCTAGGCATCCCAGATTACAACAAGCCATTTACTTTATATGTGCATGAGCGAAGAGGAGTAGCCTCTGGTGTGTTAACTCAGACTTTGGGACCTTCTCAGCGCCCAATTGCTTATTATTCTGCCCAACTAGACCCAGTAGCAGCAGGAGCACCACCATGTCTTAGAGGAGTAGCTGCTACAGCCTTACTAGTAACAAAAACCGTTGATTTAGTATTGGGATGTCCATTAACAATAATGTGCCCACATGAGATTGAAGCATTATTGGTAAAACATAGAACACAGGCATTCTCGGATCAGAGAATTACAAGGTATGAAATAACCTTATTAAATAGTGAAAATATTACCTTGAAACGCTGTTCAACTCTTAACCCTGCCACCTTGCTTCCAGATTTACCTACTTCAGGAGAACCACTACATAACTGTGAAACATTAGTGTCCATGGCAGAAAAGCCTCGAGATAATCTCTTGGACACTCCCTTAGACAATGCAGATCTGATTTTATTTACCGATGGTTCCTCTTTTATGAGGGATGGCATACGTTACACTGGAGCTGCCGTAGTCTCAGAATTTGCCACTGAATGGTCAGCTTCACTACCTTCTAACATTAGCGCTCAAGGAGCAGAACTCATAGCTCTAAAACAAGCTTGTATAATTGCCAAGGATAAAAAGGCAACAATTTATACGGATTCTAGATATGCTTTCGGCATTTGTCACTCAGTCGGGATGCTATGGCTCCAAAGAGGATTTTTAACCTCAGCTGGAAAATCCATAGCTAATGCAGAAATTATTAATGAAGTTCTTTCTGCTCACAAACTGCCTAAAGCCCTAGCTGTAGTTCATTGCTCTGCCCATACAGGTGGCTCTGACCCTGTCTCTAGAGGAAATGACCGAGCAGATGCCGCTGCAAAACTAGCAGCCATAGAAGGACCTGGATTAATTTTAACATTAACAACCACTGATAATTCAAATTTATCACTCTCCTATAATGAAAAGGAAGTGGAAAAATGGAAACAAAAATTTAAAGCAAAACAAATTAATGGAGTATGGGTATCACCTGAAGGAAAACCCCTGCTCCCTAGAAGTTTCTATAACCAAATTTGCCAATCTATTCATAAAAATGGTCATTTTGGCACCCAGGGCATCGTGGACTCTGTCAAGAGAGTATGGATAGCCCCTGGTGTAACTACTGTAGCCTCTAAAGTATGTTCAGCCTGCCCTATTTGCCAGGCATATAACCAACATGCATATCGTGGAAAAGCCTTTGGGGGACGTCCTCTGGCTTACACACCTTTTGAACATCTACAGATAGATTTCATTACAATGCCAAAAGCTGGACATTATAAATTTTGTCTAGTAATTGTAGATCAACTAACCAGATGGCCGGAAGCATTTCCTGCGACCCGAGCCACAGCAGATTTTGTTGCAAAGATACTTTTAAAAGAAATTATTCTTCGTTTTGGCCTACCAGCACGTATTGACTCCGATAGAGGGAGTCATTTTACCGATTCTGTCTTAAATCAAATATATTCTTGCTTGGGGATAACTCCAAAATTCCATGTTCCATATCACCCCCAGAGCTCAGGCCAAGTGGAGAGGATGAATAAAGAACTTAAGACTATGATTGGCAAATTATGCACTGAGACCCATTTAAAATGGCCTGAAATTCTTCCTCTGGCCCTATTTTATCTTAGAAGCAGGCCTAGAGGAGACTTACATATTTCACCATTTGAGATGCTTTTTGGACATCCGCCTATACAGGCTAAGCCTTTCTCCCCGGCTTATACATCGCTATTAGGGGGAGATATTACTATTGCTTCCTATATACAGGAGTTACAGCACAAATTACGTGAACTTCATGAATCCGGAGCTGCAGTACAAGCTGGACCATTAGACTTTTCTCTGCATGACCTGAACCCAGGAGATAAAGTTTATATCAAGAATTTCAAGCGAACTGGAGCAACTGAACCTTCATGGGAAGGACCATTCCAAATATTATTAACTACTCCAACATCTATAAAGATTGGAGAAAGAGACTCTTGGATTCACTGCTCACATGTGAAGAAAGCATCTTCTGCTGAGACTGATTGACTCTATCCTATCATATGAATTGTGACTCTATCTTATCATAAGGATTGGAGATAATAATCCATAGACAAATGGATATTTTTTTTCAAGAATATATTGAATTACTGATTTTTTTTCTTATTATTTCTTATTTCTTTTCTTTTATTTTTTTATCAGAATAATTGATTTTTTCTCATGTTTTGTACTGAAGGTACACATAATTAATATTAATATTTTTTTCCCTGCAGTAATACAAGTTAATATATATACTCTTGCTATAATATCAATATATGCCTAAAAGCTTTAAACTATGGGAACCTGCCATTTATTGATAAAATATTATAGGACTGTGATTAATGTTTGTGTCTGATTCCAGGAAAAGGGATAAAAACAAGGAGCACAGACTAAACCTGAATAGTGCCAATAGAGCACACATGAAATATTAAAGTGAGACTCAAGGTTGCGACGCTTAACTTATGTTTAAGTCGTAGGACTTCCTTGTATCTACACTCCTTTTGAAGTACTCAAACAAGTACAAAGCTTGACTATCATGCTGGCTCCCTATATCTCTGAAAAAAAAAATCAGACAAGGGAATGACATTTCCCCATCAAAATAGAATTCTAATTCTTTTCTTCTTATATTATGGCAACTCCCTGTAGTCTTGGCTACAAATGGCTAAGTGAAATATTACTGTATTCTGTCCTACATACTTGTGGGATAGAAATTACTTTAAACTGGACCTATACAAGGCCTATTTTGAATTTTTCTTATGTTTTTGATTATTTTTCTATTCTTTTGATAATTGACACATACACCCCCATAACTGAACATTGCATTCTGAGCTAAACTTGATTTTTTTTTTAAATACTTACTTCAGGGGGGATTGTATTTTAATTTAAAATCTAAGAATTTTTGAATTTTTTTTGTTTGAGATTATATTTTTATAAAAATCCAAGACTTTTGTTTAAGATTTTACTGTTATAAAAAAATTTTAAAGATTTTGATTTTGTTCGAGAAAAGATCTTCAAGAAAGAAGCTTGAAACTTTTATATCCAGAGAATGAACTGTTGCAGAAAGATGCCAAAAACCTACACTTCATCAAGAAGATCAAGAATGAACTTTGGATGTGATTGATTGGACTGAACTTTTGATTGAACATTTATTGTAACATTTATGCCAAAAGGGACTGCCCCTAATTTGGCTTTCTGTCAATGCGCCTAGCAAACATTGGTTTTGCTTTCTTTTCTTTTCTATTTCCTCTCTCACTATTCTAATTTCTCTTAGAAAATTGAATATTGTGTATATCTTTAGTTAGAAGTGAATTTAGAACTACAAAATGATTATGTTAAATGATCAATGGGGAGACAAGTCTCCCAATGATCATCAGGGGGGATTGTAAACCTCAAATTTCCTTAGACTTATAATTGTTGAAAATTTCACCATTGGGATATTTCATACTTGGAAAATTTCTTACTGATAGTCTATTGGAATGGGAACTCCATTGGCATGGGAGGTTCCTTCTCTTCCCTTCTTAAGATTACTTTAGGACAGAAACCCTTTGCTGAACAATGGAAAGGACTTTGACCTATGCTTAAGCATAGAACAGGAATTTCTTTGAGTCTTGATTGATTTTAGAATTGATACAATGGAGATACTTGGAATAAATCTCCACCCTATTCAGTCCTAATAGGATTGAGTAAGGGCTGCAGCCTAGATCAAAATTTAATTATTCCAATCTCTACCATACTCAAGTTAACAGGATTTAGAAAGGGCTGTAACAAAGGAGTAAAGATTTAATCATTTGAAAAATATGACCTTCAACAGACATGTGCAAAAGCCAGAAACCTCTGGGCGGTCCTGGGTTAAGCGAGAGCCTCCATTGACAGGGAAATTGATGAAGAGTGATTTGGATGGTGTCCTTAAAGATAGGAGGGTCTGGAGACTGGAGGAGGTGGTTGAGTTTTTGGTCGGTGTGGTTCCTGGGCTCTGAGGAGGCTTGCTCTGAAGGAAGCTGAAGGTGGGGGCCTCTGAGACTGTTTCTCCATTTGGACACGTGAGTAATAGGGACTGATCTTTTTTCTTTGCTCCAGCTATCTAAGGGCTTGGGCCTTTTGGCCCAGCCTAAACAGAAGGGGTATTTAAGCCCTATTCCCTTCTCTCTCTCTATATATATCTCTAATTCCTTTCTTACTCCTATTGTAATTAAACTCCAAAAAAAGGCTGACGGCTGACTTGAGTTTTTCATTTAGGAATTACATAGCTGATTCCTTGGCGACCTTAAATTAATATATATCAGTCTTTTAAAGTGATTCCCTTGTTACAAGAGGAAACATCCTCTTTGCTCTTTGGTCTGGGTGGTCCCATCTTCCTCTCTGGCCCTTCCCTCTCTGTGTCAGGCTGGCTATCAATCATATTTAGACAATTCTCAAATTCATTTAAACCATCATGCATTTCAAGATCTAACAAAACATACTTCTAACAATGAGTTTGTGCTAAATAAAATCTGGCTAACATTTCACATTTAACTGACAAACAATTATCACAATACATGAAATTACATTTGTACCATATCAAAATCATTAGCAATCCTCCCAAGTTGCATGCATCAACCCTTAGAAGTAATCTTATGTGAAAAGTGCCTCTAACTGTGGAGTATAAATCTCCCTTTTCTGCTCTGAATTTTTCTCTTTTTCTTTCCTTCACGGGCCCATCCAAAGGAAGAAAGAGGAAAAAATCACTGAATAGATATTTGCTTTTGTCCTCTGCTCAGGATTTTTGATTGTGGGAAGTTCAATATTGCAACTCCCCCATTTTCCTGTTTGTGAGTGTCCAATTTAAGAATACATAGAGATGAGACTGTGACAATGACAACAATAAACAGAAACATCCCCAAAGTAGGAGAGTCTCACCAGTTGTCTTTCTGTTCAGAATTGGCCCTCTTCATCCCTGCAGCAGAGGAGGAAGACAGATCTGATCCATGAATTGATAGCTTCCTGGTTTCCCCCTTTTTTTAAAATTATCTCTGCCTGGATTTCTCAGTGGGCCCTTGCCTTAAAATCCAAGCAAAGAGTTTGGAGAACTGTGAGCCTAGGAGGGGGATAAAACTAAAAGGTAAGTAGGCTCTGTCCATATTATGCACTCTTTCCTGCAAAATATGTCCAATTGCCACGTGGTGTTAGAATTTACGGTATCAAAAAGCCAATTTCCGCATTTTTTCCCTTGATGTTGCTCATGTATGCAACATGAGAGAAAACAAACAAACAAAAACTCCCAATTGAATTTTCGCTCAGGCTACTCAGATTTGATCTCTTCCCAACAGGAGAGGCCTCTGAGGAAACTTTTCCTTTTGTTTTAATTAGGTTGGATAGTCCCTATCTGGCTCAGTCTCAGACTTGGGAGCCACTCCACACCTAAGGCTTCCCAGACTGAAAATTGAGAAGTCCACCACAGCCACTGCCCATGTTGAGGATGGTATTACAATTTTAGGGTGCCATGGATACGCCATGACTCTTACTTATCGAAAGTGTAACATGGTCATTCAACATTAAAAGAAATTAGGGTTTTTCCCCAGGTATTTAGAGCCAATTTTTCCCAGTTATAAAAGTCACTGGAAGAAAATGGCCAATGAGACTGTGGGCTCTTGCCTTGAAGACAGAGAAACGGGTAGTCATGAGGGAGAGCATTGTGGACCTCTGAGGTGGATGCTCCCTCTCCCATAATGTCCTGTAGAATGAAAGGAGTTAGTAGGATGTACACAAAGATGTTGAATATGAAAGCAGACAGGGAAATACCTGACGGGCTGGTCAGACAAGACAGACACAATAAATATGAATATTTGATTGGATGTGGTCCTATACTCAACCCAAGGGGATAGGGGTAAGTGGTCCCAAAAACAGAGAGGTGTTCGGGCTTCCCCCAGGGCCATACCCCCTTCTTCCAGTGCATCCACTGGGTTTCCGACCTCCAATGTGGGGGGCCTCTAACCACCCCAAGTTTCACCCAGGGGGCTCTAACACCCCTCAATTCCAACTGGGGGGGGCCTCTAACCAACCGAGGTTCCAACCACGGGGCCTCTAACCACCCCAAATAAAGTTGACTAAAATCAACTGACCAGAATACCCTGCTAAAGGGAGTCAAGCCCGAGGTAACCCTCCCACAGCCCATCGAAGGGAGAGGGAGTCGGGGATCCTAAGGTGAAGGCAGCGAAGAAAGGTGTCATAGTCTTCATCGACACGCTTCCCAATGTGATGTCCAGTTCTGGTTCTGATTCCAAGTTGGATACACACACGGTAATGCAATATACAGGAGGTACTTTAATTCAAACTATAGCCTGGGTCTTCACAAGAAGTGAGACCCTGAGCCTTTCCTAGAGGAGGCTTATATAGGGGCAGTAAAGAAAAGGGGGTGGTCTTATACTTAGGCGCCAAAAGGAAGGACACATCAGTCTTAGTCTTTGGTACCCAGATGTTCAACAGATGGTCATGAGAACCTAGGTCAGGTCAGTGACTCCTGAGACAATATATCTTTGTGAAACCTGAAGTCCTGAGATAACATATGCTTGTGAAGCCTGAGATAACATATGCTTGTGAAGCCTGAGATAACATATGCTTGTGAAGCCTGAGATAACATATGCTTGTGAAGCCTGAGATAACATATGCATGTGAAGCCTGAGATAGCATATGCTTGTAAAACCTGGGATAGCATATGCTTGTGAAACATAAGGATTTGTCATTCTTAGTTCTTGGGATATGGAGCCCATTTGGGATTAATCTGGAGAGCAAGTTCTCATGATATTAATCGGTTTCTTCACCAAGATTTCTGACCTATCCCCTCGCGGGAAATTGGAACTGCATCCTCTCCCAGTCCGCACTCAGAAATAGGGGGGCAGTTCTCCCAAATCAGTCCGGCTTGGCAATAGGCTGTCCTGAACAACCCCTTGGCCAGTGACCGGTGGTCAGCCAGTTAGCCATATGTCGATGACTCAGGAGAACTTACCCCCTCACTCTCACACAACATTCTCCACACATTCATTCAAAACCTCCAGAGGCTAGTCACCAGACCCTACCGTCCTCCACAGAGATGTGACGTGTTCCGGATCCCGTCATCTCCAGTTGCCTCAGTGACAGGAATCCCCTTCCTCTATGGGTCATATTCTGTTTCCTTTGTGGGATCCTAGAATAAGCCTCGATATGAAGTGTCCGGTAAATTGATCCCAAGGCTGAAACGAGACTACAAATGTAACACACAGGAGGGAGTTTATTAAACAAACTGCAGTTTGGGCTCAGCACTCTAAAAATGGCTGGGGCCCAAGCCTGGGGCTTGCAGGTTTTTTATACACTTTTGTGGTAGATGAGTGCACAGGAATTCCTGGGGTGGGGGCAGAACCTCCTGGGGCTGGGGTGTTATCAGTTCCTGGCATATGCCAAGAGGGGGAACGATGGGAACTCCTAGGGGTAGGGGGCCACCGAGGGGAAAGAAGGGGTTTGGGACCTGGTTCTTCAGGTAAAACTGAACTCATCTGAACATTTTGGAAAACAATATAGAATCATTACAAAGAATTATGAAATTGTATATACCCTTTGGCCTAGAAATACCAGTATTAGGTCTGTTTTCCAAGGTGATTAGGGAAAGGGAAAAGAATATATCTGTTTTAAATATTTATGGCAGCTCTCTTTATGGTGGCAAAGAACTAGATATTGAGGAGATACACATCAGTTGGGCAATGGTTAAAAATTTTAGGGCATACGATTGTGATGCAACACTCCTTGTAACTAAGAAGTGATGAATGATTTATTATATTTTTAAATATAAAGAACTGCATTGAATTATGAAGTACATAATGAACAGAACCAAGAGGAACTTGTATATAGCAATAGCAATATTATTTGAACAATAACTATGAATGTCCACCTCCGGAGAAAGAATCGATCAATAGACATATTCAAGACATAGTTTTCTATGTATATATTTTTAAATGATGCCTTCTCTAATGGTTGGAAGAGAGAGATAGAGACACTTCAGAACTTTAAAATCACAAAAACTATAAATTAAAGAAAAGGATGCTGAACCTAAGACCTCTCCTTGAAGGCTGACTGCATCTAGATAAATCAATGTGACTTTGTGAGCTCTAATACAAGCCTAGGCTTGTTTTTTTGGCTGAGTGATCAGTCCAGTCCCTCTTCTACTTGGGGGAACTCTGGGGGGAAAGCCATATTTGTCTTCAGCAAAAAAATTAAAACCATTCACAGGAATACAAAATGCAGAACTAGGCACCAACAGAGGCACACAAATGACTATGGTTTACCATGACTTCAGAGCAAAGATTCTAACACTCAGTATGGTAAGTGTGATAGAAAGTCAATTAGGAAAGACTAAAATAAGATTTCCCTCTATCAGTGATAGTCCACTGCAAAGGAGATAATGCACAACTGTGGCGGGGAATCGTGTCCCGCCAGGATACCCCAAATTCCTTGAGACATCCCAAGTCAAAGAATACATGAGGGACTACATCCCTGCTATGCTACAAATAGAGCTACAAAGCCAACCTAGTGCCACCCAAGAGGTTTCTGAGTAAACAAAGGATCATTGGCCTCTGGCTTTATTTACACTACATGATAAGGGTCTTAACAAAAGGGGGGACCTATTCATGTCTCAAACATCCCTAGGTTTCTCAAGATAGGTAATTTAGGATTAGGACATCATGAAGGTTTTTTTACTTCTGCTCAAGCCCCTACACCCAAAGGCACCTATTATGTTACCTAATTCTCTCTTGATTGCCCCTCACTTTGTTTTCATTGTTTATCTCCCTCCCCACCTTTCCTCTCCCCTTCACATAGACCCCTTCCCTTCAGGATATAAAAATCCTGTACTTTTCTTTGTTACAGAAAGAAGTTGGTCCTGCCCACTCTCTCCCATTTATTCAACCTAAATAAATCTCTATCTTTGAAAAATTTGCACCAGAGTCTATCATTCTTGAAAGAGCACCCTCCCCGGACCAAGGCTTCATCTCCAGCCCCCACAACATAACTATGAGATACCAGTCAGCAAGGTCATGGAAGCTCTTCCAACTTCATTCAGTTGCAGTTGAGGAGAGGAATAAGAAAATGAGAGTCAAGCAAGATTTGGATTTGGGAAAGCATTAGTGGAACAAGTAAAGCAGGGGAAGGGAAGTTGAGGAAAGAAGGCAGCTAACATTGAAGTCATTAAAAATAGAGTGCAGATTGAGAAAGGAGGAAGATGAGGTTAGAGGAGGCATGATCAACTTAAAAGCACTGAGCTGAGTGGCTCAGGGACCCTGGCCACCAGGAGAATACACACAGGAAGCCTAAGAGGTAGAGACAATGTAGAGACAATTTCAGATTATTGTAGGGCACTGGATCATAGACTTGGTGATAACCAGATCCTCTGGTGTTTTGGACCTCGGGATCTGACTTGAACATTCATTTTATTCCATTTCTATCCCCAAGCAGCAGCAATCAGAATGATCAGTTGAGAAAATACCCCCAAGAAAACACAGCATTTGTGATGAAAAGTCTCCCTTGACTGCCTTTGAATGCCCACAAAATGCAAATGTTCTCCTTCCTTGGGTGCCCTGAAACTCTCTGGTGTGTCCTGTGCATTTGCTCAGGTTCTGAAATGGACAAGGATCCCTTGTGGTTAGAAATGGACTATTTCAGGCCAGAAGGAATCTTAGTGATCACCTGGTCCAATCCAATCATTTGATGGAAAGATGTTGCCTGGAGACAAGTCACCTGTCCTTCCCCACCACCTCCTGAGATGCCTGATCATCATGCACCCTGGGGACCCCATGAGGGCTTTCCCTTGGTCCTTACTGTGAGAAAGCCTTTGATCTCCCAGGACACAGTTCTGGGTCTCAGTTCCATAATGTCAGAGTCTCGAAGTTGGAAATGACCTCAGGAGCTTTAGAGGTCAACTTCTCTGTGCACAAGGACATGCTTTTGCTCCATCATCCGGGTCACCTCATCAGGTAGATCTTATGGGCTGCCCCACCAGCAGCAGCCTAGAGCAGGGGAAGATTTGCATGAGGAGCACCACCTCTCTGAGAGTCCAGAGAGGATATAAGAGAATGCCAGCTGAGTCTTGCATACACTGGGGGGCTTCCACACACAGAGTTCTTGGAGGAGCCTTCACCATGGCCTGGACGCTGCTCCTGTTCCAGCTCCTTACTCTCTGCATAGGTGAGTCCTCCTGGCATCTCTTCCCTGGGCTCAGAGCCCGCAGGCTACTCCTTGTCTGGACCCCAAGTTGACTCTGGCATGGCCTTTTGGAATGGACACTGCTTGCCTCTGACAGATCTCTTCTTCCCTTTCCTTCCAGGTTCGATGGCTGCCTATGTGGTCACTCAGCCACCCTCAGTGTCCATGTCTCTGGGAGAACAAGTCAGCCTGTCCTGTGATGGGGATGGTATTGGTAGCTATGCTGTATCCTGGTACCAGCAGAAGCCTGGCCAAGCCATTCTACCACTTATTTATGGTGATAGCTACCGGCCTGAAGGGATCCCTGAGCGATTCTCTGGCTCCAACTCGGGGAACACAGCCACGCTAAGCATCTCTGGGCTCCAGGCTGAGGATGAGGCCGATTATTTCTGCATGGCGTATCATGGTAGTAGTGGTGTACACAGTGACACAGACTGATGGGGAAGTGAGACAAAAACCCCTGCCAGGCTCTGCTCACACAGCGCCCTTCCTCCTGGAGAAGTGGCTGGTGAAGACAGACATCAACAACTTCTCCTTCAGGCCTCTCTTATTCCCCAACTCCTTTCACAGCCAGAAGCAGAGCCATTATCAAACGTTTATTGGCATTCATTAATGTGATGTTCTGGGACTGTGTTAGGAAACATACCTGGAGTGGGGAGGGGGGAGAAGTCAGGCCCTGCCCTCAGGGAGCTTTTCATTGAAGGGGGGAAGAAGGTCAACAGAACCTCTAAGATCTTTAATCAGGACAAGGACAAAGTTCTTCTGGCCACCACATAGTCATGAGCTCCTAAACCAATACTGTCACACCAAGCTGGGTCTGAGACTCTGGAAACAATGTCTCTGGGGAAACTCACCAGAAACGGGAATGTTCATCAGGGGAAATTCCAAAGAACTGAACCACTTGGAGTCCCAAATATAATTTGGGGAATAAAGGAAAGGAAGGAGAACTGATTGGCTTACATGGAGACCGAAGGCAGGAGGATTTCAGCCCAGACACTAAGGGAGAGACTTCTAAGGCAAAAGGGTACTGAAGATTTGAGCTTCTTCATCATGCCTGTTTAGGGTGCTTAATGGGTACTTGATGGCTTATTTAATTAGTTTGAGACCAGAGTTAGTTTGGGAGTTCTTTGAAGGCAAGGTCCCATGGGACCAAGGTAAATTTAGGGGTTCCATAAATGACTTAAAGTAAAAATCCAAAATAAAACTTATAAAGGTTTTGGGAAAGTAGTGAAGAGTTTGGGTGGGGTGGGGATGGGCACAGTGAAGGAGCTAAGGAAGTCCAGAATGAGTGTAGCCAGCCAGAAATGAGATGTTTGAGAGGAAACATCCTCTCTGCTCTTTCATCTGGGTGGTCCCATCTTCCTCTCTGGCCCTCTGTTTCCAAGGCTCCTTCCCCAGGCCCAGTTCCTCACCTGCTCCCCCCTCACTCCTTGGTATCTGCTACCCTCTGAAAGCCCATTGTAGCCTTTCTGCTGCTTGGGCCACTTAGATGAACTCTGGCCCCAGAGCCTTCTGGTCAGGGTCAGACCCACTTGGATCTCAGGATCTTCTCTCCCCCCTGGAAACTTAGTGAGGCTTCCTTTTTGTGTTGATAAAAATCACTGAAAAGCTTTTATCTTGGGAGTGACTGAGATGACCAGTGGTTTGTGGTTTGCTTTTTTAGAAAAGGGTTGGGAATGGAGTTGGCTGTTTGAGAATGGGAGGAGATGACCTGGAGGGTGGGAGGGAAGCACTCAGACTCACTGTTAAGGGTTGTCATGAATCTGTTAAGTGGGAAAAAATGCAGAACTATTAAATAGTCAAAATCACTCTTTAATTGAGGGCAAAAGAGGTTCACCCCTAGAAGGCCTGAGCAACAGAGCTGTGGGCCACCCAGGACTGCAGAGAGTCCAAGGATTAAACTCTAGCTGCTCTGGTCATTGACCCCTGGGAGTGCCACAGCCCTAGATTGACTCCAGGGAACAAAAGAAGTTGGGGAACCTCTATGCCATTTGGGGAGTCCAGGGGCAGGGAAAGATGATGGACATTGCTCTAGCTACAAAGAAAATAGGAGCTTGGGAAAGGACTCATAGCTAGAGGTGGGGTGTAAGAGAAGGGACTGCTTACAATGGTCACTAAAGGATGGTTCCTGCCCAGGTGTAGATCTTCTGGGGAAAGGATCTCATACCATAGGGGAGACCCCCTAAAACAAAGAGGGTCCTTAACATCTTAGTCTCACTCAACTGGAATTGTCATTCCCCTGAGGGTCCCCCACTCAGTCTGAAACTGCCAGCCTGGGATTCCCTTCAGGGTAGATTCCCAGGGGAAAAGGGAACGAGGACAAGGTTTGGGGTCTCCAAACTATAAGCTAATTCTACAACTTGGGGTTCATCAGATTCCACTAGGCCACAAGTTTGGGATTCCTAAATTCCATGTTGACACCCCCCCTTTTGGTCAAGACCAGATGTCACTGACCAAACAAATGGACAAATGGGCAATGCTATATGGGATTGGACTCCATCCCTAATGGTGGGAAAGCCTAGGGATACAGGCGGGAGTCACTGGCATTTAGGGGCAGTCCCCAATGCCGCAGTCTTTCTTTGGCAGAAACTAACAATCAAACAATCCCCCATTTCCCAAAGTCTGAAGTCTTTCCCATCTGGTGGGTCCTGATATGGTGCCTTCAGCCTCCTCTCAGACAGACTTCAGTGCTTCTGCAGGCTCCTCCTTTGTACTATGCACTTCCTTGTGGCTGCAAGAGAAAACACATGTTTTAGCAGGATTTGATCAAGTCTCTATATGCTTACTCATTACAAAGATTATCCCCACTGCCAACCTTAAAACTGCCATCATCTTATTAATCCTAGTAATATCCTTTCCTCAGTTATACAGTTATGTACTTTACATGCTTAATCAGAGATTGCCTTACTTTACCAAAATAGTAATATAAAAACCCTACAAAGTCCAGAAGTATAAAAGCAAGAACAAAATCCCCATCACAGGTTATTCAGGACTTTGTAAATCTGGAAGTAGAACTACCTCCTTTTGTGGCCAAATATGAAAAATATCATCCAGCATGAAGTAAAATTCCAATTGAATATTCTCTTCCAAAAATCCCCAAATCATATTTTTAAAAACTGCCTGACAAGTTCAGCTTCAACATAATTTTAAAAGTCAAATTTAAGTTTTAATATTGAAATTAACTCCAAAAATTGTCAAGCCTAAAAATGCTTCTAATTATCCTTAATGTTAAAATCTTTCACACCCCCCACCCTTTAGGGAAGTCGAGATGCACGGGATTTTGAAACTCTTTTCATTCACCTTTAACTATTTAACAGCCATAAATGTGTGTTTAAACAATTTAGGCTTCTTACTTCTCTTAACTATTACCTAGTATGAAAAAATTAATGTTGCAACTGAGTCAGCAATATAAAGCCTATAGATAAATTTTTTTTGTTTAAACAATTCTCCTGATTTGACTGAGTTGTAGCCTTAAATTAGTTTGGGGTACACATTTCATTTTCCTGAGTATTTATTCATTGGCAATGAGGGCTCATTTACCATTTAACTTAGGCCTAGTCTATAGGTGATTTCATTAGTATTCCTAGGCACAAAGGCTTTCTCTAATCTCATTGTTTCCTGCCTTGAAGCTCCAAATGTATAAATTTTACTAGTACTGGGGAGCAATTCAGTGTTCTATCATAACCTTGTTTATTAAAAAATGCTGCTTAGACTCTATTTTTTTATGTGCAAGGCTTCCTCCCTTCTTGGTACTGATATTTTGCCAGGTTTTCCTTATGACCTAAACTCTTCCTTTTAATGTTATGTAGTAAAAAATCAACTGACCTTCACTCTGTAAGGGACAACAGAATGTCCCGCAACAGGCTATTCTGGGCAAGGTCCAAGTATGCCAGTAGTCATGTAGTTATCTACCTTTCATGTCTGTCCAACATCACCCACCTGTTATGCTAAACTAGTCAATATCATTAACAGAATGTTCCATGTGTCCCCCATCAAGTAACTCAACTAAGACTGCTTTAACCAATATAAACTCCACTCTGCCTCTGCCTCTTCAGAACCCCTTGATTGGGCTCCCATAGCAATGCTAGTAATAAAGACTTTCCCTTGCCTAAATTGCATTATCTCTGTGTGCTCCTTGGGTGGTCTTCCACTAGGACCCTAACATTAAGAAAAGGAACCCATTTGAATTTCCTTACTCATTTATAATGGCTAAAAATTTCTATCTGCTGCCACAATTTCCAAATTCTATGCCTTGCCTTCCTGAGGCTTCCTTCATCTTAAGATTACAGAAAATTTGCTATTAATAGGAGAAAAATGGGAAGTAACTTAAAATGAGGGAGAAAAGGTCCCATAATTTGGAATATTAATGCCATGTGTAAATTGGCAATGATCAGCAGTCATCTTTAGAACTTGACAGAAACTTTGCCCTTCCATTCACCCTTGTGATTGTATCAATAACTAATTTCCTCCATAGCATTTCTTTTCCCAATTATCTTCCCCTACAATTCACCCTTAGATGGCCATTCTCTCTAACCATGTTCCAGATTTAAAATTAGCTTCTGTTATTGACAATTATTTTTAGGCTCCATCATTCTTTCTTAACTTCTTCTGACACTACTTTGAGACAATCTAGTGAAGTGCCTGGTTAAGATCCCAAGGATGAAATGAGTCCAACAATGTAACACACGAGGGAGTTTATTAAACAAACTGCAGTTTGGGCTCAGCACTCTAAAAATGTTTGTCCCTGTGTCTGGGACTTGCAGGCTTTTTATACACTTTTGTGGTAGGGGAGTGCAGAGGAATTCCTGGGGTAGGGGGAGTGAACAGGAATGACCCTGGGGCTGAGGTGTTATCCATTCCTGGCATATGTCAAGAGGGGGAGGGACAGGACCTTCTGGAGTTGAGGGTCAGGGAGGGAGAAAAAAGTGTTTGGGAGCTGGCTCTTCATTCCCCACTTCTGCTGTACAGGAGGAATCTTCCTCATGTGACTGTATGATCAGAAGGGAATTCAGTAAGAGTCAGGGTTTGATATTGCTGATGAAGGACAATAGCTAGACAGTATTAATTCAATCCTTGATGAAGGCTACTAGGCGATTAAGAATGCATGGATTCCTTAACTAGCCCCATATGATCAGCATAAAAACAAAGAACAATATAGGGTCCTATCAGGGTCATTAGATGTTTTTAGGCTAGGAGTCATGAGGATGTAAGGGAGCAAAGGAATTTTCCTGACAATAGTCTGCTCGAGTTTCTGGGGGTACAATGCCCATGTCATCTCCCCCCCCCCTCAAATAGCTAAGTGGAGATGGTCTCAGTTTTCTGTTGCTTCTTCAGAGCTGAGAATGGTTATAGAGCTGTCCCTGCCTATTGTCAGGAGAGAGGTATTGGCTGTAGGCAATGTCCAGGGCTTCAGGCTGGAATAGTTGCTGAGGTTGCAGTGGCATCTGGGTGACTCCCAGGAGGGCTTCTACCCTAGAAGCAACTAGTGAAGTAACAACGTTATAAATGCAAGGTCCACATATGCCACAGGGGAGTAGTCAGAACTTGAACAAGGAGGGAAACGTTGTGGACACAGGGTCTTTAGGGGCATGTCTTCAGTGAATGCCTGGGTCCTAGGTTGGTGGGGACCTGCTTGGAGATGTGAAGGATGTCTAGCAACTGCTACACCTGATTTGCAGACAAATCAAAGGGGGAGAATTAGCCTGTAGGATAGAAGTGTAGACACCAGGTCTGGGGCAAAAACTAGAACGCCTGATAGAAACAGAGAAAATTAAAACAATAGTAATTGATAATACACATTTGCATTTGGGTATGTTAGCCAACAGAGGTCTTCAGAAATCATCTTCTGACAGGAATATATATCCCTTAAGGAAATTGGATTCCCGAGTTGTTTGCAGAGTTGGTATGTGATGATTCTGTTAAAGAATATCCTTTTCATAGCACACATTAACTATAAACATCTATAAACACTTGAGTAACAATATTTTACACGTGAATTTCTTTACCCCAGATTCTGTGGGAAATTCAAGAAAGCTTTGAGCTATAATTCCAAGCTCAAGATACAAACTTCAACTGTGATAAATTAAGGCTACAAATACAAGCCATCTATTAATAAACTTCACTCACTTCTCAAAGTATGCTCCCTAACAATTTAAGAATTTTCAATTATTAACCTAAGAGGTTGTTTGAGGAAATGGAAACTTTAATTTTACAATTTGCATTATATGCTGATTGTAGGAATTTGCCACAAAGGAAAAGGCAGACAGGGAAAATATTTCCTCGTGTCCCAAAGGACACAGTGAGTGACTTCATGTATAATCCAAGGCTGTCACTTACTCGTGCCATTATTTTATCACTCAAGGATTAACTGCCTAGATAGTCAGAAAAGGTTCATTCCAAGTTGAGCCCAAAATATACCTGTAGCCATACCAGGACATTCTCTCTCCTTAGACTACTATGTCGCCATTGGATCCCAGAAGCCTTTTTTGCCTTAAAGACAAGTCTTACCCATTTCAGCTGAAAGAAGTTCTGCTTACCAGCATATAAGAATTTCCATATACCTCAAACATGCTTTTCTGACCATTTACCCTCTATAAGGATTCCTTAAAGCCTTTGAGTCTACATTATAGCAGTTATTCTTACATATTGTAGCAATAACTAATTTATCACTATTTTGTCACAGACTGAAAAGGAATGTTGAATTTATTAGCTCTACAGTGAATACAAATAAGAGCTAGATCAAATCCTGACCTTAGGCCATCTTAAGGAACTAAGATATGATCAGTCAGGAATCTCTCTAAGAATTTCAGAAAAATTCCAGAATTATTTGTGATTTTCCAAAACCACATACATCAGTTCTTGATATCATCCCTAAGTTAAAGATCTAATTATGAGAGCAGAACATCTATCTGTTCTTTTTCATCTTCTCTCTCTCTCTGTCTCTCTGTCTCTCTGTCTCTCTTCCTCCAAAAACCTCTGCTTAAAAATCAGAGCAAGACTTCCATTCTTCCTTCACAAATCTGCATACTCAAGCTTTATGGACTTTAGATCAAAGTCCCTTTCTTTTTAATTCAAATCCAACATACCTTCCCACCTTATCTGACTTGCTTAAGTCAAACTAACATTCTCTTGGCTTTACTTCAATTGCTAATTGGTAATCCAAAAGAATTCTGATTTAAAGGATTACTGTATCTTCAAATGCTGCATCTTTAGCATAATGCTCATCAATTATAAGTTTTTCTCATTTTAGCAGCAAGTCACATAACAATCATAAAATTCTGAGCAAGCATTCTTCACATGTATGCCATTTTTAACATCCTACCCTCTCCTTGGCTACTGTTTGCAACATATATCTTTATACAGAGCAAAATGTTATCAAAATAACAATCAACATATTCCCAAAGTTCCTGTGAGGTAACTTATCAATTACATATCTCTCAACTCTTTTTATCATTCTGCATATGGAATGTTTGCATTAAGATTCCACAGCTTCAGAGAAGCTTCTTGGTCAGACAGGGCTGGCAACATTTGCTTGCTTGAGCATCTTAAAACCTCTGAAATATACAATTAAAATATACTCATCATTTAGTTCTATCACACAGTGGTTGTCACCGATGTGAGGTTCCTATTTCAGTCTCTAAATATCAGTGTGGAACAATTTTAAGTACTACTTTCTCCTTGCTGTGCGCAAGGAAGGGGTTAATAGCTTCTGAGTAATTTATTCTAAGACTGCTTGGCTCAATTTAGGTTTTATTATTTAACAATCTTGTCCCATCCTTCTTTAACAAGTCAGATTACTAGAATTTTTATTTTGAATTTTGAATTCATCAAACCCTTCATAAAAATTTACTCTCAGTGGATTTTAGTTTGAACTTCACAACTTCCCAATAACTTTGATTAAGTCCTTTAGTAATCTCTCAGTGTGTGACCAAACTGAAATTCAAAGCATTTACCTGTACTCCTTTCAACCTACTGTCTAAAGTAGAACAGAACCTCCAGTTTAGTTTTCTTTTAGCTCAAAACATAGCTACATACCTGATTAAATTCCAGCAACATTATTCCAATTTATAATTTCTTGTATCTATTTCACACTAGAATTCAGAGTATCAACTAGAATCTCTATCCATTACTCTTATTTCTTCTGGTTTCTCCTCTTTACCATTATTGTAGGTAGAAGAAAGGTACTCTGCTGAATTGTATTTAATCCTCATGACAAGCCCTCCTTGATTTCATGGCTGGTCCAATTTGTCTTGTTAAGGACATACAGTTTGCATATCATAGACCCTTAACCTATTTAGGTGGAAAACTTACTTCTCTTCATCCTACAAATGCATACATATTTTGTATTCACTAATCATTACTTTCCAGGTATTTATATCTGAATACATTTTCATCTCTAGATCACAAATTCCTTCCTATACACCACTGTACACATTTTAAAAAACAAATCATATAACCTTAGTCAAAGACAACACCGCTTAGAAATTCCCTCTTTTGCAAAATACCAAATTCTTAGTACTTGTATTATTAAGTCCCAAGCTCAGATGAACCACTTTGAATACTTCTTGTGTGTCATATAATTTATTATGGCTAGTTCTGAAGAATATATCTGTTCTTAAATATTTATGGCAGCTCTGTTTGTGGTGGTGGCAAAGAACTAGAAACTGAAGAGATACCCATCAGTTGGGCAATGGTTAAAAAATTTAGGCCATCTGATTGTGATGCAACACTACTTATATATAAGAAATGATGAATGAGTTAATATGTTTTTAAATATAAAGAACTGCATTAAATTATGAAGTAGTTAATGAGCAGAACCAAGAGGAACTTGTAAAGGGAAATAGAAATATTTTTGAAGAATAACTATGAATGTCCACCTCCAGAGAAAGTATCGATCAATAGACATATTCAAGATGTAGTTTTCCATATATGTTTTTTTAAACAATGCCTTCTCTGATGGTTGGAAGGGAGAGGTAGAGACACTTTATAGAAATATAAATTAAAAAAAAGAAGGATGTTGAACCTAAGAACTCTGCTTGAAGGCTGACTGCTTATATATAAATCAATGTGACTTTGTGAGATCTAAAACAAACCTAGGCTTGTGTTCTTGGCTGGGTGATCAGTCCAGTCCCTCTTCTACTTGGGGGAACTCTGGGGGGAAAGCCATATTTGTCTTCAGCAAAAAAATTAAAACCATTCACAGGAATACAAAATGCAGAACTAGGCACCAACAGAGGCACACAACTGTCCATGGTTTACCATGACTTCCCAGCAAAGGTTCTAACACTCAGTATGGTAAGTGTGATAGAAAGTCAATTAGGAAAGACTAAAGTAAGATTGCCCTCTATTAGTGATAGTTCACTGCAGAGGAGATAATGCACAACTGTGGTAGGCATCATGTCCCACCAGGACACCACAAATTTCTTGAGACATCCTAGGTCAAAGAATACATGAGGGACTACATACCTGCTATGCTACAGGGACAAAGCCAACCTAGTGCCATCTAAGAGGTTGCTGAGTAAACAAAGGATCCTTTGTCTCTGGCTTTCTTTACATTAGTCTTAAGATAAGGATCTCCAGGGGAAGGGAGACCTATTTATGTCTCAAACATCCATAGGTTTCTCATGATAGGTAACTTGGGAACAGGACATCATAAAGGCTTTTTACTTCTGTTTAAGCCCTCAGACCCAAAGGCACCTATTATGTTACCTAATTCTCTCTTGATTGCCCAGCACTTTGTTTTCATTGTTTATCTTCCTCCCCACCATTCCCCTCCAAGTCACTTAGACCCCTTCCCTTCAGGATGTAAAAATCCTGACCTTTTCTCTGTTAATGAAAGAAGTTGGTCCTGCACACTCTCTCCCATTTATTCAACCTAAATAAATCGCTCTATCTTTGAAAGGTTTCCACCAGAGTCTATCATTCTTGAAAGAGCATCCTCCCCGGACCAAGGCTTCATCTCCAGCCTCCACAACATAACTATGAGATACCAGTCAGCATAGTCATGGGAGCTCTTCCAACTTCATTCAGTTGCAGATGAGGAGAGGAATAAGAGAATGAGGGTAAAGCAAGATTTGGCTTTGGCTTTAGGATTGGGAAAGCATTAGTGGAACAAGTAAAGCAGGGGAAGGGAAGTTGAGGAAAGAAGGCAGCTAACATTGAAGTCTTTAAAAATAGAGTGCAGATTGAGAAAGGAGGAAGATGAGGTTAGAGGAGGCATGATCAACTTAAAAGCACTGAGCTGAGTGGCTCAGGGACCCTGACCACCAGGAGAATACACACAGGAAGCCTAAGAGGTAGAGACAATGTAGAGAGACAATTCCAGATTATTGTATGGCTTGTTAGAAGTTTGGGTGATAGACTTGGTGATAACCAGATCCTCTGGTGTTTTGGACCTGGGTATGTGACTTGAACATTCATTTTATTCCATTTCTGTCCCCAGGCAGCAGCAATCAGAATGATCAGTTGAGAAAATACCCCCAAGAAAACACAGCATTTCTGATGAAAAGTCCCCATTGACTGCTTTGGAATGCCCACAAAATGCAAATGTTCTCCTTCCTTTGGTACTCTGAAACTCTCTGGTGTGTCTGGTGCATTTGCTCAGTTTAGTAAATGGAAAGGGATCCCTTGTGGATAGAAATGGACTATTTCCGGCCAGAAGGAATCTTAGTGATCCCCCGGTCCAATCCAATCATTTGATGGAAAGATGTTGCCTGGAGAGAAGTCACCTGTCCTCCTCCACAACCTCCTGAGATGCCTGATCATCATGCACCCTGGGGACCCCATGAGGGCTTTCCCTTGGGCCTTACTGTGAGAAAGCCTTTGATCTCCCAGGACACAGTTCTGGGTCTCAGTTCCATAATGTCAGAAACGACCTCAGAAGCTTTAGAGGTCAACTTCTCTGTGCACAAGGACATGCTTTTGCTCCATCATCCGGGTCACCTCATCAGGTAGATCTTATGGGCTGCCCCACCAGCAGCAGCCTAGAGCAGGGGAAGATTTGCATGAGGAGCACCACCTCTCTGAGAGTCCAGAGAGGATATAAGAGAATGCCAGCTGAGTCTTGCATAGACTGGGGGGCTTCCACACATGGAGTTCTTGGAGGAACCTCCACCATGGCCTGGACACTGCTCCTGTTCCAGCTCCTTACTCTCTGCATAGGTGAGTCCTCCTGGCATCTCTTCCCTGGGCTCAGAGCCCGCAGGCTACTCCTTGTCTGGACCCCAAGTTGACTCTGGCATGGCCTTTTGGAATGGACACTGCTTGCCTCTGACAGATCTCTTCTTCCCTTTCCTTCCAGGTTCGATGGCTGCCTATGTGGTCACTCAGCCACCCTCAGTGTCCATGTCTCTGGGAGAACAAGTCAGCCTGTCCTGTGATGGGGATGGTATTGGTAACAAGTTTGTATCCTGGTACCAGCAGAAGCCTGGCCAAGCCATTAAACCACTTATTTATGAGGATAGCTACCGGCCCGAAGGGATCCCTGAGCGATTCTCTGGCTCCAACTCAGGGAACACAGCCACGCTAAGCATCTCTGGGCTCCAGGCTGAGGATGAGGCCGATTATTACTGCTTCACAGTAATAGAACACAGAACTATGAAATAGTCAAAATCACTCTTTAATTGAGGGCAATAAAGGGGTTCAGCGCTAGGAGGCCTGAACAACAGAGGTGCATGCCACACAAGACTGCAGAGAGTCAAAGGATTGATCCCTGGCCGCTCTGGTCTCTGACCCCTGGGAGTTCCACTGTTATGGAGTTCAGATATGCACCCCTGGGGTTCAGGAAGGATGCCTTTTGCAAGAATGGAAGACTCCAAACTTAGCTTAAAAACAAAAGGAGTAATTTATTAATTTAGGAGGTAATGTTGAGAATGGCCAGGAGGATAGCAAGTTGGAACAGCAAGATGGGGAGCAGTTCCTGGGAGGACAGCATGAACGGTAAGGCGGTTCCCCATGAGGATAGCATAGATGGAAAAGCTGTCCCACAGACTACATCAGTTCTGGGGATCTTATACTATTTACAACAGATGCTATCTCATGGTGTGGATGTGACCTAGAGTGTTAGTCCCTCAGGCCCTTGTTAGGGTGGGATGGTCATCTGGCTGGGGTCTGGCTGGAGGCATAAAGATTCATCTCATTGTCCATCTTAAATCTAGAGGACAATCAAAAAGGATAAACATCTCAGGACCCTAGGGGGTCATTGGGTGTTTCTAGGTTCAGACATGAGGATGCAAAGGAGCAAGGGAGTTTCCCTGATAATAGTTCCGCCGGTTTTCTGGGGTTACAGTGCCCATGTCACCACCACACTAGATGGATTGCAAGGAACAAAAGAATTTGGGGCATCCCTATATCATTTGGGGAACACAGGGGTAGGGAAAAATGATTGATATTGCTATAGCTACAAAGAAAATGTCAGTGTTCAAACTGCATTGACAGGATACAATCAAGCTTGGGAAAGGAATCATAGCTAGAGGCTGGGCTATAAGGGAAGAGTCTGCTTACAATGGATGGTAAAGAATGGTTGCACCCCAGGTGTGATTCTTGGGAAAGGGTCTGATACAATAGGGGAGACTACCTAAGAAAAAGAGAGTCCAAAGCATATGCTTAGTCTCACTCTACTAGAATTGTCATTCCCCTGAGGGTCCCCCACTCAGTCTGAACCTGCCAGCCTGGGATTCCCTTCAGGGTAGATTCCATGGGTAAAGGGAACAAGGACAAGCTATGGAATCTCTAACCTATAAGCTACTCCTGAAACTTGGGGTTCATGAGATCCCATTAGGCTACAAGTTTGGGATTCCTAAATTCCATGTTGACGCCCCCCCCCTTTGGTTCAAGACTGGATGTCACTGACCAAGCAAATGGACAAATGGGCAATGCTATATGGGATTGGACTCCATCTCTAATGGTGGGAAAGCCTAGGGATACAGGCAGGAGTAACTGGCATTTGGAGGCATTCCCCAATGCCACTAGCGCACTGACAATTTGAGTCAAAAAGGCAGGCCGTCTGACTTTGGCAAAAACAATCAAAACAGGACCCCATTTCCCCAAAGTCTTTAAGTCTTTCAAATCTGGTGGGTCCTGATATGATACCTTCAGCCTCCTCTCAGGCAGACTTCAGTGCTTCTGTAGGCTTCTCCTTTATACTAGAGCACTTCCTTGTGGTTACAAGAGAAAAGAAGAGAAATCTATAAACACATTCTTTAATAGGATTTGATCATCTCTCTATATGCTTACTCACTACAAAGGGTATTCAGGCTGCTAACCTTAAATCTGCTATCATATTATTTATTCTAGTAATGTTCTTTCCACAATTATAAAATTATGTAAATTACACGCTTAATCAGAAAGATTGCCTAACTTTACCAAAATAGTATTATAAAAACCCTACAAACTATAGAAGTATTGAAGTGCCCAGTTATTGATCCCAAAGATGAAAAAAGACCAACAATGTAACCCACAGGAGGGAGTTTGTTAAACACACTGAAGTTTGGGCTTAGCACTCTAAAAATGGCTGGCCCCGAGTCTGGGGTTTGCAGGGTTTTTTTATACACTTTTGTGTTAGTGGAAATGCAGAGGAATTCCTGTGGTGGGGGATGTGAACAGGAACTCCTAGGGCTGAGGTGTTATGAGTTCCTGGCATATTTCAGGAGGGGGAGGGACAAGAACTCCTAGGGTTAGGGGGCCAGGTAGGGGAAAGAAGGATTTTGGGAGCTGACTCTTCATTCTCCACTTCTTCTGCAGTACATGAGGTATCTGCCTCATGAGATCTTATGATCATAAGGGGATTCAGTAGGAGTAAGGGTTTGATATTGCTGGTGAAGGACCATAGCTGGGCATTATTAATGCAATTCTAGACAAAGGCTACTAGGCGATTAAGAATTCATGGAACATAGATTCCTTAACAAGGGCTGTATGATCAGCTTAAAAGTAAATAATAACATAGGATCCTATAGGGGTCATTAGATTCCTTAGGCTAGGAGTTGTAATGATTAAAATCTGGGGAAAACCGAGGCAGGTAGAAATTAGTTTCTCTCTGCAAAGAGTGTTATATTTTTAGAGGTTTATTTAAGATAAGGTATTTAAGAAAATACAGAATAAGAAAGCACATGTCTAGGCCCAGAGAGGACTAGACAACCTCACCTACATTATGAAAAAGACACGTCTGCTTGGAAGCAGGAACAGGAAAGCAGAGAGACCCCGCCTTAGGTGGAGACCCTTTAAATAATAATTTGCTCTCGGCCCAGGTGAGAATTCAGTGAGATTACAAAGCATTCTGGCAAGTGGAGCAAATACTTCTGGGGATTGAAGTCCTGGATTAAAGTCTCCATTTTTACATTTCACCATGTTATCATTTTTGGAAAAAAGAAATTTTTCCCCAAAAGGATCATGAAAACATAAGCAACTTAAGGATTACAATAATTTGAGGATAAGAGAAAAAACAAAACAAAACCAAGAATTGCTGGACACATTGACAAAAAGCCAGTTAGGGGGCAGTCCCCTCTGGCATGAAAGTATACATACAAATAAATGTTCAATCAACTATACCCAAAGTTCATTCTTGTGGAGCTTGTGGTCTGGAGGCTTCTTCATGGTGTCTTCTCCAACAGTTCAGTTTCTGGATTCAGAGAGGTAGCATCTTTCATTACCTAAATTTCTTCTTTAAGGGAATTTAAACTTTGCAATTTAAAATAATTTTTTTTTTTACATTTCCCCGTATTGTGGGTGATTGAAAAATACAGGATCACTTAGGGATGCATGGCGGAGGTATGAGGTATATGAATCAATTGGCAAGAGAACTTAATAAGATATCAGAAAAATCAAAAAAAAAAGCAAATACTGAATGAAAATATAGACTATCAAAGTCTTATGTGTAAAAATTCTAAGCAAAAGAAAAATAAATCTATGGCAGGTCCTTGAATCAGGGCCCAATTAAAATGATTTAAGCAATGATGCATTTACCCAGTCAATAGCCAGGACTATAGAAAGTTACCACACTATGAAAGATAGAAAAAGGACCAGATTATAGGAGCCAAGGTTAAGATACTTGGAAGAATGTAGAACAAGGAAGACCTGCATTTAACACATGTTAAACAGCCGCAATCTCGAACCCCAAACACGTTCAAGTCCTCCTTGTCTAGACTCAAAATTACATCAATCCCACCAGGATTGGTTGGTCTCTTTGACCTTGTGCTTGATTGGCACTATGCAGTTTAGCTTTGTGCTTCTTTGGCACTGTGCAATGGCTCTTTTGTGTATATCTTGTCCTGGAACCAGACAGAATCATTAAGCAAAGTCCCATAATTTATTTTAAATAATTAGTGGCATCAATTTTATAGTCCCAAGCTTCTGGGGCATGCATTATTTTAGTGTATTTTAAGTGTATTTTAAACTTATATTACTAAAAAATCAAAAAGTTAAAGAAAATCTTAATACCAGTGACATGCGCTTCAAATATAAAAAGGAGAGAAAAATAAAAAAATTCTGAAATAGTATATTGCACATGCAAGACAAATATAATAAGAGTTTTAAAGAATTCAAAAATATAGCTTATAATCATTGACACTATGTGTCAGCTAAGAAAATATAAAATGCAAGGCTTTCTCACCAAAAATGAGATCCATTTCCTCTTCATATCTGGTCATGATCCACTTTAAGTATGAGCAAATGAATTGAACAAGGTAACATTTTTTCATTTTTAAAGAACAGTATTACAAATATGTAGATATCCATATCCCCCAAATTCTAAATATCCCAATAAATTACAATAGCAAACAAACACACTATCATATTTCACATAAGTTGCTGTATGACATTATAGAGCCTATGAATTGATAGATATTTGTCACAAATTTTTACAAAAGTAGCAAATCTTTCAACCTTGGTAATAAACACTTTTAAAGAAAGTAAAACTCATTTTGGGTTTAGAACATCATCAAAAAAATCTAGATATCATCCTGGTGGAAGTAAAGTAGTGAGCTGAGGAGTAATAAATGAGAGATGCTTCTTTTTTTGGAGGCTTTTTTAGGGATACAAATGCCCTGAGATTAACTGCCCCAACTTCCATTCACATATTTAGAAATGTGGGAAGGTTGGGGGTTATAATTGTATTTCACTTCAGCTACTAGAATGGGCCTTATACCCCATGTTAGGGGCAGGCAAAATAACCAGAGATTGTTAAAAAAAATTCTAAAAGTCATGTTTTAAAAAAAACAAACCCTTAAAATCAATTGCGATATTTAGCATATTAAATTTTCCAAAGGTTTTTATACAATTGTAACCAGTGCTGATGAAGTCCATCTATCCTCTATCTGACAATTTACAAAGGCAAAAATAGAAAAGCTGTTTTCCTATATGGGCTTAATTACAATGACATTTATTCAATATGGCTATAGGGGGAAAGCAACAGAATTTAACAGTTAAACTCAGTACATCAAAATGATTCAGTGTAACAGAATAATATTGAATGCAGTAATATGTGAATTTAAAATCACAAAGTTAAACCTTAAACAACGCAAACAGTAAAATGCAATAGAATACAGAGATTTTTATAAACCATTGGAGTCTGAAATGCCTTAAAATATATAACCTCCAGTCTTTTTAAAGTTCCTTGGGTTTTTTATCCATTTAGATGTCTATTGTCCGAAGGCAAATTGATAAGGGGTAAGCAATAAGGGTTAAATGACCTGCTCAGGGCCACCCCACCATGAAGTGTCTCAGGCCAGATTCCAAACAAAGATTTCCCGTCTCTAGGCCTGGCTCTCAGTGCGCTGAGATGCCCAGCTGCCTCCCCAAAGTTATCTAAAAGGTTGTACAGAGCTTAATTTTTTTCTGACACACAGGTGAAGTCAATTAAAGGATCAATGGAATTAAAAGATATCCTTGTAAAATAGCCATGTTTTTAAGTTCCCGCTTGTAAGTCTCTTCTCTCCCTTTTCCTCTCCCCTCCTCCAATACCTAAACCTGCCCCAGTCCACATAGATAATCTTAGCCTAAGGGAAAATTACCTCCCCATCTTTACCAGCTGGGAGAAATGAGTCCTGAGCCTGAGGCAGGATTGCTGGGTCCGGAGGTTGATCTGGGTCATGATTGCAGGCAGCAGGGCAGGGAGCTGGAGCACAAGGTGAGAATGGAGAGAGGCCAGGAGCAGGAGCCAGAGCCGGAGCAGTCAGCCAGGGTGGGCAGGGCTGGGACCAGGTGAGAGATATCAATCAAACAGGTCCAGATTGCAGGCAACAGTAGCCGGGCTGGAAGGGCTATGACCAGGTGATCAATATTGAATCAAGAAGGTTCAAAGTGGATGGCTGCTGGCAGGAGCTGATCAAGATGGTTTTCTAAAAAAACATCTTGGAGAAATGTGGCTTAAAAATTTTTATAGGCATTAGCTATTAAAGGCTAAATTACAGATCACTAAAGAAACGAATCAGAAGATTGAGATATTTCATTTTCCCGAAGTGGTAGCCAAACTGTAATGATTACAATTTGGGGAAAACCGAGGCAGGTAGAAATTAGTTTCTCTCTGCAAAGAGTGTTATATTTTTAGAGGTTTATTTAAGATAAGGAATTTAAGAAAATATAGAATAAGAAAGCACATGTCTAGGCCCAGAGAGGACTAGACAACCTCACCTACATTATGAAAAAGACGCGTCTGCTTGGAAGCAGGAACAGGAAAGCAGAGAGACCCCGCGTTAGGCGGAGACCCTTTAAATGATAATTTGCTCTCGGCCCAGGTGGGAATTCAGTGAGATTACAAAGCATTCTGGGGATGTGGAGCAAGGACTTCTGAGGATTGAAGTCCTGGATTATATTCTCCATTTTACAGAGTCACAAGGATGCAAGGGAGCAAAGGAACTTCCCTGACAATAGTCTGCTTGAGTTTCTGGGGGTACAATGCCCATGTCATCTCCCCCCCTCTCCAAATATCTAAGGGAAAAGGGGCGATAGTCTCAGTATTCTGTAGCTTCTTCAGAGCTGAGCTGTCCCTGACTATTGTTAGGAGAAAGAGGTATTGACTGTAGGCAATGTCCAGGGCTTCAGGCTGGAATGGTTGCCGAGGTTATAGTGGCATCTGGGTGAGTCCCATGAGTGCTTCTACCCTAGGAGCAATTAGAGAAGTGACAAGGTTACAAATTTAAGGTCCATATATCCCACAGGGGAGTAGCCAAAACTTGGACTTGCCGAGAAAGGTTGTGGACACAGGGTTTTTAGGGGCATGTCCTCAGTGAATGCCTGGGTCCTAGGAAGGTGGGGACCTGCTTGGAGATCTGAAGGATGTCCAGCAACTGCTTCCCCTGATTGGCAGACAGGTCACAAGGGGGAGAGTCAGCCCCTAAGATAGAAGGGTAGAAACCAGGACTAGGGCAAAAACTAGAACACCAGATAGAAACAGAGAAAATTAGTACAATGGTAACTGATATTACACATTTGCATTTGGCTAGCTTAGCCAACAGACTTCTTCAGAAATCATCTTCTGAAAGGAATAGAACCCTTTGGAAATCAGATTCCAGAGTTGTTTGCAGAATTAGTATGTGATGTTTCTCTTAAAGAATATCTTTTTGGAAAGTACACATTAACTATAAACATCTACAAACACTTAAGTAATAATATTTTATAGATGAATTTCTTTACCCCAGATTCTGTGGGAAATTCAAGAAAGCTTTGAGCTATATTTCCAAGCTCACGATCCAAACTTCAACTGTGGTAAATTAAGGTTACAAATACAAGCCATCTATGAATAAACTTTACCTACTTCTACAAGCCATATTTTTCTTCTGCAAAGAAATTAAAACCATTCACAGGAATACAAAATGCAGAACTAGGCACCAACAGAGGCACACAACTGACCATGGTTTACCATGACTTCAGAGCAAAGATTCTAATACTCAGTATGGTAAGTGTGATAGAAAGTCAATTAGGAAAGACTAAAATAAGATTTCTCTCTATTAGTGATAGTTCACTGCAAAGGAGATAATGCACAACTGTGGTAGGCATCATGTCCCACCAGGATACCCCAAATTTCTTGAGACATCCCAGGTCAAAGACTACATGAGGGACTTTATCCCTCCTATGCTACAGGGACAAAGCCAACCTAGTGCCACCTAAGAAGTTTCTGCATAAAAAAGGATCATTGGCCTCTGGCTTTATTTACATTAGTCTTATGATAAGGGTCTTAACAAAAAGAGGGACCTATTTATGTCTCAAACATCCATAGGTTTCTCAAGACAGGTAATTTAGGATTAGGACATCATGAAGGTGTTTAACTTCTGTTTAACCTGCCAGACCCAAAGGCACCTATTATGTTACCTAATTCTCTCTTGCTTGCCCCGCACTTTATTTTCATTGTTTATCTTCCTCCCCACCTTTCCCCTCCAAGTCACTTAGACCCCTTCTCTTCAGGATGTAAAAATCCTGACCTTTTCTTTGTTACAGAAAGAAGTTGGTCCTGCCCACTCTCTCCCATTTATTCAACCTAAATAAATCTCTATCTTTGAAAGGTTTCCACCAGAGTCTATTATTCTTGAAAGAACACCTCCCTGGACCAAGAGTTCATCTCCAGCCCCCACAACATAACTATGAGATACCAGTCAGCATGGTCATGGAAGCTCTTCCAACTTCATTCAGTTGCAGTTGAGGAGAGGAATAAGAGAATGAGGGTAAAGCAAGATTACTATTTTGCTTTAGGATTGGGAAAGCATTAGTGGAACAAGTAAAGCAGGGGAAGGGAAGTTGAGGAAAGAAGGCAGCTAACATTGAAGTCTTTAAAAATAGAGTGCAGATTGAGAAAGGAGGAAGATGAGGTTAGAGGAGGCATGATCAACTTAAAAGTCCTGAGCTGACTGGCTCAGGGACCCTGGCCACCAGGAGAATACACATAGGAAGCGTAAGAGGTAGAGACAATGTAGAGAGACAATTCCAGATTATTGTAGGGCACGTTAGAAGTTTGGATCATAGACTTGGTGATAACCAGATCCTCTGGTGTTTTGGACCTGGGGATATGACTTGAACATTCATTTTATTCCATTTCTGTCCTCAAGCAGCAGCAATCAGAATGATCAGTTGAGAAAATACCCCCAAGAAAACACAGCATTTGTGATGAAAAGTCTCCCTTAACTGCCTTGGAATGCCCACAAAATGCAAATGTTCTCCTTCCTTTGGTGCTCTGAAACTCTCTAGTGTGTCCTGTGCATTTGCTCAGGTTCTGAAATGGACAGTGATCCCTTGTGGTTAGAAATGGACTATTTCAGGCCAGAAGGAATCTTAGTGTTTCCCCTGGTCCAATCCAATCATTTGATGGAAAGATGTTGCCTGGAGAGAAGTCACCTGTCCTTCCCCACAACCTCCTGAGATGCCTGATCATCATGCACCCTGGGGACCCCATGAGGGCTTTCCCTTGGGCCTTACTGTGAGAAAGCCTTTGATCTCCCAGGACACAGTTCTGGGTCTCAGTTCCATAATGTCAGAGTCTCCAAGTTGGAAACGACCTCAGGAGCTTTAGAGGTCAACTTCTATCTGAACAAGGACATCTGGGTCAGAGCATCAGGTAGATCTTATGGGCTGCCCCACCAGCAGCAGCCTAGAGCAGGGGAAGATTTGCATGAGGAGCACCACCTCTCTGAGAGTCCAGAGAGGATATAAGAGAATGCCAGCTGAGACTTGCATAGACTGGGGGGCTTCCACACACAGAGTTCTTGGAGGAGCCTCCACCATGGCCTGGACGCTGCTCCTCTTCCAGCTCCTTACTCTCTGCATAGGTGAGTCTTCCTGGCATCTCTTCCCTGGGCTCAGAGCCCGCAGGCTACCCCTTGTCTGGACCCCAAGTTGACTCTGGTATGGCCTTTTGGAATGGACACTGTTTGCCTCTGACAGATCTCTTCTTCCCTTTCCTTCCAGGTTCGATGGCTGCCTATGTGGTCACTCAGCCACCCTCAGTGTCCATGTCTCTGGGAGAACGAGTCAGCCTGTCCTGTGATGGGGATGGTATTGGTAGCTATGCTGTATCCTGGTACCAGCAGAAGCCTGGCCAAGCCATTCTACTACTTATTTATGGTGATAGCAACCGGCCTGAAGGGATCCCTGAGCGATTCTCTGGCTCCAACTCAGGGAACACAGCCACGCTAAGCATCTCTGGGCTCCAGGCTGAGGATGAGGCCGATTATTACTGCTTAGCGTCGGGTAGTAGTGGTGTACACAGTGACACAGACTGATGGGGAAGTGAGACAAAAACCCCTGCCAGCCTCTGCTCACACAGCGCCCTTCCTCCTGGAGAAGTGGCTGGTGAAGACAGACATCAACAACTTCTCCTTCAGGCCTCTCTTATTCCCCAACTCCTTTCACAGCCAGAAGCAGAGCCATTATCAAACGTTTATTGACATTCATTAATGTGATGTTCTGGGACTGGGTTAGAAAACATACCTGGAGTGGGGAGGAGGGAGAAGTCAGGCCCTGCCCTCAGGGAGCTTTTCATTGAATGGGGGAAGAAGGTCAACAGAACCTCTAAGATCTTTAATCAGGACAAGGACAAAGTTCTTCTGGCCACCACATAGTCATGAGCTCCTAAACCAATACTGTCACACCAAGCTGGGGTCTGAGACTCTGGAAACAATGTCTCTGGGGAAACTCACCAGAAACGGGAATGTTCATCAGGGGAAATTCCAAAGACCTGAACCACTTGGAGTCCCAAATATACTTTGGGGAATAAAGGAAAGGAAGGAGAACTGATTGGGATACATGGAGACGAAGGCAGGAGGATTTCAGCCCAGACACTAAGGGAGAAACTTCTAAGACAAAAGGGTACTGAAGATTTGAGCTTCTTTATCATGCCTGTTTGGGGTGCTTATTGGATATTTAATGGGTACTTGATGGCTTATTTAATTAGTTTGGGACCAGAGTCAGTTTGGGAGTTCCTTGAAGGCAAGTTGACATGGGACTAAGGTAAATTTAGGGGTTCCATAAATGAATTAATGTAAAAAACCAAAATAAAACTAAGAAAGGTTTGGGGAAAGTAGTGAAGAGTTTGGGTGGGGTGGGGATGGGCACAGTGAAATAGGTAAGGAAGTCCAGAATGAGTGTAGAAAGACAAGAAATGAGATGTTTGAAAGGAACCATCCTCTCTGCTTTTTGATCTGGGGGGGGGTCCCATCTTCCTCTCTGGCCCTCTTTTTCCAAGACTCCTTCCCCAGGCCCAGTTCCTCACCTGCTTCTCCTTGGTATCTGCTATCCTCTGAAAGCCCATTGTAGCCTTTCTCCTACTTGGACCACTTAGATGGAGCTCTGGACCCAGAGCCTTCTAGTTAGCATCAGACACAGTTGTATCTCAGGAAGTACTCTCCCCCAGGCTCAGGCTCCCTGGCAACTTAGAGAGGTTTCTTTTTTGTGTTGATAAAAATCACTGAAAGGCTTTTATCTTGAGAGTGATGGAGAGGTCCAATGATTTGTGATTTGCTTTTTTAGAAAAGGGTTAGTGTTAGCGTCTGAGTGGAAGACCACCCCAGGGAGCATACAGAGACAATGCAATTCAGGCAAGGGGAACTTTATTACTAGCAATCTTAGGGGAGCCCAATCAAGGGGTTCTGAAGAGGCAGAGTCAGAGGGGAGTTTATATTGGTTAAAGCAGTCATAGTTGAGTTGCTTGATGGGGGACACCTAGAACATTCTGTTAATGATGTTGGCTAGTTTAGCATAACAAGTGGGCGATGTTGGACAGCCATGAAAGATGGCCATATGAGGTGGGCTCTTGGACAGCCATGAAAGGTGGCCATATGAGGTGGGCTCTTGGACAGCCATGAAAGGTAGGTAACTACGTGACTACGAGCATACTTCAGGGGTCCTGTAATTCCTGGGACCTTGCCAAGAACATTCTGTCGCGGGACATTCTGTTGTCCCTTACAGAGTGAGGGTCAGTTGATTTTTACCACATAACATCCCCCACTTCTGGTTGTTCATAATGAGGAATCTTACTCATGGCTATATCATTATTACATAGTTTAGGGATGGTGTCCAAGGGTTGGTACTGTTGCCTTAGTACCATGAGCTGGACAGTGTTGATGCGATCCTTCACAAACTGAACCTTTGAGTCTAAGGAGCCTTTAGATACACAGGGGGTCAAATCTGAGATCGCACACAACCATTGGGTGCCTTTGGGTGGGAGAAGGTATTAACTGTTGCTAGGAGTCACAAAGATGTAAGGGAGAAAAAGTGTTTCCCTGACAATAGTATGACTGAGTTTCTGGGGGTACAATGCCCATGTCATCTCCCCCTCTCCAAATATCTAGGGGAAAGGGGAAGATGATCTCAGTCTTCTATAGCTTCTTCAGAGCTGAGAATGGTTGTAGAGCTGTCCCTGCCTATTGTTAGGAGAGAGAGGTATTGACCATAGGCAATGTCCAGGGCTTCAGGCTGGAATAGTTGCCAAGGTTAACAGGGAGAGAATGGCTACAAACACAGGGTCTTTAGGGGCATGTCCTCAGTGGATGCCTGGGTCCTAGGTAGGTGGGGACCTGCTTGGAGATCTGAAGGATGTCCAGCAACTGCTTCCCCTGATTGGCAGACAGGTCACAAGGGGGAGAGTCAGCCCTTAAGATAGAAGGGTAGAAACCAGGACTAGGGCAAAAACTAGAACACCAGATAGAAACAGAGAAATTAGTACAATAGTAATTGATATTACACATTTCCATTTGGGTATCTTAGCCAACAGACTCCATCTTCAGAAATCATCTTCTGACAGGAATAGATCCCTTTAGGAAATCAGATTCCTGAATTGTTTGCAGAGTTGGTGTGTGGTGTTTCTGTCAAAGAATATCCTTTTGCATAATACACATTAACTATAAACATCTATAACAATATTATACAGATGAATTTCTTTACCTCAGACTTTGGGGGAATTCAAAAAAGCTTTGAGCTATATTTCCAAGCTCAAGATCCGAATTTCAACTGGGGCAAATTAAGGCTATAAATACAAACCATCTATTAATAACCTCACCTACTTCTCAAATTATGTTCCCTAATAATTTAAGAGTCTTCAATTATTAACCTAATAGGTTGTTTGAGGAAATGGAAACTTTAATTTTACAATTTGCATTATGTGCTGAGTATGGGAATGTCACAAAGGAAAGGCAGGGAAAACATTTCCTAATGTCCCAAAGGACACATAGTGAGGGCTTCACGTGCAGGCCAAAGCTATCACTGGCTCATGCCATCATTGTTTCACTCAAGGATTAATAGCCTAAATGGTCAGAAAATGTCCATTTCCAGGCGAGCCCAGAATATGCCTCTGTAACCATCCCAGGACTTTCTCTATCCTTATGTACTTTGTCACCATTCAATCCCAGAAGCCTTCTTTTGCTTGAAAAGACTAGTCTCACCCATTTTAAGCTGAGAGAGTTTCTGCTTATCAGTCAATAAGAATTTCCATACACCTCAAGCAAGCTTTTCTGATCATTTACCCTCTCTAAGGATTCCTTAAAGCCTATGAGTCTACATTATAGCAATTATCCTTACATATTCTGGCAATAATTGACATATCACACTTAAGTCACAAAACCTGAAATAAAGAACATGAGTGCTGAATTGAGTAGCTCCCTAGTAATATAAATCAGGGCTGTATCATCTCTTGGATCTAGGCCATCTGAAAGACTAAGGCAAGGCCATACAGGAATTACTTCAGGGTAACTATCCAGAGAAATTATAGAATCATATGTGATTTTCCTACAACACATACATTAATTTTAGAAATTATCCCTAGGTCAGGGATTCAATTATAAGAGTAGAACATTTATCTGTTCTCTTTCACCTCCCTACTCATCTTTAAGTCCTATCACACAGTGTTTGTCAACTTTGTGAGATTCCTATTTCAATCCCCAAGTATTAGTGTGGAACAATTATAAGCACTTCTTTCTCCTTCCTATATGCAAGGAAGGGATTAATAGCTTGTGAGCAATTATCCTAAGACTGCTTGGCTGAATTTAGTTTTTAACCTTGTCCCATCCTTTTTTAACAAGTGGGCTTAGCTTAAAATTTTGAATGCATCAAACCCCCTTCATAATAATTAGTCTCAGTGGATTATAGTTTGAACTCCACAACTTCCAAATAACTTTGATTAAGTCCTTTAGCAGTCTTTCAGTGTGTAACCAAATTGAAGTTCAAAGCATTTACCTGTACTCCTTTCAACCTTCTGTCTAAAGTAGAATAGAACCTCCAGTTTAGTTTTCTTTTAGCTCAAAACATTGCTACGTACCTGATTAAATTCCATCAACATTATTCCAATTTAGAATTTGTTGTATCTATTTCACACTAGAATTCAAGCCCTTCTTGATTTCAGGGCTGGTCAAATTTGTTTTGTTAAGGACATACAGTTTGCATATCATAAGCCCTTAATCTTTTTAGGTGGTGCAAATATAGTACAAATGCACACATAATTTATATCTGAATATATGTTCATCTCTAGATCACAAATTCCTTTCTTTGCATTTTGCACATTTTAAAAATGATTCATATAACCTTAGTCAAAGAAAACACCATTTAGCTCAGTACTGGTATTATTAAATCCTATGCACAGATTACCCACTTTAAAAACTTTTTGTGTGTCATATGAGTACTTGTTGCTAGTTCTGACAGCACATACATTAAAATAACATCTGATTTAAAAAATCCCAAGTTTAAATTCTAGAATAAGTTCTTCTCAACAGCATAAAACTCTTTCTGGATGACTTTTACATCTATAAGTAGCCAGTACAATTTCTTTCCTCATAGAATAAAACATTTCTTCTCTGTGTCAGGCTGGCTATCAATCACATTTGGATAATTCTCAAATTCACTGAACCCATTATACATTGCAAGATCTAACAAAACAAACCTCTAACCATGAGTTTTTGTGCTCAATAAAAATCTGGTTAACATTTCACATTTAACTGATAAACAGTAATACATAAAATTACATTTGTACCATATCAAAATCATTAGGATCCTCCCAAGTTGCATGTATCAACCCTTAGAATTAATCTTTGCGATGGGGAGGGCCATTGTGGAAGAAGGGGGGGTTGTTCTGGCGGGGGGTAGGCAGTGGAGGTGACATCGGGAGGAAGGGGGGGGGACTCAAGGATCTACAACCTTGACACAGGACAAACTTGTTACCCTTTTTCTCCCAGCTAACCGATTCCTAGGGAGAGTGAAGATTTTCCTAGGCAGAAACCCCAAATCCTCATCGATTGTCCTAAAAATCCACACAGGCCATGGACTTGTCCTCCCATTCCAGCCCACCCAACCCCAGCTCCAACCATCTAGCCCATCTGGCTCTGAGTGGGTTATACCTAGGGCTGGGGAAAGACTCCTCTGAGTGTCAATGGAGCGGAAAGGACATGGCACGGGGCCAGCCCATTGCTCCACTGGGTTTTGGGCTTAACTCCTTTTCTGCAGACCAAGAGTTTTACACCAATAGCTGGAGACTTGGAAGAGAGGAAACCTAGGGACATATGATGGGGGTCCATGGGTGGTGACCCCGAAGGGGGCAACATGGGAGTGGTTGGGGTTGGTGCCTTGGCCACCAGGATGGTAGAGGGGTTGGTGGCCAACACCAGGGGACGGACCCAGGGAGGAGGATGCAAGACCAGGTCTTGCCCGATCACGATATAAGGCATTTCATTGGGGACACAGATAACAAAGAGAACAAGACAGACAAAGAGACAGACAGACAAAAAAAACAAACAAAGAATTCTCTTTCAGGGGTTGGAGCTTGCTAAAGACTCCAGCCTACCTTCCCTGGTGTCCTGCTAAAAGGACCCAGTGTCCCTTTTACTTGTCCTGTGCCTGCAGTGCACAGTGCCCTTTTGCTGAGTCTGTGCCTGTAGTGCATCCATTATGGGGATTCCTGGAATTCTGTCACGGACTCTAACCCTGAATTCTAAACCTGCCAGGGACTTTAACCCTGATCATCAAGGACTCTAACCTTGATATGTCAGGGACTTTAACCCTGATCACCCCCTTATTGTCTGGGGGTCAGAAGGACTCTAACCTCTTGAAGCAGAAGGACTCTAACCTCCTGAAGTTCCAACTTTGTCTCCAAGCTTTTGCAGGACTTCCTTTCCACCCAGCTAAATACACTCGCTTCCCTGTTTTCCCGACCTGGTCCCTCTTGGGAGATAGGAAATGCGTTAGACACCGGTCTACACTCACACACAGGTGGAACAAGACCACTTAGTGGAATTGAGCTTAGCTTAGGTCCCCTCGTATAAACCCTGAGGCGGAGAGTCTAGCCAGACCACTTAGCCATATGCTCTAATTCCATGATCTGTTCCCCATAAGTCACAGCCACACAACCAATTACATAGCACAGACACTTAGATCACCTCAAGAAAGTTACCACAAAACTTGGGAGAGAACTTCTGTATCCTGGAGATCCTCTGGGTGTCATATCCCAGACTAGCCCCCATATGTTAGGGTCCAAGTGGAAGACCACCTGAAGGAGCATACAGAGACAATGCAATTAAGGCAAGGGGAAGTTTATTACTAGCAACGCTAGGGGAGCCCAATCAAGGGGTTCTGAAGAGGCAGAGTCAGAGGGGAATTTATATTGGTTAAAGCAGTCATAGTTGACTTACTTGATGGGGGACCTGGAACATTCTGTTAATGATATTGGATAGTTTAGCATAACAGGTGGGCGATGTTGGACAGACATGAAAGGTAGGAAACTACATGACTACTAGCATACTTCAGGGGTCCTGTAATTCCTGGGACCTTGCCCAGAAGATTCTGTTGCGGGACATTCTGTTGTCCTTTACAGAGTGAGGGTCAGTTGATTTTTAAAACATAACATCAGGAGTTGGCTGTTTGAGAACAGAGGAGATGAGCTGGAAGTATGTCACTGGGGAGGGTGGTATGGAATCACTCAGACTAAAAGTTGAGGGTTGCCATGTATCTGTTGACTGGGAAAAACACAGAACTATTAAATAGTCAAAATCACTTTTAATTGAGGGCAAAAGGGATTCAGCACTAGGATACCTCCACAACAGAGCTGTGTGCCACACAGAATGGCACAGAGTCTGAGGATTGAACTCTGGCCGTTCTGGTCCCTGACCCCTGGGAGTACTACCACACTAGATGGATTCCAGGGAACAAAAGAGTTTGGGGAATCTCTATAGCATTTGGGGAATACAGGGGCAGGGAAAGATGATTGATATTGCTATAGCTACCAAAAAAAATGGAAGCGTTCAACCTACTTTGACAGGATACAATCAAGCTTGGGAACAGAATCATAGCTAGAGGCTGTGGGTATAAGGGAAGGGGCTGCTTACAATGGATACTAAAGGATGGTTCCAGCCCAGGTATGATTCTTAGGTAAGGGTCTGATACAATAGGGGAGACCACCTAAGAAAAAGAGGGTCCTTAGCATATGCTTAGTCTCACTCAACTAGAATTGTCATTCCCCTGAGGGTCCCCCACTTGTTCTGAAATGTCCAGCCTGGGATTCCCTTTAGTGTAGATTCCCATAGGAAAAGGGAACAAGGATAAGCTTTGGGGTCTCCAACCTATAAGCTACTCCTGAAATTTGGGGTTCATCAGATCCCATTAGATCACAAGTTGGGAATCTCTAAAGTCCATGTTGAACCCCCCACCCCGTTTGGTCAAGACTGGATGTTGCTGACCAAACAAATGGACAAATGGCCAATGCTATATGGGATTGGACTCCATCTCTAATGATGGGAAAGCCTAGGGATACAAGCAGGAGTAATTGGCATTTGGGGGCATTCCCCAATGCCACTGGCACATTCACAATTTGAGCCAGAAAGGCAGGCAATCTGCCTTTGGCAAAAACTAACAATCAAAACAATACCAAGGTTGTAGGTTCAAATCTGGCTTCAGACACTTCCCAGCTGTGTGACCCTGGGCAAGTCACTTGACCCCCATTGCCTACACAGTATTGACTCCAAGAAAAAAGGTAAGGGTTAAAAAAAAAGAAATAAGAAAGAAATCATCTTCTGACAGGAATAGATCGCTTTAGGAAATCAGATTCCAAAGTTGTTTTCAGAGTTGGTATGTGATGTTTCTGTTAAAGAATATCTTTTTGCAAAGTACACATTAACTATGAACATCTTTAAACACTTGAGTAACAATATTTTACAGATGAATTTCTTTACCCCAGATTCTGGGGGAAATTCAAGAAAGCTTTGAGCTATAATTCCAAGCTCAAGATACAAACTTCTACTGTGATAAATTAAGGCAACAAATACAAGCCATCTATTAATAAACTTTACCTACTTTGAAAAGTATGTTCCCTAACAATTTTAAAAATTTCAATTATTAACCTGAGGAAAATGGAATTTGTATTATGTGCTGATTATGGGAATTTGTTATAAAGGAAAAGGCAGACAGGGAAAATATTTCCTTATGTCCCAAGGACACAGTGAGTGTCTTCATGTACAAGCCAAGGCTGTCACTGGCTCATGTCATTGTTGTATCACTCAAGGATTAACAGCCTAGATGGTCAGAAAAGGTCCATTCCCAGTTGAGCCCAAAATATACCTGTAACCATCCCAGGACATTCTCTCTCCTTAGAATACTTTGTCGCCATTGGATCCCAGAAGCCTTTTTGCCTTAAAGGACAAGTCTTACCCATTTCAGCTGAAAGAAGTTCTGCTTATCAGCAAATAAGAATTTCCATATACCTCAAACATGCTTTTCTGACCATTTGCCCTCTATAAGGATTCCTTAAAGCCTTTGAGTCTACATTATAGCAGTTATTCTTACATATTTTGCAAAATAACTAATTTATCAATATGTAGTCACAAAGTCTGAACAGGAATGTTGAATTCATTAGCTCTACTGTAAATACAAGTCAGGGCTAGATCAAATCCTGGCCTTAGGCCAGCAGAAGGAACTAAGACATGATCAGTCAGGAATGTCTCTAAGAATTTCAGAAAAATTCCAGAAATATTTGTGATTTTCCAAAACCACATACATCAGTTCTTGATATAATCCCCAAGTTAAAGATCCAATTATGAGAACAGAACATTTATCTGTTCTCTCTCTCTCTCTCTCTCTCTCTCTCTCTCTCTCTCTCTCTCTCTCTCTCTCTCTCTCTCTCTCTCTGTCTTTCCTTCCAAAACCCTCTGTTTTAAAATCTGAGAAAGACTTCCATTCTTCCTTCACAAATCTGCATACTCAAGCTTTATGGACTTTAGATCAAAGTCCCTTTCTTCTGAATTCAAATCCAACATACCATCCCACCGTATCTGATTTGCTTATGTCAAACAAACATTCCTTTGGTATCACTTCAATTGCTAATTGGTAATCCAAAAGAATTCTGACTTAAAGGATTACATCATTGAACCACTGCATCTTTAGCATAGTGCTCATCAATTATAAGTTTTTGATCATTATTGCAGCAAGTCACATAATAATCGTAAAATTCTGAGCAAGCATTTTACACATATATGCCATTTTTAACGTCCTACCAACTCCTTGGCTACTGTTTGCAACATATACCTTTATACAGTTCAAAATGTAATCATAATATCAACCAATATATTCCCAAAGTTTGTATGAGGTAACTTATCAATTACATATCTCTCAATTCATTTTATCATTCTGGACATGGAATGTTTGCATTAAGATTCCACAGCTTCAGAGAAGCTTCTTGGTCAGACAGGGCTGGCAACATTTGCTTGCTTGAGCATCTTAAAGCCTCTGAAATATACAATTAAATATACTCATCTTTAAGTTCCATCACACAGTGGTTGTCAATTTTGTGAGGTCCATATTTCAATCCCTAAGTATCAGTGTGGAACAATTATAAGCACTTCTTTCTCATTCCTGTGTGCAAGGAAGGGGTTAATAGCTTCTGAGTAATTTATTCTAAGACTGCTTGGCTTGATTTAGGTTTTATTACTTAATAACCTTGTCCCATACTTTTTTAACAAGTGACCCTTCATCATACCCTTCATAATAATTTATTCTCAGTGAATTTTAGTTTGAACTCCACAACTTCCAAATAACATTAAGTCCATTAGCAATCTTTCAGTGTGTAACCAAACTGAAGTTCAAAGCATTTACCTGTATTCCTTTCAACCTTCTGTCTAAAGTAGAATAGAACCTCCAGTTTAGTTTTCTTTTAGCTCAAAACATTGCTATATACCTGATTAAATTCCATCAACATTATTCCAATTTATAATTTCTTGTATCTATTTCACACGAGAATTCAGAGTATCAACTAGAATCTCTATCCATTACTCTTATTTCTTCTGACTTCTCCTCTTTACCATTATTGTAAGTAGAGGAAAGGTACTCTACTGAATTGTATTTAATCCTCATGACAAGCCCTCCTTGATTTCAGGGCTGGTCAAATTTGTCTTGTCAAGGACATACAGTTTACATATCATAGACCCTTAAGCTATTTAGGTGGAAATTTTAATTCTTTTCATAGTAGTGGTAGTCTCTCGGTGACTGAGAATGACTATTGTCTTTGTGCAGTTTCATCTACGGTGTACCCTCATGTGGCTTTGGAGTCCAAAGGCTGAGGCGCAGAGTGTGTGGCACATGGGGGATGGGATGCCAGTTGTTACGGGAGGTGCGGTTGTGGCCTGGTGTCGGCATTCACGTGCAGAGGCAAGATGTCAATGTCCCTCATCTTCAAAGGTGGTGGTGAATGTGGGTTCACCAGCTGCTTCTGTCAGAGGCAGCGAGTTCTAGTTGCTTTGGTGTCATGCCAGCCCACTTCAAGTTGGACTTTAGCTGATCCTTGAATCTTTTCTTTGGTCGGCCTTGTTTCCTGAGTCTAGCTGACAGTTCACCGTAGAATACCTGTCTTGGTATTCGCTGTGGGTCCATGCGGATGACGTGTCCAGACCATCGTAGCTGGATTTTGAGGACCATGACTTCGATGCTGGTGGAGTTGGCTCTGTCGAGGACTTCCTGATTGGTGATTCGGTCCTGCCATCGGATCCTCATGATTGACCGGAGAGAGCATTGGTGGAATTGCTCCAGCTGCTTCATGTGCTTCCGGTACAGTGTCCATGTCTCACAACCGTACAGGAGCAAGCTGAGGACCACTGCGTTGTATACTTTGAGCTTCGTCGCAGTGCTTACACCCCTGTGTTGGAGGACTTTGCAGCGCAGCCGCCGGAGTGCCTAGCTGGCCTTTTGGATCTTGGCATTAATCTCGTGGTCTAGGGACCCATCATTGGCGATGGTGCTGCCCAGGTACTTGAAAGTGTTGACGTTAGAAAGCTGCGTGCCATCGATTGTAATGCGCGGCTGGTTCGTTGGCCTCCCTGGTGCAGGTTGGAACAGCACCTCTGTTTTGCTGAGGCTGATCGTCAGGCCAAACAGTTTTGTTGCGGTGGAGAACCTGTCCACAATGGTTTGGAGATGATTTTCTTGGTGGGCCATGAGAGCACAGTCATCTGCAAAGAGAGATTCCAGGATGAGTCTCTCTGTTGTCTTTGTTTTTGCAGTCAGGTGGCGAAGGTCAAATAGTGAGCCATCCAGTCGGTATTTGATGTAGACGCCCAGGTCTATATCCATCACAGCATGTCGTAATACTTGGGTGAAGTATTGGTTGAATAGTACCGGAGCGAGGACACAGCCTTGTTTCACGCCATTGGAGATGTTGAAGTGGTCGGAAGTCTCTCCACCAGATAGGACTTCCCCTGTCATGTCAACATGAAAGAGCTGGATCAGTTTGACGAATTTTGCTGGGCAACCGAGCTTGCTGAGGATCACCCACAATGCGTCCCTGTTCACTGTGTCGAACGCCTTCATCAGGTGTATGAAGACAATGTAGAGACTCAGGTTCTGCTGAAGACATTTTTTCCTGCATTTGCCTCACCATGGAGACCATGTCGATGGTGCTACGATCCGGTCGGAAGCCACATTGTGATTCAGGCAGGTTCTGCTCTGAAACAGATGACAGGAGTCTATTGAGTATAACATCGGCGAGGATCTTTCCAGCAGTGGAGAGTAGTGAGATGCCTCTGTAGTTGACACAGGCTGCTCGTGAGTTTTTTTTTTTTTTTTAGTTCTGATGTTCCATGCTCCTAGTAGGAGTTTCTTTGTATTTTTTCTTTGATTTCGACCACTTAAAGGGATGACCCGCCAGCCGCGGTGTGCTGACAGGGTGTTTGTAGGGCAGGCAATGTTTGGGACACCTTTTCTAGTCCCCTCCCTTGATTAGGGTGAGCAATGCTGTCCTAGAGAGGGCTGCTCAGTCGCCCAGGATGCTGCTGAATGTCTGCTGCCCACAGGGCTGAGCGACCACTGGTCTCTGGGCCGCCTACATGCAGGATTGTGACTACAACTGCCAGTGGTCACCTCCACCTATTGTGTTGCCACTCCCCCATTGCCACAAGTCTTGTAGAGAGTGGATGGGGTTAGGATAGATGAGTGTGCACAAAGATACTTGTGCGTGAAAGAGATTTAAGTGGAAAAGTCGATGCACAGAGACAGTCTCACTCTCTCAGCGTTGGAAGCCTGGGTCCAGTGGCACGAAAAGTCGTTACGTCTGGAGACTTCCTCAGCTGCATTGGGTGGCTGTGTTGTCCTTTGTGCTCCAACATGCCCTAAGCACTCCACAGTGCTTTGCTGCGACGCCATCTCAGCCGTTGAACCTTCTTATTAGTTTCTTCCGTCTGTTCTGCCAAAGCAGTCTTCACATGCTGGGTGAGCAAAGCCCTAGTTCACCAGGGGTCGACGACCCGACGGCTACTCTCACAAGGTTTAGCCGGCCTGTCCAAGCCATTGCCCAGGGTGTGGCCGCTGCCACAGGCTAGCAGCTACTGGGAGCCACAAGTGAGAGCTGGGTGTCAGGTGGGGGTCAGAGGCTGGAGAGCTGCCCTAGGAGGGCACGACAAGCCCTCCCTACCAGAGATACTACCCCTCCCTGAGCACCACATACACCCCTTTTTCATAGTACAAATGCATAAATATTATGTATTCACTCATTATTACTTCCCAGCAATTTGTATCCAAATACATGTTCATCTCTAGATCACAAATTCCTTCCTATACATTGTGCACATTTTTAAAAACAATTCATGTAACCTTAGTCAAAGACAACACCATTTAGAAATTCCCTCTTTTGCAAAATACCAAATTCTTAGTACTTGTATTATAAAATCCCATGCACAAATTAGCCACTTTAAAAATTTCTTTGTTTTCATTGTTTATCTCCCTCCCCACCTTTCCTCTCCCTGTCACATAGACCCCTTCCCTCCAGGATATAAAAATCCTGAACTTTTCTCTGTTAAAGAAAGAAGTTGGTCCTGCACACTCTCTCCCATTTATTCAACATAAATAAATCTCTCTATCTTTGAAAGGTTTCCACCAGAGTCTATCATTCCTGAAAGAACACCTCCCCAGACCAAGAGTTCATCTCCAGCCTCCACAACATAACTATGAGATACCAGTCAGCATGGTCATGGGAGCTCTTCCAACTTCATTCAGTTGCAGTTGAGGAGAGGAATAAGAGAATGAGGGTAAAGCAAGATTACTATTTTGCTTTAGGATTGGGAAAGCATTAGTGGGACAAGTAAAACAGGGGAAGGGAAGTTGAGGAAAGAAGGCAGCTAACATTGAAGTCTTTAAAAATAGAGTGCAGATTGAGAAAGGAGGAAGATGAGGTTAGAGGAGGCATGATCAACTTAAAAGTCCTGAGCTGACTGGCTCAGGGACCCTGGCCACCAGGAGAATACACATAGGAAGTCTAAGATGTAGAGACAATGTAGAGAGAGAATTTCAGATTATTGTAGGGCATGTTAGAAGTTTCGGTGATAGACTTGGTGATAACCAGATCCTCTGGTGTTTTGGTCCTGGGGATCTGACTTGAACATTCATTTGATTCCATTTCTGTCCCCAAGCAGCAGCAATCAGAATGATCAGTTGATAAAATACCCCCAAGAAAACACAGCATTTGTGATGAAAAGTCTCCCTTGACTGCCTTTGAATGCCCACAAAATGCAAATGTTCTCCTTCCTTTGGTGCTCTGAAACTCTCTGGTGTGTCCTGTGCATTTGCTCAGGTTCTGAAATGGACAATGATCCCTTGTGGTTAGAAATGGACTATTTCAGGCCAGAAGGAATCTTAGTGATCCCCCGGTCCAATCCAATCATTTGATGGAAAGATGTTGCCTGCAGAGAAGTCACCTGTCCTACTTCCCCACAACCACCTGAGATGCCTGATCATCATGCACCCTGGGGACCCCATGAGGGCTTTCCCTTGGGGCTTACTGTGAGAAAGCCTTTGATCTCCCAGGACACAGTTCTGGGTCTCAGTTCCATAATGTCAGAGTCTCCAAGTTGGAAACGACCTCAGGAGCTTTAGAGGTCAACTTCTCTCTGAACAAGGACATCTGGGTCAGAGCATCAGGTAGATCTTATGGGCTGCCCCATTAGCAGCAGCCTAGAGCAGGAGAAGATTTGCATGAGGAGCACCACCTCTCTGAGAGTCCAGAGAGGATATAAGAGAATGCCAGCTGAGTCTTGCATACACTGGGGGGCTTCTGTACACAGAGTTCTTGGAGGAGCCTCCACCATGGCCTGGACGCTGCTCCTCTTCCAGCTCCTTACTCTCTGCATAGGTGAGTCCTCCTGGCATCTCTTCCCTGGGCTCAGAGCCCCGCAGGCTACCCCTTGTCTGGACCCCAAGTTGACTCTGGTATGGCCTTTTGGAATGGACACTGCTTGCCTCTGACAGATCTCTTCTTCCCTTTCCTTCCAGGTTCGATGGCTGCCTATGTGGTCACTCAGCCACCCTCAGTGTCCATGTCTCTGGGAGAACAAGTCAGCCTGTCCTGTGATGGGGATGGTATTGGTAACAACTATGTTTCCTGGTACCAGCAGAAGCCTGGCCAAGCCATTCTACCACTTATTTATGGTGATAGCAACCGGCCTGAAGGGATCCCTGAGCGATTCTCTGGCTCCAACTCAGGGAACACAGCCACGCTAAGCATCTCTGGGCTCCAGGCTGAGGATGAGGCCGATTATTACTGCTTAGCGTCGGGTAGTAGTGGTGTACACAGTGACACAGACTGATGGGGAAGTGAGACAAAAACCCCTGCCAGCCTCTGCTCACACAGCGCCCTTCCTCCTGGAGAAGTGGCTGGTGAAGACAGACATCAACAACTTCTCCTTCAGGCCTCTCTTATTCCCCAACTCCTTTCACAGCCAGAAGCAGAGCCATTATCAAACATTTATTAACATTTATACTGTGGTTGGACTAAGAGAAATGGAGATGGGCTAAGGCAGTCCAGAATGAGTGTAGCCAGACAGGAAATGAGATGTTTGAGAGGAAACATCGTCTCTGCTCTTTCATCTGGGTGGTCCCATCTTCCTCTCTGGCCCTCTTTTCCAAGGCTCCTTCCCCAGGCCCAGTTCCTCACCTGCTCCCCCCTCATTCCTTGGTATCTGCTACCCTCTGAAAGCCCATTGTAGCCTTTCTCCTGCTTGGGCCACTTAGATGAAGCTCTGGCCCCAGAGCCTTCTGGTCCGGGTCAGACCCACTTGGATCTCAGGATCTTCTCTCCCCCCTGGAAACTTAGAGAGGCTTCCTTTTTGTGTTGATAAAAATCACGGAAAGGCTTTTATCTTGGGAGTGACTGAGATGACCAAGTGGTTTGTGGTTTGTTTTTTTAGAAAAGGGTTGGGAATGGAGTTGGCTGTTTGAGAACGGAGGAGATGAGCTGGAAGTATGTCACTGGGGAGGGTGGTACGGAATCACTCAGTCTAACAGTTAAGCCTCGCCATCTGTTGACTGGGAAAAAACCCAGAACTATTAAATAGTCAAAATCACTCTTTAATTGAGGGCAAAAGGGTTTAATCACTAGGATTTCTCCACAACAGAGCTGTGTGCCACACAGAACTGTACAGAGTCTGAGGATTGAACTCTGGCCGCTGTGATCACTGACCCCTGGGAGTGCCACCACACTAGATGGATTCCAGGGAACAAAAGAGTTTGGGGAATCTCTATACCATTTGGGGAATACAGGGGCAGGGAAAGATGATTGATATTGCTATAGCTGCCAAAAAATGGGAGCATTCAAACTACATTGACAGGATACAATCAAGTTTGGGAAAGGAATCACAGCTAGAGGCTGGGGTGTAAGGGAAAGGGCTGTTTACAATGGATGCTAAAGGATGGTTCTATCCCAGGTGTGATTCTTGGGAAAGGGTCTGATACAATAGGGGAGACTACCTAAGAAAAAGAGGGTCCTTAGCATATCTTAGTCTCACTCAATTACGATTGTCATTCCACTGAAAGTCCACCACTCAGTCTGAACCTGCCAGCCTGGGATTCCCTTTAGTGTAGATTCCCATAGGAAAAGGGAACAAGGACAAGCTTTGGAATCTCCAACCTATAAGCTACTCCTGAAACTTGGGGCTCATCAGATCCCACTAGGACACAAGTTCGGGATTCCTAAATTCCATGTTGATACACCACCCCACCCCCTTAGTCAAGACTGGATGTTGCTGACCAAACAAATGGACAAATGGGCAATTTTATGTGGGATTGGACCCCATCCATAATGGTGGGAAAGGCTAGGGATAGAGGCAGGAGTAATTGGCATTTGGGGGCATTCCCCAATGCTACTGGTGCATTGACAATTTGAGCCAGAAAGGCAGGCAGTCTGCCTTTGGTAAAAACTAACAATCAAAACAATCCCCCCATTTCCCTGAAGTCTTAAGTCTTTCACATCTGGTGGGTCCTGATATGATACCTTCAGCCTACTCTTAGGCAGACTCCAGTGCTTCTGCAGGAGAGAAAGATTGTGGACACAGGGTCTTTAGGGGCATGTCCTCAGTGAATGCCTGGGTCCTAGGTAGGTGGAGACCTGCTTGGAGATCTGAAGGATTTCTAGTGACTGCTACACCTGATTGGCAGACAGATCAAAAGGGGGAGAAATAGCCAGTAGGATAGAAGTGTAGAAAGAAGGTCTGGGGCAAAAACTAGAACGCCTGCTAGAAACCAAGAAAATTAATACAATAGTAATTGATATTACACATTTGCATTTGGGTATGTTAGCCAACAGATGTCTTCAGAAATCATCTTCTGACAGGAATAGATCCCTTAAGGAAATTGGATTCCTGAGTTGTTTGCAGAGTTGGTATGTGATGATTCTGTTAAAGAATATCCTTTTCATAGCACACATTAACTATAAACATCTATAAACATTTGAGTAACAATATTTTACACATGAATTTCTTTACCCCAGATTCTGTGGGAAATTGCAAAATACCAAATTCTTAGTACTTGTATTATTAAATCCCATGCACAGATGAACCCCTTTAAAAACTTCTTGTGTGTCATATGATTTCTTGTGGCTAGTTCTGTAGAATATATTTGTTCTTAAATATTTATGGCAGCTCTGTTTGTGGTGGTGGCAACGAACTAGAAATTAAAGAGATACCCATCAGTTGGGCAATGGTTAAAAATTTTAGGGCATCTGATTGTGATGCAACACTTCTTATAACTAAGAAGTGATGAATGAGTTATTATATTTTTAAATATAAATAACTACATTAAATTATGAAGTACATAATGAGCAGAACCAAGAGGAACTTGTAAATGGAAATGGAAATATAATTTGAAGAATAACTATGAAAGTCCACCTCCGGAGAAAGTATCGATCAATAGACATATTCAACACGTAGTTTTCCATATATGTTTTTTTAAACAATGCCTTCTCTAAAGGTTGGAAGGGAGAGGTAGAAACACTTCATAGAAATAGAAATTTTAAAAAAAAGGATGTTGAATCTAAGAACTTTCCTTGAAGGCTGGTTGCATCTAGATAAATCAATGTGACTTTGTGAGATCTAATACAAACCTAGGCTTGTTTCCTTGGCTGGGTGATCAGTCCAGTCCATTTTCTACTTGGGGGAACTCTGGGGGGAAATCCATATTTTTCTTCAGCAAAGAAATTAAAACCATTCACAGGAATACAAAATGCAGAATTAAGGCACAAACAGAGGCACCCAACTGACCATGGTTTACCATGACTTGAGAGCAAAGATTCTAACATTCAGTATTATAAGTGTGATAGAAAGTCAAATAGGAAAGACTAAAATAAGATTTCTCTCTATTAGTGATAGTTCACTGCAGAGGAGATAATGCACAACTGTGGTAGGCATCGTGTCCCACAAGGACACCCCAAATTCCTTGAGACATCACAGGTCAAAGAATACATGAGGGACTTCATACCTGCTATGCTACAGGGACAAAGCCAACCTAGTGCCACCTAAGAGGTTGCTGAGTAAACAAAGGATCCTTTGTCTCTGGCTTTATTTACATTAGTCTAAAGATAAGGGTCTCAACACAAAGGGAGACCTATTTATGTCTCAAACATCCCTAGGTTTCTCAAGACAGATAACTTAGGATCAGGACATCATAAAGGCTTATAACTTCTGTTTAAGCCCCCAGACCCAAAGGCACCTAATATGTTATAATTCTCCCTTGATTGCCTCCCACTTTGTTTTCATTGTTTATCTCCCTCCCCACCTTTCCTCTCCCCATCACATAGACCCTTTCCCTCCAGGATATAAAAATCCTGAACTTTTCTCTGTTAATGAAAGAAGTTGGTCCTGAACACTGTCTCCCACTTATTCAACCTAAATAAATCTCTCTATCTTTGAAAACTTTGCACCAGAGTCTGTCATTATTGAAAGGGCACCCCCAACATAACTATGAGATACCAGTCAGCAAGGTCATGGGAGCTCTTCCAACTTCATTCAGTTGCAGTTGAGGAGAGGAATAAGAGAATGAGGGTAAAGCAAGATTACTATTTGGCTTTGGGATTGGGAAAGCATTAGTGGGACAAGTAAAGCAGGGTAAGGGAAGTTGAGGAAAGAAGGCAGCTAACATTGAAGTCATTAAAAATAGAGTGCAGATTTGTAAAGGAGGAAGATGAGGTTAGAGGAGGCATGATCAACTTAAAAGTCCTGAGCTGAGTGGCTCAGGGACCCTGGCCACCAGGAGAATACACACAGGAAGCCTAAGAGGTAGAGACAATGTAGAGAGACAATTTCAGATTATTGTAGGGCACGTTAGAGGTTTGGGTCATAGACTTGGTGATAACCAGATCCTCTGGTGTTTCGGACCTGCGTATCTGACTTGAACATTCATTTTATTCCATTTCTGTCCCCAAGCAGCAGCAATCAGAATTATCAGTTGAGAAAATACCCCCAAGAAAACACAGCATTTGTGATGAAAAGTCTCCCTTGACTGCCTTTGAATGCCACAAAATGCAAATGTTCTCCTTCCTTTGGTGCTCTGAAACTCTCTGGTGTGTCTGGTGCATTTGCTCAGGTTCTGAAATGGACAGGGATCCCTTGTGGTTAGAAATGGACTATTTCAGGCCAGAGGGAATCTTAGTGATCCCCCGGTCCAATCCAATCATTTGATGGAAAGATGTTGCCTGGAGAGAAGTCACCTGTCCTTCCCCACAACCTCCTGAGATGCCAGATCATCATGCACCCTGGGGACCCCATGAGGGCTTTCCCTTGGGCCTTACTGTGAGAAAGCCTTTGATCTCCCAGGACACAGTTCTGGGTCTCAGTTCCATAATGTCAGAGTCTCCAAGTTGGAAACGACCTCAGGAGCTTTAGAGGTCAACTTCTCTCTGAACAAGGACATCTGGGTCAGAGCATCAGGTAGATCTTATGGGCTGCCCCACCAGCAGCAGCCTAGAGCAGAAGATTTGCATGAGGAGCACCACCTCTCTGAGAGTCCAGAGAGGATATAAGAGAATGCCAGCTGAGTCTTGCATACACTGGGGGGCTTCTGTACACAGAGTTCTTGGAGGAGCCTCCACCATGGCCTGGATGCTGCTCCTGTTCCAGCTCCTTACTCTCTGCATAGGTGAGTCCTCCTGGCATCTCTTCCCTGGGCTCAGAGCCCGCAGGCTACCCCTTGTCTGGACCCCAAGTTGACTCTGGTAAGGCCTTTTGGAATGGACACTGCTTGCCTCTGACAGATCTCTTCTTCCCTTTCCTTCCAGGTTCGATGGCTGCCTATGTGGTCACTCAGCCACCCTCAGTGTCCATGTCTCTGGGAGAACAAGTCAGCCTGTCCTGTGATGGGGATGGTATTGGTAACCACCTTGTATCCTGGTACCAGCAGAAGCCTGGCCAAGCCATTCTACCACTTATTTATGATGATAGCTACCGGCCCGAAGGGATCCCTGAGCGATTCTCTGGCTCCAACTCAGGGAACACAGCCACGCTAAGCATCTCTGGGCTCCAGGCTGAGGATGAGGCCGATTATTTCTGCATGGCGTATCATGGTAGTGATGGTGTACACAGTGACACAGACTGATGGGGAAGTGAGACAAAAACCCCTGCCAGGCTCTGCTCACACAGCGCCCTTCCTCCTGGAGAAGTGGCTGGAGAAGACAGACATCAACAACTTCTCCTTCAGGCCTCTCTTATTCCCCAACTCCTTTCACAGCCAGAAGCAGAGCCATTATCAAACGTTTATTGACATTCATTAATGTGATCTTCTGGGACTGTGTTAGGAAACATACCTGGAGTGGGGAGGAGGGAGAAGTCAGGCCCTGCCCTCAGGGAGCTTTTCATTGAATGGGGGAAGAAGGTCAACAGAACCTCTAAAATCTTTAATCAGGACAAGGACAAAGTTCTTCTGGCCACCACATAGTCATGAGCTCCTAAACCAATACTGTCACAGCAAGCTGGGGTCTGAGACTCTGGAAACAATGTCTCTGGGGAAACTCACCAGAAACGGGAATGTTCATCAGGGGAAATTCCAAAGAACTGAACCACTTGGAGTCCCAAATATACTTTGGGGAATAAAGGAAAGGAAGGAGAACTGATTGGCTTACATGGAGATGAAGGCAGGAGGATTTCAGCCCAGACACTAAGGGAGAGACTTCTAAGGCAAAAGGGTACTGAAGATTTGAGCTTCTTCATCATGCCTGTTTAGGGTGCTTAATGGATATTTAATGGGGACTTGATGGCTTATTATTTATTTTGGGACCAGAGTTTGGGAGTGTCTCTGTTTCAGATGCTGCATAAAGTGCACACATTTTTTCTCCATCCTTGAGCCCCTTCACTTGTACTCTAGGTGTCCCAAAGGTGTCTTCAGGGACACCCAAACCAGAATGGTTGTCACCAGGCAGATCTTTGGCCATAAATAAGCTTCCATCTTTGGTTTTGGCAACATTCTGAGAAAGCTCCTCTATCCCTGAAAAGTCACAGTAGTTACTGGCCCAGATATATAAGAACAATCTACGCCAGGAGTTCAGCCATGTTAATAAATGATAACCTTCCCTTGTACATCATTGCATATAGGAGTTAAACAAGTCTAAGAAAGTGGGAGAATGCTTGGGAAGACACTAGAGAAAGTCGAAATGGAATGAACAAACCCATCTGGTTACTCAGAGACTAAGACAATAGAGAGAAATGTTAGAATATTCAGAAATAAATCCCAGATCCACTCCCCAGACATTTTCCTGGGCAAATGTCTTGCTATGTATTGTTTCTACAAAGAAAGAAGGGAGAGAACCATCTGAAGGAGCACACTGGGGATCCCTTTTGATTTCTAGCCTATAAGCCCAGACTGGCCTCTGGCTCTAGTACACATGTCCCCTGTTCCTGCTCCTTGCCAAGGAGGAAAGAAGCACATCCTTTTTCTTTTGTGGGTACTTGAAACAAGTGAATAAAGACAGTACATCAGCTCATCCAAACCCTGGGGCCCCTTCCTAGGCCTATGGAAAAGAAAGGTTTTGTCTTTTCCCCATCTATCTCCCAAACTCCAATCCTCTTCATGGAGTGACTCAACAAAGGAAATCTTCAAGCCATTATCTGGGATTGATTTAAAAAAATAAAAGCAGGAAGGTTTCCCAACTCAGTATGTATCTTATTCCCACCCCTGAGCAATAGGGCCAGAGAGAGATCAGAGGCCCTGTATCTGAGGGCATGAGGCTCATTCTCCAGTCTGAAGAAGTTGATTGAGATGGGCTAAGATGAACTGTGTGGGGTGGAAGTGGAACGGTCCTTGGAAATGTTAAAGTTCTGCCTCTTTTACCACTTATTAAAAAACAATGTGTTCATGTTCTGTTCTTGTTATGGGGTAAAGAGGTGCCCCCCTTGGGTTCAGGAAGGATACCTTTTCTGCAAAATTGCAAAACTTCGAACCTTGGCTCAAAGGCAAAAAGAGAAATATTTATTAGTGAAATAACAAGGGGGTAAACCCTTTGCCAGCTAGATAGCATAAGTCAAACAACCTAAAGGTTCCCCCTCAATGCCTCCATTCTACGGTTTTTATCTTAATTCAAGAAGGGTAGTCTCCAAGGCCAGGTGTTTTAGATTGGGAGTCAGGAGACCCTCAGGGAGCAAAGGAATTTCCCTTATATGGTTTCCCTGAGTTTCTGTGGATACAATGCCCATGGCATTCTAATTGTTCTTTCAGATGGTCATGAGAGCAGTGATGGTGCTCTGGGATACACAGCCCTAGATTGGAGGCAAGGCAAAGAAAGAAGCATTTATTCATCATTTCCTATGTACCAGATAGTATTATAAAGATTAAAATTTTAGGGGAGACTTAGGCAAGATAGAAATTAGTTTCTCTCTGCAAGGAGTATTATATTTTTATGAGGTTTATTAAAGGTTAAGGATTAAAGAAAATACAGAATAAGAAAACATATGTCTAGGCCAGAGAGGCCTAGACAAGATAACCTCACATCATGAAAGAGAAGCATCTGCTCCGAAAAGGAAGTCCAAAAGAGGTTGAGCCTATTCACAACCAGGTTAAAATATCCCATCTTGCTCTCGGCCCAGGTGAGAATTCAGTGAGATTAGAGGGATTCTGGGGAAATGGAGAAAGGATTTCTGGGGTTTGAAGTCCTGGATTCAAGTCCATTTTTACAGTATAAAGGGTAAATTTAGGGGTTTTTGACTAATATATTATCCTTATGGTTGCCAGGGATTAATTAAAATCCCAATATACATACTTTTCTGTTTGGGAATTTTATGGTGGTTTGATATAGAGGGAAGGAATTAAGAAGAGAGAGGGAAAAGGGTATAAGATTTCTCCAGCCTAGCCTGAGCCAGGGGGAGTTCAGAGCCCTCAGCCACAAGGCCTCCCCCAAGATTTAATCTAGCTTGGCTTCAAGCCATGAGGCCTCCTCCAAGATGAAGGGCCTCCTAGGAGGATAGCGTTTTAGGAAAGGTAAAGGAAAAAGGGAATCAGCCTAAACTCTGAGAGAGCTCAGAGAAGATGCCTCACCTGACCCATGCTATTGAGCTTCTCCCAGTCACTGCACCAAGGACGCTCACTGCCAAACCTGGACAAGAGCTGCAGCAACACCAAGACTCCAAGACTCCAAGATTCCAAGACGCCAAGACGCCAAGATGCTGAGCACACTGCCACCAGACATACTGCTGCTGAACCCAACATCTCTGAGAGAGAGACCCAGAGCTCAACACCTCCACCAAAGAGAGCCCGGAAAGAGGAAGTGATGCAAATGTATGGACTTTTTTACATCACTTCCTGTGTCTCACATGTACCAATGGTGTGCTAAGTGCTGGGGATACTAATGTAAACAAAAAGTTCCTGCACAGCTTATTTTCTAATAGGGGAAGATAACACAAAAAAAGGGGGCTGAAAGGAATGATGGAGAAAAGACTGAGGTACAGGTTGGAGGAGGGCATAGTCAGAGGCACAATTGGAAGGAAATGAAACCTAACTCAGGTCCTTGGAGGAACTCCAACGGAGGGGCTGTCATGGTGCATGGATATTCCATGTTGAGAAGGCCCCAGTGCTGCAGGGATGTCCAGGGTGAGAAAACTGCTGAGTTATATTATAGTCACAAAGTCGAGGAGCATCAGACATAGAACCTGGAGAGAAATGAATCTGACTCCCAGAATCCCTGCATCTCAGAGTTGGAAATTAATTCAGGGGCTATGGTGACCCTCCTTTGTCCCCTAGATCCTAGGGCTGTGTTGGTAAACCTATAGTACATGTGCCTGATCATGCCAGAGGGGGCTGCTCCCTTGTCCCTCTCCACTCACGCCTGGGGACATGCCCCCCCCACTCTGCCCAGCAACCCAATGGGAGCACTTCCTCCCTCCCCCATTTGGGGTAAGGTATGGGGCTCTCATGCAGCAGGAAGGGTGCAGTTTGGGTATTCAATCTCCAAGATCTTTAAAAGGTTCACCATCACTACCCTAGGAACAGCAGGGGTTAGTTAGTGGCCCCTCCAGAGCAGGAGTAGATTTGCCTATTGTAAGGGCCAGAAGATGGGATTAACTCTTCCCTCTCTGGCCTTCCCGCAAGGCAGAGATGTGGATAATAGAGCCCAGAAGGGACCTAACCCAACTGTAGATCCTCAGGGTCCAGCTATCCGGTTCTAAGAAGAATTTTTACAATGGCTTGGATCCCTTTTCTGTTCCCATTCCTCACTATTAACATAGGTGAGACCCTTTAAGGGCACAAGTTGGCCCTCATCCTTCCCTGAAGCTGCTTGAGGGGGGACCTCTTCTGGCCAAGAGCTTCTTCCCTTCCCTGTACATCCTGCCATGTCCTATGGACTGACTCAATTACCTTCAGAGACCAAGTCCCTGGTTGAGATAGCCACCATATTGTGTAAAGGAGAAGGAATTGGTGAAAGAAGCATATTCTGGCATCAGAAGAAATCTCTGTGCTGGTGATTTATGAGAATGTCAAAAGACCCTTGAGAACTGCTGACCCATTCTTTGGCTCCCACTCAGGAACCACAGCCACGCCATGCCTCTCTGGGCTCCAGGCTGAGGATGTCAGCCATGGCATAGTGACACAGACCAACGGGGAAGTGAGACATAAACCCCTGCCAGGTTCTGCTCACACAGTGTCCTTCCTTCTAGACAGGTGCCTGGTAAGGAGAGAGACAGAAATGACTTTTTCCTCAGTTTCCTCTCTATCCTCTTCTCTCACTGCCCATTCTCTGTCTTTGACCTTCTTTACTGTCCCTTATCTGGACCAAATCCCTCATCTGTTCTCTCCTTCCAGGCACTCACCTCTTTTTCCTTGAATTCTGTTGCCCCCACGAAGTCTATTTTGGCCTCTCCCTAACTTTGAAGGTTTGTGGATGAAACTTCTGTGCCCAGGCCAAGCCCTGGATCAGGCTGTTCCTTGCCCACATCCCAGACTTTTTGGACCTCAGAATTAATTCTCTCATATCCCCAGACTCATCTACTAACTGAAGACTTATCCTTTTTGATCTCAGGTTTTGGACTAGAGGAGAAACCTGTAGATCTCTGGCTCTATAATTTCTCTGTGACAATAAAGACAGATCTTTACTCAGAAGGGTCTCCCAGCGTCTTATTTTTACCTCTGGCCCTCCTCAGGTCTGGAACCTGGACTCCAGACATGGGATCCTCAAGTCAACCTTCAGGAATGCCTGGATCTCTTCCCAAGAGATTCAGGTTCTGGGACTTCCCTTTTGCTTGGATCCCTCCTTTTCCAGGTTTAGTAAGCTTCCATCTTTAGGAGGATCGTATCATTCTTTCTTCCCCTTGTGGGCCCCTTACTATTATGTGGTTTGTTTCATGTTAGTCTTGGTTTTAGGTCTACTTGTGTTTTAGATGGTTGGATTTTCTTTTAAGGAAAATTTAAGGAAATTTAAGGAAAAAATAGGTCTTTCTGAGTAAAAGCACTTGGACCAACACTGAACCATTTAGAGTTCAAGACTCCCCCCCATTCCAAGGAAGATTATCTGGGTGAGTACTCATTTTTAAAAATATCCCTCATTATAGACGATGGTTTTCCCTGGAGGATGGAGGCTACTCTCATCTCTAAGATAGCAACTGAAAACCCAAGATCCTTTTTTTGTTTGTTTTAAGTGAAAGGCTGAGAAAATTCTTCTCTGACAAGGACTCACTTTTCAGTGGAGAGAAATTGTCTTACTTGTGCTCTGTTTTCATTTCAGTTCTGTCATCATCTGGCTTTTCAGTTTTTAAAATGACATCAATTATGCTACTCTGAAAGAAGCTTTAAAAATTACTCATTTGATTGCGAAGAGCCATCTACATTGGCTATATAAGCTCATACAAGGTCCGTTAGATTCCTGTGGCTCTTACTGAAACTCCCAGACACCTGTATCTACAGATACCGAACTTGCTATTGCCTTGTTCTGTTTCTATGCATGAGAAACTTTGAGGTTACTTACACAGGCTGTCGATTTGTTAGAAAGAAAAAGGGGAAGCCAGCTAAGCTCTATTCCACTTGACAGCTCACTCAGGAAATTGCCACAAGCACAATGGCAGGGTAGGCTTCACGTTCAGCCTGACGGTACAACGAATAAAATTCAGTGAGTGAAAATATATATAAAGTTTTTTGAAAAGCTAGCTAATTAGTTATTGCATATTGTCAAATAATGGAACCAGGGGACAGACTACTCTTAAGAATTTTATTCCCAGTAAAAACACTGATGAAAAGCAACTGCTTGACCACAGGGTTGGAGGAGATAAGACTGAGGAGAGACTCTAAATGAACACTATAATGCAAATTCCAACAACAGGGAAATGGGTTCGAGTCAAGAACACATGTGATAACCAGTGGAATCGTGCATCGGCTATGGGAGAGGGAAAGGTGGTGGGAGGGGGAAAGGGGAGGAAAAGAAAATGATCTTTGTTTCCAGTGAATAATGTATGAAAACGACCAAATAAAATAATGTTTAAATAAAAAAAAAAAGAATTTTATTCCCAGATTTTAGTAGGTTTTTTTCTTCTCTGATATCCTGTTGTCAGTTATTGAATTTTAATCATCTCATGTTCTGTAATGATCTTACATATGGTAAAGAAAGCAAATCATAAGTTAATAACGAAAGGTTAATTGAAGTATAAACTATAATACTTAAGCGTTTTGCTATTGTTAAACATGATTAATGGTTTGAATCTTGAAGAAAAAAGTACATTAAAATTTTTAGAGAGTTTCCAGTGATGTCCTATTAAAATCTTGTCAGGGTGAAATTTTTGTTTTTAAAAAGTACTAATTAGTATAGACTGAAATCATCCCCAAACGAAATCTTTTGACAGAAACTTTGCTCAGAAAACTCATGATCCTCTTGTTAACTTTCAACTGAGAAAATAATAATTGTACATTTACTATTGTCTATGATGCTCCATCCTGAAGATCCTTAAATATTTGCCACAATCTTCTGTTTAAATCCTTACATTTCACGTGTAGTGCATTTTAAAAAAATATAATTTAGAAATAACTTTTTTGTCTCTGGACTTGGGGAACTTCTGAAATAGATGGTATATTTCAGTGTAATAAATTCACCTATACTATTACTATAAACTTGACCATAGCTCTATCATGCTCCTGTTTCAAAGACACACTTTAGCTCTCTAACAAACTTTAACACCCTAACTGTAAAGAAACTGTAGAGTCTGTTCACATGAAGAAACTGAAGTGAAAGGTTAATACCATTTCTTCATGTGGTAGAAGTTGTACCATGAATTGGACAACCTGGCAGTACAGTCTAACCTTGAAATTAAAAAACCCACTATTGATTCTATTTTAAGTTGACATTAATCATTGTTGCCTTCCCATTTTTCTGAGAGTCTCCTTGGAAATTCTTCAAACAGATAAACTACCATTTCCTGTACTTCTTACAGTCAATCCTTTAAGAATTCTGGAATTCAGGGGGGCAGCTGGGTAGCTCAGTGGATTAAGAGCCAGTCCTAGAGATGGGAGGTTCTAGGTTCAAATGTGGCCTCAGACACTTCCCAGCTGTGTGACCCTGGGCAAGTCACTTGACCCCCATTGCCTAGCCCTTACCACTCTTCTGCCTTGGAGCCAATACACAGTATTGACTCCAAGACGGAAGGTGAGGGTTTAAAAAAAAAAGAATTCTGGGATTCTTGAATGAATGAACAGGGATGTTTTTAGATCTGTCATTACTTTCCATCTAACGGATTAAAAAAAATTGCTTTTATTTCAAATTTTCATCTGATCATTTGTTACATGCAAGTTGCTGAGGCTACCTTGTGTTGAAACCCATGGCTCCTGTCTCCCTGATGGTAGGACATGGGCTACTACTTCCTTTTTTCTTGCATGCTGACCTAAAAAATGAAGTTAGGTGAATGAGTCCCAGACTGTTAGTGTAATGTAGGGGGGTTTAGGGGATGATATATGTTTTAATTATGGGTCAGTATCAGAAGAATAACTTTTTGGAAGGCCAGCTATGGGCTGACAGATCCAGACCAGGCAAATCCTGTCCTGAGCTAACAAACACAGTCCAGGTTATATCAAGAATAGATGATGGATTTATTAGTCAAGGGAAGGTGAAAAAGGGATTTGGATAAATCTAATTTAATGTAAACTACCTAAAACCCCTCTTACTGTCCTATAACCAGGAGTCTTCTTGGATTCAAACCACACTGAACTACTTAGCTGTCTAAAGACCCAGACCCTAATATAACTAGATCTACACTAACCAAAACCAACCCCCCTTTTGGTGATATTAGAGGTAGTGGGTTTGGCAGTTAGACAGGACAGGGCCCAGGAAGAGGTCCTGGATCCAAAAGGACCCCAGACCAAATCTTATAGGCAGATGGCCCTGACAGTTCAGGATCACACCAGGAAGCTCTGTAGATATCAGCCAGCAACACAGGAAGAAGGTGGGATGGAGAACATCAGATAGAAAACAGCCAGCAAGGGAAGGCAGCCAGTACCCTCCAGGAAAACCAGAGAGCTAGAGACAGCCCCAAGACCCAACTGTCCCTTAGCAACAACTTAACTCCCCCTTGCAGAATTCCAGAGTTCCTTACTCTGCCCTCTGCAAACACACACTTTCCTCCTTAACTTAACTTTTCCTTATAACAATAGTCTTAGATCCTAAGGTTCTAGTGACCAAATCTTAAGTACCAATCTTGAGTACTCTTTGATTTAGAAGACTCCCCTATTGTACCTTTGTAGCCCCTTCTAGATAATCCAGTCATGACTTACTCCCCTCTCTCCACTCTTTGTATCTGTCTCCAACTTCCTAGACACTTCTTTGAAATGTTGATTTGCTTGGATGTATCCATTATGAAGCCATTCTCCAATTTCTTGAAGATGTTAATAAGTTTGAATGTGTTCAGTGTAAAACCAATGTAAAACTATTCAACACTCTGCCTCCAACTATTGTAAAATGTTATTATCCCTTCTGGGAGACTGAATTACATCAGGATTCTTCTATAAGAAAGGAATTTTTCTGTGAAATTTTGGGCATTTGTCTTGGGTCACAACTTGAGGCAGTGCCCCTAATTTTCTCTGTAATTCCTTGGTGGCATGTGTCTTGGGTCCTCTGCCTAAGACAGTGTCCTCCCCCATCTCTCTCTCTCTCTCTCTCTCTCTCTCTCAAGCCTTATATTTTAAATTAATGCTTTCCATGATCCTATTTTTGTGAATAAGTGATAAAGGAAGGTGAACTTTGAAATATCCAAGGTCCCCTCAATTTCCACTCCACACAGTCCTGAGATGAGGGAATGGCTGGTATGACATCAAGTCTGAGACATTGATGTTATTTGATCCTGTCCAAGAAGTGAAGGGAGAGTTAGGAAAGAGGCTTCATAAATATCATACACAATATAATAGATCTTTGAACAGATTACATTGAGTCCTAAGTATGAGATCTGGCTTACAATGTTACTTGTTCAGGGAAATGTAATGATACAAGGCAATTAGCCCTATAAGCTATCAAGGAAAATGCCACCATTAAGTTGTCAGGTGTTTTTTTTTTTAATTTTGTCACCTCTCAAGGAAGTTTTCATTAGGTTTAATCATCAATGACCATTTTCTGAACCCAAGATGCATAAAGTACTTTTCCAGAAAGACACCTTTGTACCATAGACTCTACAGGGAACTAGAGTTCACAATATTACTTTGAACTTATGTTTTTCCCTTGGATGCATAGATGTATAGAGGGGGGAAAAGAAACTCCCTTCTAATTAGGATACCCAAATTCCAAATTCAATGTTGTATTTTAACTTTTCTTTTCCTATCAGGTAATATCCTCAAGAAGAAAGGATTTGGGAGATAATTCTGCATTCCTTGGCAAACTGACTGAATACACAATTTAATAGTTTTCCTAATTAGCTTACAAGATTCCTTGGACCATCGGAAGCCCTGCAAAAAGGAATTCTCAAGATGGAATTTTTTACTATAGACCTAGGACTCCTCAGACTCACCATCTCCACTGACCTCTTCCCTACTTCCATGAAAGTCACATGACCATTAACATATGAGCTCATTCTATAACAAGAATTTGACTGAATTGTGTTAAAAGCAGACTTTGTAATTTTGATATAACCTACTTATTGTTTCCCCTGTCTACCAGTGATGTCAATTGGTTTTCCAACTCTCTCTCTCTCTCTCTCTCTCTCTCTCTCTCTCTCTCTCTCTCTCTCTCTCTCTCTCTTTCCTTTCCTCTTTCTGTAATTCATATCAGTTATACCTTCCAGTTTAAGAATTAAGAGTCTGCCCTGGCCTTTCTGCATGTGTATATAATGCCATCTGTTGGAAAGAATAACAATAAATAAATATTACATTTCTTATATATAATATAAATAAATAAAAAGGAATAAACCTAATGGGCTAAGCAAACTCTAAGGTCCCTTTAATGTCTCAGACTTGATGTTATTTGATCCTGTCCAAGAAGTGAAGGGAGAGTTAGGAAAGAGGCTTCATAAATATCATACACAGTATAATAGATCTTTGAACAGATTACATTGAGTCCTAAGTATGAGATCTGGCTTACAATGTTACTTGTTCAGGGAAATGTAATGATACAAGGCAATTAGCCCTATAAGCTATCAAGGAAAATGCCACCATTAAGTTGTCAGGTGTTTTTTTTTTAATTTTGTCACCTCTCAAGGAAGTTTTCATTAGGTTTAATCATCAATGACCATTTTCTGAACCCAAGATGCATAAAGTACTTTTCCAGAAAGACACCTTTGTACCATAGACTCTACAGGGAACTAGAGTTCACAATATTACTTTGAACTTATGTTTTTCCCTTGGATGCAGAGACTCAGCTGCAGAGAGGCCCCAGGCAGTTTGGTCTCTAGAGTTCACAATACACCTAGGCTTCCCTGTTGAGGCTGGTGTAGGGAGAATGATCCCCATCAAGACAACAACAAGGACTGCTCTGAGACAGAATTCTTTCTAAAAGTTGATGAAACTATAAAATTTCCACTGGTATTGCACCACTGTCTTTATTTTGGACCTGGGTCTGACTAACATCCCATTGTGTTTCCTCAGGGGTGACAGGCAGAACATAACCTGGGCATCTACAAAAGAACCAGACATTTCTGATGCTGGACAGCTCCTCATCAGTCCTTAAGGCTGCCAATTTTAGTCTAAGGGGCTTCTTGGTTTCTTGGAACTCCAGGAAATTTTCAGGGAGATGTTGCCTAATATTCACAAAAGCATTTCTCAACTGCTTTCTGCCTTTCTCATCTCTCTGCTTCTGCAACTTCCAGGCTCTGACCACAGGACAGAGAAGCCACCCTGCTTCCATGAGGTTAATCCCATTGTTTCCAGAGATGGAGATCTGTTGATTGGCATCTTTTTATCCTTATTCTCAGTTGAAGTAAACAGAGTAACAGGAGCAGAATTGTTTGAAAACCCTCCTAATCTAGTTTGTAAGCCTTATCAGTAAGTGCCTCTCTATCTATTTCACCATGGGTGATTAAAAATTGGTCCTTATAGATGGAGCAGAAGGGCACATCCATGCCACATGGGACAAGGGAGCTCTAGTCTTTTCTTGACTCTAATTTTTTTTAAGTTCTTATCGGTTTCCACTTTGTCAGATTTACTTTCATAATTTAAAGTACAGAGTCTCTCCCCTCTACTTCCTCTTGCAAAAGACCCTTTCTTAGGAAGCTCAGTTCTGATCATGCTCAATCTTTGATTACTCTGCCTTTCCTGTCCTAACCTCATGTTTATTCTTAAGTATTAGAACTAATGAAAGTCCTAAGAAAATCAACCCTAATTAATTCCTAATTAGATTAATACCCGGAAGCAGAAAAAGACCTTAAAGACTGTGACCCTTTTCCACTCTTGGGCAGAATTATCACTGTTATGTGTAATGAAATTGATCAAGGAGAAAATCTGACCCTTCCAAATGAATGAAAGTTCCGACTTGTCCTCTTTTCAATTCCCATTCTGATAACAATGAGTGCAAACGTCTCCAGTCAGAGGACCTCTTTCTTTGGTGAAGATATGATGTTTCTCTGAACTCTCACACAAGTGGAAAATACACCCTAAGTGTTCTCCCTCTTGTGGATATGTGAAGTTTGCATTTTCTTCTATTCTTTTTGACACTAGGTGCATGTTCCTGATAACAGAGCAGTCCAGGCTAGGGAATCCCAACAAAGTCTACTTAGACCTGCCTCAGAACTTGAAACTCCAGGTTCAGTAGATTTGAATTTATTTGGAAAGAGAAGTATACCCAGCACACAGTTGTAACAAGTACTGATTGAAATTTAGAAATGTCTTTGTGGAATTCTTATTCTCATTGATGTGAAGAACATTCTGATTTTCTCTAGGTGGTATTTGAGGGGCTTGTTTCTGTTTCTCTAGCTCAGTTTTACATCACTTAAAAGTATTCAAAAGATGTAGAGCTAGATTTCCTTTCAGGAAATTTCCAAAGTGAATTGACATTGGTGCCATTGGCCAGACTTTATTTTTGTGCTTTGTTCTGTATCAATCCCCTTTGCAAAAAGAAATCCTGGTTTGCACAACAGGAACTCTGTGTGTAACAATGCAAACTCATATGTGAGCCTCTTTGTTTCCACTGCTGAAATGGAATTCAGACTAAACCTAACAATTTCTGGACAATTTTACTTTCTTATAGCAGAGGAGAAGCAGGTTAGTAGTTGACTATATTTTAATAGTGAGAGGAAGATTATGAGATACATTGGGTAGTACTTGGCAAAGGAGAATTCTGCTTTTTTTCTGAACCTTCTTTTACCCAAATGATTTTGTATAACTTGTTTATCTTCTGTCACTTTTATAACTCTCTAGATTCCTTGATTTTCTGTTATATCTTGCTATTCATAAATAAGAAGTATTTGCCTATTTTTGTCAAAAGGAGAAAATCTTTTAATCATTTAATGCATTGGTTACATTTTAATGCCCTAATTTTCTTCTTCTTATTCTCATTTCCTTCTTCTATTATTCAGCAGTTAGGCAGAATTTGTGATTTGGCTTAATTAAAAAAGAAGGTTCTGCTCTCCCTTGATATACTATTAAAACAGAAAAAATACTCTTCTAAGTCAAATATCCTTTTAAGTTATTTGCACTCTTTGAAATTTGTCTTGATAATAGTTGTCCTTTGTGAGGGTAGAGTTCTCCTTCTGTACTATCTGAATCTAAATCAATAGAAAATTAATAAAGAAGTAAAGAATGGACACAGGGTGCCAAATTCTTAGAAACTAGAAAGTTACCCCTTAAGACAAAACTGAAAAATTTGTGGATACTTATCTTAAGTAAGGTAGCCAGGCCTTGGAATTCTGTCACGCTCACCTTCTGCCTCCATTAAAACAAACCCAGGTTTTCTGAGAGGTGGTGACTGCTAGATAAATTTTACAATGTGGCATGTATTTTTTGAATATTGCCAAGAATCATAGTGCTATTTGTTTTTTTCTGTTTAAACATAAAACTAAGTTATAATCTTGGAATTGACTTTAGTTACCTTCTTACCTTTGTCCCTCTAAAGGAAAGGAAGAAGGTGAATAAGGAAAGAAGTCTAATTGAGGATTTTGCCTTTCATTGTAGACATCAGACAGAACCTAAGTAAGACACTTGGGGCCCAAATGTGCCTTCTCTTCTACTCTAATAACTATGTGATCTTTTTTGTATCATTTCCTCTCCTTGGAATAAACTCTTGTCCAAATATATTGAAATTCTTCTCACCTTTCAGAGACCTTGATATCCTCCATAAAGACTTCCTTCATTTCTTCCTCCTCCTGCTCAACTTTCTTTGATCTTAGTGCCATTCACCTTTAACACTTTAACATTCACTGCCACCCTGAATTTTGGTTGTTGGTGTCTATTCTTTTTCCGCTATTCCATTAACCTTCTGGGGTCAAGAACCCTACAGATACTCTACTAGATCTAGTAGATACTAGATGCTCAATATCTATTGGTGGAGTGAATGAATGACTAAGGCAGACAGTCACACAGGAATTTAAAGGCAATAATTCTCATCCTCAGGAAATGCAAATGAAAAGTTAGGAACAAGGCAATTTAGAGATGCATTTTTAATGCAAGTTAAACTGACTGAACATCTGTTGGAGTTCTTAGTTTTGACTCACATAGCCTGAGAGATCTCTCTTCTAAAAAAGTCTTAATTATGAAAGCTTTTCTTGGCCCCTCAGGTGGCTACACAAAAATTACCAGCAGGCTCTGGCTATAATGTTTGCTGTAGAGGAGATTAACAGGGATCCCAATCTGTTGCCCAACATTTCCCTGGGATTCCACATCTACAACACTTACCACAGTGATGAGAGAACCTTGGAGAGCTCCCTAAGGTGGCTCTCTGGTCAGGGCCAGCCCATACCTAACTATAACTGCAGGGAGCAGGAAAATTCTGTGGCTATTATTGGGGGAGGCACATCAGCTCTGTCTGTCCAAATGGAGACCCTGTTTGACCTCTACAAGTTTCCACAGGTGAGTGATATTGAATCTGACATTTCATATTTTTAGCAACCAAAATAATAATAATAGTAATAATATAACAAAAACAATAAGTAATCTTTATGAAGTACATTTATGTTTTAAGTGTATTTTACAACTAGAATTCTTTTGATCCTCACAACAAAACCATAATGCAGATGTTAGTATTATCCCTATTTTCTATAGGAGTATAGTAAAACTTTATTTTCAATTTAAGTTGCTTGCAACTAATAAATTCCTGTGGCAGAATTTGACCTCAGGTCTTTCTAACACAATTTAACTATTTATACACTACACCATGCAGCTTCCTCTATTATTGGGGAAAGAGAATCTCTCCTTGAGTGTAACTCAGATTTCAGGGCAAGAATAGAATAGGAGTCTTTTGAATTCTAGTCCATGAAAGGACTAGAAGGACTAGAAGTAACCCTGATATACTTGCCCATTGCAAAGATGAGATCACAGAAGTTTAGAAAAGTTAAAATGTTTGCTCAGTATTACACAGTAGAGTGATAGAAGGGTAGATACTAGAACTTATACATCTGAACCTATCAATTGAAGGATTGATCAGTCTAATAAATCTTACTCTATGTGTCTTATCTTTCCTTTTTAAATTAAATTTATTTTAAGGTTTTTTCCCAAGGTTACATGATTCATGTTCTCTCCCTTCCCTTTTCCCTCCCCTTTCCTGGAGCTGACAAGCAATCCTCCTGGGTTATACATTTATTATCACTCAATATCTATTTCCATTTCATTCGTCTTTATAATAGAGTAGTCTTTTAAAACTAAAACCCCAAGTCCTATACCCATATAAACAAATGATAAAAGCATGTTTTTCTTCTGTGTTTCTACTTCAACACTTCTTTCTCTATATGTGGATACCATTATTTCCCATAAGTCACTTGGTTTGCCCTGAATCATTGTATTGCTATTAGTAGTGTTACAAGGGATTCACTTTAAAAGACTGATATATATTAATTTAAGGTCGCCAAGGAATCAGCTATGTAATTCCTAAATGAAAAACTCAAGTCAGCCGTCAGCTTTTTTTGGAGTTTAATTACAATAGGAGTAAGAAAGGAATTAGAGATATAGAGAGAGAGAGAAAGGGGAGAGAAGGGAATAGGGCTTAAATACCCCTTCTGTTTAGGCTGGGCCAAAAGGCCCAAGCCCTTAGATAGCTGGGGCAAAGAAAAGAGATCAGTCCCTATTACTCACGTGTCCAAAATGGAGAAACAGTCTCAGAGGCCCCCACCTTCAGCTTCCTTCAGAGCAAGCTTCCTCAGAGCCCAGGAACCACACCGCTCAAAAACTCCACACCCCTCTCCTGAGTCTCCAGACCCTCCTATCTTTAAGGACACCATCCAAGTTGCCTCCCCTCAGTCCTCACATCTACCAATCACTCTTCATCAATTTCCCTGTCAATGGAGGCTCTCGCTTAACCCAGGACCACCCAGAGGTTTCTGGCTTTTGCACATGTCTGTTGAAGGTCATATTTTTCAAATGATTAAATCTTTACTCCTTTGTTCCAGCCCTTTCTAAATCCTGTTAACTTGAGTATGGTAGAGATTGGAATAATTAAATTTTGATCTAGGCTGCAGCCCTTACTCAATCTTATTAGGACTGAATAGGGTGGAGTATCTCCATTGTATCAATTCTAAAATCAATCAAGACTCAAAGAAATTCCTGTTCTATGCTCAAGCATAGGTCAAAGTCCTTTCCATTGTTCAGCAAGGGGTTTCTGTCCTAAAGTAATCTTAAGAAGGGAAGAGAAGGAACCTCCCATGCCAATGGAGTTCCCATTCCAATAGACTATCAGTAAGAAATTTTCCAAGTATGAAATATCCCAATGGTGAAATTTTCAACAATTATAAGTCTAAGGAAATTTGAGGTTTACAATCCCCCCTGATGATCATTGGGAGACTAGTCTCCCCATTGATCATTTAACATAATCATTTTGTAGTTCTAAATTCACTTCTAACTAAAGATATACACAATATTCAATTTTCTAAGAGAAATTAGAATAGTGAGAGAGGAAATAGAAAAGAAAAGAAAGCAAAACCAATGTTTGCTAGGCGCATTGACAGAAAGCCAAATTAGGGGCAGTCCCTTTTGGCATAAATGTTACAATAAATGTTCAATCAAAAGTTCAGTCCAATCAATCACATCCAAAGTTCATTCTTGATCTTCTTGATGAAGTGTAGGTTTTTGGCATCTTTCTGCAACAGTTCATTCTCTGGATATAAAAGTTTCAAGCTTCTTTCTTGAAGATCTTTTCTTGAACAAAATCAAAATCTTTGAATTTTTTATAAAAGTAAAATCTTAAACAAAAGTCTTGGATTTTTATAAAAATAAAATCTCAAACAAAAAAAATTCAAAAATTCTTAGATTTTAAATTAAAATACAATCCCCCCTGAAGTAAGTATTTAAAAAAAAATATCAAGTTTAGCTCAGAATGCAATGTTCAGTTATGGGGGTGTATGTGTCAATTATCAAAAGAATAGAAAAATAATCAAAAACATAAGAAAATTTCAAAATAGACCTTGTATAGGTCCAGTTTAAAGTAATTTCTATCCCACAAGTATGTAGGACAGAATGCAGTAATATTTCACTTAGCCATTTGTAGCCAAGACTACAGGAAGTTGCCATAATATAAGAAGAAAAGAATTAGAATTCTATTTTGATGGGGAAATGTCATTCCCTTGTCTGATTTTTTTTTCAGGGATATAGGGAGCCAGCATGATAGTCAAGCTTTTTACTTGTTTGAGTACTTCAAAAAGAGTGTAGATACAAGGAAGTCCTACGACTTAAACATAAGTTAAGCGTCGCAACCTCGAGTCTCACTTTAATATTTCTTGTGTGCTCTATTGGCACTATTCAGGTTTAGTCTGTGCTCCTTGTTTTTATCCCTTTTCCTGGAATCAGACACAAACATTAATCACAGTCCTATAATATTTTATCAATAAATGGCAGGTTCCCATAGTTTAAAGCTTTTAGGCATATATTGATATTATAGCAAGAGTATATATATTAACTTGTATTACTGCAGGGAAAAAAATATTAATATTAATTATGTGTACCTTCAGTACAAAAAATGAGAAAAAAAATCAAATATTCTGATAAAAAATAAAAGAAATAAGAAAAAATAAGAAAAAAATCAGTAATTCAATATATTCTTGAAAAAAAAAACATCCATTTGTCTATGGATTATTATCTCCAATTCATATGATAAGATAGAGTCACAATTCATATGATAGGATAGAGTCAATCAGTCTCAGCAGAAGATGCTTTCTTCACATGTGAGCAGTGAATCCAAGAGTCTCTTTCTCCAATCTTTATAGATGTTGGAGTAGTTAATAATATTTGGAATGGTCCTTCCCATGAAGGTTCAGTTGCTCCAGTTCGCTTGAAATTCTTGATATAAACTTTATCTCCTGGGTTCAGGTCATGCAGAGAAAAGTCTAATGGTCCAGCTTGTACTGCAGCTCCGGATTCATGAAGTTCACGTAGTTTGTGCTGTAACTCCTGTATATAGGAAGCAATAGTAATATCTCCCCCTAATAGCGATGTATAAGCCGGGGAGAAAGGCTTAGCCTGTATAGGCGGATGTCCAAAAAGCATCTCAAATGGTGAAATATGTAAGTCTCCTCTAGGCCTGCTTCTAAGATAAAATAGGGCCAGAGGGAGAATTTCAGGCCATTTTAAATGGGTCTCAGTGCATAATTTGCCAATCATAGTCTTAAGTTCTTTATTCATCCTCTCCACTTGGCCTGAGCTCTGGGGGTGATATGGAACATGGAATTTTGGAGTTATCCCCAAGCAAGAATATATTTGATTTAAGACAGAATCGGTAAAATGACTCCCTCTATCGGAGTCAATACGTGCTGGTAGGCCAAAACGAGGAATAATTTCTTTTAAAAGTATCTTTGCAACAAAATCTGCTGTGGCTCGGGTCGTAGGAAATGCTTCCGGCCATCTGGTTAGTTGATCTACAATTACTAGACAAAATTTATAACGTCCAGCTTTTGGCATTGTAATGAAATCTATCTGTAGATGTTCAAAAGGTGTGTAAGCCAGAGGACGTCCCCCAAAGGCTTTTCCACGATATGCATGTTGGTTATATGCCTGGCAAATAGGGCAGGCTGAACATACTTTAGAGGCTACAGTAGTTATACCAGGGGCTATCCATACTCTCTTGACAGAGTCCACGATGCCCTGGGTGCCAAAATGACCATTTTTATGAATAGATTGGCAAATTTGGTTATAGAAACTTCTAGGGAGCAGGGGTTTTCCTTCAGGTGACACCCATACTCCATTAATTTGTTTTGCTTTAAATTTTTGTTTCCATTTTTCCACTTCCTTTTCATTATAGGAGAGTGATAAATTTAAATTATCAGTGGTTGTTAATGTTAAAATTAATCCAGGTCCTTCTATGGCTGCTAGTTTTGCAGCGGCATCTGCTCGGTCATTTCCTCTAGAGACAGGGTCAGAGCCACCTGTATGGGCAGAGCAATGAACTACAGCTAGGGCTTTAGGCAGTTTGAGAGCAGAAAGAACTTCATTAATAATTTCTGCATTAGCTATGGATTTTCCAGCTGAGGTTAAAAATCCTCTTTGGAGCCATAGCATCCCGACTGAGTGACAAATGCCGAAAGCATATCTAGAATCTGTATGAATTGTTGCCTTTTTATCCTTGGCAATTATACAAGCTTGTTTTAGAGCTATGAGTTCTGCTCCTTGAGCGCTAATGTTAGAAGGTAGTGAAGCTGACCATTCAGTGGCAAATTCTGAGACTACGGCAGCTCCAGTGTAACGTATGCCATCCCTCATAAAAGAGGAACCATCGGTAAATAAAATCAGATCTGCATTGTCTAAGGGAGTGTCCAAGAGATTATCTCGAGGCTTTTCTGCCATGGACACTAATGTTTCACAGTTATGTAGTGGTTCTCCTGAAGTGGGTAAATCTGGAAGCAAGGTGGCAGGGTTAAGAGTTGAACAGCGTTTCAAGGTAATATTTTCACTATTTAATAAGGTTATTTCATACCTTGTAATTCTCTGATCCGAGAATGCCTGTGTTCTATGTTTTACCAATAATGCTTCAATCTCATGTGGGCACATTATTGTTAATGGACATCCCAATACTAAATCAACGGTTTTTGTTACTAGTAAGGCTGTAGCAGCTACTCCTCTAAGGCATGGTGGTGCTCCTGCTGCTACTGGGTCTAGTTGGGCAGAATAATAAGCAATTGGGCGCTGAGAAGGTCCCAAAGTCTGAGTTAACACACCAGAGGCTACTCCTCTTCGCTCATGCACATATAAAGTAAATGGCTTGTTGTAATCTGGGATGCCTAGAGCAGGGGCAGACATGATAGCCTTTTTTAGATCTGCTAGAGCTGACAAGTGTTCAGGCTCTAATTTGAGGGGTTCAGGAACTGAATCCTTTGTTAATGCTATAAGGGGTTTAGTGATTTCCCCATAGCAAGGAATCCATTGTCTACAAAACCCTGTTGCTCCTAAAATTGCTCTCAGCTGTTTCTTAGTGGTAGGAGCACTCAATTTTTGAATGTTCTCAATTCGTTTTGGAGAAATATAACGAGCACCCGCAGTCAAGATGAATCCCAAATATTCTACTTTTTGGAGACACCATTGAACTTTATCCTTAGAGATTTTATGTCCTCTTTTGTGCAATTCCAAAAGAAGGTGTTTGCTATCTTCTTGACATGTTTCTGCATCTGTTGAAGCCAAGAGTAGATCATCTACATATTTGATTAATTTGCTATTTTTAAATGTTATATTGTCTGTGTCTTGGCTCAAAATTTGCTCAAATAAGCTCGGACTTTCGACATAACCCTGTGGCAGCCGACACCAGGTATATTGTGAGCCCTTCCAGGTGAAAGCAAAAATATGCCTGGAGTTTTCATGTATTGGTATGGAAAAGAAAGCTGAACACAAGTCTACTACTGTAAAGTATGTAGCTGTGCTAGGAATAGATGAAATAATAGTATGTATGTTAGAAACTACGGAGTGTCTCTTTATAACATGATTATTCACTGCCCTTAGATCCTGTACGAATCTATAGATGTGCTTGCCATCGGGTCCTTTTTTTGGTTTTTTAATTGGCAGGATGGGCGTGTTGTATTCAGATTTGCAAGGGATTATTATTCCCTGTTCTATTAATGAGTTAATAACTGGTGTAATACCCTCAATTGCCTCCTTTGAGAGGGGATACTGAGGGATAGAAGGAGGTGGGCTAGATTTAGTTTTTATCTGCACAGGAACAGCAGATTTAAGTAAGCCTACATCAGAAGAAGATGTGGCCCAAAGAGACTCCGGTATATCTTTAGGTATTTCAAAAATGGAAGGTTCTTTTGCCTCCTGGTTTTCTGAGAGAAGTACAGGGAGTAAATTTAAAGATTCCTCTGGTACTTCTAATGATAATGAGCCATCTGGGGAGCAGGTTATTGTGGCTCTGAGTTTGCATAGAAGGTCCCTCCCCAGCAAATTTAAAGGGGAGTCAGGCTTCAAAAGGAAGGAGTGTTGTACCTCTAGGGGTCCTACAGACACCATTCTAGGAGGAAGTCTTTTAACTCTTTGGGTTATTCCTGATACTCCCATTACATTCTCTGAGCCAATAGAATAACATTGTAAATCAGGTGTTCTCTTTAATACAGACCAGGAAGCTCCGGTGTCTAATAGACAATCATAATAAGTGTTACCCACTTTTAAGGTAACATGGGGTTCATTAGTATGGGGAGGGCAGTGGATAGGGACAACGGGTAGTAGGACATCAGGGTCTGGGAAATCAAAGGTTGTATCCTCTGATTCCTGTGCCCCAGCCCCCCCCGGGCACCATCATTGTGTTTGGGATATTCCTTGGGCACCCCCCTGAAGGGCACCTCTCTGAGGGTCATTAGTACCTCGAGTAATTTTTGGACGAGCGCCATTTCTCATATATTGTTGAGTATTATCATTAAAATTTTCTTCAATTTGAGCATTGTCATTAAATTCCCAATTCCTATTTCTATAATTTTGGTTTCTAAAGCTCTTATTTCTATATTCATTATAGTTATTTCCATAGTCATTATTATAATTTCTAGAATTTTGGTTTCTATAACCATTATCATAATTTCTATAGTTATTATTTCTAAAACCATTATTAAACTGTGTATTCCTTCCAAACATCTTAAGAAAGGTTCTACATTCCATCATTTTGTGGCCCTTCTTCTCACAGAAGTGGCAAGTAATGGATTGATAATTGGATTTCTGGAGAGGGGCAATTGTCGTTGGTTCATTATCATGCCCACTTTCTAATTTAGTTATCCTATCTATTACACATCTCATTTTTTTCTTCATTTCCTCCATGTCATCATTATTCTCTTTCTCCTTTTCTTCGTTTCCCTTAAAAACATATATAGCTGTTTTTCGCAATTCTTCAAGGTCCATATCTGACCATCTTGGGCATTGTGTTTTAAAATAATTTTTAATTACTTTGCAAGAATTATTTACAAAGATTCTTCTAACTTGTCTTAAACTATTCTCTTTATTTAAGTCCCAATCTAAGTATCTGTCCCCAAACTCGATAATTCTGTCCATAAATCTGGAGGGTGTTTCGTTTTCCTTTTGCTTAATTTTTTCCAGTTCCATCCACTTATCTGTACTGTCCGCACATTCCTTCATGGCCGTGAGGATGGCCTCTCTACAACGGTATAGTTGTAGATAGTCCTCAGGATTATTATAGTCCCATTCGGGATCCTGAGATGGCCAATGTGCTGCATTACGCCCCCGGGTTTTGTTGACATGAGCAATTATTTTATTTTTTTCACGTTCACTTAAAAAAGCCTGTAGTAAGCTCTCAACGTCCTTGTAAGACGGATTATATTGAAAAAATATGTCTCCCATCTTTTTTGTTACTAGAAAAGGATCTTGTTCATATGTGGGGATATTTCGTGTAAATTCATTTATTTCTTGGGGAGTAAACGGTATCCTATGTCTTAAAGTCACCACATCCCCATTTCGTCCTATTTCAGGTACTTCTCTTAGAGGAAACAGGCCTCTAGTTGAATTTTGCACCTGTGGGTCAGTTTGACAAGGACAGGTTTCTCTAGGAGGACAAGATCTCCCTTGCATTGGAATTTGGTTTTCTGTAGGAGAAGGAACATGAGAAGCTGGGATTGCAGGGGAAGGGTTTTGGGGATTAAATTCAGACAAGATTTGCACTGCACGAGAGAAGCAGTCTGTTAATTGGGCTATAGGGAAGGTGTTTTCCATCTCTATTTCAGGGAAGGAAATTTCCTCATTCAAAGGTTCAGAAACAGGTCTGTTTCCGGTAGAGTGGGTGTTTGCCCATTGATCCTGTAAGAAACATTTTAGATCTTCTAATTGGGCTTGCATTTTTTCCTCAATTTTTCCTATTTTATCTTCCATATCTCCCATTTTATCCTCAATATTTCCTATTTTATTCTCAATATTTCCTATTTTATCCTCAAGTTTTTCTATTTTATTCTCAATATTTCCTATTTTATCCTCAATATTTTCTATTTTATCCTCATTTTTTTCTATTTTATCCTCAACATTTTCTATTTTATCCTCAATATTTTCTATTTTATCCTCATTTTGTTTTATTTTATCCTCATTTTGTTTTATTTTATCCTCATTTTGTTTTATTTTATCCTCATTTTGTTTTATTTTATCCTCAATATTTTTTATTTTTTCATCTCTAAATATAGTATTGAGGAGTACAAAAATGACAGTACCTATTAATATAAAAATTTGGAGGTATCCTTCATTCCTCAATGCCCCTACTTCTTCAGCTGCCATATAATTGTCAAAGAATGTAGTACTCATTTTTATATGTATATTTTGTAATTTCACAAAACACGTGGGGAGCAGGGCAAAGCAACAAACTTTCCACAGGGTTTTTTTTTTTTCTAATCCAGGAAGTTGTTCCTTAAGGGAAAGGATATTTAGAAACAGTTCTTCCAGCCAGGACTTTAGAGTCCTGTTGCTGAGATTTAAAAACAGCTGTTTTCTGTCTATCAGAGTCACACAGCTGGGAAGTATCTGAGGTCTGATTTGAACCCAGGACCTTCTGCCTCTAGGGCTGGCTCTCAATCCGCTGAGCTACCCAGCTGTCCCTTAAGATTAAAGGGAAGAAAAAGAAAAAACTGCTGATTCCAATTTAACTTAAGGAGAAAAGAGAAAAAGTTTTTTATACTCACGTGTTCTAGCAGCTGTGTCTTTAAGCCAAGTTTTTTTGTTAAAAAAAAAAGAACTAAGTGGTGAAACAGTATAGTAAAAAGGCAAGGAAAAAGTTTTATTGAGAGGATTCTTTAGACTCCCGTGTGGTCAGCCACAATGTTACAAGGGAATCACTTTAAAAGACTGATATATATTAATTTAAGGTCGCCAAGGAATCAGCTATGTAATTCCTAAATGAAAAACTCAAGTCAGCCGTCAGCTTTTTTTGGAGTTTAATTACAATAGGAGTAAGAAAGGAATTAGAGATATAGAGAGAGAGAGAAAGGGGAGAGAAGGGAATAGGGCTTAAATACCCCTTCTGTTTAGGCTGGGCCAAAAGGCCCAAGCCCTTAGATAGCTGGGGCAAAGAAAAGAGATCAGTCCCTATTACTCACGTGTCCAAAATGGAGAAACAGTCTCAGAGGCCCCCACCTTCAGCTTCCTTCAGAGCAAGCTTCCTCAGAGCCCAGGAACCACACCGCTCAAAAACTCCACACCCCTCTCCTGAGTCTCCAGACCCTCCTATCTTTAAGGACACCATCCAAGTTGCCTCCCCTCAGTCCTCACATCTACCAATCACTCTTCATCAATTTCCCTGTCAATGGAGGCTCTCGCTTAACCCAGGACCGCCCAGAGGTTTCTGGCTTTTGCACATGTCTGTTGAAGGTCATATTTTTCAAATGATTAAATCTTTACTCCTTTGTTCCAGCCCTTTCTAAATCCTGTTAACTTGAGTATGGTAGAGATTGGAATAATTAAATTTTGATCTAGGCTGCAGCCCTTACTCAATCTTATTAGGACTGAATAGGGTGGAGTATCTCCATTGTATCAATTCTAAAATCAATCAAGACTCAAAGAAATTCCTGTTCTATGCTCAAGCATAGGTCAAAGTCCTTTCCATTGTTCAGCAAGGGGTTTCTGTCCTAAAGTAATCTTAAGAAGGGAAGAGAAGGAACCTCCCATGCCAATGGAGTTCCCATTCCAATAGACTATCAGTAAGAAATTTTCCAAGTATGAAATATCCCAATGGTGAAATTTTCAACAATTATAAGTCTAAGGAAATTTGAGGTTTACAGTAGCAAGTAGCAAAGCAAATATTGCTACCACAAACAATATTTCAGTTACTGTGTATAATGTTCTCCTAGTTCTGCTTATTTCACTCCACATTAGTTCATGTCGGTCTTTCCAGCTTTTTCTGAAATCATCCTGTTCATCATTTCATATAGCACAATAGTATTCCATCACCATCATAAACCACAATTTGTTTAGCCATTCCCCAATCAAGGGACATAGCCTCAATTTCCAAATTTTTGCCACCACAAAAAGTCCAGCTACAAATATTTCTGTTCATGTAGGTCCAGCCCCATTTAAAAAAAAATCTCTTTGGGATACAAATCTAATACTGCTATTTTGGCATCAAAAGGTATGCATTCTTTTAAAGACCTTAGTGCATGATTCCAAATTGCTTTCCAAAATGGTTGGATCAATTCACAACTCTACCAGCAATGCATTAGTGTCCCAATTTTGCCATGTCCCCTCCAACATTTATTATTTTCCTTTACTGTCATATTGGCTTATCTGAAAGGTGAGAGGTAATACATTAGATTTGTTTTGATTTCCATTTCTCCAATCAGGAGGGATTTAGAACACTTTTTCATGTGATTATTGATAGTTTTGATTTCTTCATCTGAAAACTACCTATTCCTATCCCTTGACCATTTGTCAACTGGGGAATGGCTTGATTTCTTGTATATTTGACTTAGTTCCTTATATATTTGAGAAATTAGACCGTTGTCAGAGAATTTTGTTATAAAAATTTCCCTCAGTTTGTTGCTTTACTTCTAATTTTAGTTGCATTGGGAAAAAAAGTTCACACCCCCAAAGGCCACAAGCACTGCCACTCCTCAGGCAGTGTCTCTCTCTCTCTCTCTCTCTCTCTCTCTCTCTCTCTCTCTCTCTCTCTCTCTCTCTCAGCACTTCAGTGGGATACTCTCTTCAGTGTGAGCTTTGGTAAGGTTCTTGGTGGTCTTAGCCTCATGTGGGTTGAAGGTTCTCAGTGGATTTTTCAGCTTTTCCTGGTTCTTCGGATTTCAGCTTCCTATTTAGAACTTTAGATTTTGGTGATATTCGATTTCAGATTCCCATTTGTGTCCTGGAGGTAATAGGATTAGGACTTAGGATATTTGTAGCTAGGGGATTTTTTTTCTATCTCTTTCCTATATTTCCCACTTTAATATCTCTACCTTGCTGTAAATAAAAGCTGCTAACAGTCATTTTTACTTAAGAAGTTAATTATTTTTTATAAATGGTGGCCACAACAATAATTTTTTAATTCTTATATTTGTCAAACCCATTTCAGTTATTACATATGATACATATACTATTCTATGTTCCCCTAATTTACATATAATTTCCCTTTTTATATTGTCATTTACCTACTTTGAATTTATCTTGGTATAGGGTGTGAGATGTTGACCTAAACCTAAATTTTCCCATACTGTTTTTCCAATTTTCCCAATAGTTTCTGTCAAATAGTGTTTTTTCCCAGAAAGCTGGGATCTTTGGATTTATCAAGGACTAGCTTACTGAGGTCATTACCCCAAGTCTCCACTGATCTACCCTTCTATCTCTTAGCTGGAAACCATATTGTTTTCATGATCACTGCTTTATAGTATAGTTTAAGATCTAGTACTGCTAAGCCATCATCCTTCTCATTTTTCTTTCATTAGTTCCCTTGATACTCTTGAGCTTTTGTTCTTCCAGATAAACTTATATTTTTTTCTAATTCTATAAAAAAAAGTTTCTTGGTAGTTTGATAGGTATAGCACTGAGTAAGTAAATTAATTTAGTTAGAATTTTCATCATTATGATATTAGCTTGTCCTACCCATAAGCAATTAATGTTTTTATAATTATTTAGATCTAGTTTTATTAGTGCAAAAAGTGTTTTGTAGTTGTGTTCATATAATTCCCATGTTTGTCTTGGCAAATAGATTCCCAAATATTTTATATTGCCCAGAATGATTTTAAGTGGAGTTTCTCTTTCTAACTCTTACTACTGACTTTTGTTGGAAATATATAGAAATGCTGATGATTTATGTGGGTTTGTTTTGTATCCTGCAAATTTGCTAAAGTTATTATTTCCATTAGCCTTTTAGTTGATTTCCTAGGACTCTCTAAGTATACCATCATATCATCTGAAAAGAATGACTTTAATTTCCTCATTGTCTACTTTGATTCCTTCAATTTCTTTATTTTTCTAATTGGTACCACTAGCATTTCTTGTACAATATTAAATAATAGTAGTGATGATGGGCATCCTTACTTCACTCCAGATCTTATCGGGAAGGCTTCTAACTTATCACCATTGCAGATGATTCTTGTTGATGGGTTTAAATAAATACTGTTTATTATTTTGAGAAAAGACTCTTTTATTCCTGTACTTTCTAACATTTTCAATAGGAATGAGTGTTATATCTTGTCAAAGGCTTTTTCTGCATCTATTGAGATAATAATTTGATTTCTGTTAGTTTGGTAGTTGATATGGTCAATTATGTAGATGTATTATTAATATTGAACTAGCCTTCCATTACTGGTATAAATCCTACCTGGTCATATTGAATAATTTTGATAACTTGCTGTAGTCTTTTTGCTAGTATTCTATTTAAGATTTTTTGCCATCTATGTTTATTAAGGAGATTGGTCTATTGTTTTCTTTTTTTGTTTTGGTGTTAAGGGTAAATTAAACTCCAGTCCTTAATTTCCATAAAATTTATTATTATTTATTGGATAAGAGAAGACAGACAGAGAGAGATTGAAGCCTATTCTCAAATTAGTCATGTGGACACTCTTCCAATGGCTCTCTCTCTCTCTCTCAGCCTACCTCCTTTCACTGCCCTGTCCAAGGGAATAGGAGAGATCACTTCCTGGAACCCCCACTTTTATATCTTCTCCTTTGCCCCTCTGGATCCTAACCTGATTCTTTCCAGGTCCTGAGCCTAGGTCAGTGTCTTATGACCCATGCTGGAGCACACATGATATACACTGGGACACAGGTTGGATGACTCCAATATGTGATCCTGGGAGGGGATTCCCTTCATACAATCTCCACTTTGATTCTATGGGAGACCAGCATGTTAAATTCTCTCATTCATGTTTCTGGAAGATTAACATGTCAGGTTTCCCTAATGAATCATTCCATATATATCACTTAAAACTCTAAAGCTTCTCTTACTAGAGGTTCATAAAATATTGTGTTTTACAAAGGGGGATTACAACAATTTGGGAATAAGAGGGAAAGAAAGAGAAAGAAAAAAGTGATTGATAGACACATTGACAAAAAGCCAATTGGGGGCACTATCCTTTGGAATAAGAGTTTACATTCAGAAAAAAAAATATGTTCAACCCCCTTCATCTCAGTTCATTATATTCCAAAGTCCACTCTGAATCTTTTGATGCAGTGTGTAGTTTCTGGAGGCATTCTTATACCATTTTCTCCAGAAGATCCAATTTCTTGATTTGGGATGTTGGTAATTTTCTTTCCCTAAAATTGTTTTAAAAGATTTTAAAATTTGGAATTGAGATTAATTATGCAATTTCCGTTTAGGGTGTTGACCAACACTCGAATAACCCTGGGATACATGGCTGATTCTAAAGCTTTTGGGTATGCATTGATATTAGGGCAAATAGATATTGTAAACTTATCCTTCAAAATAAAAAAAACATTAATACTGATTCCATGTATTCAATTATAGAAAATAAGAAAGAGAAAAATATCAAATATCCTATTATAAATATAATCAAAAATTAAAAATTCAGAAATTCATAGTTCACATTCCATGTGACAATGTGTCAGTCAAACAGAGGCACAATGCAAAGGTTTTTCACTCAAAAGTGAGCTCTATTTCCTTTCTAACTTTGTCATGAGTCACAGTGTAAGCATACATCATTTTTTCACCAGGTAAAATCTTGTTATAAACAGTAGTAAATGCATATTCTAAGAAGTACCACAACCCCCCAAATTATAAGAATCCATTCGTTGTCTACTGCAAGCAAACTAGTTCCCTGCTGTCATGAGAGATTCCACCAGTTATCATTAGGAGTCACACGAGTCTCTATAGCTACTTGCTGTGTGTCATTTAAAATCCTTTGAAGCTCATGGATATTTGTCACAAGTTCTTCATATCTATTTATATAAGAATCACTAAGAGAAGGGAAAATTGAAAGTATGGGTAAGGAAAGTGGGTAGCAGGAGCCCCTGTCACCTGGTAGACTGAGCACCCCCTCCCCCCAATCTTGGGGGTCCAGACCCTCAGCTTTGGCCACTCTTCTGGTCAGCTACTGACTTGTCCCTACTCCTGAGCTAATCTGGGTAAATGATGGAGTTCAGGACAAATTGGGGATAGAGAGGTAGAAAATATCCATGGAGAGGATTTCCTTGGTAGATAGCTTCTTTCAAAGTTCAGTCTACAGTATTTGAGTTGGATGAGAGGATTCAGAAGTTCACTAAGAAGCAGTGGATGTCCAGAGGGACCCCCAGCCTCAGAGATCCTAATCCCAGACTTTCAACTGGAGGAGTTCAATTGAAGTGGCAGTTTTTAGTTCTACTCAGCCTCTGTTATCGTTCTGGAATCCTGGGTCTCTTCCTTTATTCCCCTCCCCCATGTGGGCTGCTTCTTGCTCCACTGGATCAGATTTCTTTCTTTTGCATCTTCCTCTCTTTTGCAAAATTTTCTCTTACACTCCCTTTCCTGGCTTTCCTGGAGGTACTAGCCCCCGGAGGGGCCCCTCATCAGGGAGTAGGCCTCTTGGCTAAAACATTTGTTAACTGACCCTTACACCCTCCGTCTTGGGGTTCTGGAGCCCAGCTGGAGTAAAACCCAGGGATTGAGCAATAGTCTAGCTTGTTAATATAGATTTCTTACTCTGCCCTCTTTCTCATTTCTCTACTTTCCTACTTTCCCTCCATTTTATAAATGAATTGCTAAAAAAATCATTTAGGATTGATTAAATTCCTGGCAACCCTATTCTAAAATATTCTAGTCCAACCTTTTATATTAACCCCTTACATTCTGATCCTTACAGACACCTGACTCCCCTTACAGACCTCAGCCTTGAGCTGAGGACCTGGGAATGACTAAAGCAAGGGCTTCAGTCACAAAGCCTCTCTCAAGAGAGGAGGCCTCTCCTGAGACTAGTCCCTCTAGAAAATCCAGGAAAGGTGTCAGCCTTTTTCATTCACCCACGAGGTAGTTCAAAGAGAGAGAGATCTAAGAAGAGTCTCACCAAGTCCAAGGTCTCAGGTCCAGTAACCAGATTCTTCACCAGCCTCCAACTCAAACTCAGAACTATGAAGAATGAAGAATTCCCTCATAGGAAGTTTTAACTCCTTTTAAAGATACTCCTTTGCATCACTTCCTGTGCCTTACTCTACTTTTTACATGGACAAATTATAGTCTATAGTTTTGCTTAGGACTGCCAAGGGGACAGTCAGTGGTTTCTGATTCATCACCCACTTTTGCACACATGAGTCACAGACCTCTCCCACTCAAGTGTAAGTGGGGTGTATGTGCTTCTGGTGATTAAATCTAAAAATGGGCAGGGGAGAGTTAATTCCATCTTCACATAACCAAGTACTTACTACTACTTAATGGAACCTTACTTCTTGTCACACACAAGTCAAAGGTAGGTGAATGATAAGTCAGAAGTAATGGTGCTTCTAGATATTTGAAAATCACTTCTGAAGACCAATAAAAATCAATTGAAATTTTCAGCTCATTAAATTCCTCAAAGGCCATAGATATGGCTTGTAAACATTTTGATGGAGTCTATCTACCATCATCTATTGACATTTAACAAAGGCAAAAGGAATAAAAGGCCACTTAGGTAACATGTGATCTCCTTGTGTTGCAAGCTGTGGTAACATCTCATTACTGACTGAATTTATTTATATTATGGACTGAAATTGTTGCCCATAACAAGGTAGAGCTCCAATGGACCTGGTGACAAATCTAGCCTCCATAAGGACCTCTGACTTTGTTACTGAAAAGAGTTTGTCCCACTTGCCTATGGATTCCTATAATAGTATTACCAGTTCAGTCACAGGAGGAGGGTACAAATAAAGACAATGTAACAGAAGCTATAGCTAATAACCAACACACACACACACACACACACACATATGTATTATATAATGGAATACATATTATATAATGGAACATTTTAGATTATATTAATGTGTAAACTTAAAAGCAAAATTAAATCTTAAAACAAACTGGTAGCAAATACAAGATACGTAACAATACACATAACAGTCACTCAAAGACAGTAAAAGGTACCCATTTTACATGTGAGCAATGAATCCAATAGTTTTTTTCTCCAATTTTGATAGTTGTTGGAGTGGTTAAGAGTACTTGAAGTAGACCTTCCCAGGCAGGTTGAGTTCCTCCAGTGTGCTACAAGTTCTTTATATACACATGTAGATCTCCCCTGGGCCTGATACAAAGATTAAACAGGGTTAAGGGGAGAACCTCAAGCTATTTCAAGTAAGTCTCAGTGCACAATTTTCAAAACATATTTTAAGATCTCTATTCATTATCTCCACTTGACCTGGGCTCTGGGTATGTGGAATTGGGGAGAAAAGCCCAAACAAGACTAAACCTGAGACAAAAAAGAGTCAACAAAATGGGTTCCCATGTCTGAATTAATGTGGGCTGGTGGGCCAAATCAAGGGACAATCTCCCTCAAGAGCACCTTAGTGACAAAAACTGCTGTGGCCTAGGCACTAGGAAAAGCTTCTATCCATTTGGTCATCTGATCCACTATGACTAGACAAACTTTATAATGTCCAGGCTTGGGCATTGTGTAAAGAGAACCCTTTCCTCCTGGCATCTTCAAACCTGTGTCCCTGTGCTGAGTGACTGGACACCACATGAATACTCCAAACAGAGGTCATAGGTGAAGAGTCCTAGGGACATGACCCAGAACTAAAGGTTATGGGTTGAGCCAAAAGAAACAAATAAAAGAGGGGTGCCAGGAAGTACTTGCTCTCTATTCCCTTGGACAGTGGCAGTGGAAGACCATGACTGAGAGAGATAGCCATGTGGAGGGACATGTGGTAAGAATTAGATTAGAAAAAGGATTTAATCTCTATTTGTTTTCTTTATTCAAGTAATATTAAGACACTCCATGGAAACTAAGAACCAGAAGTTTTTAATTTAACTTTAGCAGCAGAGTAATAAAATTAATTTGTAAATGTTCAAAAAGTGTGTAAGCCAGAGGACACCCACCAAGAGCTTTGCCATTAAAAGCTTGTTGATTGTATGCCTGGCAAGTGGGGCAGGCTGCACACATTTTGGAGGCTATGGTGGTTATACCAGAGGCTATCCAGACATTGTTAACAAAGTCTACAATACCCTGGGTACCAAAAGTGACCACTCTTGTGAACAGAAAAGTATGTTTGATGATAGAAGCTTTGAGGAGGGGTTTTACTTCAGATGACACCCATACCCCATAGACCTATTTTGCTTTAAACATTTGTTTCCATTTTTCCACTTACTGTTCATTATAAGAGAGAGATAAATTTGAATTATTACTAGTTGTCAAAGTTAAAATCAACTCAGATCCTTCTAAGGTAGCACGCTTTACCGCAGTATCTGCCTGGTGGTTCCCTCTAGAGACAGGGTCAGTACCACCTGTATGAGAAGAACAATGAACTCCAGCTAGAGCATCAGGTAGCTGGAGAGCAGAAAACACCTCATTAATAATCTCTGCATTTCCAACATTACATTACATTTCCCAGCAAAAGTTAGAAACCTCTTTGGAGCCATAGCATGCCCACTGCATATCATATTCCAAAGGCATACCTAGAATCTGTGAAAATTGTTGCTTTCTTACTCTTGGCAACTATATAGGCATATTTTAGATCTATCAGTTCTGTACCTTGAGCATTTATATTTGAGGGAAATGAAGTTGATCACACAGTGGCAAATTCTATGACCATGGCAGCCCCAGTGTAGCATATGACTTCCCTCATGAAAGAAGAACCATCAGTGAATAAAACTAAGTTTGAGTTGTTCAAATGAGTGTCCAGGGGATTATCTCATGGCTTTTCAACCATAGGCACTAAAAATTGGCAATTGTGCAATGACTCTCCTGAAACTGGTAAATCAGGAAGTATGGTGACAGGATTAATTTTTGTACAGTGTTTTGAGGCAATAACTTCATTCCCCAACAAGGTTATTTCATACCTAATGAGTCTTTGACCTGAAAATGCCTGTGTTCTATGCATTAACAACAATGTCTTAACCTCATACAGGCACATTATGGTTAATGGGCACCCCAATATTAAAGTGTCAGATTTAGTTACTAAAAAAGCTGTGGCAGCTACACCTCTATGACAGAGCAGGGCTCCTAAAGCTACTGGGTCCAGCTGGGCTGAAAAATAAGCAACTGGTTGCTGAATTGGCCCCAAAATATACTTGTTTACATACAAGGTAAATGGCTTTTTGTATCTGGAATTCCTAGAGCAGGGGCAGATAGAATAGCTTGTTTTAATTCTGAAAGAGCTGACAGGTGTTCTGCATCTAATTTGAGAGGGTCAGGGATGGATTTTTTATCAGAGGTATAAGAGGTTTAGTGATTTCCCCATAGTGAGCAATCAACTGACTATGAAACCCTGTTGCTCCTAAAACTGCCCTAAACTGTTTCTTAGTGGAGAGAGTCAATTTCTGAATTGTTTTAAGGAACTTGGGTGAAATGGAGCAGGATCTAGCAGTTAGAACAAAGCCTAAATATTCAACTTTGGGGAGATACCACTGAACACTTTGCCTTAGATAACTTTGACTTCTTCTATGTAGCTCTAAGAGAAGAAGCTTGCTATATTCATGGCACACTGTGACATTTGTTGCAGTCAAGAGCAGATCATCCACAAACTATATCAAACAGTTCTTCTGAAAAATATTAGCTAAATCCTGCTTTAAAATTTGTGAGAACAAAACATTGACAAATCCTTGTGGAAGTCTTGTCCATGACCCTGGATGCCTTTCCAGGTAAAGGTAAATATATTACTGGAATTTTCAAGAATAGGAATTGAGGAGAATGCTGAGCCCAAATCCACCACAGTAAAATATGTGACTGTGCTGGGAATAGAGGAGATAATTATGACTGGGTTGGGAACCATAGGGTATCCTTTTATGACATGATTATTTACAGCCCTTAGATCCTGTACAAACTGATACATAGGTTTTCCATCTGGTCCTGGCTTTGGCTTTTTTTTCAGGGAGATTAGGTGCCTTATATTCAGATTTACATGGAATTATTATTCCTTGCTTAATTAATGAATCTGTCACTGGGGAAATTCCCTCAATTGTCTCTCTTGATAGGGGATACTGAGGAATGGAAGGAAGTGATTCACCTTTTGTCTTAATCTGAACAGGAAAAGCTGATTTGAGTGGCCCTACATTGGAAGATGTGGCTCAGAGAGACTCAGGTATATATACTGGGATTTCAAAGGTATGATTGTCTGAAAGAAGGACAGGGAACAAAGTTAAGTATTCCTCAGGTAATTCTAGTATCATAGAGCCATCTAGGGAGCTTGTGATCATGGCCCTAAATTTGTACAAAAGATCTCTCCCTAACAAATTGTAGGGGAATCAGGCATGAAAAAGAAAGACTATTCTACTGATAGGGGTCCTACAGACACCATTTGAGGAGAGAGTTTTGGAACCTATTGGGGTGTTACCAACACACCTACTACGTTTGATTCAGAATTGTGTTTATTCACTGAAACTGATCTGGAAGCTCCAGTTTCTGAGGCAATCATAATAAGTGTTCTCAAATTTCAGGGTCATGTGAGGTTCTTTATTTTGGGGAAGGGAATCAACCGGGATAACTGGAATCAAAACATTAGGATCTGGAAAATTGAAGGTTTCAACCCCCAAATCCAGAGCCCTCTCCCCCCCAACCATCATAATAATCCCTGGCTATTCCTCTGGGACCCCCCATACTGAGAGGAGTTCCCACACTGAGTATAGTGAGGACAAATCCCATATTGGATATTTTGGTGTGGGTTTTGTTTTGCCTCATTTGAATTACTAGTCCTATTGGAGTTATTATTATTATTCCTCAAGCTTCTATTTCTATTTTACTGAATCTTCTTCCTGCAATTCATAGCTACATGACTTTCATTTCCACAAAAATAACGTGTTATTTGTTATTTTGCAGATTCCTTTAAGGGAGCTATGACTTCTGTCTGTTTTATAGTTCCTTCTTTTACTTGTTCCATTATTTCAGCTGTTTATTTCCTTAATTTCTTCTCTAATTCAATTTTATCCTTCTTTTGTCTCTTCACTAATTCAGCTTCCTCTCTGTCTTCCTATTCATGACCATCAAAGACCTAAACTGCTACTCTTTAATGCATCATGGTCCATAGTGAACCAGTCAGGGTATTTAGTCAAAAATATTTCCTAAGAACCCTACAGCAGTTATTTACAAAATAAATTCTTATGTGTCTAACATCTTTTTCTCTAGAAAGATGTAGGTCATGATACCTGTATCTCAGTTCAAAAAGTCTATCCCTGAACTGAGATGGTTTCTCATTTTTACTTTAAGTCTTCGAATTAAATCCAACTTCTTGGCCTGTCAGAACAAGTTCTCATTCCCTTTAGTAATGCATTTCTAGCCTGACATAGATGTGTACAATCTTCCTCTGAATTTGTGTTCCAATTTGTGTTTTCACTTGGTCAAGGAATTGCACCCCTTCTCTGGGCCTAGTTGACAAGAGAAAGGACTTTGCTCCTTTGTCTTTCTATTAGCAGGGCATGAAGCAAGTTGTTGACATCTATCTAGTGCAGATTGTAAGTTTGGTAAATGCTTTCAAACTTTCTGATCACTTCTATGGGTTCATCTTCAAAGGAAGAGTTTTCTTCTTTGAATATCTCACTGTCTTATGGAGAAAAAGCTGTATGATGTCTAATATTTACTAAGTTCCCTCATTTATCATAATTGGGAATATCCTGTAGAGGCAATCGGCATGTATTTGAATTGTCTCTGGGTACTGGGGTATGATTTGTTTCTCTGTTTGAAGCTGAGTGCATGAGGGAAAGGGGAGGAGTGATTGGTCAGGTAGGGAGGGGCTGGTCAGGTGTTGGGAAGGCAGGGTGAAGGGGGACAGAGTGGAGGTGGGGATGTGTAGGATATTGGGAGAGGTGAGGAGGGGACTGGGTTGGGTTGGGAAGTGTTAGTCATGGACAGGGTGGAAGAAGACTGAGTGAGGGTGGGGAGGAGAGTAGAAGACTGGGTTGGATGGGAAGGACTGGTCAGGGAAAGGAGCACAGGGAGGAGAGCAGGGAGGTCAAGAAGAAGGAGAGTAGGGAAGGGGAAGATGGTTGGAGGTTGGATAGTAGGAAGGGAGCAACTGGGCAAAATAAGAGAGCAAGGTAAGGCAAAGACTTGGTGCCACGAGTACAGGGATAGGTGGGGTGAAGGTCAGATGGTAATGTAAGGTAGAAATGTGGATTGGGAGGAAAGGGGATGGGAGGGTTTGGAGGTTAGTGGGGTCTGATAGGGGGAGAGACTGAAGGTGTCAAGTCCTGGACTGGATCAAGAGGAGGAGGAGGACCTTTTTGACAGGCAGGGTTGGAAGACAATAGGGTACCTTTCTTGCTAGATTTAAATAGTGTTTTTGGAGGAGGAATTAAAGGAGTCAAGCCAGAATGGTCTGGATCTAAAGAAGGAATAGCCTTCTGGATGGAGGACATGAAGGCAGTTTTTGAGGGTTTTCAGAATCACCCAAGCTATTTTCAGAGGTATTATATTTGGTTGTATTGTCAAGCAGATAAGCCCAGAGTAGCCAAAATGAGTATTCTTTAGAATTTTTATGGCCAATGGCCAGTTTTAGTTCTTTCAAAACTTTAAAATCTAGTGAACCAAATATTGACCAGCTAAAGGATATTACTTCCCATGCTTTACACAATCTTTTTGCTTCTTTTTTTGGCATACCATCTTATTTTGGGAAATGAGGACCATCCCAAGAATTCAATAGTTTTTGCAGGCGTGAATATAGAGGAATTTTTCCTGATTTCCTCTGATTTGTTGCAGTATTTCCCATAGTGTCTAGTGTTTTGACTCTGAATTTAGAAAAAAATTCCTAGCCTTTCTGGCAATCTCTTTAGGAAAAGTCCTGGGCCTCCCCCCCCACCCCCCGCCCCCATCTGTGTGAGGCTTCTGCTCTAGCTGCTGTTGTTGAGGATTTCAGTAGTTGTGGTACAAGCCTATTACTGTCAGTGTTCAGTAAAGAGCTGTTCTGACCATTGCTAAATTAGCAATTCAAACAATGAAAGGATCCCAAAGCATTTAAAAAAATGTTGAGACACAACTTCCTTTGTTTTTATTGTAGAAAACAACCAAATTAGAGTAGTGTTAAATAAGAAACCAATGTAAGGCAATAGTAATTGATGCAAGGCAATAGTACTAATAATAAATATATATTTATAATAGTAATATTTTAAATGTATTATGTTTGAAATAATGAATCACTGAATTAGTGTGTTCATTTAATTAGCATTGCATTGAATTGGTTTGGCTTAATTTGGTTTTATTTTATTCAATTTAATTCAATAATATTAATTTTTAATTTATTAATAATTCCTTTATTTATTTTTATTCCATTCAGTTTGATTTATTCAATTATATTTCATTTTATTTAATACTTCAAAAAAAATAAATTGCCTGCAGTTCTACTTCTTGCCTATAGATGGCTCTACACTGGTGTGTACTGGCTGCTGGGCACCTTTAGCCATAGCTGGGCAGCAATCTCTTCTCTGGGAGCTTACTTTCTCTCTGGGAGCTCACCACAGAGCTTTGGCCTGGAGTCAGGGTCTAGGTCTGGGCTTCTCAGGGGATCTGCCGCCACCATAGACCCACAAGTGGGGAGCAAACTTGTCCTTAGCTCTGAGCCAGATTTTGGGGTGCAAGTCTGAAGCGCTTTGCTGGGTGTGTGGTGTGGAAGCAGAGTAGCTGCAACCTGGCTGGGATGGTCAGTGGGGAGCCAGGGTTTGGGGATAAGGCTTGGGTGTTGGTGGAGGCTGATGTGGAGGGCTATTGGTGATGAATGGGAGTAGGGAAGGTTTGCTGACCCAGGCCGACCTGTCAGTACTCAGTCCAGAGCTGGGTTGTAAGCAGCTGTGCCTAGCACAACCCTCACACTCTGGGAATACCTGCTGTGTATCTGTGTTGCTCTTGGGTCTTTGCTTTGTCTCTGGCTGCGCCAAGATGCTGGGAACAGGGAGATCTAGCCTGCTCCTCTCTCCAACACCCCATCCTCACCTAAACTAAGGCTAGGGCCACATAAGGACAATCTTATCAAAATGGCAGTAGCAGCAGCAGCATATCAATGGCTGAAGGAGCAGCAGTGACAGGAGCAGCAGTGGCAGCTTTTTGGCAGTGGAAGAAAAATAGGGAGATTAAACTCTCCTATTTTCTACTCTAAACTAAAAGTCTTTTTTAAAAAGTAAGGATTCTAATAGAAATTTCTACTGGTTTCCATAAGTGTTAAATGTAAATTAAACTATGGGTCTTAATTTCCATAGAGTTTATTAATATTTATGTGAGTAAGAAAAGACAGAGAGATAGAGATTGAAGCCTATTCTCAAACTAGCCACGTGGGCACTCCTCTCATGACTCTCAGCCCACCTCCTTTCATTGCCCTGTCCAAGGGAATAGAGAGAGACCACTTCCTGGAAAAGAGAGAGAGCAAGAGAGAGAGAGCGAGAGGGATAGAGAGCGAGAGAGAGAGAGAGACAGAGAGAGAGAGAGAGAGAGAGAGAGAGAGAGAGAGAGAGAGGGAGAGGGAGAGTGAGAGAGAGGAAGAGAGAGAGAGAGAAAGAGAGAGGGAGGGAGAGAGAGAGACAGAGAGAGACAGAGAGAGAGGGAGAGGAGAGAGAGAGAGACAGAGAGGGGGGAGAGAGAGAGAGGGAGAGAGAGGGAGAGAGAGAGAAAGAGAGAGAGAGAGAGAGAGAGAGAGAGAGAGAGAGAGAGAGAGAGGGAGAGGGAGAGGGGGAGAGAGAGAGAGAGAGAGAGAGAGAGAGAGAGAGAGAGAGAGAGAGAGAGAGAGAGAGAATAGCAAAGGAACAAAGATTCAGAGACAAAGAGTTAAAACACATGGGCTCCAGCATACTCCTCTGACGGTATTGAGAGAGTTGCACGTGTTCCCAAACTTTTTATTGAAGAATCCAGGAATGTGGAGTGGGAGGTAGCTAATGAACATGTGACATGGCATAGGATTTATTGATTTATTATCAATTTACTCAATTGACAACCACATTATCAAAGAGGAGAAGATTAGTCAAACATGTGACTTGGTATGGAATGTGGTCTAACAAGTTGGGAGCTAGGACTCTGTGGCAACTAATGTCCTGCTCAGGAATTATTTTTTCCTTTGGACCTAACGATTTGGAAATACAATAATCAAGAAGTAACATGATCATGAGTCTGGTATAAGAACACATATGTCACAATGTCAATACATCAATAATACTTTCAAGATGATAATATAACTGGGATGCTACATTAACATATATATCATATCATCATAATCAGCTTACTTCTCCACCTTCTTTCTGAATAAATGCCTTCTATCTTCTCTACTACTAAGAGTAATTTTTGAGAATTATAGAAATCCTCTTTCTATGTAGACATATAACATTTTGAGCTTAATGAATTCCTTAAAATTTCTCTTTCTTTTTTGCCTTTTTGGGTTTCTCTTATGTCTCATGTTTGTTCTTCAAATTTTTTGTTTAGGACTCATTTATTCCTCAGGAATGTTTGGAAATCTTCTATTGTATGGAATGACCATTTTTTCCCCTGAAATAAATATTCAGTTTTGCTGGATAGGTGACTCTGGATTGTAAACCCAAATCTTTTGCCTTCTTGAATATCATATTCAATGCCTTTTGATTCTTTAATGTGGAAGCCCCTAGGTCCTCTGTGATTCTGATTGTAGCTCCATGGTATTTGAATGCTTTCTTTCTGGCTGCTTGAAGTATTCTTTCCTTGGATTGGTGGCTCTTGAATTTAGCTATTATATTCTTGGAAGTTGTCATTTAAGGATTTCTTTCTTGAGGTTATCTGTGAATTCTTTAAATTTCAATTTTCTTTTCTTGTTCAAGGATCACTGGGAAGTTATCTTTGATAATTTCTTGTAATATGATATCCAAGGTTTTTTACTTGATCGTGGCTTTCAGGCAGTCCAATAATTCTCAAATTGTCTCTTCTAGATCTATTTTTATGTTAGTTATTAGTTTCCAGTTGGTCAATTCTGATTTTTAAGGCCTGATTTTCCTATCAGTTTTTGATTCTCCTTTTTCAATTGGCCCATTTCTGCTTGCATTAATTTCATTTCTCTTTGCATCACTTTCATTTCTCTTTCCCACTTTCCCCCTGCTTCTCTTAATTGGTTACTTAAGTCCTTTTTGAGTTCTTCCAGAATTTGTGTCCAATCCATATTTTTCTTTTGGACTTTGGATGTGTTTCCTTTGCTTTCACTGTCCTCTTCTGTGTCTATACCTTGCTCTTTGTATTTATAAAAATTCTTTAGAGTTAGGTGCTTTTTTTTGCTCACTTTCCTTATTTAATTATAGGTAGGCTTGGGGGATAATGTAATGATCTGAGGGTTGAGAGTTCTGAGAGCCCCCTCCCCCTGCTGATACAATTCGCCCTTGTGATGCTGATAACTTAAAGACTTGACTCAGGTTTAGATGTAAACTTTTGATCTCACTCTTATCTTCATCAGGTCAGGAACTGATCAAATTCTAGCCTCAGATTTAGTCTCAAGTTTTGGGTCTCACTCTGTAATTGATCCAATCAGGCTCACTCTTGTTTGTTCTGTCTTGGAGCCCAGCCCTGTGCATTAGGCAAAAAGATCAGTACTCAGTACTTAGTACTATCATCCACCATAAAGTGTTATTTAAGTCCTTGTCCCTAGCCCAGACTAGAATTCCCTGGGTTTAGGTTCTGGATTTTTCCACAGGTTTGAAATTTCAGGGGATATGGGTTGGCTTTTACCTCCATTTTTTCAGGCAGGGTCTCAGGATCTGGATGTAGGCTTAGGCATAGGTCCCCAACTTGGACAATGGATATGGGATGGGGGTGGGGCTTGCTCTTCCTTCCTTGTTACAGCTTCTTGCTTGCTCTGCTCTCCTGTCACTCCAGTGCCCCAGATGTTCATTGCCTACCTTTTAGGTTTTTCTTTTCTTGAAAGTTGTTTCATTCTGTCTTCTTGTTTATTTTTTTTTCATTCCTGTTTTGGTTTTGTGGTGGCATTTTGATCAAGGTTGGGGAGGATTCTCATGATGGCACAGAGCTGCTGAGGATTACTCTGCCATATTTGTCATACCCCCAGAACTCCCCTAGTCTTATTTATTAGTTCAATACTTCTTTTACTTTTACTTTTATTAATTTCAACTTTAATTTTTAGAATTTCCAATTTATTCTTTAACTGTAGATTTTTAATTTGTTTTTTCTAGTTTTTTTAAGTTTCATGCCTAATTCATTGATCTCCTCCCTCTCTGTTTTTTTTTAATATAGGCAGTCTGGGATATAAATCCCCCTCTGAGTACTACTTTGGCTGTATCCCATAGATTTTGATATGCTGTCTTCTCGTTGTCATTGTCAATGAAATCAGTAATTGTTTTTTTTTCTCCCCTTGATCCACCAATTTTGAAGAATTAGATGATTAAGTTTCCAATTAATTTTAATTTTGACTCTTCATGAACCCTTATTAATTATAATTTTTATCCCATTATGATCTGAAAAAGTTGAATTTATTATTTATGCTTTTCTACATGTTTTATGATGTTTTTATGTCCTGGTACATGGTCAATCTTTGTATACATACCATGTGCTGCTGAAAAGAACATATATTCCTTTTTATCCCTATTCATTTTTCTCCAGTTATCTACTAAATTTATTTTTTTCCTAATATTTCATTTTCTTCTCTTCTTTATTCTTTATTTTTTATTTGAATTGTCTATTTCTGATAGGGAAATATTGAGGTCCCCCACTGGTATGGTTTTACTATATATTTCCTACTTAAACTCCTTTAGTTTTTCCTTTAAAAGTCTGAATGCTATATCATTTGATGCATATATGTTGAGTACTGATATTTTTTCATTCATCAAGATGTAATTACCTTCCTTATCTCTTTTAATGAGATCTATTTTTATTTTAGCTTCGTCTGAGATCTTGATTTGCTACTCCTGCCTTCTTTGTCTCATTTGCAGCACAATAGATTCTGCTCCAGCCTCTAACTTTAACCTGTGTGCATCTACTTACCTCAAGTGTGTTACTAGAAAATAACATATGGTAGGAATTTGATTTTTAATCCATTCTGCTATCTGGTTCCTTTATAAGGATGAGTTTATCCCGTTTATATTCACAGTTATGATTACCATCTTGTGTATTCCCCTCCATTTTGACTTCCTCTTTAATCCTGACTTTTCCCCTTTCATTCTTTCCATTCCCTCCATAGTTTTGCTTTTAGTCAGTCTCCTTCCTTCCCCCTCCCTTATATTACTCTCCTTCCAACCACCTCCCTTATTTCCCTTTTACTATAGGGCCTTTTGATTGATTCCCTCAATCTCTCTTTCTCTTGTATTACTTCCCTCCCCACTACCTCATTTCTTATTCCTCTTTAACTTCTCTATAGAGTAAGATACAACTCTATACACCCAATGAATCAAGCTATTCTTTCCTCTCTGTGCTAATTCCAATGAGAGTAAAGTTTAAGTGTTACTCGTCACCAACCTCTTCCTTCTTTCCATTTTATTGGTCTACTACCCAGACTCAGTACTTCTTTATGTGATATATTTTTATTCCATTTTACTTCTCTTTCCTCATTTCTCTTAGTTTTATCCTATTTTTCATCTCTACATATATATATATATATATATGTATATTGACCTCCCACCCTTTATGTATACTTCTAACTACTATGATAATGATAACAATTTTTAAGAGTTAAAGATATCTTTCAAGCCCTTAATTTTTTCTCTTTCTTATTGACTTTTTTATGCTTCTCTTGAATTTCATATTTGGGAATCAAATTTTCTGTTTTAGTCTGTTTTTTCCTCAGAAATGCTTGGAAATCTTCTATTTTATTAAATTACCACACTTTCCCCTGAACGAATATAGTCAGTTTTGCTGGGTAATTTTTTTGTTTTATTTTCTTTGTTTTAAACTCAGTTCTCTTGCCTTTCAGAATATCATATTCCAAGCCTAACAATCCTTCAATGTGGAGGCTGCCATATCCTGTGTGATACTGGCTAGGGAATGTATGATATCTACATTGTTTATTTGTAGCTGCTTGAAGTATTTTCTCCTTAGCCTGGGAACTCTTGAACTTGGCTATGGTATCCCTGGGAGATGTTATTTGGGGATTTATTGAAGGAGGTCTGTGAATTCTTTTAATCTCAATTTTACCCTCTTGTTCAAGAATATCAGGGCAGTTTTCTTGGATAATTTCCTGTAGTATGATGTCTGGGTTTTTGTTTTTGTTTTTGTTTTTTGGTCATAACTTTCAGATAGTTCACTAATTCTTAAATTGTCTCTCCTAGATCAGTTTTCCAGGTCAGTTTTTTAATGAGGTATTTCATATTTTCTTCTATTTTTTCATTCTTTTGTTATTGTTCTATTGTTTCTTGATGTCTTGTGAAGTAATTTGCTTCTAATTGCCCAATTCTCATTTTTTAAAACTGAATTTCTTCAATGAATTTTTAATCCTCATTTTCTAATTGGTTCATTCTTCATTTCAAGCCATTATTTTTATCCTTTGATTTTTTTGCCTCATTTTCCAGTTGGTTAATTCTGACTCTTATGACCCTCTGGTTTTAATTCATGTGCCTCTGTTTCCAGATGACCTATTGCTTTTTTAGCTGTTGTTTTCCTTTTCCCATATTTCTTCAACCTGTCTCTTTTGACTTTTGAATTCCTTTTTGAGCTCTTTCAGAGCCTGAGTCCAATTCCCTGGATTTTTTTAGTTTTTTTCTTGAAGTTCTTTGGATCCATTGGACCTCTGTTGATTCTGTTCTTTGTTCTTTATTCCCAGAGAAGCTTTTAATCATTGCCTCCTTCTTTTTTCTACATATTTTCCACCTTTGTGAATTAAAAACTGTTGGTTTACTGGAACAGGGTGTTTGAGCACTCTGTTGTGGAGGGAATCTTCAGTCTTCTCTCTTCTCTGCTGGTATACTGAATTAGACTGGTTGAGCTGACCTGTGTGTTAATCTCTTGAGGCCAAATCTTCATTATAGCCTACTGCCACAAGGAAGTGCAAGTTACCCAACCAGATGGGATCCCCTCCCCCAAGTTCTGCCTTGCTAGTCACTGTCAAAGACTTGGACCTTATGTGGTGAATCTGAGGCTCTCCATCATCAATGTTTTTTCAGATAGTACTTTATTAAGTACTTTACAAAGCTATTATTTTTCTTTTCATGATTTTCTTATCCATTATTAACCTAGTTTTCCTTAACAAATTTTATTTGATTCCAAATATAATTTTTAGCTCTTAGATGGTTGACTTCATTTTCTTCTTCTCAGTCTTGATTTCCCATGGCACCATAATAGATATTGGTGAACATTAGGACCATAAGAGATGCCTGATCTTTAAGTCTCTAAGAACAAATCTTTTGTAACTAACTGTAATAAATTTCTGGTTTAAGACTTGTACAATCAGTCCTACTCTTCACAACTAGCATCTTAATATTTAGTGAATATATAAATATCTCCTTACATAAAAATCTATGAATGGGCATTGGTAATATCATAATTATAGCACCTATGTATATCTCATATCTTTTAAGTACCTATAACTTGCTATTTCCAAGTGTTTTTTTAAAGATATTCACTCCCCAGTTGATCATAGAAAATAGAAATTGTTGGTTTTGTTCAGCTATTTCAGTTATGCCTGAGTTTTAATTGCCCCATTTGGGATTTTCTTAGTAATGTTACTTGAGAAGATTGTCATTTCCTTCTGTCACTCCTTTTACATATGATATAACTAAGAAAAATAGGGTTAATTTACTTGCCCAGAGTCCACAGCTCATAAATGTATTCAGGAAGATGAATCAGCCCTGCCCTTTTTGTCTTATTTCTTTTACCCATTTCCATCCTACTACATTGTTGAGCAAGATAGATTCCTTTATTTAACTCTGTGCATGTATATTCATCTACTGTGCCAAGTTACAACAGAAAATTAAAGAGGTGAAAATTCCCTGATTTTCAAAAAAGAGACTATCATGGAATTTTAAATTTATGCTATTGATATTGACTTGATTCCATGAAATAATTCTAAAATGTTACATTAAGAATATTATGAATGTAAAAAAATGTATTTTTATGTAAAATGTAAATGTAAATTAAAATGTAAAAAAATCAGTTATTACAAATAACCAACATGACTTCTTCAAAAACAGATGTATATATACCCATATATATACATATATATATATACAGGTTTAATCTGTAATTCTACTCTGGGTAAACAAAAAGACAAAGATGTAAGACTATATACAGGTTCTTTTGGAAAGTATAGGGAAGACACAGTGACTGAAGTAGAGAAAACAATAGAATCTAAACACTGTCAACCAAATCATTGTCTTTTTAGGGGAACAAAGAGAAGAATGAATATAGTAACTCACAGTGACTAAAATACTACCTATAACAAACTGAAAGCTGAAATTAATATGATGTTTTTTCTGGCAATAAAATTTTTCAATTAAGAATTTGTATTTGCTTCTATTCTCTCCCTGTGATCATGGGTACCTGTGATCATAGGTCAAATTGAAACATATTTCTTTCTCATCCAGATCAGCTATGGTCCATTTGATTCCATTCTCAGTGACAAGGTCCAGTTTCCTTCCCTCTATCAGATGGCTCCCAAGGACTCTTCTCTTTATCAAGGTGTTGTTCATTTAATGGTATATTTTAAATGGAACTGGATAGGTCTGATTGTAACAGATGATATGAGAGGAGAGGATTTCCTCTGGGAAATAAGAAGGGAAATGGTAAAGAACGGTGTTTGTGTGTCCTTCACCGAGAAGATCCCTGTCAGTGAAAGAAGACATGTGGAATCACAGGACGCATTTATTCCCAGGATCTTATCATCATCAACAAGGGTGATTGTCATCCATGGTGACACAGACTCATTAATGATTCTGAGACACTCACAAATTCCTCTTATACTTCCCATTATAACATGGAAGGTATGGATTGCCTCATCTCACTGGGACATTACCATGAGATATTTTTATCATCATGGTTATACTTTCAATGGGGCTCTCACATTTTCTTATTTGACAAATGAAATTCCTGGGTTCAAGACTTTTCTTAAGACAATTAAACCCTCACAATACCCAGATGACATTTTACTTAGAGAATTCTGGCTCTCTACTTTTAGTTGCTCAAATCAACCTGTTAACTTAGAACAAAAGATTTGTTCACCAAATGCTTCTTTGGAGATTTTGCCTCTGTGCTTTTTTGATATGACCATATCTGGTTTGAGTTACACCATCTACAATACTGTTTATGCTGTGGCTTGGGCTCTCCATGAAATATTTAGGAGAAAAATAGAGAAAAAATCAAAGAGAGATGAAGAATACAGAGTATTCCATTCTTGGCAGGTAATATCAAATGGGTTGCCACAATTTAGACATGGTAAAGTAAAGATATATTTTCAGTATGCACGGGACAATATAGATTATGAAACTCCAACTATCAAATCATGTAATTTTATATTCCTGAAAGATTTTGTGTGTTGTTAATAGTCAATATTTGTCAATCTACATGGGAATTCCTAATTGTTGTTTCAACCTGGGTTTAAAGTTGGAAAAGACCACCGGCACCAATTGGTAATCATATATGTATCTGGACAAGTGCTTCTTTTGCAACGACTTTGCTGTTGTACTTCTAGTCAGAAAAAATATTGCCTCCAAAGGCATCTTTTTCCATTTTGTGGTGGTTATCATTGTTCAGAAACTATTCTTCATTCACCTAGGTCAGCTTGTTAAGACTATAAAATATCCTTTACTAGCTGACAACCAAGGTCATGACTATCCCTCATAAAGTCTATACCTGCTTGTGAGTACAAATATCCCATCCACATTGTGGGCATAGGACAAGTTACCTCTATAATCTGAAAAATCCATTCATAATTTTTGGTGTGCTCCTGGTACCTTATATTCATTTATTAATAACAAAAAATTTAAAATATCTCTGTTTCTAGCCTATTATGTGTCATCTGCAGGCCTTCATATTCTTTTCACAGACTATATTTATTTTTACTTATATAAACTTTAAAAAGGAAATTGTATCTATGTTGTTAAAAGTTAAATATGTTGATATAATACAATGCTATACATATATTTTATGTCTTTTGAGTTTCTAAAATTTCTGTGTAATCTGCTCCCCTTTATATTTCAGCTACTATTTATGTAACTCTCCAAAATTCCCTTTCCATTTCTTATTTTGACAAATTGAAACTATGATTGGGAAAGTCACAATGTGGAAGGTATACCTGCAGTTTCTTCAATTATTCTCATTCGGAGTTCTAAATAAACCAGGAGTTATATTTTCTCCTAAATTACTACTGAAGCACAATTCCTCTTTAATCAGTTAATTAACTGTGAACCTTCTTCAGTTCATAAGTAAATCAGAGACTCTTCTTTCCTGCCAAGTTTTTCTCTTTACATCAGTCCCTGGACTCAGATTATACAAACATGAATTCTCTTAACCATATAATTTATTAAATGTTTAAAAAAATTAAAGCCTTAGCAACCATGATGTATACGTCACAGGTTTGTCTCTAGGCATTGGAGATCATCTTGACTAAATATTAATCAAGTCAGACAAAGACTATCTTTTTCTATTTAGAAGGATGACAATATGACAACAAAGCTGAGTAAGAGAATGGACACCTTCTTCAGAGTCTGAGCACCATAAGTGAAGTTCTATTCTTAGGAATTTTATTATTTAATCAGTCAGTGAATAAGTATTTATTAAGTGCCTATTTATTGTAGTAGGCACTGTACTAAGCACTGGGAATATTAACAGAGTCTATATAGGAGCTAATGATCAAATAGGGAGACAAGGAAACAAATATGTATAAATGGGCTTTATAAAGGATAAATTAGAAATAATTAATGCAGTGAAGGCACTAGAATTAAGATGAATTGGTAAAGACATCCATTAGAAGGTTGGATTTAATTAAGATTTAAAAGGAAGACCAGGAAAGCAGAAAATGGTTTTGGAGAGGGAATGAATTGCATGAAGAGAATTCAGCCAGAGAAAATATATTCTGGAGCCAAGAAGTAGAGTCTTATTCACAAAACAGCAAATGAAGCCAGTGTCACTATATTGAATAATAAATAGGAAGGAATGAGGTAATATATTAGAACATTAGAAAGATGTGCTGGGGAATGAATACACAAAGTGCTTTGAATGTCACTAAAAGATATTTTTTTAAATATCCTGGAAGCAAAAGAAAAAGACTAGAGTTTATTGATTATGAGAGTCACACAGTCAGATATTAATTTTTGAAAATTTCTTTTGTAGCTGAATGAGGGATGAAGTGGAATGAGACAAGACTTGTGGCAGACAGACACATTTGTGGGCTACAAATATTGGAATAATTCTGGTGTGAGGTGATGAAGCTTAGGCAGTATGAGAAGAGAGGATGGGAAAATACTTGAGAGATGTTGTAAAGGTGCCCTTGGTAATAGATTATCAAAAAGAGATGAAGGATACTGAGAAGTAGGGAATGAAACTGAGATTTTGAACTATGGTGCATGAACACCACTGTGTGATCCAGGGGTTCACTCCTACGAGTCCCAGGAGACAGCCAGGTTTTATCACACCTCCAAATAAGACTACAAAAGAGGTCCAGTATCTCTCATATAACTCATAGGTTATGTGTCAACAAACTGCTCTTTGCTCTTCCCCTTGACACCATCTGGTGATGAAGATTTCTCTTCCCTTTCAGCTGCACTCTTCCCTGAAGAACACCCAATTTCAGAACAGTGCTGGGGACCAGGTGTTTGTGGATGAGAAAAGAAGATCTGAGGCTCAGTATGCCATTATGAACTATGTGTTCTTTCCAAATGAGACTGACGCTCTGGTGAAAGTGGGCCAGTTTGTCCCCAAGAGTCCCCTTGGTCAAGATTTCACAATTTGTGAGGATGCCATAGTGTGGAGCAGTTCCTGGGATTCAAAGGTCAGAGACAGTTGATATGTTAACTTTATTCTTCTAATCACATGATTGATTCTTGCCCTATTTGGTTTCTTCCACATCACATATTTCTATATAGCAAACATCTAGTGACTGCTTTAAAAATATCTGGGTAGATCTAAGGAATGAAAGGATCTCAAAGGCCATTTAGTGCACTGCCCTCTCTTTTCAAATGAGGAAACTTCTGCTCAGGGAAGTTGAGTGATTTATTCAAGGATACAAAGGTGCTGAGAATTCTAGGTAGTATTTGTTGTTATTGTAGTTGTCATTCAGTCACACCAAACACTAAATGATACCTCCATGCAGTCCATAGAGTTTTATGGGAAAAGATACAGGAGTGATTTGCCTTTTTCTCTTCAATTGTGTCCCCATTTTACAGAGAAGGAAGTACAAAAATAGGAGTTAATTGATTAGCTAGAATGTGAACCTGAGTTTTCCTGATTCTAGGTCCAGTGCATTATCCACTTTGGTACCTGGTTCCTCACTGGTTTTGTGTGTATATATGTATTTCAGTCTGTCTGTTCACACATGTATAAACACACACACATATATAATTTCCTTCAATCATCAAAAAGTAAACTTTTTCTCCATCTGACTCCAAATCTTCTTTCTTTCCAACTAAGAATGAAAGAATAACCAAACCTCATGAATAATGAACCAAAACTAATGTAGAAATTGGTCAATTCCATAAAAATAGTGCATGTAATTTTGCATTCTGGGTGCTTTACCTCTTTTTTAGAATATGAGTAGCATGTCTCATTCTTAATATTCTAGATCTATGTTTGTTTATTACATGGATTAAAGTTCCCAATTCTTTAAAAGTTTTGTTATGTAGGACAGGTGTAGCAATATTGCATTTTCTCACCATCAGCCATGACCCCAAAAAGTTGTATGCTAAAGAAAAAATGAGAAGGACCAAAGTCTGATTTCTACCTCAATCATGGGGATTTTAAGACAGAATTTAAGCCAAATAGAGACATAATTTTGTCTCATATCTTAACAGAAGAAAACAAGGAAGTTCGATTTCAGAAGTTGCTGAACAGCCACTTCCCTGAGTCCCCTGAGATGAATCTTCTACTTTGCAATTGATATTCAGCACTACCACTGGGACTTTTGGTATCTTTGATCCTGTGCTCCTCAGCACTGAGCAGTGGTTTATTAGCAGTTTCTTTTTTCTGGTATCAGATACAAACATCAGCTTAAGTCCCATAAAATTTAACAACCAATGGCAAGTTTCAATAGTCTAAAGCTTTTAGGCATGCAGCATTGGTTGTTGTGGTTGATAGGTACTGTAAACTGATCCTTTAATATCAAATATCAATACCGAGTCCATAAGCTCAAATTTTTAAAAGAAATCAAATTCAAAATTGGGAATAAGGAAACAAAAAAAAGGAAAAATCTCATTGCAAACCCCATTAAACAATGAGATAGTGAAACATAGGCATAAACAAAAATAAAAATCACTTAAAATTTAAAATCAACTCAGATTTTCAACGCTAAATTTCTTAAAGACTAATGGTAGAGACTGTAACTAGTTTGATGAAGTCCATCTGTTGTTATTTATATGACATATAACAAAACCAAAAGGGGCAAAAGACTCTTTTGGTAACATATGACCTTCCTGCAGTGCAAGTTGTGACAAAGTCTCATTCATATGGTGTGAAATTGCTGCCCAAGACAAAACAGAGCTCAGATAGAGCTGGCAACAGACCCAACATCCATAAGATCCAATGGCCTTGTGTTGGAAGAGTATATATCTGGCTTGACAATGGACTTTTATAATAGCATTATTCCTAGGTCAGTCATGGGAAAAGGGTACAAATGAAGAAAATGTAACCTGGATTATAGCTAATAACCCAAACATCCTAATTTAAGGTAACATTTTGTCACAGAATAACCTAGATTAGATTAATTTATAATCTTAAAGAAAAATCAAATCCCAAAAAAACAAAACAAAACCAAAACAAACAAATAAGCAATAACATGCAATGTATGCCACAGAATACAATTACTCAGTGTCAGTAGATGGTCCTTGTTTTACATGAGAATGATGAATCCAAGAGTCTTTTTCTCCAATTTTGATCACAGTTGGAGTTATTAGCAATTCTTGTAAAAGGCCTTCCATGAGTTCCTCCAGTGTGCTGAAAATTCTTTACATAAACCTTGACTCTTGAGTATAGATCTGCATGTGCATGAGGTTCTTCACTTGGGGAGGGGAGTAGACTGAAATAATTATTGTCAAGAAGACATTGGGATCTGAGAAGGAGTAAACACCTCCAGACTCCTTGATGTCTCTTCCCCATCCTTGTGCCATCAGAAATCATGAACCCTTTAACCATACCTTTGGTTATTCCTCTAGTGTCCCCCACAGTGACTATAGGCATTTTATGGGTTGTTATAATTTGAATTGTGATTTATCTTATTAACATTATGAGCCCTTTTGGAGGTTCTATTATTATTATCCCTCCAATGTCTGATCCTAATCTCCTGATTCTTCCTTCTACAATTTGTAGGTACATGGCCTTGATTTCCAGAGAAATATTATTGTATTGACCCTCAATATGCCAGGGTACTTGCCATGTCTTTCAAGAAAGTCATGATTTCCTTAATTACATTTGTTAAGATAGGAGCAAAAGTAACTGCCACTTTCTCCCTGCCTTGTTTTTGTTTGTCCAGTTTCTCCTTTATAGCTTTTTCCTTTTCTTTCCTCTCAAACTCTTCCAAAACATACACTGCTAATCTCTTCAAGTATTCTATGTCCATGATGGGCCTGTCTGGACAGTTCTTCAGAAAATATTCTTTCATTTTTGAGGACAAGTGATTGATAAAATGGTTTTCTTATGATATGAGTATTTGGAATCTCTGAAAGATCTAGCCCAAAATTCTACAATCCTATCATAAAAGTGAATTGAATGTTCACTTACTTACTGATTAATATATTTGATTTCATTCCAGTTCTCTGGTCTTGAGGAGCAAGTTTTCATACACTTTAACTAAGTATGTCTGGCTTCACATAATTGCATACAGTCCTCAGCTGTGTTTGAGTCCCATATGGGGTTTTTAAAGGCCATTTTTTGGCATTCTCATCTTGATAATTATTAGTAGCTACAAGGATGACCTGTTTATCCCCCTCAGTAAGTAAGGCATACATGATATCCATGACATGCTCAACTTGGGTTATAAGTCCTAAGAATATTTTCAAATTGCTTGGTCAAAAGAAAGGGTTCACCATCAAATAAAGGAGTCCTGTTTATACATCTATCAATATCATTGGAGGAAAAAGACACATGATTTCCTACTGTTACTAAATTTCCTTTACTCTCATGTGTGGTAACTTCCCTCAAAGGAAGCCTGCCTTTACTTGAGGCTTCTTTAGCTTTCAGTACAATGCCTAGAGTCTGAGTAGAGAAGGAAGAGAAGACACATGGAGTAGAGGGAGAAGGACATAGAGGAAGAGAAAGGAGAGGAGCAGACAGAGGGAGAGGAGAAGAAAGGAAAGGTGAGGAGGAGGAGAAAAAGGAGGAAGAACAGAAGGAGGGATTGAGGGAGGAGGAAGAGGAGAAAAGAGAGGAGTAGAAGAAGAAGGAAGAATAGGGGAAACAGCAAAAGGGGAAAGAGATATTTCAGACTCTGGGAGGAGCAGAGGCAGAGGCAGAAGGAAGAGGTGTGGTTAGGGAGGGAGGAAGAGGAGAATCCAAAGATGTACCACAGGGCCAGATCTTCAGAAGGAAAGGGTCTGGGCATAGATCAAGTGAAGGTTTACCAGAAATTTTTAGGGAGACGGGGCTTCATATGACACTGGTTTAGTAGAATATTTAAAGAAAAATTTCCAAACAAACCAGTAAAACAGTTTCTTGGGATTATCTTCTCCTATAGCCATCTTTAACTCCTTTTTGACTAAGATTTACAGAAATAAATTGCTTTCTTCCTCTTCATAAAAGATTATCTCCTCATAAAATGAGCATCTTATTAAAAGAGATTTCTTTTGGAATTCATTCTGTAATATTTTTCAGAGTCCCTGGAGAATTTTCCATTGTCTAAACTTTAAAATTCCAATATAGAAGAGAAAAGGGTGGGAGGTGGGGAAGAAAAATCAGGTTTCCCAATCTTACTATAGGACGTACCCCCACTAGGTCACACTTTAAAACTTAACTTTAAACTTGTTCCTAAAGAGGTCCCATTTTAAAAATCTACTTTAAATTTCTTTCTCAAGCTACCATTTGGTCTCCATGAATCCCCCTAAACACTGGGTAATTTTAAAGTGAAAATGGAAATAAAAAGTAAAGTCGTCATCTCTCCACTCAAATAATACTAATCTCTCACTCTCTGAGGCTGAGCTAAAACCTTTCCACCTTCCTACACCCATAGCCTAACAATCTAATTTAAAAGAACACAAAGATGAAGTCTCATTGAGCTGATCCACAGCATGGCTATTGTCACATCTCAGGAAACTGAAACTCAAAAAAAATTTAGATTTTCTAGTAAACTACCTTTATGAAAAACTGAGAGGAAGAGGAAGATAAAAATGGGGGGGGGGGAGGGAATTGGAAAAAATCCAAAGAGGAGAAACATCACCAACTTCATGGTTTGCCAGACTGTTAGGAATAAAAATTAATCTTGAAGACTATATTAAATTTATAAATATTTATTAGTAAAGAGAAAAAATATAGAAATAAGATTTCCAGCCTTTCTAACTTATAGTAAGATCAGGTCCCAAATTCCAGCCTGGCAAGCTGGCACTTGCCAGAGATGGTTATATAGATATGCCAGGGGAAATGGGCAATAGAAAAAGAGAGAGAGCAATAGAGGAGAGCTCCCCCAACCCCAAGCCTGTAGTTTCCTGCATTGGCTTTTCAAGCTTTTTTTCAAGTTTTCCTTTCCTTGGATCCTTTTCTTGTCCCCAGGCCTCCATACATTATATCTCCTGGCCTCCTGACTTAAATGGCAGTGCTATGCTGACATACTACCAGACATGTGACTTTGTTACTCCTCTGTCCATCCTCTGGGATGAGTCTAATATTGTTTTTGCCGGAAAAGTTCATTTAATTCTGTTCACTTCACTTGTCATCACTTCATACAAGTTTCCATTGATTCTCTGAAACAATCCCTTTCATCATTTCTTACATTATAATAATATTTCATGACATATATACATCTACATATGAACATATATACACATCATGTGAGCATGTATAATTTATGTTTATATATGCCTATTTATATATGTGCACATGTGTATATATCATAACTTGTTTAGTTATTCTTCAAATTATCTACAGTATTTAATATTTCCTTTGCCATTTCAAAAAGAGTAAAATGTACATTCTTATTTTCATTTTATTTACTATAGGCTTTATCCCTCTTTTGATCCACCTTCTCTCTAATTCCTCATTTTCCCTCTTATCAGCCTTTACCCATCCCATTCCTTGTTTGTGCAAATCTCTTTTTAGCGTACCTTGATTATGAGATACTTTCTTCTAACATTCCATTCTTTTCCCCACCTAGTATATTCCTCTTCTCATCTTTCCATTCTTCCTTTAAGATCATGAAGGCATAATACTACCACTACCAAGTATTATCTAATTAGTCTCCCACTAGGTCCTCTAATGATAAGGTTCAGTGGTGACATAAGATTCTCTCCCCACAGTAGAAATTAAGCTGCATGTGTTCCATTAGTCTTTTATCATTGCCAAGAATGGGATACTGTATATTCTTCATTCATCTTTGGTTTTTTCTCTATTTTTATCTTAAATATTTCATTGAGAGCCCAAACCACAGCATAGATAATATTGTAAATGGTGTAACTCAAGACAGACGTGGTCATATCAAAAGAGGACAGAGGCAAAACCAAATAAGCATTTATATCATTTTTACTTGAAAGTTTAGTAAACTGAGGCAGACAAAGGTAAAATGACGTGCCCAGTAACAGACAGTGAATGTTATGCTGTAAGTGAATTCAGATCTTCCTGCCTCCAAGGTCAGCCTTCTATTTGCATGGTCACTTGGCTATCCATGGAAGTGGGTGTAAAATAATGGTTACCTAGAAAATAAGCTTCTTTTTTGCTGTCCAAAATCTCTGGAGTTCTCAGTTAAGATGTGTATTCCCCTCTCCTGTTACTGTCTTAGGTTCCCTGTGGAGTTTGCAGTGACAGTTGTGTTCCTGGATTCAGGAAGACCCCTTTGGAGGGAGAGTCTGTCTGCTGCTTTGACTGCTTCCCATGCCCAGAAGGGGAGATATCTAGTCAGATGAGTGAGTTCCTGCAGGGAACTCCCTTCTCACGGTCATTAACATACATCATTTTCTGAGTAACAGATCATATGAGACCAAGAAGCATCAGATGAATATCCTGAAATAAGTGCCCCAAACATGGTGCCTTTGATCTTACAACAGATTGAAAATTGAAAACTACCCAAAAAAAAGCATTTGCTGTTGTTTCATTGATGAATTCAAATTCTTTAATCTTCTATTGGAAAAAAAATGGTTATAAATTCCCCAGAAAAAGCATTCCAGCCAGGCTGAATATCAGAGATGAAGACTCTAATGTAGCCTGGGTGTCAGAGGGGGTAGAGTAATGTTACGTTTAAGTGAGTTAAGCAGGTGAAAGTGAGATTTCAGGTCTCAGATCTATCTTCAAGAGCCATCAGAACAAATTGTTTTCAGGTACAATTACAGGGAATCTACTGAACTTGTTCCAAATGGGGTGTTATACTCTCTTCATTATAATAATACTGGGGACTATGTTGTGAGAGCCCCAGATACCCAAAAGAGTAGATTTGTGCTGGGGGGGCAAATTGTAGGAGCTGGGGGGTTAGCTTTAGGAAACTTGAAATCTGTCATAAGATACCTGTTAGCTACAGTAATGAGGAAGGGGAAGGGGAACAGTTACCTCTTCCCTATACTCTTTCTGATCTAAAAGAAGTGATGTCACTTGGGAGCTTTAGTGGATTACAGCTATCCACATCAGAATAGTCATTCCTTCTCCTGTCCCTTGCTATGTGTGTCCATTTATGTATCTTTAGGTACCATGTTTTGCATCCCTCCTCTCTATTTTTTTCTTTCTGTCTCTGTTTGTCTCCAATCCAATATTCTTTTCCTCTAGCTCATATTAATAATGATCCATTGAAGAACAAAGAAGAATCAGTTTTTCTAGAGAATGTTCAAAGCAATGTTTGGAATTTTAAACAATATAAAATAAGGTGATGTCCCTGGGCAAGTCACTTGACCCCCATTGCCTAGCCCTTACCACTCTTCTGCCTTGGAGCCAATACACAGTATTGACTCCAAGACGGAAGGTAAGGGTTCTAAAAAAAAAAATAAGGTGATGATAGGGCTAGGGGCTGGGATTGGGTCTGTGATTTTACTGCTAAAGGCAAATACTGAACTAGAAACTGCTTCTACCAATTCAGGTCCACAACTCATATGAATCTTACTGTTTTAGTGTTACCTGAACACTGAATGATTGAGTAACTTCTATTGGATTACAAGAGCATATGTATCAGAGGCAGAACTTGAACTATGGTCTTCTTGGTTTGCAATCCGTTTTCTACCAATTATACTATATTGCACATGAAGCAACATCAGAAAATGAATAAAATCAGAAGATTAAGCAATGGGGCATTAGTGTGAATAAATGCACACCTGAATCACAGTATTTATGGACTGAAAATATCATCAGATCTTGGGAGAAGAATGGATGCACCCAGAACTCAGCCAGGGCCATTTCATTTGAAACTTGATTTAGATTGTCTTGAAGCCAAGCCAGTAGGTAAAAGGAGAAAGTAGAGAAAAGGCTGATTCTATGAGAAGTTCCTACAATGTGTACCAGGTTTACGCCATATACTAATATGTTCTATTGCCTTGATATGGGAATATATCAGTTTTTCCTTTGCAATGAAGGAAGTCTCTTGATTTAGTGATAATGAGGATGATGACGAAAGTAATAATAAAAACCAGCATTTATATATTGCTTTACACATTTACCCTCATTTGAACCTCACAATTCTTGATGTACATGTTATTCTCACTGTCATTTTGCTGACATAGAAACTGAAACAGATAAAGGTGAAGTGACTTGCATAGGGTCATAGAGCTAACTAGAGTTTGAGGAAGGATTTGAACTCAGGCATTCCTAATACCTGTGTCTATGAACTATTTATGTTACTTATAACGTAGTAAAATTTCAGAACTTCTGTATGGATTTGTGACATCACCAGCAAATGAGTTGATTTCAATTCTTATCTCTGATGTCACAGAGGAAGTTTTGGGATTTGAAAGTTTCATGTGGTGGAAGACAACAGAAAAAGGAAGAAGAAGCAAAGAGGAGGAAATTGAATGTCTAGGGAAGAGATAACCTGCTGATGACAAGACGAGGTCTAGAGTGCCAGAGAAATTTTGTCATTTAGGGGGTAAAATTTTAGAAAAATTATTGAATCTGAATAAGAGGTTGAAAATATGGTAAATTCACTATTCCAAAAGCATGTGAAAAAATTTATTCTGTGACAGAATGAGAATTTGGCTTTAAACTATCTGATAAAACATTGATATTAAAGGATTATGGAATCCTCTGTTGAATATATCATGGAGTTGCCTGCTATTCCACAAATCATCAATCAATCAATATCCTTATATTATATGACAGTGTTGTTGACAAATGGTAAGAATATAAGGAATAAAAAGAAATAGTTCCTGTATTCAAGGAATTTCCATTCCAAAGAAGGAGATAACAAGAGCACAGAGAGTACAGCCCTACAAAAATAGGTTTATTTCATAAAAATTAAATGTGGGAGTGGTTATACTGAAAGCTGGGAAGAATGTGGAAAGATTAATTCAGGCAATCTATAGCTAGAGTTGTTGCACAATGCAATGGATATAGCAGCAAGCTTTACCTTTGATAATGGGTCTGCAAATATTAGCTTTATTGCATTAAGAGAATAAATTAAAAGTAACAGATATTATCAGTTAAGGAAAAGGAATATAGAGAATCAATGAGACCTAAATCTAACTATGAATGAAGGACATGGTCAGAGGGGGGCCTAGCCTTGATTGTCCTTTTATTTACCAGTAACATCTCTCAGCAAAAAGGGAAGAGAGATTTTTGGTCCTATCGGGAAAAAAGATATTGTTGCCATTCTCTTGCCTACTTCCTAAATATGGGCATAGACATAATTCTTTAAATCTAAACATTGAGTCCTTATTTGTCTCCTGCAGATGCAGAGCATTGTATGAAGTGCCCAGATGTTGAATATCCAAATAGAGAGAGAGATCGCTGCATCCCTAAGACTATTACCTTCCTGAATGCAAAAGATCCTTTGGGGATGACTTTGGCTCTACTGGCTGTTTTTTTCTCTTTACTGACTGCCTTGGTTCTGTGGGTCTTTGTGAAGTTCCAAGACACTCCCATAGTCAAAGCCAATAACAGGACTCTCAGCTATACTCTCCTCATCTCTCTTACCTTCTGTTTCCTCTGCTCCCTGCTCTTCATTGGCCATCCTACCCCTGCCACCTGTCTCCTCCAACAAACAGTATTTGCAGTTGTCTTCACAGTGGCTGTTTCCTCCATTTTGGCCAAAACTGTAATAGTGGTTCTGGCTTTCAGAAGTATAAAACCAGGAAGCAGGATCCGCATGTTCATTCAGCCCAGAGTGTCCATCTATATTGTTCTCATCTGCTCTGGAATTCAAGTGATTTTCTGTGGCATTTGGTTGGTAACTTCTCCCCCCTTTCCAGAGGCAGACACACACTCTGAATACGGCCACATAATCATTAGATGTAGCGAGGGCTCTACCTTTGCATTTTACAGTGTCCTGGGCTATGTGGCCCTTCTAGCCCTGGGGAGCTTCACTGTGGCTTTCCTGGCCAGAAACCTGCCTGATACCTTCAATGAAGCCAAGTTCATCACTTTCAGCATGCTGGTGTTTTGCAGTGTCTGGGCCTCTTTTCTGCCCACCTACCAGAGCACCAAAGGGAAGGCCATGGTGGCTGTGGAGATCTTCTCCATCCTGGCCTCCAGTGCTGGGTTACTGGGCTGCATTTTCATTCCCAAATGTTATATCATCCTCCTGAAGCCAGACAGAAATACCCAGGAAAAAAAGTTAAAAAATAAACAAGTTTTCAAAGGCAAGGTTTTTCCTCGAACCCAGTCTTATACTTCCAGTTCTTGGAATATTAGGTTGGAAGAATAACCAACATGAATCTGGAATAGGAATTTTTTTAGTTTTTGGTGATGTTTGGACAGCACTTCATGTCTATATGACAGTCTCTTTGGCTACTTTGTAAACTTCCACTCTCATAGATAGGCTGAGTTCCCATGGTGCAACTGACTACTGCTCTTTTGATGAGGTTGCTACTAATTTTGATGGACATTTCTAATAATGAAATGGGTAAAATATTGGATTTCAGAATGTTAGATGTTATCAACGTCATCCTATAAATGTAAGGGATGGAGACAAAGAGTCTAAATAAAATCTCTCATGTACCATATCAACCATCAATTCCCATGAGGAAATTCTTAATCAATACACTCAATCATAACTTAAATCATTGATTATCTGATACTTTGATTTGTTACCTTTAGCTCCATGGGGCATGACTTATTCTACATAACTAGTCTCAAACTATCTTCATTATGGATCATCTGCTTTCATTCAATGACCTGAGGGAATTGTCAGAATTGAGTTAACTGCACTTACTCCATTTTGTGACTTCATTCTAGATTTAAATCACTTCCCTTCATATACAATTATTGATCTGATCCAATTTCTATCTTGAAAGAAAACTGTATTCTATCATGGGACTTGTGAGAAATCTTTATTACATTGTTTGAACATAGATGTTTGTGACTTGAAGCTGGATCATCTCTAATCATACTTAAAGACTCTTATCTAAAGATCTAGGTTTTGTTGACCAGAAAACCAGTTTTATATGAAGACTGATACTAGGATGTTTTTCACAATTATTCCTCTCAAGGACTCATATATTTTGTCTAAAATTTGTCCATGTCTAGTCAATCTGTTTCTATTTTCAAGTTTCATTGATTGAAAGCAGACAATTGTGGTGAGTGGAACACCACTTTTTTCTGATTTAAGGGGGTCACACATGTGCACTGGTTTCCTACATATTTGGAATGCTCCGAATCAGATTATTTAACTGACTAACTATGGTTTATACTCTGTTAATTATTTTCTTTTAATACATAAAGAATGTGTCTCTTATGTATTGGTGGTCCATTGTCATGATGAGGACTGGTCCTAATTTCTTATCAAATTGACATGTACTGTTCAATAAATCATTATGCTTAGAAGCTTGAATCTTTCTTCAATTATTTCAGTTTTCACTCTCAAAGATGCTTAGCAAATTGAAGCAAATCAAGTCAGGAATCTGACTTCTGGGAGGCAGCTTTTTAGAAAAACTCCTTTTTTTCTGAGTTTCCTTTTTGGTACTTTTTCATGGAAGACCATCCTCTTCTGAATTGAGAGGACCATATTCTTTTCAGTTTCTTTGAAGATAAAGTAAGGTTTATTCTCACACTGCTAGAGGAAAATATTCTGTTTAAAGGAATAATAGGTTAAGATACTTCCTTTAAAGGAATAATAGTTTCTGATAATAATAAAATGATGAAAAGATATTCCACTTAAGGGAATGAGGTTCAGTCATTTATCAGTCATGTTTGACTCTTCAGTGATAGTCTGTTGGAATAGTGAAATCCTGGATATGACTATGGCTTCCAGGAGCAATAATTTCAGATTCTTTGTGATTTTCAGGCTGTTTTCCAGTTTTTTTTCCTTCTCCATATCTTCCCTAAAGATGACACCTGGCTGTGTGGAGGGTGGTGAGGGTGGAGATGGCTTTTATCTAGATCACCTGGATGAACATAATTCTTTCAAGAGTCAAAATTGCAACTCCTTCATGGATTCTCATGTTATAAAACTTACCCATAGTTCCTTTCTGAATCTTCCATATGGGCCCTCTCACTCAGTATGTGTGTTGCTTTTTCTAGATCTCTTGCCACTTCTTATTTACAATTGGAAACAAGGGACCAATACATGAACAACTAATTAGCATTTTGGGGGTGGAGGGGGTTCCCCATAAACAAAGGCACATTGACAATTTGCCAGAAGCCAGGCCTTATGCTTCAGCAAAATGTTACAACAGAAAAAGGTACCCCATAATAAAAGGTATCTCCATAATAGAAGATATTATGTTCTACTATTCCTCATAGTGGAATAAAACATCACTGATTTGTAACTTTCCTACTCTAGTTAGGTATGAAGATGAGCTTCTCCTGCCCCCTTCTAACTTTTTTAGATGTCATTGTTATTTAGATGTTGAAGTAATTGATGATCTCAAGAAGGGACCTCATTCAGAAGTGATAGGTGAGATGCAAGACGGTTAAGGACTACTCATGCTCTTGGGGGTCACAATGTCAGCAGATATTATCAGTGGCAGGGTAGGCAGGACTAATGCTGGCAATGGAGGCATGGAGGCAAAAAAGAAGTTACTCTTCTTGACCTAAACCCCACAATGGAAAGCACCTCACAATTACCAAGCTTACCTAGGGAAGGGTACTGTGCTTGGCCATTATTAGACTTAACTTCACAGAGAAAGTTATTCTTGGTGTCATTTGCTTTACATCTAGACAATGGCCAAATTCCCTGACCTTCGTCTAACCATATACAACCAGGACTCTATTCTTGCTTCCAAATAGATGCAATGTGAGAACATTTTTTCTTATCTGGATAGGAATCAGATTTCTCTGCCAAGTCCTATAGTCTTCTCCTCTTCTCTGCATTCCAATACCTTTAATATTCATTATAATGTAAATTCCTTGAGTGCAGAGATTATATTGTATCTCTAGTCCTTAACAATGATATAAATAAAAATGAACCTTGGAGGCTTATAACTAGATTTATGAGCATTTATTAGTAAAGAGATAATATGAGCCTATATAGCTTAACATAAAAACCTGGTTCTCCATTGCAGCCAGCACTCCATGCTATAGCTTGCCAGAGATGGCAAGATAAGATGAAAGAGAGCCTCTACATTTTTCTAACTGCAGGTGCATACAAAATTTCACCTTATAAGAGGAAACTACAATAGTTAGATAGAAGAGGGGAATAAAAGAGAGAAAGACAGAAAAACCAATGTTTGTTGGGCGCATTGACAAAAACCAATTGGGGTAGTCCCCTTTTGGCATAAGTGTATACATTCAAATAAATGTTCAATCAAACTTCTGTTCAATCAACCACACCCAAAGTTCATTCTGGATCTTCTTGATGTAGTGTAGGTTTTCTGGCATCTTTCTGCAACAGTTCATTCTCTGGATTTAGGAGTTAGCAAGCTTCTTTCCTTGAAGATCTTTCTCAAACAAAATTTTAAAATCTTGAATTTTTATTAAAATACAGTCCCCCCTGAAGTGGATGTTAAGAAACATCTAGTTCAGCTCAGGATGCATGGTTGAGTTATGGGGGGTATATGAGTCAATTATCAAAAGAAGAGAAAAAACCCAAAAACATAAAGAAAAAAAATGGAAGAAAGTTAAAATTTTAGAAGAAAGGAAAAAAATTCAAAATCAGAAACAAAATATCAAAATCTATATATATAAAATGTTGAGTAACCAAGAATAAATTCCTAATAGGTCCTTGTATTAGGGTCCAATAAATTTCTAACAAGCCTTTCTATTAGGGTCCAACTTAAAGTAAGTTCTATCCCACACGTCTGTAGGAGAGAATGCAGTAATATTTCACTTTCCCATTTGTAGCCAAGAATACAGGAAGTTGCCATACTATAAGAAAGAAAAAGTACTAGATTTTTATTTTGAGAGGGAAGTATCATTCCCTGGTCTGATTTTTTGTCATTCTCAGGGATATGGGAGCCAGGATGATAGCCAAACTTTGGTACTTGTCTGTGAGTGTTTCACAAAGAGTATGGATATAAGGAAGTCCTACAACTTGACATATGTCAAGCATCGCAACCTCGAGTCTCACACTAGGTTCAAGTCCTTTTGTATTGGCTTATAAGTGCATTGATCCTACCTGGATTGGTTTCTTTCTTTTTACCTGTGTGCTCTTTTTTTGGCACTATTCAGGTTAAGTCTGTGCTCCTTGTTTTTATCCCATTTCCTAGAATCATACACAAACAATCACAGTCCCATAACATTTATCAATAAATGGAAGGTTTCCACAGTTTAAAGTTCTTTGGGTATGCATTAATATTATAGCATGTATATATATATATTTATATATATATATTAAACTTATATTACTGCTGAATCAAAAATTAATACCTTAATTACAAGAAATGAAAAAAGGGAAAAATAAAATATTCTAATCAAATATAAGAAAAGCAATAATAAAATAAGGGGGGGGGAATTCAGGAATTCAATGTGTTCCCAAAAAAACAGTATCCACTTGTCTATGGATTATTATCTCCAGTACACGTGATAGGATACAGTCAATCAGTCTCAATAGAAGATGCTCTCTTTACATGTGAGCAATGAATCAGAATCATTCTCTCCAATCTTCATAGATATTGGAGTAGTTTACAATATTTGGAATGGCCCTTCCCAGGAAGACTGAGTTGCTCCAGTATGCTGGAAAATTTTATATACACCTTTTCTCCTGGGTTCAGGTAATGAAGTGAAAAGTCTAGTGGTCTGGCTTTTACTGCAGCTCCAGATTCATTGAGTTCACACATTTTGTGCTGTAATTGCTGTATGTAGGAAGCAATATTACAATCTCCCCCTAATAGTGATGTATATGCAGGGGAGAAAGGCTTAGCCTGTATAGGTGGATGTCTAAAAAGCATCTCAAATGGTGAGATGTGTAGATTTCCTCTAGGCCTGCTTCTAAGATAAAATAGGGCTTGAGGGAGAATTTCAGGCCATTTTAAATGTGTTTCAGTGCATAATTTGCCAATCATAGTTTTAAGTTCTCTGTTAATTCTTTAAACTTGACCTGAGCACTGGGGATGATATGGTACATGAAATTTGGGAGTTATCCTTCAGATGACACACATGCTCCATTAATCTGTTTTGCTTTAAATTTTTGCTTTTTTCCACTTCATTTTCATTATAGGAAAGTGATAAATTTAAGTCATCAGTGGTTGTTAATAGCAAAATTATTTCAGGCCCTTCTATGGCTGCTAGCTTTGCAGCAGTATCTACTTGGTCATTTCCCCTAGAGACAGGGTCAGAGCCACCTGAATGGGCAGAGCAATGAACTACAGCTAGGGCTTCAGGCAGCTGGAGAGCAGAAAGAACTTCATTAACAATTTCTGCATTAGCTACAGATTTTCCAGCTGAGGTTAAAAATCCTCTTTGGAGCCATAGTATCCCAACTGAGTGACAAATGCCAAAAGCATATCTAGAATCCATATACATTGTTGCCTTTTTATCCTTGGCAATTATACAGGCATGTTTCAGAGCTATGAGTTCTGCACCTTGAGCGCTAATATTAGAGGGCAGTGAAGCTGACCACTCAGTGGCAAATTCTGTGACTACAGCAGCTCCAGTGTGGCATATGCCATCCCTCATAAAAGAACCATCAATAAATAAGACCAGATCTAGGTTGTCTAGGGGAATATCCAAGAGATTATCTCAAGGCTTTTCTGCCATGGATACTAGTGATTCACAACTGTGTAATAGTTGTCCTGAAGTTGTTAAATCTGGAAGCAAGGTGGCAGGGTTAAGGGTTGTATAGTGTTTCAGAGTAATATTTTCATTGTTTAACAGGGTAATTTCATACCGTGAAATTCACTGATCAGAAAATGCTTGTGTTCTATGCCTTAGCAACTATGCTTCTACCTCATGTGGTGTAATAGAGTGATAATCTATAATAGATAGATACTTCATGAGGGTGTCTATTGATACTAGATAACTAATGGATCAAGATTTTACCTACCCTCCTCCCTCAATGCCTCCTATTTTCTCCCCTCTTCTGAAGCCTTTAGCTTCCCCTCCCCCTTCTCCTTCAATTCACTCAATGTGAACTATGAGATTTAGGGAAGATACTTTTTTCTCTTAATTTCTCAGGGAAGGGTTTATTGTGGAAGACAGGAAATGATGGGGGATGAAGTAAGAGGGATAGGATTCCCTATTCTCTAATATGAGAGTTAGGAGGATATTGGGGAAATGGCAATCAGTCACTAGCAGGGACAGTCTGAGAGATAGGAGGACAAAAATTTTTCTTCTTTCTTCTTTTTCTTCTAACCAGCCAGGTAAATATCAGTCAATCAGCAAAAGCTTCAGGGTCTTCATCATCATCCATAAGCAGCCAAAAATAAGTTCACCAGCCTCTCCCCCCAGCTCCAGAAGCCAAAGGGGGTCCAGTTAAGAAGCTTCTCAGCCCAGTTCAGCCTGACTTGACTCCAACTGTCTTTCCCAGGAACATTCCAAATGGAATGTTCCTTTTGATTGACAGCTATTCTGTCCTCAGCTTTCTGTCTTGCATACATACCTCTTCCACAGTAGGCACATAATTGTTAATGGGCATTCCAATTCTAGATCAACAGTTTTTGTCACTAGAAAGGCTGTAGCAGCTACTCCTCTAAGATATGGTGGTGTGCCTGATGCAACTGGGTCCAGTTGGGCAGAATAATAAGCAATTGGGAGCTGAGAAGGTCCCAAAGTCTGAGTTAAAATATCTGAAGCTACCCCTCTTCTTACATGTACATACAAAGTAAATGGTTTGTTGTAATCCGGGATGCCTAGAGCAGGGGCAGACAGGATAGCCTGTTTTAGATCTAATAGAACTGTCAGGTGTTCTGGCTCTAATTTGAGGGGTCCAGGGATCAAATCCCTTGTTAGTGCTATAAGGGGTTTAGTAATTTCCCCATAGCAAGGAATCCATTGTCTACAAAATGCTGTTGCTCCTAAAATTGCTCTCAACTGTTTCTTAGTGGTAGGAGCACTTAGGTTTTGAATATTTTCAATTCATTTTGGAGAAATATAACAGGCACTTGCAGTCAGGATAAACCCAAATATTCTACTTTGGGGAGACACCACTGAACTTTATTCTTTGAGATCTTATGCTCTCTTTTGTGTAGTTCCAAAAGAAGGTATTTACTATCTTCCTGACATGCGTCTGTGTCTGTTTAAGCCAAGAGTAGATCATCTACATATTTGATTAATTTACTGCTTTTAAATCTTATATTATCTGTGTCTTGGCTCAAAATTTATGCAAATAAACTCGGGCTTTCCATGTAACCCTGAGGCAGACAGCTCCATGTATCTGGGAGCCCTTCCAGGTGAAAGTAAAGATATGCCTGGAATCCTCATGAATGGGTATGGAAAAGAAGGCTGAGTACAAGTCCACTACTGTAAAGTATGTAGCTATGCTAGGAATACAAGAAATGATCATATGTATGTGGGAAACTATGGAGTGTCTCTTTATAATGTCATTGTTCACAGCCCTCAAATCCTTTATGAATATATAGAGGTGTTTGCCATGAGGCCCTATTTTTGGTTTTTTAACGGCAGGATGAACAAATTGTATTCAGATTTACAAGGTATTATTATTCCCTAAACAATTAACGAGTTTATTACTAGGGTAATACCCTCAATTGACTATTTTGAGAAGGGATACTAAGGAATGGAAGGAGGTGGGCTAGATTTAGTTTTTTTTTTATTAAAACCTTTACCTTCTGTCTTGGAATCAATACTGTGTATTGGCTCCAAGGCAGAAGAGTGGTAAGGGCTAGGCAATGGGGGTCAAGTGACTTGCCCAGGGTCACACAGCTAGGAAGTGGCTGAGGCCAGATTTGAACCTAGGACCTCCCGTTTCTAGGCCTGGTTCTCAATCCACTGAGCTACCCAGCTGCCCCCCGATTTAGTTTTTATCTGCACAGGAACAGCTGACTTAAGTAAGCCTACAACAGAAGAAGATTTGGCCCAAAGAGACTCTGGTATATCTGCAGGTGTTACAAAGGCAGGATGTTCTTTCCCCTCCTCACTCTCTGAGAGAAGTACAGGGAGTAATTTTAAAGATTCCTCAGGTACTTCCAATGATAAGGAATCATCTGGGGAGCAAGTTATTGTGGCTCTGAGTTTGCATAGAAGGTCCCTCCCCAGCAAATTTAAAGGGGAGTCAGGCATCAAGTGGAAAGAATGTTGTACTTCTAGGGGTACTACAGACACTATCCTAGAGGAAAGTTTTTTTTAACTCTTTTGGGTATCTCTGACACTCCCATTACACTCTCTGAGCCCATGGAATAGCAATGTAAATCAGGAGTACTCTTTAATAAAGACCTGGAAGCTCCAGTGTCCAAAAGACAATCATAATAGGTGTTACCCACCTTTAAGGTAACATGGGGCTCATCAGTATGGGGGGGCAGTGGATAGGGACAACAGGTAGTAGGACATCAGGGTCTGGGAAATCAAAGGTTGTATCCTCTGTTTCCTGTGCCCCATAATAGCTTCCCTAATAATCCTCAGAGTTGTTATAGTTCCATTTGGGATCATGAGATGGCCACCATGCTGCATTGTGCCCCTGGGCTTTGTTGACATGAGAAATTATTTTATTTTTCTCACATTCAGTTAAAAAAGCCTGGAGCAAGTTTTCAACAACTTTCTAAGATGAATTATACTGAAAAATATGTCTATTATCTTTTCTGTTACCAAAAAGGGATCTTGTTTATATGTGGGAACATTTCATGTGAATATATTTATTTCTTGGGGGGTAAATGGTATAATGTGCCTGAGGGTCACCACATCCCCATTGCATCCTATTTCAGGTACTTCTCTTAGGGGAAAAATACCTCTAGTTGAATTTGGTACCTGAGAGTCAGTTTGACTAGAAAGAGGTTCTTTAGAAGGATGAGATTTCCTTGGGGCTAGAATTGGTTTTTGGGTAGGAGAAGGAACAGGAGAAACTGGGATTTCAGGAGGAGGGTCTTGGGAAGTAAGTTCAGCCAAGATTTGCAGACCATAAGAGAAGCAGTCTGGTATAGGAGAGGTGTTTTCTATTTCCATTTTGGGGTAGGGAATTTCCTCATTTAGAGGTTCAGAAGCAGGTTTCTATGGGTCAGACATGTTTGGGGTGGGATCAGTATTTGCCAATTGATCCTGTAAGGAGCATTTTAAATTATCCAATGGGTTTTGCATGTCTTCGTGCATTTTAGCTTCAAATTTTTTCAAGGTAGCATTTCTCATCACAGTATTTAGGAATATAAAAATGAAATTACCTAAGAACATAAGAAATGGGAGGTATTAGACTAGAAGCTGGTACTTTGAAAAAACAGACAAAATAGACAAAGTACTGGTCAATCTAATTTAAAAAAGGAAAGAAGAAAGGCAAATTAACAGCATCAAGGATGAAAAGGGGGACCTCACCTTCAATGAAGAGGAAATTAAGGCAATCATTAAAAACTACTTTGCCCAACTATATGGCAATAAATATACCTAGGTGATATGGATGAATATTTATAAAAATATAAATTGCCTAGACTAACAGAAGAAGAAATAGATTTCTTAAATAATCCCATATCAGAAAAAGAAATCCAACAGGCCATCAAAGAACTTCCTAAGAAAAAATCCCCAGGGCCTGATGGATTCACCAGTGAATTCTATCAAACATTCAGAGAACAGGTAATCCCAATACTATACAAACTATTTGACATAATAAGCAAAGAGGGAGTTCTACCAAATTCCTTTTATGACACAAACATGGTACTGATTCCAAAGCCAGGCAGGACAAAAACAGAGAAAGAAAATTATAGACCAATCTCCCTAATGAATATAGATGCAAAAATCTTAAATAGGATACTAGCAAAAAGACTCCAGCAAGTAAACAGAAGGGTCATCCACCATGATCAAGTAGGATTTATACCAGGGATCCAGGGCTGGTTCAATATTAGGAAAACCATCCACATAATTGACCACATCAACTAACAAACAAACAAAAATCACATGATTATTTCAATAGATGCATAAAAAGCCTTTGATAAAATACAACACCCATTCATATTAAAAACACTAGACAGCATAGGAATAGAAGGGTTGTTCCTAAAAATAATAAACAGTATATATCTAAAACCATCAACTAATATCATCTGCAATGGGGATAAACTAGATGCATTCCCAATAAGATCAGGAGTGAAACAAGGATGCCCATTATCACCTCTATTATTTGACATTGTACTAGAAACACTAACAGTAGCAATTAGAGAAGAAAAAGAAATTGAAGGTATTAAAATAGGCAAGGAGGAGACCAAGTTATCACTCTTTGTGGATGACATGATGGTCTACTTAAAGAATCCTAGAGATTCAACCAAAAAGCTAATCGAAATAATCAACAGCTTTAGCAAGGTTGCAGGATACAAAATAAACCCACATAAGTCATCAGCATTTCTATATATTTCCAACACAGCTCAGCAGCAAGAACTAGAAAGAGAAATCCTATTCAAAATTACCTCAGACAAAATAAAATACTTAGGAATCTATCTCCTGAGACAAACACAGGAACTATATGAACACAACTACAAAACACTCTCCACACAACTAAAACTAGACCTGAACAATTGGAAAAACATTAACTGCTCATGGGTAGGATGAGCCAATATAATAAAAATGACCATCCTACCCAAACTCACTTATCTATTTAGTGCCATACCCATTGAGTTTCCAAAAAAATTTTTTTCTGATTTAGGAAAACCATAACAAAGTTCATTTGGAAGAACAAAGGATCAAGGATATCAAGGGAAATAATGGGAAAAAAATACAAAGGAAGGTGGCCTTGCAGTCCCAGATCTCAGACTATATTATAAAGCAGCAGTCATCAAAACAATTTGGTACTGGCTAAGAGACAGAAAGGAGGAATAGACTCGGGGTACGTGACCTCAGCAGGACAGTATACGACAAACCCAGAGATCCCAGCTTTTCTGACAAAAATCCACTATTTAATAAAAACTGCTGGGAAAATTGGAGGACAGTGTGGGAAAGATTAGGTTTAGATCAACACCTCACACCCTACACCAAGATAAATTCAAAATGGGTGAATGACTTGAACATAAAGAAGGAAACTATAAGAAAATTAGGTGAACACAGAATAGTATACATGTCAGACCTTTGGGAAGGGAAAGATTTAAAAACCAAACAAGACTTAGAAAGAGTCACAAAATGCAAAATAAATAATTTGGAATACATCAAATTGAAAAGGTTTTGTACAAACAAAACCAATGTTACTAAAATCAGAAGGAAAGCAACAAATTGGGGAACAATCTTCATAGAAACCTCTGACAAAGGTTTAATTACTCAAATTTACAAAGAGCTAAATCAATTGTACAAAAAACCAAGGCATTCTCCAATTGATAAATGGGCAAGGGACATGAAGAGGCAGTTCTCAGCCAAAGAAATCAAAACTATTAATAAGCACATAAAAAAGTGCTCTACATCTCTTATAATCAGAGAGATGCAAATCAAAACAACTCTGAGGTATCACCTCACACCTAGCAGATTAGCTAACATGACAGCAAAGGAGAGTAATGAATGCTGGAGGGGATGTGGCAAAGTAGGGACACTATTCCACTGCTGGTGGGATTGTGAACTGATCCAACCATTTTGGAGGGCAATTTGGAACTATGCCCAAAGGGCACTAAAAGACTGTCTGCCCTTTGATTGTAAAAAATAGACTCGAATACAGGACTACAATCCCCATGAGCCTTTGCTCCACTTCCCCAGAATGCCTTGTAATCTCACCTGGGCCGAGATCGAGAAGATATTTAAGTTGATTCAAAGGCTTTTGAGGGGCTCTTGGCTCTTTTTGGACTTCCGTTTTGGAGCAGGCGGGCTCTTGCGTGATGTGAGGTTATTTTGTCTAGGCCTCTGGCCTAGGCACATGTTTCTTACTTGTATATTTTTTAATCTTTAACCTTTAATAAACCTCTAAAAAATATAATACTCCTTGCAGAGAGAAACTAATTTCTACCTGCCTCAGTCTCCCCATATTCCTAAATTTTAACTGTTACATGATCCAGCCAAAGCACTGCTGGGTCTGTACCCCAAAGAGATAATAAGGAAAAAAACTTGTACAAGAATATTCATAGCTGCGCTCTTTGTGGTGGCAAAAAATTGGAAAAGGAGGGGATACCCTTCAATTGGGGAATGGCTGAACAAATTGTGGTATATGTTGGTGATGGAATACTATTGTGCTAAAAGGAATAATAAAGTGGAGGAATTCCATGGAGACTGGAACAACCTCCAGGAAGTAATGCAGAGTGAGAGGAGGAGAACCAGGAAAACATTGTACACAGAGACTGATACACTGTGGTACAATCGAAGATGATGGACTTCTCCATTAGGGTCAATGCAATGTCCCTGAACAATCTGCAGGGATCTAAAAATACTATCCACAAGTAGAGGATAAACTGTGGGAGTAAAAACACCGATGAAAAGCAACTGCTTGACTAGAGGGGTTGAGGGGATATGACTGAGGAGAGAATCTAAATGAACACTCTAATGCAAATACCAACAGCACGGAAATGGGTTCGAATCAAGAACACACGTGATATCCAGTGGAATCATGCGTCAGCTATGGGAGAGGTGGTGGGAGGGGGAGGGGGAGGAAAAGAAAATGATCTTTGTTTCCAATGAATAGTGTTTGGAAATGACCAAATAAAATAATGTTTTTAAAAAAGGGAGGTATTCTGAAATCTTTAATGTCCCTAATTTATCAAACATCATACAAATTTCATAGAATGTACTATTCATTTTTTTATACATACATATATGTACACATATATTTAAATTATTTACAATTTTGGTTTTAGTTGGTAGATGTTGCTACTGGCTAGGGGTTAAAGTCAAGGAGTGAAAACAAAGATTGGGTATAGTATACCTTTTTAAGAGCCTTTTAATCCAATCAAGTCCCCTAGGCCAAAAGGAGACAGAAAGTAAAGTCTTTTGCCTGAGGCTGACTGAGTTTTTGTTTGATTTGAGATGGCAAGCATCCTCTATTTCCCTTTCAGGGTAAAACTTTCTTTCTTTGAGCAAAGCCTCAAAGGCTTTTTCTAACTGGCCTCACCAGGCTTTTTTACTTCTTACTTAATTTTAAAACTAGGGACACTAAGGACAAAGGCCAAAACTTTCTCCAGGTTTTTCTCACTGCTAGCTAAGAGTGTTTCTCGATGCTATTGAAGATCTATTGAGTAAAAAGAACAAAGCCTTTTTGGAGTGGCAAAATAACCCAAACTCCTAAAAAGGACAGATTCAAGTCTCTCCAAGCCATGGCGCAGGGTGAGATCAGGAAGATGCAAGGCCGATGGTGGGAAAAAAAGGCAGAAGAAATCCAGCATTTTGCTGATACAAAAAACTACAAACAATTTTTCAGTGCCCTCAAGACTGTCTATGGGCCATTAAAACCCACCACCACTCCCTTGCTATCCTCTGACAGTGACACTCTCATAAAAGATAAAAAAGGCATCAGCAACAGGTGGAAAGAACGCTTCAGTCAGCTTCTCAACCGACCCTCTTCAGTCGACCAAAGAGCCCTTGACCAGATCCCCCAAAACCGCACCATTGAACAACTTGAAGTCCCTTCTTCAATAGAGGAAGTCCAAAAAGCCATTCAACAAATGAGTGCAGGCAAGGCACCCGGTAAAGACGGGATCCCAACTGAGGTGTACAAGGCCTTAAATGGAAAGGCACTCTAGGCATTCCACATAGTGCTGACCAGCATATGGGAAGAGGAAGACATGCCCCCAGAACTCAGAGATGCCTCCATCATAGCCCTATACAAGAACAAAGGCTCATGAGCAGCCTGTGACAACTACAGAGGCATCTCACTACTCTCCACTGCCGGAAAGATCCTCGCCCGTGTTATACTCAACAGACTCCTGTCATCTGTTTTAGAGCAGAACCTGCCTGAATCATAATGTGGCTTCTGACCAGATCGTAGCACCATCGACATGGTCTTCACGGTGAGGCAAATGCAGGAAAAATGCCTTGAGCAGAACCTGAGTCTCTACATTGTCTTCATAGACCTGACGAAGGCATTTGACATAGTGAACAGGGACGCATTGGTTGCCCAGCAAAATTTGTCAAACTGATTCAGCTCTTTCATGTCAACATGACAGGGGAAGTCCTATCTGGTGGAGAGACTTACGATCACTTCAACATCTCCAATGGCGTGAAACAAGGCTGTGTCCTCGCTCCGGTGCTATTCAACCTATACTTCACCCAAGTATTACGACATGCTGTGGTGGATCTAGACCTGGGCGTCTATATCAAATACCGACTGGATGGCTCACTATTCAACCTTCGCCACCTGACTGCAAAAACAAAGACAACAGAGAGATTCATCCTGGAAGCTCTCTTCACAGATGCCTGTGCTCTCATGGCCCACCAAGAAAATCATCTCCAAACCATTGTGGACAGGTTCTCTACAGCAACAAAACTATTTGGCCTGACCATCAGCCTCAGCAAAACAGAGGTGTTGTTCCAACCTGCACCAGGGAGGCCAACGAACCAGCCGTGCATTATAATCGACCACACACAGCTTTCCAACATCAACACTTTCAAGTACCTGGGCAGCACCATCGCCAACAACGGGTTGTAAACCTTAAAATTTCTTAGACTTATAAATGTTGGAAATTTCACCATTGGGAAATTTCATACTTGAAAAATTCCCTATTGATAGTAGGAACTCTATTGGAATGTGAACCCCATTGGCATGGGAGGTTCCTCCTCCTCCCTTCTTAAGATTACTTTAGGACAGAAACCTTTTGCTGAACAAGCACTGCGATGAAGCTCAAAGTGTATAACACAGTGGTCCTCAGCTCGCTCCTGTATGGTTGTGAAACATGGACACTGTACCAGAAGCACATGAAACAGTTGGAGCAATTCCAACGACGCTCTCTCCAGTCAATCATGAGGATCTGATGGTAGGACCAAATCACCAACCAGGAAGTCCTCGACAGAGCCAACTCCACCAGCATCGAAGTCATGGTCCTCCAAACCCAGCTACGATGGTCTGGACACGTCATCCGCATGGACCCACAGCGAATACCAAGACAGGTATTCTATGGTGAACTGTCAGCTGGACTCAGGAAACAAGACTGACCAAAGAAAAGATTCAAGGATCAGCTAAAGTCCAACTTGAAGTGGGCTGGCATGACACCAAAGCAACTAGAACTCGCTGCCTCTGACAGAAGCAGCTGGCGAACCCACATTAACCATGCCACCACCACCTTTGAAGATGAGCAACGTCGACGTCTTGCCGCTGCACATGAACGCAGACACCAGGCCACAACTGCACCTCCCGTAACAACTGGCGTCCCATGCCCCATGTGCCACAAACTCTGTGCCTCAGCCTTTGGACTCCAAAGCCACATGAGGGTACATCAAAAGATGATAATGCACAAAGACAAAATTCATTCTCCGTCACTGAGAGACTACCACTAGACTAGTTAAGAGTAATCTAGGCATTATTGTCAGTGAGGGTTGGCTAATTGGGTTGTTTGTTCCCTCAGGGAATGGAGATTTGTAAACAACTTCCCTGGCTAAGGCCACTTAAGGTCCTGCTACTTTTAGGTTAAAAAAAAAAATCTGTGTTCAATTCAAATTAAGGAGAAAAGAGGGGGAAAATGCTTTATACTCACCTGATCTCACAGTTGTGTTTTGAACTGCTGAGTTATATGTTTAAAAGACTGACTTAAGAAGGTAATAGAGGAAGGAGAGGAAGGGTCGTAGTCACAACTTTCGTGGATTAGCCAAACTGTAAGGAGTAAATTTAGGTTTGTTGTTATGGCCTTCAACAGACATGTGCAAAAAAAGGACAGACCTCTGGGCAGTCCTAGGTCAAGCTAGAGCCACCATTGGCACATGTGAGATGCAGGAAGTGAGATAGAGAACAGCCTCTGGAGTTCTCGGGACTTCCTGTGAGGAGGGCTAGAGTTCAGTTTGAGGTTGGTGCTTGAGGATGGAGGAGCCCCACAGACTGCTTTCCTTCAGATTGGTCACGTGAGTGATAAGGACTGATCCCTTTCCCTGCCTTGGCTATTCGAGGCCTTAACACCTGCTTTGGCCCAGCCTGAGCCAGAGTAGTTCTGAGTTAAACTTCTTTCCTTCTCTCCCTTTTTCCTTCTCTCTCTCTCTCTCTCTCTCTCTCTCTCTCTCTCTCTCTCTCTCTCTCTCTCTCTCTCTCTCTCTCTCTCTCTCTCCCTTTCTCTCTCTCCCTCTAATACTTTCTTCCTCCTGTTGTAATTAAAACACCATAAAAATTTGGCAGCTTACTTGAGTGTTTCATTTAGGAATTATATAAGTGAATTCCTTGGTGACCTTACTATATATCAGTCTTTTAAATGACAGTATGATGGTATCAAGGAAGCCATAGGGCATGACATTTGAAAGCAGTTAGCTAAGGGAAGGATTAGGAGGAGGAGATTAGGTTCAGAAAGCCAGTAGAGGACGTTTAATAGATCTCTTTCCTTCCCTATCTGTCTTTAGTGTGAATTTTAGATTTATTCCACCCTGCTTAGTCTAGCAATCAGGAATGTAAACACCCCTACTTAAGGATTAATTGTTGAGGAGGATGGCCTATGAAAAGACATGTGCTAGTAAATGACAAATCAGAAACAACTGACAGACCCCCTGGGCTGTCCTAAGTCAAGCTTAAGCTACCATTGCTACATGTAAGATGCAGGAAATGATGTAAAAAATGGTCTATATATCTGGCATCACTTCCTCTCTCTGACTTCTTTTTGCGGAGAACTGTCTCTGGCTCTTTTTTTGGTAGCGGGGGTGTGCAGCTCAGTCTCTCTCTCTCTCTCTCTCTCTCTCTCTCTCTCTCTCTCTCTCTCTCTGATACATTGGGTTTGACTATCGGTGTGGCTTGTGGATGCATTTTGGTGTCTTGGCTGGGTCAGGTGAGGTGTCTGAGCTCTCTCAGAGTTTAGGCTGATTCCTTTCTTTTTCCTTTACCTTTCCTAAAACACTATCCTCCTAGGAGGCCCCTTATCTCAGAGGAGGCCTTGTGGCTGGAAGGTCTCTGAACTCCCCTTGGATCAGGCTAGGCTAGAGAAATCTTATACCCCTTTCTCTCTCTTCTTCTTCTTAATTCATAGGTAGATACAAATCTACTAACATTCTGAGTGGATGAGTGTGAGATTTAAAATGGTTGAGGTCTTAAACTGTGGTGATTAAAATAGTGGAAGATATAAATTGTGATAGATATAAGAGAGGGTGAGTAAATTTTGACTGCAGAAATATGTTTCACTACAGTGTCTTGGGTTTTAAAATCAAATATAAGGTGGTCACCAGGGAAATATTCCCAATTATTCAAATACCCAAGTCAATTGGGTTTTATAGAGATTTTTATTAACAATACAACGAGTAATCAAAGAAAGAGAGAGAGAGTAAGAAAGGAATAAGTATGAAGGGCCTCAAGCCAATATGGCCTAGACCTGAGCCTTAAGAGAAAAATCAGTCAGTTTTTTATAACTCACCATAAGATCTGTCTAAGTAAGGATTTCTAATGACACTAGGCCAGTAGCGTCTCAGCTGCTTTCACCAGCTCCCTCCTCCATCTGAATGTTTCAGAATCAGTCTCCTCAGAATGAGTCTCTCCAATCTGAATGTTTCAGAATCACTTCCCAGCTCTTCCCTGAGCTCTTATTTTTAAGGGCAAAATCTTCTCTGTCACCTTCCCTAAGTCCTTACATCTACCAATCACTGTAGATGTTTCTAAAGGACCACCCATTTTGAATTCACAGCTGAGTAGTTTTAATCTCTGTAGTAAGTCAGGAAAAAAAATGCTGCCGTGTCAACAAATTTCATTAGAAAAAATCTCTGAATAAGTTATCACCCTTTTAGGTTTAAGTAGTTTACAAGTTGCCCCACCTTTATAGGTACTTAGTATCCCATTGTATCAATTCTAAAAGAGTCATGACTCAAAGAACTTCCTGTCCCTTCCATAAGCATGGATCAAAGTACTTTTCATTGTTCTCAAGGAGCTCTCTGTCCTAAAGCAGTCCTAAGTAGGGTGGAGTAGGGATATTCCCAAGGCAAGGAACCCCCACACTCAAGTAGAGTTCTCACCATGTGCTAGGGAATTTTTTTAAGTAGAAGATTCCCCAATGGGGGAAACCCCTAACATTCATAAGTCTCCTTCATTCATATGGTCCTCCTCAACCTGTAGATTCAGAGACTTTTAACTAAGGACATTGTCATGCTGGCCAGAAATACAGTCAAATATGAAGATTGATGCAGTAATTTTTCTCATACTTGTACATGTCAAATGACCCATATGTCTTATCTGAAAAAATGGCCCCTGATTGAGAAGTAAGTAAGTGTTTCCATGTCTCTTTAACACTTGTGGGGGGAGGGAAATATCTCTTTTTTATTTCAGGGAATTGCACGTGTTTGCTCTCACCCTCCTTAATTTGAAAATCTCCAATCATTCTTACAATTAGAAATTAATTGCGGAATTTTGGGCCATGGTTTATATCCTGCTAATTGGTTTATTTTAATGCATTTAAATTATTTTTCCCCGTATTCGATGTCCAATGCCAAGCTCAGGAGTCCAGATTCTACTTTGTCATTCAATCAGCTTGCATTGCTAAATAAATATATATGCTCAGAAGCACAAGCCTTTGCTTCCTCAGTTATTTCATATTTTATCCATCACAGACTCAAAGAAGGAGTGATCCTTTAAAATCATTTAAGGAATTACTCACTACCAATTTGTATTTGATTGATTAAATTGTTCAGTCAAAATGTATTCTTGATAATAATGGATAAAATAGTGTTGTAGAAACTAACCATGGAAAAATATGGTTGAGGATTCATAAATAAAAGCCTATGTGGGGAGATGAATTAAAAGAGTAATGTCTATGCATCATTGATATTTTTCCAAAGATGGGATTCAGAAGGCAATAAATGTAATAAATACTTAAAAGTAGAAATATAAATGAAATGGATGATTATTTGATAAAGAAGATAGGATTAGTCATTTTCTTGGAGGCAATTTAACTATTTGAATGAGATGTACAACTTAAAGAAGTATGAAAAGAAAAAATGGAAATGTAAATAATGCAATTTTCATTTTGTGTTTGCTTTTGTCTTGTGAGGAGAATAATGCTAGACTTATAATAATAGAAAGAAAATAGCTCATGGTTATTTTATATTAAAGTCCAACAGGGAGAATTACACAAATCAGGTAATAAAGAGGTAGAGGACTAGCCATTTTCATGGGTTTTAAGAGCATCTCAAATTTCTCAAACAGAAGAATAATATTCAATAAGTAAGGCAAGTTCAGCTACTTCCATCATCTAAGAATGGAAAAACTCTTAACTATGTACCAATCTTAGGATGTTAATTGAAGGAACAGAGGAGTTGAGATCTTTCCAAATGCTCTAAAAATTTTTATTGCTGAGGATACAGAATTATTTAGATTCTGATATGATTTTGTAGTGGCTACTTTGGACATTTTTATAGCCATTTGTCATGATCCTTGGAGTCCTGAAAAATACTCTGAGGTACCATCTCAAACCTATCACATTGGCCAATACAGCCAAAAAGAAAAGTGATAAAGTTGGAAAGGATGTGGCAAAACTGGGCCTCTAATACACTACTGATGGAGTTGGGAACTGATCAAAGCATTCAGGAGGGCAATTTAAAACTATGTCTGAAGGGCATTAAAACAATACATACCATTTGATCTGGTAATAACATCACATTGTATCTCAAAGAGATTTTTAAAAGGGGAGGAACAGAGGTGAGGATTTACTTTTATCAAAATATTTATAGCAGTTCTTTTTGTGGTGGCAAAGAATTAGAAATTTAAGGGATATCCAATAACTGAGGAATGAGCAAATTATGGTATATGATGGTGATGGAATACTATTGTGCTCTAAGAAATGATGAGCAGGATGATTTCAGAAAGACCTGGAAAGACCTACATGCTCTGATCTAGAGTGAAATAAGTAGAACCAGGAGAATATTGTACACAGTAACAACAGTATTATGAAATGGTCAACTGTGAAAGACTTAGCTACTCTCATTAACATAATAATCCAGAAAAATTCTGAGGGACTTGGGATAAAGAATGCTCTCCACCTCCAGGGGTAGAACTTTTGGAATCGGAATGCAGATCAAAACTAGAGTGAGAAAACAGAATGTCCTAGACATAACACACAAGAAGTTTAGAAACTCAGAAATGCATACTTAACTCAAAACTTACAATAAGATACTGTAACATCACATAAAAGTAAAAGAAAATTTTCAGAGTCCTCTTGTGTTAAGAGAGGACCAAAAAATTTATGTGGATTTTCCAGTTCATAGGGGCACTGTGCTCCTAATCCCCAGAATGCATAAGGGTATATTAGCTTTGGATTCAAAAGAGCAAAATTCATCAGCTCCATATTGTCTAAATGCAGGCATTTTATATTCTTGGCCATCACTTTCCTCATCTGTCAAATTAAGATATGAAATCAGATTACTTCAAGGGTCTATGGCAGTTCTCAATTGTTTACTCATCAAAAAGGTACAAATGCATATCTCCAGAGTCTGACATTCTATCCTTACTCATGTAGGGAATGTGAGTGTGCATGTGTATATAATACTATCCATTGGAAAGAAGAATTAAATCATAAATCTAATGGACTAAACCACTTCAGAGTTCTCTTTTAGCTCTCACACTGTGACACTATATGATCCTGTCCAAGATGGGAGGGAAAAAGTAGGAGTGGTCCTTTATGGACATTGTGCACAGTATAATAAATCTTCAGAATAAATTTCACTGAGTCCTGAGTATGAGACATGGCTTACAAAATACTTCTTTCAGGGAAGTATAGGGATATCAAGACCATCAGTCTTATAGACTGTAAGAGAAATTGTCATTACTTGGGATTTTTTTTTATTTTGTCTTCTATCAGGGAATTTTTCATGTGCTTTAGTCATCATAAGACATTCTCTGAACCCAAGATGCATGAAGTACTTTTCTAGAAAGACACTTCGATACCGTAGGCTCTACAGGGAATAAGGACATAAGTGTCCAAAATATAATTTTCCACTTGTGTTTTTCCTTTGGATGCAGAGACTCAGCTGCAGATGCCCTAGGCAGTCTGGTCTCCAGAGTTTTTAATAGACCCAGGCTTCCCGGTGGACTAGAGAGAGACTCATCAATAGCTAACAATAAGTGTGCTGTGAGACAGAATTCCTTTTAAAAGCTGATGAAACAATAAAATGTCCATTGGTATTACAACCTGGTCCTTGTCTTGGACTTGGACCCAGTTAATATCCCATTGTGTTTCCTCAGGGGTGGCAGGCAGAACAGAACCTGGGCATCTACAAAAGGATAAGACATTTCTGATGCTGGACAGTTCCTCCTCAATCCATGACTAAGACAGTTAACTTTAGCCTGAGGAGTTCCTTAGTTTCCCCAGATTTGGAACTCAGGATAATATTCAGGGAGATGTTGCCCAACACTCATAAAAGCATTTCTCAACTGTTTTCTGCCTTTCTTATCTCTCTGCTCCAGCAGTCTCTGAGCTCTGGCCTCAAGACACAGAAGCATCCCTGTTTCCACCAGATTAATCCCATTGTTTCCCAAGATGGACACCTGGTGATTGGCATCTTTTTATCCTTATTCTCAGTTGAAGTAAACAGAGTAACAGGAGCAGAACTGTTTGAAAATTCTCCAAACAAAGCTTGTAAGCCTTATCAGTAAGTGCTTCTCTATCTGTCTGAGATTATTCTTGCCATGATGATCAAAAAGTGGTCCTTATCTATTGATTAGAAAGGCAGATCCACGCAACATAGGGCAAGGGAGCTCCAGTCTTTCCTTGTCTCTAATTTCTTTTACATTTGTGTCAGTTTCCCCTTTGTCACATTCACTTTCCCCTCTACTTCCTCTTATAAGAGGCCCATTCTTAGGAAGCTCGGTTCTGATTGAGCTCAGTCTTTTAGAACCTTGCCTTCCCTGTCCTGACTTCATGTTTATACTTAAGTATTGGAACTAATGAAAATCCTTAGAAAATAGACCCTTTGAAATTAGATTAATATCCTGAAGCTACAAAAAATGTTTTAAAGACTGTGACCCTTTTCCATTCTTGGGCAGAATTATTTCTGTTGCATATACTGATATTGTTCAAGGAAAAGATCTGGCCCATCCAAAGGAATGAAAGCTCCAAACTTTCCTCACTACACTTATCCATCTGATAACAAGTGAGCATAACAATTTGTATAGTCATAGGATATCTTCCTTTGATGAAGATATTATATTCTTTCCAACTCTCACATGAGTGGAAAATACATCGTAAAATATTTTTTCTTATGAGTGAGTGAATTTATCACGTTCCTCTATTTTAATTGGTGCTAGTCACCTTTTAATGATTGACAGAGCACTAGATAGTCCCAACAAAGTTGACTAGACCTGCCTGATACAGATCCTGAAAGTTAAACTGAGGGCTCGGTTACTTTGAGTTTATTGGGAAAGAGAAGTATTCCAGGACATAGTGGTTACAAGTATTGAGTGAGTTTTAGAAATATATTTCTGATTTGCCTGCTATTTCTCATTATGTGTGGAATAGTCTGACTCTCTCCAGGTGATATGTGAGGCCTTATTTTTGTTTCTCTAGAACAATTTTATTGAACTGTTAGCATCTAGGGAAAGTGGAACTGTATTTCTTTGGTTATGCTTTGAGAAGGTGTATTGACATTTGTACTGATGTCCAGGTTATAGTTCTGTGCTTTCTTCTGTATCATTTTTCCTTTGAAGAAAACTTGGTTTACATAGCAGGAACTCTGGGTGTGGCAATGTTAACTCACAGAGGAGCTTCTTTAAGTCTCCAGTGCTAAAATGATACTCAGACTAAAATACCCCAAATTCCCGGACAATTTCACTTTGTGATAGCTGAGGAGAAGCACATTAGCAGTTGAATCTTCCTTTAGGTTAAGGGGGAAATTTTGAGATATGTTGGATCCTCATTTGATAGATTCGTGTTCTGACCTCTTCTTTATTTTCTCTGTAGCCCAATGCTTCTATATAGCCATCTTAATATCCATTTCTGTCTCTCTGGATTCCTTTATTTCCCTTTCTATATTTTATTTCAACTATAAATTTAAAAATACAAAAATCATTAAATCATTATTTACTTTTAAAATGCTATATTTCATATACTTCTTAGTCTTATTTTCTTTATTATTCACTAATTAGGCAAAATTCCCAGTTTAGCATAGATAGAAGTAAGGGAAGGTTGTACCATCCCTCAGTTAAACATTAAATAAAAATCCTTGTCTAAGTCAAATAGCCCTTTAAACCCTATGCAGTCTTAGAAAGATGTCTTGAGAGTAGCACTTTTGGGTGAGGATAGGGATTTTCCTTCTCTCTTCTCTTATTCTAATTCAATGGAAAAATGAATGAAAAGTAAAAGAAGACACAAAGAATCACAAATCCTCAGAAAATAGTAAGTGACTTCACAAGACAAAGTTGAAAATTCTGTGTATGCAATCACATTAAGTGAGATATTAAGGACTTGAGATTCTCTCATGATCACCTGGATCTATTAAAACAAGCAGAGATTGCCTAAGAGGTGGAGACTAGTAGAGAAATTTTACTACACTGTGTATATATTTTTTAAAACATTGCCCAAAACAAAAGAAGTGTTTATTCTCTGCTGTTTACATTCTGGCTAAAAATCTGTCACTAAGTTACAATCTTTAAAATACTTTTGGTTTTGGGGAGGGAAGTGAGGAGTCAGGGATGATTCAGGACATTGCCTTTCATCAAAGGCATCAAACAAGACCTCAGGAAGAGACTGGGGGCCAGAATGCTATCATAACCCTCTACCTGTTTGAACTTGTTTGTATCATGCCCTCCCTTCAGAATGACCTCTTCCTTAAATAACCTTATATCAAAATCATCTTCACTATTCAAGGGTCTTGATCTTCTCCAGAAAGCTTTACCTTCTTTCTTCAAGATGGTGGGGTCTCCACCTGCTCAGCTCTCTGAGATCTCAGTGCCATTGACCTTTAACAAACCCTATGTAACTGGGTTGTGGTCATTGATGTTTCTATTCTTTCTCTCACTCTAACATAGAACTTCTAGGGGTCAAGGGCCATGCAGATCCACTGGAGGATCTATAGTACAAGTTGGATGCTCTTTATCACTTTGTAGAATGAGTGTGTGACCCAAGCAAGCATAATCATATAAGAACAGCTCTCCCCATTTCAGGAATCATAAGAAAGAAGGAATATAAGAACAAGGCACATGCAGAAGGCATTTTTATACAAATGAAATGAACTGAACAACTGTCAAAGTCCTTAGTTTTGACTCAGATGATTGGTGAATTCTTCCTTTTGAAAAGTATTAATTTAGAGGGTTTCTTCATGTTCTATGGCACTGACTCCCACAGATGGCTTCACAAAAATTACCAGCAGGCTCTGGCTCTACTGTTTGCTGTAGAGGAGATTAACAGAGATCCCCATCTGTTGCCCAACATTTCCCTGGGATTCCACCTCTACAACACCTACCACAGTGATGAGAGAACCTTGGAGAGCTCCCTGAGGTGGCTGTCTGGGGAGGATAAACTCATCCCTAACTACAGCTGCAGGAAGCAGGAAAGGTCTGTGGCTGTTATTGGAGGGGTCACCTCAGCTCTCTCTGTCCAGATGGGGACCCTGCTCGACCTCTACAAGTATCCACAGGTGAGTGATAATGAACCTGACATATTATACAGATTTATCAACCTTAACAGTAGCAACATAGCAGCAATAGCAATAACTAAAACTTCTCAACTTTTAAAAGTGCATTAGAGTTTTAAAAATGTTTTATAGCTGTACTTCTTTTGATCCACACAACAAACCCATAAGGCTGACATGATTATTACATCCATTTTCTAGAGGAAGGTACTGAGGCTGATAAAAGTCAGGTTGTTTGTCCACAATTGTGCAATTAATAAGTTCCTGAGGCAAGATTTTACTTCAAATGTTTTTGACACAGTTTAACCCTGTGCCTCAGTGTCATACAGCTGCCTCTATCATTAGTGAAGGTAAATCTCTCCCAGAATATAATTCAGAATGTAGGGAAAGAATAGAATTGGAGTCATTTAGATTCCAACTCATGCAGGGATCTGGCAGGGAACCTGAATATTCTTGCCCATTAAACAGATTGCTAGATTAGTGTAAACCTTAAAATTTCTCAGACTTATGAATGTTGGAAATTTCCCCACTGGGGAATCTTCTACTTAAAAAAATTCCCTAGCATATAGTGAGAATTCTACTTGAATGTGAAAACTCCTTGCCTTGGGAATATCCCTGCTCCACCCTACTTAAGATTGCTTTAGCTAGCTGTGTGACCCTGGGCAAGTCACTTGACCCCCATTGCCTAGCCCTTACCACTCTTCTGCCTTGGAGCCAATACACAGTATTGACTGCAAGACAGAAGGTAAGGGTTTAAAAAAAAAAGATTGCTTTAGGACAGAAAACTCCTTGCTGAACAATGAAAGTGCTTTGACCCATGCTTATGGAAAGGACAGGAAGTTCTTTGAGTCATGCCTGTTTTTAAAATTGATACAATGGGATGCTAGGTACCCATATAGGTGGGGAAACTTGTAAACTACTTAAACCTAAAAGGGTGATAACTTATTCAGAGGTTTTTTCTTAATGAAATTTGTCAACACAGCAGCATTTTTTTCTGACTTCTAAAGAGATTAAAACTACTCAGCTGTGAATTCAAAATGGGTGGTCCTTTAGAAACATCTACAGTGATTGGTAGATGTAAGGACTTAGGGGAGGTGACAGAGGAAATTTTTGCCCTTAAAAATAAGAGCTTGGATCTCATTCAGGAGCTCGATTTCTGATTGTCATTCTGGAGGATCTCATTCTGAGAGACTCATTTTCCTTGAGGACTGATGCTTGAGGGCTCTTTCCTTGGAGATAGATCTCTTTGAGGAGAAGTGCTCTTGGAGGAAATCTCATTCTGAAGGAGAGCTCCTTGAGGAGCTCCTCTGAGGGGCTCTGTCCCTCTGAAGTAGGAGCTCTGGAGGCTCTTGAGAGAGGCCCTTTGAAACAATCTCTGGCTGGAAGACTCTTTGAGGAAGGACTCTGGCCTGGTATCACTAGTATCCTTGTTTAGTCAGACCTTGTGGTGAGTGTTAAAAAACTGACTGATTTCTCTTTTAAGACTCAGGTCTAGGCCATATTGGCTTGAGGCCCTTCATACTTATTCCTTTCTTACTCTCTCTCTCTTTCTTTGATTACTCATTGTATTGTTAATTAAAATCTCTATAAAACCCAATTGACTTGGGTATTTGAATAATTGGGAATATTTCCCTGGCGACCACCTTATATTTGATTTAAAAACCCAAGACACTGTAGTGAAACATATTTCTGCAGTCAAATTTACCCACCCTCTCTTATATCTATCACAATTTATATCTTCCACTATTTTAATCACTACAGTTTAAGACCTCAACCATTTTAAATCTCACATTAGGGATAGAATTTACATGCCTGAATGGACTTAGAGTTGAAGGACTAATCGGTCTATTACATCTCTTTCTATATATTTCAAAGTTAGTCCTGAATTTCTTGAGAAGAGAGTTATTTACAAAAGGAAGTTTGAGTATGACCACTGCTTTAGAAATTGCAGATTTGGAGGAGCAAAGACAAGAGTGCCTGTGATGCTATGCTAAGAGCACCCTATCTCTGTATCTTTAACAATGTGCAGACAGTGGCGCAAATTGTTGTCACTAACCATAAATTGACCCAGAAGTCTCATTAAGGTCACAGAAGACACCTACACACTTGTGATATGAGCAAATTCCTTTCAGAAAATAGTTCATTCATGAATGATGGGAAAGAATCTTCTCTGAATACTTGTCTTGCAGGTGGGCTCATCTGCCTTTTAACCTTGATGCTTACTAACTTTATCACTGCTAGACACGTATATATCTGACTGCTCTGTTAGTTCAGAACTAAGAGCAGGAGTATCTCTAATCAGTCTTAACTTAGGGCCTTTTCACAAGATAATATATATACCTTTGATTTGTTCTTCTAAAAACTCCCTATTCATATACACCGACCATTTATCAAATGGCAAATGACTCTTATTTTAATAAATTTGTCTCAATTACCAAACTATTATAGAAATGAGGACTTTATCAGTGAAACTTGCTATAAAAATATTCCCCAATTCCCCCCAATTCTTATCAGTCCATCTTTTTATTGTCTTTCTCTCACCTTCCCTCCTACTTTCTAATTGAACAAGATATACTTCTCTAGCTAACAGTGTGTGTGTGTATTCTTCTGTCTTTGAACCAATTCATATGAGTGAGAATCAAGTATTATTGCCTCTCTTCACCTTTTAATTCTCCAGTGTAGATTATTCTTTTGCATATCACTTTTATATGAGATACTATTCTACATTCTTCCTCTCCCTGATTCCTTTCCCCAACGCATCCCTTTCTGGTTCTCATGCATGTTTTTCTTTATCCCAACAGAATTAACACACTCTCACAGCCTCTACTTGTGTAGATTCCTTTTAAGTGCTCTAATAATGATAACATTCTTAGATGTTGCATTTATCTTCCCATATGGAAAAGTAAATAACTTAAAGTTGTTGAGTCTCTTACAATTTCTTTTTCATGTTTACTTTCTTGTGTTTTACCTGAGTATTATATTAGAAAATCAGATTTTCTAGTAAGTTAAGACCTTTCCTTTAAGAATGCTTGAAAATATTCTATTTCATTAAATACAATTTTTTCTCTTGAAATATTACCCTTGGGGCCCAGCTGGGTGGTTCAGTGGATTGAGAGTCAGGCCCAGAGATGGAAAGCCTTGGGTTCAAATCTGGCCTCAGATACTTTCCAGCTGTGTGACCCTGGGCAAGTCACTTAATCCCCATTGCCTAGCCCTTACCACTCTTCTGCCTTGGAACCAATACCCAATATTGATTCTATGAAGGAAGGTAAGGGTTTAAAAAAAGGAAAACCTAAAGAATATTACCCTTGTTTTGCCTTATGGTTTATTCTTATTTTAATTCTAATTCTTTAGACTTCTGGAATTTCATATTCCAAGTCCTCCACTCCTTTAATATAGTAGTTATTAAATTCTGTGTGATACTAATTATGACTCCATCATATTTGTAGGAGTCCTTTTTAGCTACTTGACATATTTTCCCTGACTTGTGAGTTGTGGAACTTGGTTATGATTTTCCTGAGAGTTTTCATTTCCTAGGAAAGAGTTAGGGATCAATTTCTGGTGTTGATCAGTAGATTCTCTCTATTTCTATTATAACCTCTGATTTTAGAAGTTTAGGTAGTTTTATTTTATAATTTATTGAAATGTGATTTCTAGGGTCTTTCTTTGATTATGGCTTTTAGGCAAGCCAATTCAAAATTGTTACTCTGGTATCTATTTTTCCAGGTTATAGTTTTACTAATGAAATATATCATAACTCCTTTTACCCTTAATTTTTTGAGATTACATGTTGATACCATTTTAATAATGATTTTATGACATTTTGTAATCATCTTCTTTCCCTTCCTCCAAGTTCTCTCCTCCTCCCCAAGATAGTAGGTAGTATGATATAGGTTGTACTTGTGCTATCAGAATATATATTTTCATTTCATCACGTGGCTAAGGAAGATACTTTTCACTTTCCCTGGGAAAATAAAAGTAAAGGAAATAAAATTTAAAATGGTACGCTTCAATCCTATTGTTTCTAGATTACACACAGAATAATTAGTTTCCATCTGCCTGTGAAGAGTTTGAATTAAGATTGAGACAACAGTCTTGGATATTCACATTAATGATAATTATTGAATCATTTGCAACTGATCATCATACTTTATTTTTGTTACTGTGTACAATGTTCTCCTGGTTCCATTCACTTCTTGTTGAATCACTTCATAGGAGTCTTCCCAAGTGTTTTCTATTATTTATTATTTCTCATGACACGATAATATTCCATTATAATAATATACTACAATTCCCATTCATTCAGCCATTCCCCAATTAATGAACATCCCATCATTTTCCAGTTCTTTGCCACCACAGAGTGGCTATAAATATTGTGGTATAAGTATTTCTGTTTCCCCTATCTATGATCTCTGGGATTCCAACCTAGAAGTGGTATATTGCTGGGTCAAAGGGAATACACATTTTTATGACACTTTTGCCTCAGTTCCAAGTTGTTTTCCAGAATGGTTGAATCAAATTGCAGTTCCTCTAGCAGTGTATGGTGTCTAATTTTTCCACAACTTGTCTTCTTTATACTTTTGATTTTGTCTTCTTGTATCTTGATGTCTCATGGCATTATTAGTTTCTACTTGCCCAATATCAATTTCTAAGTAATTTTTTCAGTGATCTCTTGTAACTGTTTTTTAGTGATCATTTCTTTGATATTTTTGTGCCATTTACCAAGTGGTTAATTGCTTTTCCCCTAATTTTCTTCATGTGCTCTCATTTCTCTACCTAATTTACCATTACTTTACTTTGATTTTCAAAATATTTTTCATTCTTCTATGAATTATTTTTGACTTCTGTCTATTTCACTCATTCTTTTTTCCTTTGAGACTTTGCTTGTATAGCTGTTTTAACTTCATCATTTTCTGAGTTTCTGCCTTGATCTTCCTTGCCACCAGAGTAGATTTTTATGATCAAGTTCTAATTTCATTCATTCACTTTTAGACTGTTTATTGACTTTGAACTTTACAATAAAGTTCATCTCTGTTTCCAGCATTGGGATTAGGGTATAATGGCAGTATCCAAAACTACAAAGTTGCCTTTGCTACTTTAAGAAATAGTTATGTATAGTTTTGAAGTTTTTGCTACTTCCAAGATGGCATGATCTAGGGAGAGATGTGGCCACTAGACCTCTGATCCTTTTTTGTAGGTGGCTCTTCAAGGCCCCTTCTCCTCCTGGATCACAACAATACTGCTCTTCCAAATTGCTGTTCCATTATAAATAAAAGCATTCTTCTTTATCCTTGAACTGTGACCCATAATCAATGAATAGAGCAAATGAAATCACTAAACAGTGTTTTGTCCTGTGGCCAGTGCTGGCATATGACTCCCCTGAGCTTTCCTTCAGATCGTTTCCCTCATCCCCTTACATTTTCTGGTTTGAATGTTCTCATAGCTACTGCTGCTTTTGCCATTACCAAATCCCACCACTGGTCGCTCTAGGATGGCCTCGTATATGATAGACTGCTCTTTCTGTCCACTTAGGCTCTCTTTTGCTGGAAGAGTGAATAGCTCTGTCATTATTTTAAAGTGTTTGTTGGGAATCAGATATCTTCAATTCTCAAAGCATCCAGTTTGTCATTCTCCTTCTCTTACAGCTTCAAGGTGATGTGGACAATGAGGATTCTCTTAAAACATACAGTCTTGCAATTCTCTTTTAACTTTATGTCATGAAATCTGTGCATTTGTTAAGCCAAGAGACAGAGGACCTAGAATCTTAGATAAATTCCTTTGAGGTGATTTGTAGTAATTATAACAGTATCTGCTATTTAAAATGGAAGCCTTCAATTAATTTCAAACATTAGCAATTGAGAATAAATCCAAATTTAAAGGAATAATTTGATCTTCTAAGAAGCAGTGGAGATGTTTATAAATGTTTGCATTGTAAGAAATGAGATGCTTATTTTTGGCTTTCCAGTTTGATATAATATCTCAAATGGCATTGTGGGCAAATTTCAAAACAACTAACATTCTCGGCAACTGGCTTCTCACATTGGAAAAAATATTGTCTGGTGGCTCATTTTGCTATCGAGTGACTCCTTACCCTAGACTACCATTTTCTTAGGGTCCCACTCAATTTTCACTTCCTTTATATGGATCTCCACATGTCCCAAACAGGAGAAGGGATAGGGGATGGAAGAGAATAAGTATTTACTAAGAATCTAATAAATATCAGACTCTGTGCTAGGCACTTTGCAAATATTATCTCCTTTGAACAGTGAGAGATATGCATAGCTGGCAGCTCATTTTACATTGGTGGTGTATGGGGTGCTCAGGGAGTGGTGGTATCTCTAGTATGGAGGGCTTGTTGTGCCCTCCTAGGGCAGCTCTCCAGCCTCTGACCCCCACCTGACACCCAGCTCTCACTTGTGGCTCCTAGTAGCTGCTAGCATGCGTCAGTGGCCACACCCGGGGCAACGGCTTCGACAGGCCGGCCAAACCTTGTGAGGGTAGCCATCGGGTCATCGACCCCTGGTGAACCAGGGCTTTGCTCACCCAGCATGTGAAGACTGTTTCGGCGGAACAGACGGAAGAAACCAACAAGAAGGTTCAACAGCTGAGAGGGCGACGCAGCGAGGCACTGTGGAGTGCTCAGGGCGTGTTGGAGCAAAAAGGACAACATGGCCATCCAATGCAGCTGTGGAAGTCTCCAGGTGTAACGACTTTTCGTGCCACTGGACCCAGGCTTCCAACGCCGAGAGAGTGGGACTGTCTCTGTGCACCGACTTTTCCACTTAAATCTTCATGCACAAGTATCTTTGTGCCCCAAAACGCACAAAGACAATCGTCATACTCGGTTACCGAGAGACTACTACCATACCATTAGGACACTTGAATGCACAGGTGTTATTATTTTCCAAATATCTCTCCTTGCCCTAAATTGCTCACCCAGTAACTCATTTCCATCACCAGTCTTTCTTCATTCTTTTCCCCCTTGTTTCTTTTTTCCACCATTTTATTTTATATTTTAGTTCTAAATTTTACAAAATCAAATAAAACAAGCATTTCTATATTCAAAGAAAAAGATTAAACATAAATTAAATGATAAATCTCTTAAATGTTTAGTTTCTTTTCCCTCATATCTACATAATAAATACCATAAAAAAAACTTCCAAAGCTTTCCTGCTTGTCTGTTTCCTTCTGTATACCCTATTCTTTTCTTTTCTTTTTTCATTTATGAAATTAATCCACAAAGATTCCAACCACCCTCCATTACCCTTCTCACATTGGAGAAATTATTGTCCAGAAAACCAACATACTCATATAAATTGTCTGTCATGTTGTTTTTTTCCTTTCCATTCACTCTCTAAAGGTAACATTCACAATTTATTCTGCCAATATTAATTCTGTAACTGTGTATAATGTTCCCTCATTCTACTCATTTCATTATTCATTATCCCATGTAATTTTTCCAGTTTTTTTAATTAGCCACTATAATGGGCATGAAATGATATCAGAATTGTTTTTGTTTGCACTTCTCTAATCAGCACTGATTTAGGGTATTTTTTCATAAATTATATATGGCTTTGATTTCTTCACCTAAAAATTGTGTGTATATTTTGCCCATTTTATTCGTTGGGTAATGATTCTTCTCTTACTCTTATGCATTTGACAAAATTCTCTATATGCTTTCAATATAAGACCTCTATCTGAAAGGCTGCCTATAAATACCACCACCCCCCAGTTTTCTGCTTTCCTTCTAATATGAACATTTTTATGGGTACAAAATCTTAAATTTGATGTAATGAAAATCCCCTATTTTACATTTCACAATGCTTTCCATCTCTTTTTCACTTATAAATTCTTTTCCTCTCCATACATTTAATGGGTAATATGTTCCCTGTTCTTATTTGCTTTTACTATCTTCTTTTATGTCTAGATCATGTATCCATTTTGATCTTATCTTAGTGAAGAGTAGGAGACTGGTCTATACCTAGTTCCTTGTAACTTCTTTCCAGTTTCCCCCAAATTTTTACCAAATACTCATTTACTAAATAGTCATCCAAAACCCAGACCCCATTTTTCACTGAGTGCAAGGTTATTATAACATTTTACTACTTTCTATTGTTGTATGTCTCTCTTGCTCCACTGATCTTTCTTTCTATTTCTTAGACAGTACAAAATAGTTTTGAAAATTACTGCTTTATAATATAATTTAATATCTGGTTCTGATAGATCTCTTTCTTTTATTTTTTCCAATTAATTATTTTACTATTATTGATCTTTTATTCTTCCAAATGAATTTTGTTATTTTTCAAACTCAATAAAGTATTTTGGGTAATTTAATTAGGATGACTTTGAATATATAGATTAAATAGAAAGGATTTGTCATTTTAAATATATTGGCTCTGCCTATACATGAATAATTAATATTTCTCCAATTACTTAGATCTGATCTTATTTTCATTAAAAGTGTTTAACAATTATGTTCATGTAGTTCCAGGGTCTGTTTTATCTAGCATACTCACAGGTATTATATTTAATCTATGGTTATTTTAAATATATAATCTCTATCCCTTCTTTCTGGATTTTATTAGTAATATATAAAAATTTGCATGTAGGCTTATTTTATAAACCACAATTCTGCTAAAATTATTGAGAGTTTCAACTAATGTCTTATTTGAATCTCTAGGATTTTCCACATATACCACTGTGTCACCTGCAAACAAATAGCTTTATTATCTCTTTATCCTTATTATTCCTCCTATTTCTTATTCTTCTCTTATTGCTATTTCTAGCATTTCTAATATTATACTAATATTATGCAATAATATTATTAATAATGAGCATTCTTGTTTCACTCTGGACCTCATTGTGAAGGCTTCTAGCTTCTCCACTTTACAAACTGTAGAAGTAATTAACTGTGTTCCAAAGTTTACACTTGTTTTTCTATTGTTAAATTTATGGTTGGACTGAATATTTAATTAGTCCCCAGGGATTAAATTCCAATAATGAATTACTAAAGTAAAATGGAATTTATGGTATTTTATTTTTATAATAGAGGGAAGATATTAAGGAAGAGAGAAAAGGGAGAGAGAGAGAGAGAGAGAGAGAGAGAGAGAGAGAGAGAGAGAGAGAGAGAGAGAGAGAGAAAGAGAGAGAGAGAGAGAGGGAAAGAGAGAGAGAGAGAGAGAGAGAGAGAGAGAGAGAGAGAGAGAGAGAGAGAGAGAGAGAGAGAGAGCGCTCTGGCTTCCTCTAAACCAGGTAGAAATTCTAAGACCCCAGCCAGGGGAAAGGAGTCTCAAGATAATGGGCCTTTCCCTGGAGGCTCAGGCCTCCCTAAAGGGCAAGGAAGGAAGTCAGCCTTCACACTTACCACATTGTCAGTTCAATCAGCAGATTCTTTTATCAACCTCAACTCCAGCAGGCAGGCTGCACTCCAAGTGTTACTCTTTCAAACTCCAAGTGTCCCTCTTCACTCCAAGTCTCTCTTCACTCCAAATGTCTCTGTTCACTTCAAGTATCTTCACTCCAAGTGACTCCCTTCAAATCAAATGTCTGTGTGTGTGTCTGTTTCCACTTTTAAAGACCTTTTTCTCTTGTGTCACTTTCCCTAAATTTTTACATCTACCAATCATAGCCAACACTCCACTCCAGGACTGCCCACTCTTTCACACATGGGTCACAGACCTCTCACTCAATGTATGAAATGGGTGTTCACACCTTTTTGTGGTTAAAATCCAAAATGGGTAGATCTCCATACTCAACTTAAACAAGTACTGTTTAAACTTTGGGGATTAAAATCTAAAAATAGACAGGGGATTACAGTTTAATAGTCACAATCAAGGAAGACCTAAGTGCCTTCATTGTTACAATCAGGAGAGAGCCAAATCCAATCTTCACACTATCAACAAAAATTCTCATTTAAGAATTTGCATTTTGTTTCAATTCTCTCCCTGTGAGCATGGCTTAAACTGATTCCTATTACTTTCTCATTCAGATCAGCTATGGTCCATTTGATTCCATTCTTAGTGAAAAGGTCCAGTTTCCTTTTCTCTATCAGATGGCTCCCAAAGACACTTCTCTTCATCAAGGTCTTGTTCACTTAATGGTATATTTTAAATGGAACTGGATTGGTCTGATTACCTCAGATGATATGAGAGGTGAGGATTTCCTCTGGAAAATTAGAAGGGAAATGGCAAAGAATAGTATTTGTGTATCCTTCTCAGAGAAGATTCCTGTAAGTGAGAGAAGACATATGGAATCACAGGAGACCTTCATGCCCAGGATTCTATCATCATCAACTGTAGTGATGGTCATCCATGGTGACACAGATTCATTAATGATTTTGAGATATTCACAAATTCCTTTATTCCCAATACGGAAGGTGTGGATTGCCACGTCTCACTGGGACATTACCATGAGACACCTCTATGTTGAAGGTTTTGCTTTCCATGGAGCTCTCACATTTTCATACTTGACAAGTGAAATTCCTGGATTTAGGACTTTTCTTGAGGCAGTTAGACCTTCAAAATACCCAGATGACATTTTACTAAGGGGATTCTGGCTCTCAGCTTTTAAGTGCTCAGATCAAATGGAAAATCCAGAGCAAGAGATATGTTCACCAAATGCTTCCCTGGAGACTTTGCCTCTATGCTCTTTTGATATGACCATGTCTGGCTGGAGTTACACCATCTACAATACTGTCTATGCTGTGGCTTGGGCTCTCCATGAAATATTTCTGAAAAAATCAGAGAAAAAATCAATGAGAATTGAAGAATTCTCATTTCCTCATTCTTGGCAGGTAATATTGCTTTTTAGATATGAAATAATGAGGATGTATTTTGAGTATGGTTGGGGACAATGTACAAAACATAGTTCAAGTTCTCCAAGTCTGTCATTATATGTTCCTTACAGAATGTATTGTTACTTTTCATTACTTGTCAGTATTCATGTGCTCATAATTATTGTTTCTTTCATAGTTTTGAAGTTGGCAAGCATCTGAGGTAACACCTGGTTGTCACACATGTATCTGTTTTATTTTGCAACAACTTTTCTGTTGTACTTCTGGCTATAGGACAATTTATCTCCTACAAAGGCATCTTATTCCATTTTGTAGCAGATATGATTATTGAAAGTCAATCCATTATCAGCCTGGATGGGATTATATAGGCTATAAAATATCCTATACTGACTGACAACCAACCAATGACCAGTTGTTATAAATTCTCTACCTGCTAGTGAGTAATTTATTCATTAATTCTCATTCTGGGATCTAAAGCAGTCAATATTTTGTTAGATTTCCATATAAATTTCTACTGATACAGTTTTTCATTAGTCTAGTGATGAGCTCTGAACTGTCATTATATTTTATAATTGAACTAAAGACTCTCCTTTCTTAGAAATCTTTAATGATCTCTTCATCAGCCTCTTCATGAATCATGGGTTTAAATGAACACAAGTTCTATTGAACATACAATTTATTAAGGGTGTAAGTTCTTTTAATGAGCTTTTGCATCCCTGAAGCATAAGTGCATAACCACATGGCACGTTTTCCTAAGGCTCTGCTCTGCCACATGCATGAGACCTTCCAGAGCATGCTTTTAAGTGGGCAAAGCAAGGCTAAGCAAAAGGTGAATTTTCCCAATGGGAAAAGGCTCTGTTGATGAATTTTCCCCTGGTAAAATGCTTTGAAGATGTGTGTCCTTGGGTGGGCTGGAGCCACCAGTGTTTTGTTACCAGCCAAATTAAACTAACTTATTATGCCACAAAGGTGTTTGGCATATGCAGAAAGGACTAGCACCTCTACTGTGAGGGCCCATTTTCAGGGCTGATTTCTTCCTTTGGTGTCTACTTGTCACCCAATTCTCACTGATGTCTCCAAGAAACTAAGCATCCACAGCATCCATACCCCAGTAAATCATCTGGAGAGACAAGGTAAATCAGGCCAAGGGTAATCATAAACCCCTCTTTGAATTAGGGGGTATCTACTCCAGGCATGTGAAGAATTCCATATCAGAATTATTTGTTCATTAACCATAAAGGCAGCTGAAGCAAGTGCTTTGAGGTACTTAAATCTTAATTAGACATCATAAAAGCCAAGATCACCTACTGCATCCTGAGCCATCACCACTCATCTTGATTTTGAACTTCCATCGTTCTGGAAGAGAGAGTGGGGCTGATGCCTTTATACTTCCTGCCTCACTTAAATCTTATTTATGAATGAACCAAAAGGCATCACCAGTTATTTCATCCTGGTCCTCTTTGAGGACAAAAGACAATAACCAAGAAATTATACAAAGAAATACTTCAATACCATATCTGAGATGATAGTATGGATAAAATCATTTATAGCCATTAATAGTGGCTGTTAATTTTTTCACAATTACAAAATAAACCTCTCCACTAATCAACCAGCTGCTGATATTCTCTCTCAAAAATTTTCATCTCTATCAGAAACTGACTAAAACTCAGTTCTCTCAAAAAATGCTTTAAATGCCACACAGATTTGTTTTTAAATCCTGGAGGTGAGAGAGAGGCATGAGAGTTTGGTGAGTATGGTTGTGACATGGTCAGATCTGCGCTTTAGAAAATTTATTTTGGTGGTTGAATGGAGGGTTGACTGGAATGAGAAGAGACTTGTGGCAGATAAACCCACCAGTAGGCTACAAATATTGTAAAAGTCTAATATATTTCAGAGATGATGCAAAGGTAAAATCAATAGACCTTGCCAATAGATTATTTCTTTTATAAAACTCTTACCTTCCATTTTATGTCGATCCTGTATATTGATTCCAAAGCAGATTATAGAGAAAGGCTAGGTAATGGGAGTTAAGTGACTTTTCCAGGGTCACACAGTTAGGAAATTTCTGAAGCCATATTTGGACTTCCCACTTCTAGGCAAAACTGTCAATCCACTAAGTCATCTAGATACCCCTGGAAATAGATTATTTAAAGAGGATAAGAAATAGTAAGAAGCTTTAAAGAGGTTGTCAACCAGTATTATTTAAGCAACACTGTGGGTTCTAGAGGTAAAATTCTATGTGTTCCAGGAGAAAGTCATGTTTTATATCTCCTAATAATATGACAGAGTTCAATAAGGCTACAAAACAAACTTAATATCTATCACATAACTAATAGGTTTTATTTCAAGAAGAACTCATCATTCAGGCACCATCTAGTGATGAGGACTTTCTTTCCTTTCAGCTGCACTCCTTCCTGAGAGATACACACTTCAACAACAGTGCTGGTGATCAGGTGTTTGTGGATGAGAAAAGAAGCTCTGAAGCTCAATATGCCATTATGAACTATGTATTGTTTCCTAATGAGTCTGAAGCTCTGGTGAAAGTGGGACAGTTTGTCCCCATGGCTCCACATGGTCAAGATTTCACAATTTGTGAAGATGCCATATTGTGGGGCTGGTGGGATTCAAAGGTCAGAGACATTTCTTTTTAATTTCTTTTTAAAATTTTATTTAATTGATTAAAATTTTTTTCTCATGGTTACATGATTCATATTCTTTCCCTCCCCATCCTCCAACCCCTGCTCCCATAGCCAACACCTAATTCCACTGGATTTTACATGTGTCATAGTTCAAGACCTATTTCCATATTACTGATATTTGCACTAGGGTGATCATTTAGAATCTACATTCCTAATCACATCCCCATTGACTCATATGATCAAGCAGATTTTTTTTTCCTTCCCTATTTCTACTCCCACAGTCCTTTCTCTGGATGTAAATAGCATTCCTTCTTTTAAGCCCCTCAGAATTGTTCTGGAATGTTGCAGTGCTGACAGTAAAGAAGTCCATTACATTTGATTGTGCCACAGTGTACACATCTCTGTGTATAATGTTGTCCTGGTTATACTCCTTTGACTCTGCATCAATTCCTGGAGGTCATTACAGTTCACATAGAATTACTTCAGTTCATTATTCCTTTTAGCACAATAGTATTTTAGTATTCCATCACCAACAGATACCACAATTTGTTAAACCATTCCCCAGTCAAGGGTATCCCCACATTTTCTAATTTTTTCCCTCCACAAAGGGTGCAGCTATAAATATTTTTGTACAAGTATTTTTCTTTGTTATCTCTTTGATGTATAAACCAACGGTGGTATGGCTAAATCAAAGGGCAATGAGTCTTTTAAATCCCTTTGGGCATAGCTGCAAATTGCCCTCCAGAATGACTGGATTAATTCACAACTCCACTAGCAATGTATTAATGTCCCTATTTTGCCACAAACCCTCCAACATTTATTATCTTCTTTTGCTGTCATGTTAGCCAATCTGTTAGATCTGAGGTTGAACCTCAGAGTTGTTTTAATTTGCATTTCTCTAATTATAAGCGATTTAGAACACTTTTTCATGTGTTTATTGATAGTTTTGATTTGTTTATCTGAAAACTGTCTATTCATGTCCCTTGCCCATTTATCAATTGAGGAATGGCTGATTTTTTTGTACAATTGATTTAGCTCCTTATATATTTGAATAATTAGACCTTTGTCAGGTTTTTATTATAAAGATTTTCCCCCAATTTGTTGCTTCCCTTCTAATTTTGGTTGCATTGGTTTTATATATAAAAAATTTTTTCATTTAATGTATTCAAAATTATTTATTTTACATTTTGTAATTTTTTTCTAACTCTTGCTTGATCTTAAAATCTTTCCTTTCCCAAAGATCTAAGAAGTATACTATTCTGTGTTCACCTAATTTATTCATAATTTCCTTCTTTATATTCAACTCATTCACCCATTCTGAATTTTTCTTGGTGTAGGGTGTGAGATGTTGATCTAAACCTAATCTCTCCCATAATGTTTTCCAATTTTCCCAGAAGTTTTTGTCAAATAGTGGATTTTTGTCCCCAAAGCTGGGATCTTTGGGTATAGACTCTCTTGCTGAGGTCACTTACCCAAAGTCTATTCCACTGATCCTCCCTTCTGTCTCTTAGCCAATAACCATATTGTTCTTATGACCACTGCTTTATAGTACTTTTTAAGATCTGGTACTACTAGGCCAACATCCTTTGCATTTTATTTCATTCTTTCCCTTGATATTCTTGATCTTCTGTTCTTCACAATGAACATTTTTATAGTTTTTTTCTAATTCAGTAAAAAAATTTCTTGGTAGTTTGATAGCTATGGCACTGAATAAATAAATTAATTTGTATAGGATTGTCATTTTTATTAGGTTGGTTTGTCCTAACTATGAGCAATTAATGTTTTCCCAATCATTTAGATCTAGTTTTAAATGTGTGGAAAATATTTTGAAGTTGTATTCATATAGTTCCTGTGTTTGTCTTAGCAAATGGATTCCTAAATATTGTATAGTGCCTAGAGTGATTTAAAAAGGGATTTCTCTTTCTAACTCTTGCTACTGGATGTGTTGGAAATATATAGAAATGCTGATGGTTTATGTGAATTTATTTGGTAGCCTCCAACATTGCTAAAGTTGTTGATTATTTCCTCTACCTTTGTAGTTGATTCTCTGGAATTCTTTAAGTAGATCATCATATCATTTGCAAAGAGTGATAGCTTGGTCTCCTCCTTGCCTATTTTGATGCCTTCAATTCCTTTATCTTCTCTAATTGCTACTGCTTGTGTTTCTAGTACAATGTTAAATAATAGAGGTGATAATGGGCATCCTTGTTTCACTCCTGATCTTATTGGGAATGCATCTAGTTTATCCCCATTGCAGATGATACCTGCTGTGGTTTTATTTTATTTTTTATTTTATTTAGTCAATTTAGAATATTTTCCCTTGGTTACAAGAGTCATGTTCTTTCCCTCCCCTCCCCCCAACCCTTCCCATAGTCAACACACAATTTCATTGGGTTTTACATGTGTCCTTGATCAAAACCTATTTCCATATTGTTATGTTTGCACTAGGGTGATCATTTAGAGTCCATATCCCCAATCATATCCCCATCAATCCATGTGATAATTGCTGATGATTTTAGATATAAAGTATTTATTATTTTTACGAAAGGCTCTTCTATTCCTATAATTTCTATTGTTTTTAATAGGAATGAGTCTTGTATTTTGTCAAAGGCTTTTTCTGCATCTATTGAGATAATTATGTGGCTTTTGTTGGTTTACTTGTTGATATGGTCAATTATGTGGATGGTTTTCCTAATATTTAACCTTCCTTGCATTCCTGGTATAAATTCCACCTGATCATAATGAATAACCCTTATGATCACTATGAATAGAAGAATCGAAAGACTACTTTAAAAATATGATAGATTTAGATAATGAAAAATCCTAATAGACCGTCTAGTACGCTGTCTTCCATTTTTATATGAGGAAACTTATGCTTGCAAATTTGTTGTTGCTGTGTAAGTGACAGGGTTCAGCCTGTCATACCCTGCCAGTTTCTGGGGGTCCTATAAGGTTTCTACAAAGTCCTCACTGGGGTAAGGAGGTGCAAGGATCATAAGAAAGATGGATGATTCAGAAGGACCAAAGTTGCTGGTGGCAATCAATGACAACTTTATTGAGGGGAGTGAGGATTTTTATAATCAATTTGGGTTCCTATGCAAATTTTACAGAATCATGGTAACAGACAAATATTTATGTGTTAACATAAATGGTTAACAGAGAGCCTCCCATCCTGTATGGGAATGAGAGGATGATGTTGTCTTCTACAGGGAAACTTATGGGGATTGAAGGATCAGAGGGTGTCCATAAGTATGATGTCACCAGCTAAGGTTTCCAGGGATATGGAATACAAACATGCCATAGATAGGGAAGTATAATGTGGCTGGGGATTTTCTAGAAGGGAGTATAGATCTTTTATTCAGGGATCCAATCAACTATTTAATTATTGTCACATCTACAAAGTTCTCTACAGAGTTCATGGGGTTTTCTTGGCAAAGATACTGGAGTAGTTTGACATTTCCTTTTCCATCTTATCCCCATTTGACAGATAAGGAAGAGAGGAAATAGAGATCAAGTGGCTCTGCTGAGTATCACACAGCTAATAAGTGCATGAGAAAAGATTTGAACTTACATCTTTCTTATTCCAGGCTCTATCTTCTGTGCCATCTCTTTGCCTCATAGGTCATGTGCTAAGTATGTATCAATATATATATATATATATATATATATATATGTGTGTGTGTGTGTGTGTGTGTGTGTGTGCATGTATACATATAATTTCCTTGAATCAACAGAAACTAATCTCTCCATTCCTCTCCAAATCTTCCTACTTCCCAAATGCAATGAAAGAAGAACAAAGCCCCATGTGTTGTGAAGTCCAAAAAATTTCCACATTGGCCATGTGAAAAATATTATGTCTCATTTTGCATTGTGAGTTTTTCAACTCTATCAGGAAGAATATATCAGGTGTTTTCCTTAATGCTTCTTGATTATGGTTTGTTATTAAACCGATTAGTGTTCCTAATTGTTCCAAATTTGTTAGTTTTTAGCATATCATTGTTTTTTGTAGAATTATTTCACCTGGTTCTGTTCACTTGCTAACATTTATTTTTAAAAAAACCCTTAAGTCTTAGTAACAACTCTAAGATCAAGGGTTAGGGAGGTAGAGTCAAGTATATTGCTGAGTATCATATAGGTAGGAAGTGTCTGAGGTCAGATTTAAACCCATATCCTCCCAACTCAATGCCTGGTAGTTTATCCACTGTGCTACCTAACTGCCTCCTATTCGTCACTTAATAAAATTTCCAATGTTTCTCTGAAATGATTCTTTTCATTTCATAATATCTACCCACCTATATATGTATACACATGTGCACATTGATGGGTATATGTATATATAATTGTATATAATATGTGTATATATATATATATAATAACTTATTCAACCATTCTTCAATTTTGGTGCACCATTTCAGAATCCCATTCTTTGCCACTTCAAAAAAAGCAAAATTATTTTTGTACATCCTTAGTTATAGTTTGTTTTAGCTTAGACCTTATCCTTCCTTCATTTAGCCTACCTTCTCTCTGGTTTCTCCTCCTTATTATAGTCTTCTCTTTTCTGAGCAGTTCACATAAGAGTTAAGTGGTAGTGTCAGCCTTTCCCCACCCCTGTTCCTTGTTTGTACAGATTTCTTCTTGTATGCCCTAATTATGTGAGAACATCTCCCCTAACCTTCCATTCCTTTCTTCATCCAGTGTATTCTCTTCTCATCTTCTCATTCTTCTCTTAAAATCATTGAGACAAGAGGACCACTCCCAAGTATTGTCTAACTTGTTTATCTCTATGATCCCTAATATGGTTCAGTGTGACCCATGAATTATCTCCCCACATTAGAATTTAAGCTGCTTATGTTCCATTGGTCTTTTATTATTGCTCATTTGGATTTATATTCTGAGGATGGATGAGGTGTTCAAAGAGTTCGATCACCTCTAGTATGAGGGCCTCCTGAACTCTTTCCAGTCCTGTTCATCACCTTTGGTCCTCCTGTCACCCAAATCTCACCTGTGGCTTCAAAAATCTGGAACATGCAGCAGCTACAACCTGGAAAAAACCATCTCAGCAGATGGGCTAAACCAAGTTGAGAGTAACCAATGAGTCTCAAACCCATACAAGCATTAAGGAAATGTCCTCCCCAAGTATGTGATGACTTATCCTGGTAGAACGAGGATATGAGAATAATTTGTTCCTCTGACCATGAAGACAAACTGAAGCCGTTGCTGTGGAACACTTAGAACTTGATCACATCAATGACACATGTAAAACCCAGTGAAATTGCGTGCCAGCAAAGGGAGGGGGTTGGAGGAAGGGGAGGGAAAGAACATGAATCTTGTAACCAAGGAAAAATATTCTTAAATCAACTAATTTAATAAAATTTTCAAAAGAAAAAGAACTTGATCACATCCATGACACAATTGTCATCCACTTCATCCTGAGCCAAAACCAGTTGTCTTGACTTTTGCCCTGCCACTGGACTATGTTGTTTCTGGAAAAGATACTGAAGCATGGGTCAAGAGATCAAGCCAGAATGTCATTGATCCTCTTTGAAAGCAAAAGGCAAAGAATAATAACCTTTCATGATTTTTCTTACTCATGTTTGGAAGTCAGTATTTCTCCATAGTTTAATTTTTTATAAGTGAAACTTTATAGTTCTCTATTAAAGGTTTATCTTGGGGTTTTTTCTTTCAGATTTAAACTTAATCTTGTTAGGTAAGTTATTCTGGGCTTTAAACCTTTATCCTCTGTTATCTGGAATATGGTATTCCAAGGTCCCTGATCCACTTGAGTGATAGCTCTGAAAGTGTGTGTGATCTTAACTGTGATTAAATTAAACAGGGCTAAAATTCTTTCTGACTACTTGGAGTATTTTCTGTTGGGCTTGGAAGATCTGGCATTTGGCTAGAATTTTCCTTAGTTCTAATTTTGGAGATCCTTTCAGGAGGCAAACAATGGATAGTTTTTATTTCCACATTGCCCTCTGGTTCTAGGAGATATACAAGCAAATATCTTTTAAGGCATCTTCAAATTTGGAGTCTGGCCTTTTATTCTGATGATGGCATTTAAGTAGTTCAGTGACTCTTAATATTCGTCTCCCCTATATGTTTTCCAGGTCATTAATTTTTTTCTGAGATACTTTGTGTTTTATTTTTTAGGCTTTTGACTTTAATTTATTATTCCTCATTAACTCATGAAGTCAGTGGCTTGTATTTGATTTGTTCTAATTTTCAGAGTTCATGACTTGAGCAAGATTGTGTATCTCTTTTTTTCAAAACTGTATAATACTTTTCCAATTCTTTCTTTAAATTCTCTCATTCCCTCCAATATTCTTCTCTTGCTCAAATTTCATTGATAAAAAGCATTTTAACCCTCAAACATTCTCATTTCATCTCTTCCAAAAACTGAAATTGTGCCCAATCCATGTTTTCTTTTGAGGCTTTTCCTGTGCATATTTGGTACTTCTCTTCTTGTGGGCTTGTCTCTCAAAAATCCCCATTATCCTAATAACTTTTTTTTTATTTTGCCCTTCTTTGATTTGTTTGCTCATCCTTACTTCCAGGCTAGTTCCTTATTTTGGACTTGACTTATGGTTCTATTTGCCAGACACATCTGGATGTGTCTGGATGGACACATCCAGAGGGAAGGTCTGGAGCAGTCTTCTTGGAATTTGGAAGGGGACTTTGTGTTATGCCAAGATGTTAGAGAAAATTCAATGTAGGGATGTGAAGATTTCTGCTCTTTCAAAATGGTCTAATTCTGGATGAAATCTGCTCACTATCTCTTGCTCCTGACCCCTCCACCACTAAACTGAATTCTCCAAGTTTTTTACCTGGTTTTAGATTTGAGCAACAATAGAATGATTCAACCACTGTTAACCACTGCGAATCTCTATTGACAGAACTGAAGGTTTCTTTTGTGTTAGGGACTGCTGCCCTGGTTATTTCTCTGTGGGCACCAGTTTGGAATAGAAATTGGAAGTGAAACTCTGCTCTTCATTTGGGATCTAAGCCACAATGTTGTCATTTGATACTAAACTTACTCCTCTCTTAGTAAACCATATAGAGCCTGAGACTAATCCTTATCTCAGAATGTTACCATGGATACATATCCCTTTTTCCATTCCTCCCTGGATCTGTGACCCAAAACTGGAGAGTGAAGGCCCATAGTACCAGAAGGTACCTTTTCCATGAAAGTATCTTAATATGAGTCTAGAACCTCCTCTTTAACTTGTGCACATTCACAGGTCATTAGGGATAGGGTTATTTCCTTTCCTTAGTGTCTGTAGACTACTCCATCTATCTCTCCATGTTAATATGACCTTTAAAAATGACTGGGCACTTTTCTGGAGCATCTCTAGATCAATTTGATGAGTTAGGGTGTACTGTTGTGCTGTAACCTTTTCTTCTATTTTGTCATTTTCATTCTGACTCATGGTATACCCTCTTAATATATTCAGTGCTACCTCCAACCCTCTTGTATTTCCTTTGAATAAGGTGTACTTATCTGCTACTTCTTTGTACTTCTATCTACTTTGTCATCTTAGCTCTACTTCTCCAAAGACACATTGTGCTTAGTCTTTTTCCAGGTATGACAGTTGAGAATGTCTACAAAATAACAATAGCTCTATAAAAGGAAAGGGCAAGAGAAGAGGCATTTAGTAGGCACCTGATGTGGGCTGGGTTGTTTAAAAATAGTATTTATTTTTTCCTCCCAACAACCCCATCAAGTAATTACTGTTACTAATATCCTTAGAAATTTTTGTAAACTGAGGCAAAGGTTAAATGACTTGCCCAGGACCATATAGTACTGAGTGTGAATTCAAGTCTTCCTGATTCCAAGCTCAGCATTCTATCTACACCACCACTACAGCTATCTATGGGAGTGGCTGTCAAGCAAGGGTTACATAGAAAATAACCTTCCTTTTTCTGTCCCAAACCTCAGTAACTCTCTGTTACAGGAGTGTATTCCATTGACCTGTTCTTTTCTTAGGTTCCCTGTGGAAAATGCAGTGATAGTTGTAGTCCTGGATTCAGGAAGACCCCGTTAGAGAGAAAAGCTGCCTGCTGTTTTGAGTGCTTCCCATGCCCAGAAGGGGAGATCTCCAGTCAGATGGGTGAGTTTCTGCAGGAACTCCCTTCTCATGGCCACTGATATAGAAAAACCACAATACTTTATTCTTCTACAGTCCTCTCCAATCTCTGGGAACATTATTGTCAGTATAATAGATCACACGAGACAGAGGAATATCAGATGAATATCCTGAGATAAGTATCCAAAGTATGGAGCCTTTGATCTAATTACACAATGGGAAGTATGATCTACCAAAGGAAAAAAAGTATTTGTTATCATTTCTTTGATGAACTGAAATTCTTTAGTATACTCTTGAATACAATGGTTGTTTGTATAGGCTACGAAAATACGCATACATGCTTGTACATATATGTATATGTGTGTACATGATATATACACATATATTTTGTATGCATGTATGCATGCATACACATATATGTGCATTTGCAAGAAAAAGGAAGGGAGTAGTTAAATATTTTCCTGTATTCTTTAGGTTCTAAAATAAGTTTCATAAATTGGCCTGTTCAGTAGATTATAGTTAGCTCCATCAGGTGTTCTTCCTTTCCTTCTCTCTTTTCCCACTCTGTGTATCTGTCTCTCCCTCTCTTTCTATCTTTGTATCCATCTCTTTGTCCCTCTCTGTTTCTCTGCTTCTGTCTATTTACTTCTTTATTTTTATTTCCTACCCTCATTATTTCACTTCCCCCCCCCTTTTTATACACTTCTCTGTCTCTGTCTCTGTCTCTGTCTCTGTGTCTCTCTCTTTCTCTCTCCCCTTTGGCCCTTGCTCCCTCCTGGTCTTTCTCCCTCTCTTTGTTTCCCTCTCACTCCATCTCTATTTCTCTCAGTCTCTCTACCTTAGCTATAGCCATTTATTCAAAAGTTGAATTCTGACTGTACTCGTTATGTTGCTTTAAGTATGCTTTTTTTCCAACTGGATTTCTTTCATCCACATTAAGCAAATTTCAATACCACAGCAAGGAGAAATTAGCACTGTAAGACTAAAAATGTTTATAGGATTTAATAATAACAACAAAGTGAGAGAGAAGGGGATTCCTTAAGTCAAGCAAGCAGAACAAAGAGCAAGAGACCCAGTAGCTGGTTCAGCTCAAGCCATAGCAAAAGCCCCACCGTGTGAGTTTCAGCAAATATATAAAGAGAGAAGGGAGAGGGGAGAGTGTGGTGTCCAGAAGTTGTGCAAGACAAGAGGAGAAATACCATCTCAGGTATAGGTGGGGAGGGATCCTCTTTTTGCACCTGGAAACCAGGCAAAGAGTTTTCAAAATTATCCAATCCGGTGTGCATTTGGGTCTACATTTGAAGCAAGATAGCCTTTTGTTGTTTAATGTTGAGACTAATGAAAAGAAAACCTCCTAGAAAAAAATTAAAAGAAAGAGCTGGTCTGATCCCCTAAGGTTTTCCAAGTAAATAAAATCCACTGGGGACAAAAAGCTTTCTATTAAAGTTGCGAGCATGGTTTGCCACATCCTGTCTCCTCAGTTGGAGGCAAGGAGAATTTTGAGAAGGTACAAAGGGTGGCACAGGAGAGCCCCCTGTTCATGCTAAAGTAGCAGGTGTAACCCCCCAAAGGCAGGAGCCTAGGGATGGGGTGGGGCAGCAGGTGGAGAAGGAAACTGGAGGTTTAAACGGTTATAGTGCAGGAACTGCTACCTGGGGTGGGGCTGGATGTAGCAGCAACAAGGAGCACAGGGTATGGGACAGAGCACAGAGCCACAACCATGGTGCTACTACTGTGGAGTTATGACCTAGATTGGGCAGAGCGGATTGCCTGTGACCTGGAAATTGGCCATGTAGATTTGCTGCTTCATGCAGTTTCTAGGCTTGAAAACCCATGTGGGCAGGGGGTGAGTTGGGGGGGAGGTGGGGATGAGGCCAGAAGCAGGAGGCTGTAGTGCCTGCCACTCAGCTGGGGGAAATATAGACATTACCTTCTACTTGAATACTGGACCCAGAGACCAGGAGACTAGGGGATTCAGCCATGGAAGGGAGCAGTCACGAGACGAAAATGATTTTTAAAATAGTCTTTGTTTCTCTCCTGCAGATGCAGAGAATTGTAGAAAATGCCCAGAAATTGAATATCCAAATAAGCAGAGAGATGGCTGCCTCCCCAAGACTGTGATCTTCCTGAGTATGAAAGAACCTTTGGGGATGACTTTGGGGCTCATGGCAGTCTCCTTCTCTTTGCTGACAGCTCTGGTTCTGGGGATCTTTGTGAAGTTCCAAGACACTCCCATAGTCAAAGCCAATAACAGGACTCTCAGCTATACTCTCCTTATCTCCCTTATCTTCTGTTTCCTCTGCTCTCTTCTATTCATAGGCTATCCTACAACTATTACCTGTTTCCTGCAACATACAGTATTTGGAGTTGTATTCACAGTTGTTGTTTCCTCTATTTTGGCCAAAACCATCATAGTGGTTGTAGCTTTCAGAGGTATAAGACCAGGGAGTAGGATACGCATGTTCATACATCCTAAAGTGTCCATTTTTGTTGTCCTCATCTGCTCAGGAATTCAAGTGATTTTCTGTGGCATCTGGCTGGGCACCTCTCCCCCTTTTCCAGAGGCAGATGCACACTCTGAATATGGCCACATAATCATTAGATGTAACAAGGGCTCTACCTTTGCCTTTTACTGTGTCTTGGGCTACATGGGCTTTCTGGCTGGAGGAAGCTTTACTGTAGCTTTCCTGGCCAGGAACCTGCCTGATACCTTCAATGAAGCCAAGTTCATCACTTTCAGCATGCTGGTATTTTGCAGTGTCTGGGCCACTTTTCTGCCCACATACCAGAGCACCAAAGGGAAATCTGTGGTGATTGTAGAGATCTTTTCCATATTAGCCTCTAGTGCTGGATTACTAGGCTGCATTTTTATTCCCAAATGTTATGTAATTCTCCTAAAGCCAGACAGAAATACCATGGGACAGATTAAAAAATAATTCAGATTCTAGAAGCAAAATTTTTTCTGGAGCACACACCCTTCCACTTCCAGTTATGGGAATAATAGACTTGAAGAATAATCTACATTAACCTAGCAGAGTTGTGTTTTTAAGTTCTGGTGAGATCTGACCCATAATTATTGTGTATGTTTGGTAGTTGGTTGCTTTGTCAAATTCCATACATATAGATAGGTTGGGTTCCCAAGGTACAACTGACTACTGCTATTTTAATGAATTTACTATTAATTTTGATGGATGTTTCTATTGATGTAGTGGGTAAAAACTAGAACCTCTATACTTTCAGAATGTTGGAAGTTCTTATTGCCACCAAATGAACTTTGGGGAGTGGGAAACCAAGAGTTATGAGGATGTCTCTCATGTTCTATACTCAGTGTCAATTCCCTTTAAGTATTCCTTTACTACTTGATTCAGCAACTTAATAAACTTAAATGGTTTAAGTCCTGGAACTTTGATCTGTTCTCCATAGCTCCAGAGGTTATGACTCATTCTGTTCAACCAATCTTAAAATACTTCTTTATATATCATTTGCTTTCATCCAATGAAGTAAAGTAACTGTGGGAATTGAGTGAATCGACTGACTGCATCTTGTGGCTTAGTTGTGGATCCAGCTTAGTTCAATGTCTATTTAATTATGGGTCTGATCTCATTTCTATATAGATTCTTAGTTAAGAGTCTGAGCAATATGTAGAGGTGAACCAGCCTCCCAACCAAGAAGGTCTCATCCACTTCTTCCTGTTCAGAGACTTTAAGAAAATTATTTTTTAAATTTTAGTTTTATTTAATTGATCAATTTAGAACATTAATCTTTGGGTACAAGAATTATATTCTTTCCCTCCCCTCCCTCCATCCCTTCCCATAATCAACTCGCAATTTCATTGGGTTTTACATGTGTCTTTGGTCAAATACTTTTTTCATGTTGTTGATATTTACACTAGGATGATCATTTGGAGTCGACATCCCCAGCCATATCCCCATCAACCCATGTAATCAAGCAGTTGTTTTTCCTCTGTGTTTCTACTCCCACAGTTTTCCCTCTGAATGTGGATAGTGTTCTTTCTCATAAATTCCTCTAAGTTGTTCAGGATCACTGTATTACCACTAATGGATAAAACCATTACATTTGATTGGACCACAGTGTATCAGTCAGACTCTTAACTAGGGATCTATATCATGTTGACCAGAAATCCAATAACATTCAAAGTTTGATGTGAGGAATTTTCTCACAATTATATATCTGAAGTCATCCTTATTCTTATCTGAAAACTGTCCTTATACTGATCAGTTATGGTTTCCATGTTCCTTTGATTGAATGAAGACACTTGGGGTGAATAGAAATCCTCTTCTACTGATTTGAAGGAATTGCATGTATTAGCGCTCCCTATTCCAGCTTGTATAGACTCTAATCTTTCCTCTATTTAGTAATCAGATTACCTAATACTGAATAATTGTTTCCATCCTAAGGTGTTCTTTTAATGTATAAATATCTACTTCCCCCAGGTCCAGAGTCAAGCTGAAGAGACCTAGTTTGTATTTGTTTTCAACTGACATGTATTACTTAATAAATAATATTATAAATAAAATTAATTAATTAATAAAAAATAATGTGCAGATGCTCAAGATTTTGCTTCCTCAATTATTTGTTTTGATTCTTGACAATTTTTTGGTACACAAAATGGAATCAGTATTTTCACCACCCATGAAAACCATTTCTCAGGAAAAAAATTCCTTGAGAGTTGTGAACTTTTCTTTATGGGACTTTTTCATAGAAAACTAACCATCCCCAAGTTTGGATTCCCCCACTCCATTTCTAATTCTTCAAAACTAAGGTAAAGTTTACTTTCTTCACACTTTTTGTGGAAGTTTACCCTCACACTGTATTGATGTGTGCTTATAATGGAATACTATTGGATTATAGGAAGTGATGAGAAGGATGATTTCAGAAAACCAGGAAAGATTTATATAGTTTCATATAAAGTAAGAATAACTGGGAAAACATTGCAAATAATAATTGCAATATTTTTTGATAAACGACTGAGAATTACTTGACTTTTCAAATATACCATGATACAAGACCAAAGGATTCATGAGGAAAAATGTCATTTGCCTCTGGAGAAAGAAATAATGGAGTTAAAAATAAAAACCTCTTACCTTCCATTTTCATATCGATCTCTATATTGTTTCTAGGAAGAAGAGCACTCAGGGCTAGGCAGATGTGGTTAAGGGACTTGCCCAGTGTAGCACAGCTAGGAAATGTCTCAGGTCATATTTGAATCCAAGATATCCCATCGCTAAGCCTCTCTATCCACTGAGCCTCTCAGTTACCCCCTAATTGAGTCTTAATCCAGAGTAAAATATACTCTATTTTGCTTTCTTCATTTTTTTTAATTTCAGGATTTTGTTTGAGTTTTCTTCAACAAAAGTACTAATATTAAAAAATGTTTTACATGATTGCACAAGTAAAATTTATAATAGATTACTTATCACCTCAGGGAGCAAGGGAGGGAGGAAGAGAATTTAGGAAACAAAATTTTTAAAAGAATGTTAGGATTTTTCTAAATGTAATGGGGGAAATAAGATATTAAAAATACATTTTTAAATAAAAAAATCTGAAACCTAATAGCCTCCTCTTTTTAACCCAATTTTGACCATGAAAAGAAAAGAAGTTTGCTGAAATGAAGAAGCAACTTAGAGCGGGTAAAATTTAGTTAAGGAATGGAAAAGGTTGAGATGCCCCTCTCAGGAACAGAGTTTAAGTAAAGAAAGAAATAACAAGTAATTCATAAAAACTGAAAGTCTCTCAAGTTTTTGAAGTAGCCTGAAAAACCAAAGTGGGTTAGAGAATAAAATAGAATTGAAGTAGATAAAGTAGACTAATACCTTCCTGAATTCTTTGGGAAACTGACCCAGTCCTCCCCTCCAGGAAGTCAAACAGCTTATACAGGTGGCAAGCTACAATCTAACTAACCTGTGGCTGAGAATCAGGAAGGTCAAGAAACAAATGAACATCAAAGAGGTCAGGATGGAATGCCAGGTAACACATAGCTAACTAGGGATAAGTGATTTAAGTACCTGTGAATGCAAACAACCCCCGGATAACCTGAGTATTGTCACTGACTACACATACCTGTGTTTGTGATAAGGTTCATTTGATTCTCAAATAAGAACCTATATGTGAAAGGAAATAACTTTGTATCTTGTAACCTATATAAGCTATCCTGTAATGTCAGTCTGATGCAGCTTCCACTAGGGAAGTCTGTCCCAGCTTGTAGAATCTTTATTAATCAATAAATAATGGTTGCAATAATTGAATTTCTGGGTGTCCAGACCCACTCTGTGAAGTGCCCCACTTCATTTTAGGTTTGGAAAACGAAATATATAGGAATTTTTATCAAATTATATTGTCTTGTTAGTGGGTGAATATAACAAAATTATCTTGGAATCTCTACAAGTGATTTGGAATCCAGAGAGGTTGAGCACCCTTCAGAGCTACCCTGAGAAGAAAGAATATTAAAGAATGTTCAATAAAAGATATTTCCAGTGACCAAGAGACTACACGGAACGGATAGGACTCAATACAAGAGGTGGTGATTAAACAGATATTAAGAGTTGATTTCTAGAATAAATGAAGATTTAATGTCATTTCAAAGATCATCATTGTAATTGCTTTCCCCTTTAATTGTATGATGTTCAGGTTTGCTGAGTTTTCTTGACTACCATGGAGATATGTAAATCTTCCCTGTCAAAATTAGTTGTATAAGTGGAAATCTTGAACCCAAGGACTATGTTCCCCAGAACTCCTTTTGTATTTCCCAGCATCCTTTCCCCTTCATTTATGTGCATCTTTACATGATTGATTATAATTTTCTGGGACTCCTCCCTCTTTCTCTTCCTTATCAAGACCAAGGCTTGAGTTAGTTACCTCCCTTTTAACTCTAGTTTTTATTTTAATACATCTTATGAATATAACACTTGAATTATCATATATTAATTTTAATTCTCACAATTTTAGCTTACCATATAGGCATAGAATTCTGAAAAAAAAAGTTAAGGCTTTTAGAAAGAATAGGCAGAAGAGAAATTTTCTAAGCCATGTTTTTCCCTTCTGCCACTTCTCCCATCCATCTCATTAAACCAGCATTCTACACTCCTGTGTCTGCTAGCATCCTTGCCCAGTTTGCAGCCTCCACTAGCCCGTGACCAACCCCCCACACACACACCCGTGAGCTTGAGCTGATTCTTTTCAACACACAACCTAGGAATTCTTCAGAACCTGATGAAGTAAACATAAATCCCTTCCCCCCCTTCCCCACGTGGACTGCCAACCTATCCTAGCCATTTTCAGAAGGGGAACACAGAGTGGAACAGAAAAAAACAACCTAGCTCTTCAGTTCCACCCCCTTCTAGTTTTCAAGCAGGTTACTTTTTAAAACATTGACTTTAAGCTCCTATGGAAGGCTGCTACTGAAGGTTTTTTCACAAGGAGGGCACATAGCCAAAAATCATTGGATTGAAGTCAGAGTTTGGGGGGGTTTAAAGCCAGTCCTTCATATGCAAATATACTATTGTTCTCCCTCAAAGTTTTGTCCTTTTCGTTGACCCAGTAACAAAATCCATTCACCTTTTTTTGAGGATTAATGCTATTCAGAAGCATGCTTGAATGTCTGAAACAATAGTTTGAGTTGGAAGAGCTGACAAGCTTACACTGGCTTTGCTTAATTCTTTTACTAGCAGTTTTTATTTTCATTGCACATTTCCCACTTTATTTGCTTCTCCTTAAGAATATTCAGCAACAACCTAGGCTGCTTGAATTCCAGATCATACTGGAATATTTTGACAGTTTTTGAAAATCTTAAATACTCTCAACATGCAGAATGAAGATTCTGCCCAGTACATGTATGAGGAACTCCAGAGGGGGTGACAAAAGAAATGCAAATGGTTGCTAAATAGGGAAGAGGGGAATTAATCATAAAGAGATATGGAAGTTTATTGCTTGCTCACTATTTTGAGTTTATTCCCCTCCATAATATTGAAGAAGTCTATTAGAATTGGAGAAAAGGATTTTTCAATTCACTGCCTGTACCCTGTCAAAGATTATTGTATTTTCCTGATTGCTTTACATTTTAATTTTGTTTCTTTTAAGCCTCTATATATTATTCTGATCAATATATTCTATTACATTGTTTTTTATTTGTAGCTTTCCCCTATGACTGTACTGAACAAAATATCATTGTACAAGTCCATAGTCAATCTGCTCAAAACTTGTTAACTTATCCATCATGGTCACTTGTTGCCTAAACAGTCTTTTCTTCCTTTTTGCCTTTGTTGAATTGTCACATAGATGATGATGGGTGGACTTCATCCAAAAAAAAAAAAAACCTGGTTACACCTTATATACAACATTTAGAGAATTTAATGAGAAAAGAATTTAAATTAATTTTAAGGGGTCTTCAGAAATGATTTTTAGATAATTAGTAGCTTCTGAATGGATGATATATAATTTAACATAGATATGTCTGTATATATATTCACATATATATATATATATTTAAAAGGAATGTTGTATTAAAAGGTAGAGAACAAAATAGACATTCCTGCCATGAAAGTTTTATATAAAGCATGAAACCCAAGTAAGCTTCTGCATGGTTTTTTTTAACTCTTCAGTTGGGTTGACTTCCACCAGAATGATCTAGAATTCTTGGTGAAGTTTTAGACCCCAAAAGGTTTTCATGAGCAGAATAGAGGTTTGTATTTTTTCTAGACACTTCTGCAAAATTTTAGAATAATGGTAGTAATAAACTTTGTTGAAAATATCATTGCCAAGGTTGAAAGATTTGCTATATCTGTAAAACTTATGACAAGCATTCATTAGCTTCTAAGGTTTTTTTTTAAATGTCATATAGTAGGGGCAGCTGGGTAGCTCAGTGGATTGAGAGCCAGTCCTAGAGACGGGAGGTCCTAGGTTCAAATCTGGCCTCAGCCACTTCCCAGCTGTGTGACCCTGGGCAAGTCACTTGACCCCCATTGCCTAGCCCTTACCACTCTTACACCTTGGAGCCAATACACAGTATTGACTCCAAGACGGAAGGTAAGGGTTAAAAAAAAAAGTCATATAGTAAGTAGTTATATACACCAACTCATGTGAATCCTATATGATAGTGAGTTTATTTGCTATTGTCATTAACTTGTAACCATGAAAATGTGGGTTTCAAGACTGAATTGCCAAAACTGTAAAGATAAATTTTAGTGTCTTGATTTAAATTAAAAATAAGTGGTCGCCATGGGAAAAATTCCCAAATATGAAAATACCCAAGTCAGCTGGGTTTTATGGAGATTTTAATTAATCCAAATGAAGGAATTAAGGAAAGGGAGAGAGAGAGAATAAGAGAAAATAGTATGAAGGGTCTAGGACAAATGGCCTAGGCCTGAGCCTTAAGAGAGACTAGTTGGTCTTTAATCACTCGCCACAAGATCATCCTAAAGCAAAACTCCAGTCCTTCACTGAAATCCTCAACTCCTGAACTGAGTTCAGAGACCCAGCTCCTCCAACTAACTCCAAACTCCAACTAAGTTCAGAGAGTAATCTCCTACAAACTAACTCCAAACTCTCCCCTAAGTTCAGAGAGCCAGCTCCTTTTAAAGAGAAATTTCTCTTATGTCACCTCCCCTAAATATTCACATCTACCAATCACAGTAGACGCTTTTCCCCAGGACTGTCCATTCTTAGTTCACATCTTCTTTTGTTATCACCTTCTCTGATTAGATTATATCTTATGAGTATTTCACATCTCTTTGCTAAGCTTACCCTTTATAAGTTGCTTGATCTTTTTAGTGATTAATCTAACCTTTATAGGTACTTAGTACCCTTTTGTATTAGATCTAAAAATAGACCTAGCTTAAGGTTTTAGCTTCACTATAAGTATGAGTTGGGGACTTTTCATTGTTCAGTAAGGAGTTTACAACTTTATCTTCCCCTAAGGTACTGTCTGAGCAGGGTGGAGTAATTTAAAAATTTTTCACATTGTTACAATAGGGGAATTTGCTTAACCAAATCTTCTAAGGTACAGTTTGAGCAGTTTTAAGATTCACAAACTGGGATATTGTAAATTTTGGGGATTTTTGGTATTTTTTTAAAATGTGCATTATCTACTGTACTACGATTTTATAACTCAGTTACTTTGTGAAAATCATTTGCACTCACACAGTGGTTCATGGCCAAGTTTAAAAATGAAATTGATCTTATTATTGGGTAGGAAACCTTTGTATTCTACCTCTCCTTGCCTGACACAGTGGGTCACCAATTGTAAGCTATATATTTTTTTATTTTTAAAACTTTTTATTATTGTTTTTCCTTGCATATGCAATATAGCATTTGAGTTTTATTTTTTCTCTCCTTTTTGTATTTGAAGCATGTCACCAGTATTGAGTAGATTTTGCCTTAATTTTTTTGATTTTGCAGTAATATAAGTTTAAAATACATTTGCCCTAATGTGAATGCATACCCCAAAAGCTTTAGACCATAAAAAATTATGGCATTGATTGTTTAAAAAATTATGGGACTTTGTTTTATTATTGTGTCTGATTCCAGGAGAAGGGAATACAAAAGGAGCCACTACACAGTGCCAAAGGAGCACAAAGCTACCAATATAGTGCCAATTGAGCACAAAGTCAAAGAGACCAACCAGTCCCAGTGGGAGTAATGAAAGTTTGAGCCAAGACAAGAGGTCTTGAACTTGTTTGAGGTTTGAGGTTGAGGAAGTTTTGACATATGTCAGAGGCAGGTCTTCCTCATCATGCATTATATCAAGCACCTCACTTTAGCTCCTACCTGGCTCCCATAATCTAGTCCCTTTTCTGTCTTTCAGAGTGTGGCAAATTTTCTGTAGTCTTAGCTACTGATTGAGTAAGTGAATAATTGCTTAAATCATTTTAATTGGGCCCTGATTCAAGGACCTGTTAAAGGGTTTTTTATTTTACTTATGTATTTTAGACATAAGACTGATATTTTATATTTCATCCACAAGTTATTTTTTCTCTTTTATTTGGATTTTTGATGTTTTTTTATTTCTTTTGCCAGTTGATTCATATACCTTATAACTCAGCTATGCATCCCCAAGTGATCCCTGTGTTTGTCACCGTCCTCCTCAGGGGGTACTGTATTATGATCCTATAATACAAAGTTTAAATTCTTTTGAGAGTAATTTTAGGATAAAAAAATTTGTTACCTCCCAGAATCCAGAAGGTGAAACTCTTCAGAAAAGGTACCATGAAGATGCCTGCAGAGACCATATGCTGTATCAAAAGATCCAGAGTGAACTTTGTGATGTACTAAATTGAACACTGGGAGATTGAATACATTTGTTTTGAATGTATATTCTTATGCCAAAGGGGTTTTCCCCCTTTGGCTTTTCGTCAATGCGTCTAGCAATCATTGGTTTTGTTCTCTTTTCCTTATATCCACATACAAATCATTGCAATGTATAAATTAGTGATGTTTCCATGATCCTTTTGGGGAGCCTGGTCTCCCCAAAAGAATCACAGGGAGAGATATACAATTAGGTATCTTAAAACCTAGGACTACATTACCCAGGATTCCTTTTATGTTTCCCAGCATCCTTTTCCCTTCATTTACATGTGTCTTTATGTGATTGTTTATAACTTTCTGGGACTACTCCCTCTTTCTCTTTGTTATCAAGACCAGGACTTGAGTTAGTTAATTCCCTTTTAACTGTAGTTTTTATTTTAATACATCTTGTGAATATAACACTCGAGTTTTTTGCTAGAATGTAGTTTTCTACTGGGACACATAAAAGTGAGCCTCCCAAATACACACCATGGCTTATATTTCCAAGTAATAATATAATCACATATAATATATGCATATTAAAATCATATTTTATATGTACACATATAATTTCTATCATTCATGAATACTCAGTGTCTCCTACTTTGTTTATCTAAACTTTCCACATCTATTGATTTCACCATTGAAATATTTCTCAAATATTTCTCCTTCCTATCCTCTGATACTGATTTCCTTACACCTGGACTATTGAAATATTTGTAACCTATTGGTGAATATGCCTGCAAACATACTCTCTTCATCTATTCAATTGTCCATTTAGCTACCAAGGGAACTTTTCTAAAGTGCCAATCTGAACATATTCTCTATCACCTCCTGGATAAAATATAACATCTATAGTGTGGCATTAAAATAACTTCACATAATAATAACCTCATCTTTACCTTTCCAGTCTTTTAATACTTTACACCATACTTGGGCATATCAACCTTCCCCTCTCAGAACTAGATAAATAAAACCAAAAAATAAATAAGAAAGAAGTAAGGGAAGTGGATGAAATATTGGAAAAATTAGAGCTAATAGATATTTAGAAAAAAATTGGATAGGGATAAAAAGGAACATAGCTCATAAAGGCATCTTGGATTAATGTAACCTTACAAGTTTGGTAAAGTCAGTGGTATGGAACAGTAGCTGCCGTATAATTGTTGTGATTAAAATTATTTTGAGAGATTGATTTTGAGTATCAAGTTTGTTTATTAATGTGATATTATTACCAATAAAGTGATAGGTCATTGGCCTTCTCAATGACTAAAGATCTCAGATATTCTATAGGTAGATCTATAAATAGTGTTTTAGGAGTTATTGATTAAGCCCCTCACATGAATATCCCTAGACATATCTAAATGATGAATAATTAATTGGGTGGTGGTCCATCAAACTAACCATCCCTCCACATACCCATATAATGAGGCTCATGTGGACTGGAAAGCAATCTAGGTCCCCTTTATTTATTAACCAATTTATGTTAAATGGAAGACATTCCATGGAATTCCCAAGGACAAATTCCCTAAGTAAAATGTCATCTGGATATATAGAAGGTTTAAGTGTTCTAAGAAAAGTCTTGAAGTCAGGGATTTCACTTATCAACATGGAATCTAGGAATCCCAAACTTGTGGCCTAGTGAGTTCTGATGAAGCCCAAGTTTCAGGACTAGCTTATAGGTTAGAGACCCCAAAACTTGTACTTGTTCCCTTTTCCCATGAGAATCCACCCTAAAGGGAATCCCAGGCTGGCTGTTTCAGACTGAGTGGGAGACCCTCAGGGGAAGGACAATCCTAGTTGAGTGTGACTAAGCATATGTTAAGGATCCTTTAGTATCCATTGTAAGTAGCCCCTTCTCTTACACCCTCACCTCTAGCTAGGAGTCCTTTCCCAAGTTTCATTGTATACTGTCAGTGTAGTTTGAACACTCTCATTTCCTTTGTAGCTATAGCAATGTCTATCATCTTTCCCTGCTCCTGGACCCTCCCCCAATGGTATCTAGGTTCCCCAAATTCTTTTGTTCCTGGGAGTCATCATCTAGGGTGGTAGCACTTCCAGGGGTCAGTGACCAGAGCGGCCAGAGTTCAATCCTCAGACTCTGTGCAGTCATGTGTGGCGAGCAGCTCTGTGTTGAGGCCTCCTAGCACTGAACCCCTTTTCCCCCTTGATTAAAGAGTGATTTTGACTATTTAATAGTTCTGTGTTTTTTCCCAGTCAACATTTTTGGAGGTCCCACCAAGATCCAAGGTCCCGGCTGCCTGAGCCTTGTAACAGTTAAAATTATAGTTGAGACTGAAAAAAGTCTAAATTTAAATGGTCACCTAGGGAAATCCCAAATAATAAAATACCCAAGTCAGCTGCCAAATTTTATGATGATTTAATTACAACAGGAGGAAGAAAATATTAGAGGTAGAGAGAGAGAGGGGGAGAAAAAGAAAGAGATAGAGAAGGAAAGAGGAAGAGAAGGAAAGAAGTTTAACTCAGAACCACTCTGGCTCAAGCTGAGCTAACGCAGGCGTTAAGGCCTTGGAGAGCCAAGGCAGGGAAAGGGGTCAGTCCTTATCACTCATGTGACCACTCTGAAGGAAAGCAGTCTGTGGGGCTCATCCAACCTCAAGCTCCAGGATCTAACTGAACTCTCGCCCTCTCCACAGGAAGTCCCAAGAACTCCAGAGGCTGTTCTCTACCTCACTTCCTGCATCTCACATGTGCCAATGGTGACTCAAACTTGACTTAGGACCATTCAGAGGTCTGTCCTTTTTTTGCACATGCCTGTTGAAGGCCATATTCTCAAATAATTAAATCTTGAGTTTGATGCAAGCCTTCCTAATCTTGTTAAACTAAGAAGGGAGGAGAAATGTAGTTTCCAAGACCTGATTCTGTTATTCCAAGTATCTCTATTGTTAATGATCAGGAAATAGCTAAATCTGATCTTCTAAAGAATGGTCTAATTAGGGTGGAGTAGTTTTGAAATTCACAGCCTCCCTGCTCATGAGGACCCCAAGACTTGAGGTACCCACACAGCCTGTTTGGGGTGAGTCAGGGGTCCTGTTAACAGAGGGGCAGGGAAGTGGCTCTCAGAGGAAAGACTCGTGTCTCCTGTATTTGGGAGTGATTCGCTCTTTAATGAAGGGATTGTTAAGTGGGAGTCTGTGGGGTATACAGAGAGCCACATTGTCCAGAGGTACCTGGGTGCTGCTGGACATGACTAACAGCGTGTCTGTGATAACAAAAATGGAGGTGGGAGCAGCCAGCAGCCCGAGGAACCACCTCATAATAAGGCCGATTTCAAAGTTTGGGCCTGATGCAGGCAAAGGTTAGAGAAGAGAAGATGGCAGCGCCTGGCTGCAACGCATATTGGACAACGAGGAGTCTAGTTCAACTTGGCTACAATCTCGGAGCTTAACTAGATTTTGGGTGCATGTGTTGGTGCCTGTGTGAGTGCAGCAGTGTCTGTGCTAGAGATAAGATGAGGAGAGCAGTTCAGAGGCGGGAAAGGTTGGCTGAAAGCTTTGAATGGGAATCTCAGTTGGAGAGTGAGAGCCGGGGTGTTCCATAGAGGGTCTGAGTAACTGCTTTAAGTCTATTAAAATAGAGAAAGTTTCTCCATGAATTGAAGAGCAGAGGCTTAAGGTTTAAATGGTTAAGAACTGAAGTTCTGGCTTTCCTATCCATTTTCTGTGGGGTTTTGCTTATATTGTTTGTCTCATGCACTTCTTAAGCAGAAACTTCGCCAATAATTTCAAATGATGGTGATTTAAACATTAGCAAACAAGGTCTGAAAGTTGTGTTAACAATGAATTCCTCCCAAAAGTTGAAGAGGTGAGACCAGAACTGGCAATCTGGAGCTGGGAATATCCAGCAAGAGGCAAAAGGAGGGCCAGAAATTCTTCACTTGAAGGTCTAATTTCTTCTTCCCCAAGTTTTGGTCTTGTTAATGTGTGAAATATTTTGTACCAAGTGCAGTTAATATTGGCAATAAGCTGCATTTTATTCTAGGCATTAACTTGGTTATTTGAGTGCTAGAATTTCCCTTTTTTTTAAGCTGCTAATAGTTTTCAGACAGCAAGATGTGTGTGAGTTCTGGAGGAAAGATCATTTTAGTTGACCATCATTTTAGGATGGTCAACTGCAGACCTGACTGGCCATTGAATTGGTGTAAATGACAAGAAATACTGGGGAAAAGGCGGTGCTTTAAAGGGTAAGGAAACCCGATCATTTTAAAACTGACCAACAAATTTCCTCTATAGGAGCAGCTTTAGCCTTAGGCCAAAGTGGTTTGAGGCAAGGCTAAGAGAAAGGCAAGTTTGGAGACCAAAGTAAATTAGAGTTAAAAAAAAAGGTAAAAAAAAGATAAAAAGAGAAAGAAATTGTAGAGGTATTCAGAGTTAAAGGTAATTTTTAAGCTTTTCCTTAGTAACCGCAAGTTTGTGTTTGGAGAAAATGTTACGGGTTTTAGTTTTTGAAAAAGTAACAGGATCGTGAACTATAACCTGATTTTTGGAATTTTTAAGGTAAATTTCCGGAGTGAAACCATTACAATAGAAAGTTTTTGCTTTAAAAGACCAGCGAATACTGATGACTAATTTTCCTTTTTAAGTGGAGAGAACTAATGGTTTTGCCAGCATTATTTCTGATGATCATTGGCACAGGACTGCTATTAGAGAAAGGAATTTCGCACCTGGGAGACTCCTAAGAAATTTCTAGGAACGCCCTGGATTTGACCACCCCGGATTTGACCACCCCAGTTCTGGAGTGTAGATGAAGTGATTAAAACCTATTAAAGTTAAGTTTTATCTCAAGACGTTTCTTAGGAGCCAAAAGCCTGGACCAGATTTTCCTGCAGCCTAGAACCTGAAGGATTCCTGAAGAAGCCATCTCTGAGAGGAATCCGAAGGAGCCCCCAAGATCCGGAATCTGGACAAGTATCGTTTCTCATCATTATCATTGACTTTAGGAAAATATCTGTAGCAGACATAAACTGGCCATTTTATTTCCCCTGAGAATTCTACTTACCCGGAGCAAAGTTCCTTTAAGTAGAGAACCTAGAAAGGATCTGAGTTGAAGGAGGAAAGTTTAAATAGGAGCTTTTTACCTGGTTAAGAAGTTTGAAAGTAACACCTGTTCATTTGAGGATTTGCAGCAGAGATGCCAGAGTGCTAGTTTGTCTCAAAGTAGTATCAGAAGACTTTAAAGAATGACGGAGCCTAGAAAGAATTGTTAGTAACAGAAGGTAATTTTAAACCCTGAGCATGATTCAGAGGCAATGACGGTCTAAGGGGAAATTGTATGGGAAGATAATTGGTAAAAGAATTGCTTGGGAGGAAATTGGTTATTGATACAGCCACAAGGGTGAATGGAAGGGCTAAGTTTCTGTCAAGTTCTACAGGTGTGACAAGGAATCACTTTAAAAGACTGATATATATTAATTTAAGGTCGCCAAGGAATTCAGCTATGTAATTCCTAAATGAAAACTCAAGTCAGCAGTCAACCTTTTATGGAGTTTAATTACAAACAGGAGGAAGAAAGGTATTAGAGATAGAGAGAGAGAGGGAGAGAGAAAGGGGAGAAAGGGAATAGGGCTTAAATACCCCTTCTGTTTAGGCTGGGTCAAAAGGCCCAAGCCCTTAGATAGCTGAGGCAAAGAAAAGAGATCAGTCCCTATCACTCACGTGACCAAAATGGAGAAACAGTCTCAGGGGCCTCCACCTCCAGCTTCCTTCAGAGCAAGCTTCTTAGAGCACAACCTCTCCAACCAACCACCTCTAGTCCTCAGACCCTGCTATCTTTAAGGAAACCATCCAAGTTCCCTCCCCTCAGTTCTCACATCTACCAATCACTGTCCATGTCTTCCCTGTGCCAATGGTGGCTCTAGCTTAACCCAGGACCACCCAGAGGTCTGTGGCTTTGCACATGTCTGTTGAAGGTCATATTCTCAAATAATTAAATCTTGATCCTTTGCTACAGCCCTTCCTAAATCCTGTTACCCTGAGTAGGGTGGAGATTGGAATAATTAAATTTTGATCTATGCTGCAGCCCTACCTAAATCCTGTTACCCTGAGTAGGGTGGAGATTGGAATAATTAAATTTTGATCTATGCTGCAGCCCTTCCTAAATCCTGTTACCCTGAGTAGGGTGGAGATTGGAATAATTAAATTTTAATCTATGCTGCAGCCCTTTCCATTGTCAGCAAAAGGTTTCTGTCCTAAAGTAATCTTAAGAAGGGAGGAGGAGGACCCTCCCTTGCCAATGGGGTTCACATTCCAATGGTGAAATTTCCAACATTCACAAGTCTAAGAAATTTTAAGGTTTACACAGGTGGATGCTGATCATTGCCAATTTACACGTGGCATTAATATTGCAAAATATGGGAGCTTTTCTCCCTCATTTTAAGTTACTTCCCACTTTTCTCCTGTTAATAGCAAATTCTCTGTAATTGTATGATGAAGGAAACCTTAGAAAGGCCAGGCCTAGAATATGGAAACTGTGGAGGCAGATAGAAATTTTTAGCCATGATGAATGAGTAAGGAAATTCAAAGAGGTCCCTTTTCTTAAAAGGAAGAGTTTAGGTCATGAGGAAAACCTGGCAAAATAGCAGTGCCAAAAGGGGGGAGGCCTTGCACATAAATAATAGAGTCTAAGCAGCATTTTTAATAAACAAGGTTCTGATAGAACACTGAATGGCTCCCCAGTACTAGTAAAATTTATACATTTTGGAGCTTCAAGGCAGGAAACAATGAGATTAGAGAAAGTCTTTGTGCCTAAGAATACTAATGAAATCACCTATTGACTAAGTCCAAGTTAAATTGTAAATTAGTCCTTATTGCCAATGAATAAATACTCAGGAAAATGAAATGTATACCCAAAACTAATTTAGTTGAGGCTAGAACTCAATCAAATCAGGAGAATTATTTTAACAATAATTTTTATCTACAGATTTTACATTAGCTGACTCAGTTGCAACATTATTTTTTTTCATACTAGATAATAGTTAATAGAAGTAAAAAGCCTAAGTTGTTTAAGTGCACAGTTATGGCTGTTCAGTAGTTAAAGGTGAATGAAAACAGTTTCAAAATCCCCAGCATCTCAACCTCCCCAAAGAGGGGTGTGTGAGGTATGTGAGAGATTTTTAATTTAAGGAAAATTAGAAGCATTTTTAATCTTGAGAAATTTTGGAGCTAATTTCAATTTTGAAACCTAAATTTGAATTTTACCAAATGCTGGATAATAATTTAATTCTGGCTACAAACAGGAGGTAGAACCACTTCCAGATTTACAAAATCCTGAATAACTTGTGATGTGGATTTTGTTTTTGCCTTTATACTTCTATAGTTTGTAGGATTGCTTTTTTTCATGATTATTTTGGTAGAGTATATAAATTACATAATTTATAATTTGTGTGGAAAAGATATTACTAGAATACAATAATATGGGATGGAAGATTTAAGGTTAGCAGCATGGATAATCTTGATAGTAAGTATATAGGGAGTTGATCAAGTCTTGCTAAAGAATGTGTTTATGGATTTCTCTTAAGTTTTCTCTTGCAGCAGCAAAGAAGCTGTCTGATACAAAAGGAGGAGCCTGCAGGAGGACAGAAGTCTGTGAGAGAGGAGACTGAAGGCATGATATCAGGACCCACCAGAAGTTAAAGACTTGGGACTTTGGGAAATGGGGTTGTGTTTTGATTGTTAGTTTTTGCCAAAGGCAGACTGCCTGTCTTTCTGGCTCAAATGTCAATGTGCTGGAGGCATTGGGGAATGCCCCCAAATGCCAATTGCCTGAACCTGTATCCCTAGGCTTTCCCACCATTAGGGATGGAGTCCAATCCCATATAGCATTACCCGTTTGTCCATTTGGTTGGTCAGCTACATTTGGTCTTGACCAAAAGGGGAGGGTCAACATGGAATCTAGGAACCCCAAACTTGTGGCCTAGTGAGATCTGAGGAACTCCAAGTTTCAGGACTAGCTTATAGGTTGGAGACCCCAAAACTTGTACTTGTTCCCTTTTCCCATGAGAATCCATCCTAAAGGGAATCCCAGGCTGGCTGTTTCAGACTGAGTGGGAGACCCTCAGGGGAAGGACAATCCTAGTTGAGTGTGACTAAGCATATGCTAAGGATCCTTTAGTATCCATTGTGAGTAGCCCCTTCCCTTACACCCTCACCTCTAGCTAGGAGTCCTTTCCCAACCTTCATTGTATACTCTCAGTGTAGTTTGAACACTCTCATTTCCTTTGTAGCTATAGCAATGTCTATCATCTTTCCCTGCTCCTGGACCTTCTCCCAATGGTATATAGGTTCCCCAAATTCTTTTGTTCCTGGGAGTCATCATCTAAGGTGGTGGCACTTCCAGGAGTCAGTGACCAGAGCGGCCAGAGTTCAATCCTCAGTCTCTGTGCAGTCATGTGTGGCACGTAGCTCTGTTGTTGAAGTCTACTAGCACTAAACCCTTTTTTGCCCTTGATTAAAGGGTGATTTTGACTATTTAATAGTTCTATGTTTTTTCCAGTTAACACACTTGTCAAATATAAAAATGTGAGAGCCCCATGAAAATGATGACCTTGATGATAGATAGGTCTGTTGAGATAATTTTAGGGTTGTGACTTAAAATCTAAATTAATTGGTTGACAGGGAAAAATCCCAAATAAAATACCCAAGTCAGTCTGGAAATTATGATAATTTTAGTTAATATAGAGGGAAGGATTTAAGGAGAAAGAGGGAAGAGGATATAGGATTTCTCCCACCTGGCCTTGCCAGGGGGAGTTCAAGATCTCTGCAGCTGGGTCTCTGAAGGAGATTAGAGGCTTCTAAGAGGATAAAGTTTGGAAAGTAAAGGACAGAAAACTCAACCAGAAACTCACCACCAAACGGGACAATAGCTTGTAGCCACGCCAAGATGCCTAAAGTCCCAGCACACTGCCACCAGAGTCAACTTTCCGCCACCAAAGGTACCGGAGCGAGGAAGTGAGCCAAATATATAGACCTTTTACTCTTGTGTCTCCTCCTATAAATGCCCATTCTTTAGTTCTCATCTTCTCTGATGAGATTATATCTTTTGAGTTATTTAACATTTCTTTGTTAAGTTTACCTTTTGTTAGTTACTTGACCTTTTTGTGATTAACTTAACCTTTATGGTTATTTAACACCTTTTTGTATTAAGATCTAAAAATAGACTTAGCTTAAAGTTCTAGCTTCACTATGAAGTAAGAACTAAGTACCTTCATTGTTCAAATAGGAGATTACAATTTCATCTTCTCCACAACTTAAGATCTAAGTAGGGTGGAGTAATTTAAAGTTCACAGGTTGGGACATGTTAATGTCCCAGTGAGATGTACCAACCCACAGCTTCCTTATAAAGGAATAAAGGAGGTTGTGAGTACCTCAGAATTATTAACGAATCAGCATCACCATGAATGACAATCACTTTACTTGATGAGGTCTGAAGCGTCTCTGAAGAGAGACCATAAGGAAAGGCTCTCGGTAGGAACCTGCCCTGGTCCCTTGTCAATATAATAGGCTTTAAAGCAACTCCAATTCTTTCCCAAGTTTGCAAATCAAACCACAGACTACAGATTTGAATGAAGTCCAAGAACTTAGATAGCTATGCTTTCCTTGCCTTCATGCCCTTTAAAGGGCTGTGCTGGATTATTCCAGGAAATAGCTTTCTTTCTTTAGATTTGCTATGTTAAATTTATTTTGGTTGGACTTAATATATTTAATTGTTGGTCACCAGAGATTTAATTTCTAAAATCACAAAATGAATTAATAAAGTAGAATGGAATTTATGGTAGTTTATTTACAATAGAGGGAAGATATTAAGGAAGAGAGAAAAGGGGGGAGAGAGAGAGAGAGAGAGAGAGAGAGAGAGAGAGAGAGAGAGAGCTTATCTTCACAATAAAGGATGCTCCCAGGTACTCCAGTCTGAGGCTACAACCTCTATGTGAAGCTTTTATTTAACTGTCTTTGTCCTTCCTTTCATATATTCCGTAAAGTATAAATATAACCCCAAGTTCTTTAGTTCAATGGAAATTTCCAATCTTGATGTTTTTTTCCTGGAGAATATTCTCAGAGTCTTGAAGTATGTGTGTGTGAATGACTCTGTATGGTGGCCATAATAGCATTGCCTCCCATGTCCTGATTAAAGGTTCTTTTGTTTATTTTTTTTTTCAGTTTGACAGTATGGTGGTCTTAATTTGGGAAAGAATGACAGGCTCCAATAAGTATCTTAAAATTGATTATCTTAAAAAATAGAGTTGAATTTATTGAGTTGAATGACTGGGAGGCAGGTGCAAGTAAAAACACTTCCTCCTAGAAGAGACAGGGTTTAGGATTCTTAGACCCTTTTGACAACAGAGACTATGTGACCAGAGACAGGCTGATTGGCAGGATGTGCTATAGGGAATACTTGAGCAAAGATGGGATGTTTGGGGGCATGTGCTATGCCTCAAAGACAAAGGGGGGGGTGAAATGTGAAGTTCAGGGAATGATTTGATATATGAGATACAAACAGATGCTTACCAAAAGCAAACTGGAAGGTACACATTTGTGATGATCAAAAAACTAGAGGAGAAGCTGAGGGCAGTGACTTGCTCAGAAACTCCTTATCCTGTGCTTTATGGTGCTTAAGGTCACCTTCTTTCATCCAGCAGGAGTGTAAGGAAAAGGAATTCCTTATGTAATCTTTGACCTGGGATGCTACTGGGGTTTGGGGGTGTCCAGGGGAAATCTGTACTCCCATATCATTCTCCCCTCTCCAAATGCTAGGGAAGAAGGGAAACAGTCTAGCTTCTGTAATTTCTTTAAGCCTGAGAAGGAGTGTAGAGCTGTCCCTGCCTATTTGAGGAGAGAGGGAGCCAGTGGCTGTGGGCATTGGAGTCATTAGGGCATGACCTCAGTGAATGTCTAGGTCCTAGCAGCAGCCAGAGATCTGAAGGGCTTCCCCAAGTGACTGCTTCTTCTAATTGACAGGCAGAGAACAGGGGGGACAGATCAGTTCCTGAGGCTGTCCCTGAGTGTAGGAGGGTAGTGTAGGGGCAAGGGACTGAGGCAAAGGCTGAAGTAACAGATAAAAAGAGGAAAGTAGTACAATAGAAATTGATAACATTGATTAAACATTAGACTTCCCTGCATTTGGGTAACATCCCCCTAGCCAATAAATCTCCTCTTCAGAACAGGGATGGATCTTCTCAGGAAATTTGCTTCTGAAATTGCTTGCAGACATGCTTAAGGTGTTCCTGCTAAAATCTTTTGCAGACCACAGATTAGTACCAACACTTTTATGGACATGTTCCATTACCCTAAGCTCTGGAAGAAATGTAGAAATGTAGAAAGTTCTGAGCCATAATTCTGAGCTTAAGATCCAAATTTCAGTTGTGGTTAATTAAAGCCTGGGGTCCCATGAGTCTATTTTCAGCTATTTCTACAGCACCTGGACAGCAAATACAGATCACTGATTACCAAAGCCTCACACACTTCAGCTATGTGAGCTAGTGGTTGATAAATTCTGATCTCATGGCTGATGCTGACCATGAGCTTGTTCCTACTTTGTGTAGTGAGCAAATGAGATAGTTCATGAATTCCACTGAAAAACAATTACAGGCACTTTCTCATTTTCCTGGAGCCAGTTAAGAGTTAAGTTTGCAGGCAGATCTAACTTCTTAGTAGCATAGTAGCACACCTCAAATCTGTCTTTCTTATGGTTTATGGTGGCTTCACATCCCAGTTGTTTGCAATGGGAAATGAGGGAAATCCTCTTGGTTACACCTTTTATCCCTTCCAGCCGTCTGCTCAAGGCAGAATACGACTTTCTTTTTGCCTTCCCAACTCACATCCTCCAGACTTGAACTTTCAAATGAACTTTGATTAAAGTTTAACAACTAAAGTATTAACAACTGGTTTCCTTCATATTCAAACCCAACATCTTACCTTCTTCCACTTTTTTTTCACCACCAGAATTCAAATCAACTTCACTGCACTAAGTATCACTACAATTGCTAATCAATTACCCAAAAGAATCCTGATCTGAAAAAGATGGCACCATTTAAACACTGTATCTTAGCACGCTGTTAATCAGCTTCATGTCAGACTTTGATTTAGTTCATCGTATAAAACAGTAAACTATGATTAAACACAATCGATGAGACATACAGATGTTTGCATTCAAACGATGAAGTTATTCTTATCCTACAATTGTACATTTCAGTCACAAACTAGCTTGAGCTTAGCCATAGATCATTTCACAGCATTCTGAGCTCCTGGTAGATGTTCCATCTCAAATTTGCAGATTTGGAACTTTTTCCTTCTTTATGCTGGTAACATGTGAGCATTTCTAGATTGTGATTGAGAAAAGTCTTTGTGCTTGATATGTTGAGAAATTTAAATCATTTAAGATCTCTATGACAAAAGCATTTTGAAGATGGGAAGCATATACACCCCACTTCTACTTGAGTGGGGGAGGTCTGTGACCCATGTGTGCAATAGTGGGTGATGAATCAGAATCAACTGATGGCCCCCTTGGCATTCCTAAGCAAAGCTTTAGCTGTAATTGGTACATGTAAAATGGAAGGAAATCACAAGAAGTGATGAAAGTGAATGGTCTTTAAAAATGCCAAGAACTTCCTGTGAAGAGGTGGTTTGCCTTTGACTTGACCTTGGAGGTGCTCTGTCTGAGGATTTTGGACTGCTTCTATTTTCCCTTAGAACTACCACGTGGGTGAATGAAAAAGGCTGACTCCCTTCCCTGGCTTTCCTGGAGATTCTAGCCTCTGGAGGAGCCCCTCATCTGGGAGGAGGACTCTTGGGTAAAACCTTTGTTAATTGACCCTTAGGTCCTCCATCTGGGGCTTCTGGAGCCTTGAGGGAGTAAAGTCAGGGCTTCAGCAATAATCTAGCTCATTAAGCTAGATTTCATACTTTGCCCTCTTTCTCATTTCTCTATTTTAACACTTTCCCTCCATTTTAAAAATTGCTAACAAAATCATTTGGAATTGATTAAATTCATGGCAACCTTATTCTTAAATAATCTAGTCTGACCTTTTATATTAACCCCTTACATTGTGGCCCTTAGAGTATGTTCCAAATATGGAAAGCCAATGCTTGCTTCCATATTTCTAATGGGATTACAAAAAATTCATGTGAGGGAGTAACCACTCACAGTGGGGAGGGAGGAGCTGATATGAGGGAGAACTGAGAGTCCAATTTCCTCGTTATATCACTGCCCAATAAAGGGTATAGGGAGGATGGATTTATTTAAAAAGATGTGTTGGAATAATTGTCTTTATGGACACAAATTAGGGTTATTTTTATTCTGCACCTTAATGGTTTGCCATAGCCTAATTAGATCATGATAAGAGATCAGGCCATTGGCTTTTGTAATAAATAGTTTAAGACTATAAGTACACCAGCTGGAGATCCCTTTTGGCCCCCTTTGGGTCTTTGTATTTTAAGACATTAAATGAGTTGAAATTAGCTATTACAAAAAAAAAACAAGGAGAAGAGTTACTTATATGTTTGGGCTGTACTCCTTGATGAATCTATAATAACTCAAGCAGCATAGTCAATTTTGTAACCAATTTTTGACTGTCTTTTCATACACCTTTCTTTTCAAAAAATAAAAGAAGTTTAAAATTGTTTTTGTCTTTAATTGGGAAAAATAAAATATTTAAAAGAGAAAATGTAAATTATTTCATTCCATGGACTGTATTTCATTTTTAAAAGTATATTATTTTCCCTACACTTAGTATAATACCTTTCACTCAATTTCCACTTAATAATTTTTCATTCATTTATTTGTACCACAAAAAATATACCAATAGCAAACAAAGAATTCAATTGTGATTCATGTGTATGAAACTCTAAGAAGAAAGGATGAGAATAAAAATACCAATTCATGGGTATTAGGTGAAGAGCACCAAAGAAATGTACAATTTATATAACATTTCAGAAATAAGGGGAAAGGTGTCAGATGAGATTTATATAAATATGGCAGAATGAGGAATTTTCCCCAATCCTGTAATATAGTTATAAAAAGGCAACACATTTGGTTAAATTGTTTATCCAATAAAATGTAAATTGATATGAATAATCTTAATTAATTTTAAATATTAATTGGATATTTAAATCATTAGATGAAAGTAGATGACACGTTAAGGCAATGCCTTGACAATGAGTTAAAAAAATAAATCATACCCTTATGGAGTTTTGGATAACATATAAAAGTTCCAGCAGTTCATCCATTTAAGTTGTGGATGAGTCCAGTGGTGAAAGAATCATTAATGGTAATTAACAGAAGGTATGGAAGATGGAATAATGCAGGCAGGGCCTGCCTTCCCACAGGGTACAGGGTCCTTGGCTGGTGTGATGGCTTCAGCGTAATGAAGAAGTGATGGGGTCATAGCAAAAGTTTTCACCTGCAGCCAGGCATCACAAGAACTCTTCCGCTTTGGTTCAGGCTTGACTTTATTTTTATACCCTAATGTTTACACATCTACTTGGCACACAGTTTCATTTTTCAACATATACGCTTCCTTACAAGTAATGGAATAAGTCATACATTAACTTTTAACAAATCATTTGATTAACATTCTATAATTATCCTACATACTTTGTTTCTATAGATCCTAACAACAAACGAGAAGCTTTTACAGAAGATGAATGTTTTCTCATCATGGGCAGCATAGCTAGAGGTCAGTTCCTCATTAACCCATGAGGTGCTTAAACATGCAGTTCAGCCAAGAGTATTTATTCATTACACTAATCAAATATATAATCAATCAGAATTCTAAGGAGAGAATCATCATAACATTGTTGCCAAGTCTACAGGGTCAGAAGGTAATCAACACAAACCAGTTTTTAAGTATTATTCTAATACTGGGTTTTCATTTTCTAATGTTTTACTAAGGTATCGAAGACATATTGCCTTGGTTATAGTTTAAAAAAAAATCAGTGAGGTGGAACATACCAGCCTCTCTATGACAGGCAATTAATATACAGATCAGGGAGGCTTATAATCCCTGGCCTGTATAGGGATAAAGAATCTAAATATGGTTTTGTTGGGGGTTTTATACCTACAAAGGGAGTCCCATCTATGATTCCTTAGCTAAATGGGTACATAAGAGTCCTTAGGTTTAATTTTGTAAGTAGCATATCTTGGCAATATTCTAGGGGGATAGAGTGGGACATCTATTTTAACTCTGCAAGCATTTTGTTCTCATCTGTGTTTTCCTGGAGCTGGGTAAGAATAATAATCATAACAATTCCAATAATAAGAGGGTGTTAGTAAAAGAAGAGTCACTCAGGGGATCTGAGTGAATGTTTCCATCCTTCCTGGGTGCCGCCATGCAATCCCTGGTTTCCACCTGTGACCATGTCAGACAGTGTGGACTTGATGGCTCTCAGCAATAAGAAAGTTTCCTCATAACTCTTGACCTCCCATTCACCCATAGTCTAAGGGATGACAGTGAGAACTTTAAAGATTCTACATCATTGAGAACAGTAACCACAAAAATGCATAGCAACATCTTCAAAAATGCAGTTGTCATTTCACTCTGGGGATGTAGCCTATGAGAGGATAGTTCAACCAAATAGAGAGGATATCACACAGAAAACATAATTAGTTTAAACATTTAAAATTAGTGTAAACATCACCAAACTAACAAACATAGATATGTCAGATAAATTTCTATCGATCTTTAAGATGATTATTCCCATTACTGGGAAATATGTCTGTACTCCAGGAACAAATATTGCCTTTGGAGGCTTATTTATTCTTGATCTGTCTCTGGGTATTCCTATCTGGTTTCAAGAGGATCACATAACATTTGGGAATAAAAATGCAGGCTAGTAATCCAGCACTGGAGGCCAAGATGGAGAAGATCTCCACAGCCACCATGGCCTTCCCTTTGGTGCTCTGATATGTGGGCAGAAAAGAGACCCAGACACTGCAAAACACCAGCATGCTGAAAGTGATGAACTTGGCTTCATTGAAGGCATCAGGCAGGTTCCTGGCCAGGAAAGCCACTGTGAAGCTCCCCAAGGCCAGAAAGGCAATGTAGCCCAGGACACTGTAAAAGGCAAAGACAGAGCCCTCATTACATCTAATGATTATATGAGCATATTCAGAGTGTGTGTCTGCCTCTGGGAAGGGGGGAGAGGTGCCCAGCCAGATGCCACATAAAGTCACTTGCAATCCTGAGCAGATGAGGACAACATAGACAGACATTCTAGGATGCATGAACATGCGTATCCTGCTCCCTGGCCTGATGCCCCTGAAAGCCACAACCACTATGATGGTTTTGGCCAAAATGGAGGAAACAGCCACTGTGAAGACAACTGCAAATACTGTTTGTCGGAGAAGGCAGGTGGCAGTGGTAGGATGGCCAATGAAGAGCAAGGAGCAGAGGAAACAGAAGATGAGGGAGATGAGGAGAGTATAGCTGAGAGTCCTGTTATTGGCTTTGACTATGGGAGTGTCTTGGAACTTCACAAAGACCCCAAGAACCAGAGCTGTTAGTAAGGAGAAGGAAACAGCCATACAGGTCAAAGTCATCCCCAAAGGTTCTTTCACAGTCAGGAAGGTGACAGCCTTGGAGAGGCAGCGATCTCTCTGCTCATTTGGATATTTATCCTCCGGGCACTTCTTACATTGATCTGCATCTATATACAAAGAAGGGCTCAGTGTTTAGATTCAAAGATTAATCCCAAAGACCCCAGTAACTTTCACACCATGACAGTAGAGTAGAGTAGGGCATGATGTAAATTTTGTATATAGTGTAAGGATTTCGCACATTATTGGCTTGAAAACAATCAAAGGTAAGGCTCAAATACAGTGATATGGGAAATAGTGATAATAACTGCTTCAATTCCTTTGATTTCCATAGGAAACAAAATTCCCTTCCCTTTTTCCTTAATGACAATATCACTGGAAAATAACATGCTACCCTGGCTAGACCTACTCTGTTCATGTCATTTTTTTATTGGTTTGGATCGGATCACATCGATTCTCTGTATTTCTTTTACTTAACTTATATGTGTTCCTTTTTTAAAAAAACCTTAACTTCTGTCTTGGAAGCAAAACTGTATATTGGTTCTAAGGCAGAAGAGCATTAAAGGTTAGGCAATGGGGATTAAGTGGCTTGCTCAGGGTCACACAGATAGGAAGTATCTGAGGTCAGATTTAAAACCAAGACATTTGGTCTCTAGGCCTGGCTCATTGATCCTGATATTTGTTTCTTTTGACACTCTTTTTAGTATAATACATTTATTAGTTTCTCTTTCTTTTTCTCCTTTCTCTCTCTTTATATATAGTATTATAAAAATGTTAAGATGTCTGTGTCTGTCATATTATGCAAAAATAATTTTTAGTATAGATATTGTTTGAATTAAACTTTCCTTATTTTTCTGAGCTCCCAATTCACTCCTTGCCACAAAGAATATTTATACATTTTACATATAACTTATAGATGCTTATACTAGATATGTTTTTGACTTCTCTGTTGGAAGGTAATCTCCTTGAATTCAGGAATTATTTCCTTTTGTCTTTGTATTGCCATCATTTATCATGAAGACTCTCATATATCACATGGGTATTGATTGATTGATTGAATGAATGAATGAATGAATGAATGAATGAATGAATGAATGATGAGTTCTTGATTAACTGGAAGATTTCTTCTACAGAAATTTTCTTTTGTTGGTAAGTGGTCCTCCTGGGAATCCTCCAGAAATTAATGCTGTTCCATGATATATTCAACAGTGAATTAGATAATTCCTTAATATAAGTGTTCAACCAACCAAATAGTTTAAAGACAAATTCTTTTTGGATCATGGTTTACAGTGCTTTTCACTTCTTTTTACATGTATGTATTGATGATATCTTCTCATTCTGATTTGTGAGATCTTGAAGGTTACCCTGGAAATGGAACTACAAAAACCATTTTTGGGACTCTTGATCCATCCTTGGTTTTAGCTAACTTTCTGTTCTCTAAGCATTCTCTTTTGCCCTCCTTAATCTTCATCCATTTTCTGTGATTTTCTATAATAAATCATTTAAGGTCCCCCTAAAATATTTAACTTCCCTCTGTGACACAAGGTGAAAATACCAACAGATTTGTCTTATGGTAGTGTCATAAGTCCCTATAGAAAATTTTGCTTTGTTTTGTTTGATTGATTCAGTCATGGCCCCTTTTGATGTTCCTTAGCAAATATAGTTTGCCATTTGTTTCTCCATCTGATTTGACAGTTGAGGAAATAAAGCAAATTTTTGTTACTTGTCCAGAGTCATGCAGTTTGCTGAGGCCAGATTGGAATACAAGAAGATGAATGTTCCTGAACTCAGGCCCAGCACTCAATCCATTGCATCACTTAGTTATCTTAGTTTTTGGAAAATATAATAAAATAATATGTTTTCCATTAAATGACAAAAAAGATGATCACAAAACATCCAGGAGAGGCTTCTATGAATGATACAAATTAAAGTAAAAAATAAGTAAATAAAATAAAATAAAAAATTATATATAAACATATAATGCTGTATATCATAAACAGCAATAAAGTATGATGTTCAACTGTAAGTGATTTAATTATTAACAGAAATGCATGGACCCTGGTTAGCTCCAAAGAACTGAGGACAAAAAAAAGGCTATCCATCTCTGTATGAAATGGAAGAGATTCAAACTGACAGTTTGAAAGCAGACTGAAGCAAATAAGTGTCATTTCACTCCCTCCAGAAATATTTATCTAGTGCAGTGATAGTGAAACTTTTAGAGGTGGAGTGCCAGACCCCACCCCTCCTCACCTCTCCTCCCTTATACCAGACAAGGGAGGGAGGAAGAGAACTCATTGTGCTACTGCACAGAGGGGCAGGTGAATTAAGGAATGTCCTCAAGCACATGGAAGAGAGAAAGGGTGCAACTCTCTCCAGACTACCTCTGGTTTTCTAGTAATGAACTTTGGCAGGTGACTGTAGTACCTTTTTTGGCACACATGCCATAGGTTCACCATCACTGCTCGAGTATAAGCTATGTGTGTCTATTTTCACAATATTATGAACATAGGAATATATGTTGTACAGCATATATACAATCTATATCACATTACATGGTATTTGGGGAAGGCAGTAGGAGTGGGATGGCATGGATGGCAAAATGTCAGAAAAAGATTATTAAAAATTGTGTAGCTATGTAATCTGGAATATATGTGCCTGTGCATTTTATATATGTATAGATGTAAAAATATATCTATGTGTGAATATTTACTGGTAGCAATGTGAATTAAGAACAAGACTTGGAATCAAGAACATTTGAGTTCAAATCCTACTTCTGACACTTACAAGCTATGTGATGCTGAGCAAGTCAGCTCAATTTTGACTATGTTCATTTCCATGTAAATGAAAGGAAGGTAATAAAAAGACCTCTATCACAAGGTTGTTGTGAAATTCAAATGAGATAAATATAAAGAAAAAATGAAATATTGTATAAATGCTGATTATAATTATATTATTATAATTTTCATTGTCATCATACAAAATTAAGGAACTATTCTCATTTCAGGGGAAAACCCATGTGATCTCACACCAAGTAGTAGAACAGATTAGATCAGGATGTAAACTTTGTATACATTATAGGAATATCTAATAGAATAAACTTTTATTCTACTTTCTTCTTTTCCCTACTATTGTGAAAAGAATGCAGGGAAGATCTAGCTGCAATCTTACTCTTTCCTAATGTCTGTAATTATCAGCCATCTAATTCTTGATTTAAGCTTCCTTTAGTTAAACTTCAAAGACCAAATTATTTAGTTTTCTCCTTTAGGAATCTTGATTCTTGTTCTTGATTGTTCTCGATACTCTTGGGCTCTCATACAAGAGTCTAATGTGTTCTTATGATGAAGTGAAGACTAGCACTTAGAGGATATAACATACCAATTGAAGTAAAAGGGAATGGGGTATTCCCTTGTATTTTAACATGGAATCAGTTTGTTCTGATGGCCATTGCATATTCATCCCAGACCAAAATCTCACCTTGATTCATTTAAACTTAAAATCACTACATTCTCAGACATGCAGACTATATTTTTTTACCATATATGTTTCTTTTTAAAATACATTGAGAATACTCAATGAAAGACTATATATGTACAAATATATAGTATATTAAATAGCACTGAGGTGTAGGTTTCTCAGAGACTCCAATAATTCAATGACTCATTGTAAGTGATGATGACTGTGTCTTTTCAAAGACTACTCTAACTGAGTGCAAACAATGCCAGATTCTACCAAATTCTGCCCTAGTAAAATACAATGCCTATTTTTCAAGACCCAGTGTAATTCATTATGAGAGCCTCATCACCACTAAGCTGGGAGAATGTTGGTGAATTGATTCAATGACAATAGTCCACTACACAGTGAGTCAGGTAACTTTATAAATATGAGACTGTTGAATGCAAATTGTGTCTTTCTTTGAAGAGGAAAACAAAGGAATCCTGTCATTTGCAGCTCATTCTCTTCTTCATCTCTACTTAACTTACAGTCATCTTCTAGCATTGAAGTATTGGATGTACCATTGTCTGGACTCTTTGTCCAACTATCAACTTCCTCTGAATTGTTGTGTCCTGTAGACACCTGCCAAGAGTTCTCATGCAGAAATGAATATTTCTTTGGTTCTATTTTACCAAGTGTATGAATAAGGGAAAGAGATGGAGGCCAGAAATGGCTCAACTTCTCCTCTTTGGGAATGTTAAGTTTTTCTGACTTGGACTTCGTCCTAGATGATTCAGTTTCATTAAACATACATATATATGTACTCTACAGACACCAATGATTATATTTAATAGATCTAAGTTTATCAAGGAATTTAGATGATATTTTTACATATAACCTTCTCATTGTATAGTGGATGACTGCCATGGGAACTTATTTCAGGTTAGTCTTTTTAATGCTTCTGGTCTCATATGATCTCTTACACATACAGAGTTGTTTCTTGGAGGTGAAGGTGACTGTACAAGAATAAATTGTTGGTTATTTTCTGCAGAAACTCACTCAATTGACTGGAAATCTCCCCTTCTGGGCATGGGGAGCAGTCATAACAGCAGGTAACTTGCCCTTCTAGAGAGATCTTTCTCAACCCAGGACCACAGCTCTCACTGCATACTCCACGGGGTACCTAAGAAAATAATTGGAAAATGGAATATATATATATATATATCTTTAGCAAAAAAGGTATCTTATTTTCTAGGTAACCATTTCTTTGACCTCCAGACCTACATCCAATGAAGTGGTAGTGTAGAAAGAATACTGGGCTTAGAGTCAAGAAGACATGAATTGGAATCCAGCATAATGGAACTATAGTGCCCTAGGTAAATGATTTAACTTTCCTTTACTAAACTTTTAGGTGAAATGAATAACAGCACTTACCTCACAGGATCTGTAGGAGAGTAAAATATGATATTTATAAACTTCCTAGCACATATAAGACACTTAATAAAGGCTTCTGACTTTTCCCCTTTTATGGATTTCATACATTCTTTTTATGTATCTCTTAGAGGTAAGATATATATATATATATATACATACATATATTGCCATAGAGAGTTATAGTTTTATTGTCATTTTAGGAAAGTTCCTAATTTTCATGCCTAGAAGAATATTAAGAACAATTGAAGCTTGATGATAAGAAGCTAAAAATGATAAAATAGCTCTAAGTGCTTGATGAATATCTCTTATTCAAAAGAAACAGAACAAGTAAAGTAGAGAGGAAGAAACTAGCACTGAAAAAATGTGACCTAACATGTATTATCTCTCTATCATGTATGTACATGCATATTTCTCTGATAGTGTTTTATTCTCCTAATTGTGTGTAAAAAATATAGTAGACCTTCATTTTGTAACATTTTCCGTTCCAAATTATTTCCTCTCCCATCTCCCTCACTGAGAGAATAAGCATTTTGATATAGGTTATACATGAAGCTCTGAATATATTAAGAAGATATATTAGGATGGTGGAATAGCAGAAAACAGGACAACACAACAGTATGCAACAACTCCTCAAAGAGATCCAGGAATTCATCAGAACCTATTTTCATGGATAAATCCAAAGCTTATACACACACTAGCAGATAGGTATAGGTGGGATAATGCCATAAAGATCCTACACACCTGGGGAAAAAGAGGTTTGGGGTCCATACCAAGCCACCCTCACAGGAACAGGTGCCTTCCAGGAGTATTGTCCCTTACTATCCTGTTATGAGTCCCAGATCCAGAGTGGAATGAGAAAGGAGATGTGTGCACATATGTGAGGATAAGGATTAGTGTCAAGTACTATATATTCTACAAAGAGAACAGCAGTTTTAGTAACAAATGGCATCATTATGGCTCAGATCTTGAGTGCAGGGCAGCATCTCAGTTCCAGTTTCTAGCTCAGTTTGATATCTGCAAAGGACTAATTAGAAGATGAATTTCTAACACAAAAGAATCCTGCAATTCTATCATGCTGAAACAATAGTTTCCCAAGTTTTTTTTATAGTGACTGAGTCATTCTGCTTCTGCTCAAACTCAAGCCCAGATCAAAATCTCAGAGATATCAGAATTGTATAGTAAAGCAAAGGAAATAGAGAGCAGTCAGATTCACCCAGAATCATACCATTTTGAAAGCACTGAAATTGCTATTTTCTTCACCTTGAACTGTATCTGACTTCTTAGAATAACACAAAATTCAACCCCACAACCCTCCCCATAAAACAAGCAGCAAGAAGACTATTCAAGTCCTTCTACCCAAAAGTGTCCAGAGACTGATGCAAAGAGTAGACATGTCTAAAGTAAGTGTGTATACTGGAAGAATGAGAAAAAAGCAAAAGTACCCCAATAAAAAGCTATTAGGGTAATGGGTAAAGCTTCCTCAGAGGGGAGAGAAGCTTTAAGGTAGGAAGATAGAGACAGGATAGAAGTTTTGGATACCACGAAGGGGATGATGGAGTCAAATTAGAGATATGAGGTGGCAGGAATGAGTCTTTATTAATTTTCCATGAGCCACAGCTAAGCTCTGATCAAAGGACCCTTCCGAAGGCTTTTACCAGTCCAGAGATCCACATTTAATACCACACAGGTCAGAGAGATGATAGAGAAAGATTAGAAATGGAGCCTGGCCCAAGGCCAGGCTCCAGCAAGGACAGCCATCAGCTAGCCTGAAAGAGAGAGAGCTAGAGGCGGAGCTTGCTGGGCCATATATAATCTTTGATATGCAAATATACACAATACATAGGGATGATTCTCATTGGTTAATGACAAGGTATAGGCGTGGTTTCTCTTAACCAGGTGAGCACAAAGAAACCTGTGTTCCCGCCTAACCTGGGGGAAGCTGGGGTCAAAGGTCAGAGGCTTTCCCAGCCACGTGCAATACTGAGCATGCTCAAGACTGAGCATGCTCTCTTCTAAGACAATCTGTACATACCAACTGTTCCCTTTGCCCATAGCTAGGGGTGGACTGCTACAATGGGGATGTTCAAAACTCAAACCCACAAGAATAAAATTAGCCAATATCTATAAGAAAAGGCTTTTAATAAACTGGTCACAATCTCAAGCAGAATTCTTAAAAGAATTAAAGTGAAATATTTTTAAGAGTTAAATTTTTTTGTTTAAATTCTTTTAAAATTATATCAGAGTACAAGTGGAATAATAGGAAAAGAAATGAGAGATTTCAAAGACTGTATGGCAAAAGGAATAATTATGCTAGAATATTAGTTACACAATCTTAACCAGACAACAAACTCTGAAAATTAGAAGAAACAAAAGAGAAGCATTCACTTAATGAGACAACAAGGAATAATGAGTTAGTTAAAATAATGAAAAATAAGGTAAAACATAAGGTGTTTCAAAGTCAAAATATGTTTCCTTGAAAGTATATTAAAGGGAAAAAATTAAGAATAAGTGGTATACCTAAATGACATGACCAAAAAGAATTTCAAGAAATATTAAAATAAATCTCCCCATATCTCTTAGAAGGAGATAACAATATGGAAATAGAATCATCTGGTTGCCTCCTGAAATGAATCTCAAAATTTAAAGCCTCCAGAAAAGTCTAGTTAATTTCCAGACCTTCATTCCAAAGCAAATATGCTGCAAATATTACAAAAGAAAGAATTCAAATACTGAGCAAAAAAAAAGTCAAAATCACACACAATTTATCAACCACTAATCAAATTGATAAAGGAGCTTGAATAGAATATTCCAGATGACAAAGCATATATAGTTATAACACAATAACTTACCTAATAAAACCAATTATAATTCTAAAAGAAACATACAGGCTATTGAAAAACAGAGCCAAGATGATGACTTAGTAGCAGTGAAAGCTAGAACCACTCCATAAATCCTCCTAAACTAACCTTAAAATAGACTGAATTTGGAGATCCAACAAATATAAGAAATGAAGGGATTCTCCTGTGGAATACAACTTATAAGGTAGGAAGAGAGAAGAGTTTTCACATAATAAGTCAAAACAAGAAGTAAAATGACAAACAGAAGAGTGTTGAAAAAGTACCCCCCACCTCCTGGGTCTGATTATGAGCCTGGGCATTAGCCAACTTTGACATCCTGCGACCATGCTTAACTCAACAGCAGAGTACTACCACCCTTCACCTACTCCTTGAAATCCCAAATTCTGGAACAAGCCCACAGTGAGGCCATGAAATCCATAGCACTTGGCCCATTCAAGACTATGGTGAAACCCTTAGTCCCAGAGCAAAATACTTCACAGTGGTCTCTACTGCAAGCCATCAGCAGAGGATGCACAATCACCACGTTTTAGAACTCTCAGTCCACAGGAAGAAAAAGGTTAGGAACATGAGGAAAGAGCAAAAGAAACAACCAAACTTAGATGATTTTTATGGAGACAATGAAGAGCAAGGCAGTGATTTAGTCAGGAACAGTGAGAACAAAACAGCCACATGTGGATTTTCAAAGAAAAATTAAAATGGTCTCAGGCATTGGAAGAGCTCAAGAAGGATTTCAAAAATCAAATGGGAGGTGGGGGAAATGGGGAAAAGAAATAAAATATAAAAAGGAAGTTGTTTTTTTAAAAATGGGTCAAATTGAAAAAAGGGGCACAAAGATCCAATAAAGAAAAGAGTTTATAAAAAAATTAAATTGACCTATTGGAAAAAGAAGACTAAAAACACAATGAACAAAAAAGTTCTATGAAAAGTATAATAGAGGGGGGCAGCTGGGTGGCTCAGTGGATTGAGAGCCAGGCCTAGAGATGGGAGGTCCTGGGTTCAAATCTGTCCTTAGACACTTCCCAGCTGTGTGACCATAGGCAAGTCACTTGACCCTCATTGCCTAGCCCTTACTGCTCTTCTGCCTTGGAGCCAATACACAGTATTGACTCCAAGAGGGAAGGTAAGGGTTTAAAAAAAAAAAGAAAGAAAAACAAAAGTATAATAGACTAAATATAGTAGTAGTCTCTCGGAAGCTGAGAATGACTATTGTCTTTGTGCATTATCATCTATGGTGTACCCTCATGTGGCTTTGGAGTCCAAAGGCTGAGGCGCAGAGTTTGTGGCACATGGGGCATGGGACGCCAGTTGTTATGAGAGGTGCAGTTGTGGCCTGTTGTCGGCGTTCACGTGCAGCGGCAAGACGTCGACGTCGTTCATCTTCAAAGGTGGTGGCGGCGCATGGTTAATGTGGGCTCGCCAGCTGCTTCTGTCAGAGGCAGCGAGTTCTAGTTGCTTTGATGTCATGCCAGCCCACTTCAAGTTGGACTTTAGCTGATCCTTGAGTCTTTTCTTTGGTCGACCTTGTTTCCTGAGTCCAGCTGACCGTTCACCATAGAATACCTGTCTTGGTATTCGCTGTGGGTCCATGCGGATGACGTGTCCAGACCATCGTAGCTGGGCTTTGAGGACCAGGACTTCAATGCTGGTGGAGTTGGCTCTGTTGAGGACTTACTGGTTGGTGATTCGGTCCTGCCATTGGATCCTCATGATTGACCGGAGGGAGCGTTGGTGGAATTGCTCCAGCTGTTTCATGTGCTTCCGGTACAGTGTCCATGTCTCACAACCGTACAGGAGCAAGCTGAGGACCACTGCGTTGTACACTTTGAGCTTTGTCGCAGTGCTTACACCTCTGTGTTGGAGGACTTTGGAACGCAGTCGCCCAAGTGCCTGGCTGGCCTTTTGGATCCTGGCATTAATCTCATGTTCTAGAGACCCTTCGTTGGTGATGGTGCTGCCCAGGTACTTGAAAGTGTTGACATTAGAAAGTTGCGTGCTGTCGATTGTAATGCACGGCTGGTTCGTTGGCCTCCCTGGTGCAGGTTGGAACAGCACCTCTGTTTTGCTGAGGCTGATAGTCAGGCCAAACAGTTTTGTTGCTGTAGAGAACCTGTCCACAATGGTTTGGAGATGATTTTCTTGGTGGGCCATAAGAGCACAGTCATCTGCAAAGAGAGCTTCCAGGATGAGCCTCTCTGTTGTCTTTGTTTTTGCAGTCAGGCGGTGAAGGTCGAATAGTGAGCCATCCAGTCGGTATTTGATGTAGACACCCAGGGCTAGATCCATCACAGCATGTCGTAATACTTGGGTGAAAAATAGGTTGAATAGCACTGGAGCAAGGACACAGCCTTGTTTCACGCCATTGAAGATGTTGAAGTGATTGCAAGTCTCTCCACCAGATAGGACTTCCCCTGTCATGTCGATATGAAAGAGCTGGATCAGTTTGACGAATTTTGCTGGGCAACCGAGCTTGCTGAGGATCACCCACAATGCGTCCCTGTTCACTGTGTCGAAAGCCTTTGTCAGGTCTATGAAGACAATGTAGAGACTCAGGTTCTGCTCAAGGCATTTTTCCTGCATTTGCCTCACCGTGAATACCATGTCGATGGTGCTACGATCTGGTCGGAAGCCGCGTTGTGATTCAGGCATGTTCTGTTCTGAAACAGATGACAGGAGTCTGTTGAGTATAACATGGGTGAGGATCTTTCCAGCAGTGGAGAGTAGTGAGATGCCTCTGTAGTTGTCACAGGCTGCTCATGAGCCTTTGTTCTTGTATAGGGCTATGATGGAGGCATCTCTGAGTTCTGGGGGCATGTCTTCCTCTTCCCATATGCTGGTCAGCACTATGTGGAATGCCTGGAGCGCCTTTCCATTTAAGGCCTTGTACACCTCGGTTGGGATCCTGTCTTTACCAGGTGCCTTGCCTGTATTCATTTGTTTAATGGCTTTTTGGACTTCCTCTATTGAAGGAGGGACATCAAGTTGCTTGATGATGCAGTTTTGGGGGATCTGGTCAAGGGCCCTTTGGTTGATTGAGGAGGGTCAGTTGAAGATCTGGTTGAAATGTTCTTTCCACCTGTTGCTGATGCCTTTTTTATCTTTTATGAGAGTGTCACCGTCAGAGGATAGCAAGGGGATGGTGGCGAATTTTAATGGCCCATTGACAGTCTTGAGGGCACTAAAAAATTGTTTATAGTTTTTCGTGTCAGCAAAGCACTGGATTTCTTCTGCCTTTTTTTCCCACTATTGGTCTTGCGTTTTCCTGATCTCACACTGCACCGTGGCTTGGAGAGACTTGAATCTGTCCTTTTTAGAGCAGAGTTTTAGGAGCAGAGCCAGAACTATGACACTCTTCTCTAAGAGTCCTCTCCTATTCCCCTGGCCCTGAGGGTTCTTTCCCTCCTTAAAGTTTAGACTTTCTGTTTAGTCCTGTGTCCTTGTTTTATTTTCATAGGAGGATGTAAACTCCTTGAAGACAAAGGGAGATGGCTACAAGACAGGGGAAAGGCACTGACTCTGGAGCTAGCTTCAAATCCTGCCTCTGATCATGACAACCTGGGTGAGTCAGTGAAGAAACATCTAGTAGGGGGCAGCTTGGTGGTTCAGTGAATTAAGAGCCAGGCAGTCCTAGGTTCAAATTTGACTTAATATATTTCCTAGCTGGAAAGAAAGAAAGAAAGAAAGAAAGAAAGAAAGAAAGAAAGAAAGAAAGAAAGAAAGAAAGAAAGAAAGAAAGAAAGAAAGAAAGAAAGAAAGAAAGAAAGAAAGAAAGAAAGAAAGAAAGAAAGAAAGAAAGAAAGAAAGAAAGAAAGAAAGAAAGAAAGAAAGAAAGAAAGAAAGAGAGAGAGAGAGAGAGAGAGAGAGAGAGAGAGAGAAAGAAAGAAAGAAAGAAAGAAAGAAAGAAAGAAAGAAAGAAAGAAAGAAAGAAAGAAAGAAAGAAAGAAAGAAAGAAAGAAAGAAAGAAAGAAAGAAAGAAAGAAAGAAAGAAAGAAAGAAAGAAAGAAAGAAAGAAAGAAAGAAAGAAAGAAAGAAAGAAAGAAAGAAAGAAAGAAAGAAAGAAAAAGAGTTATTGCCACTCCATAAAGGCTTTGTTCTTTTTGTTCAACAGGTCTTAAATAGCAGTGTTGTTCTCGTAGAATCAGTCCTGGTGGTTGCGTTGTTTGGGGACTAGAACTGCCTTTGATGTTTCTGTCACCGCGTCTCTGAACTGGTTCCATTTCTCAGTTGGGCTTCCAGTGAGTGGTCCCTTGGCAGACAGCTTGTCATCCAGGCAGGACTGGAATGTTTGCAGATAAAGTGGATCTCTGAGACGACTCACGTTGCAAGATGCGCGAACTGTCTGGGCACGTTTTGGATAGTGAGGTGCCATGCGCATTTGAAGATTTGCTCTAACCAATCGGTGGTCTGTCCAGCATTCAGCTCCTCTCATGGCTCTGGTGATCTGTACATCCTGGATGTCTCGCCGGCGTACAATGATGTAGTCAATGAGATGCCACTGTTTTGATCGTGTATGCATCCACATTGTTTTGTATTTGTTCACCATTCTGAACACATTGTTCGTGATGGTGAGTTCGAACTCTGAGCATTTGCTGAGTAGCAGCAGGCCGTTGTTGTTTTTTACCCATGCCGTGTTTGCCGAGCATTCCTTTCCATCTTTCATGGTCCTGGCCAACGTGGGCTTTGAAGTATCCCAGTAGTATCAGCTTGTCATTTGTGGGCACTGAGTGCAGGACGGCACTTAGGTCAGAGCAGAACTGCTCGATGGTCTCCTCTGTGCTGGTCAGTGTAGGGGCATATGTGCTGATGATTGTGGCATGCCGGTCTTTGCTGAGAGGCAAACAGATCTTCATGAGCCTCTCACTGATGTCCACAGGCAAGTCTGGCAGCTATTTGAGCAAACTGGTCTTGATGGCCAGGCCAACACTGTGGATTCTGTCTTCACTTGTGGCTCTACCTTTCCAGAAGACGGTGTATCCAGTGGTGGGTTCTCTGAGTGATCCCTCTTCTGGTAAGCGTGTTTCGCTTAAGGCTGCGATGTCGATGTTATATCGCGCCAGTTCTTTACCGATTAGAGCTGTTCTTCTCTCAGGTCTTGGAGTATTCTCTCTATCGAGTAATGTCCTGATGTTCCATGCTCCTAGTAGGAGTTTCTTTGTATTTTGTTTCTTTTGATTTTGACCGCTTAAAGGGATGACCTGCCAGCCGCGGTGTGCTGACCGGGTGTTTGTAGGGCAGGCAACGTTTGGGACACCTTTTCTAGTCCCCTCCCTTGATTAGGGTGAGCAATGCTGTCCTAGAGACGGCTGCTCAGTCGCCCAGGATGCTGCCGAACGTCCCTGCTGCCCACAGGGCCGAGCGACCACTGGTCTGTGTGCCGCCTACGTGCAGGATAGTGACTACAACTGCCAGTGGTCACCTCCACCTGTTGCGTCGCCACTCCCCAATTGCCACAAGTCTTGAAGAGGGTGGACGGGGTTAGGATAGATGAGTGTGTACAAAGACACCTGCATGTGAAAGAGATTTAAGTGGAAAAGTCAATGCACAGAGACAGTCCTACTCCCTCGGCGTTGGAACCCTGGGTCCAGTGGCACGAAAAGTCGTTACACCTGGAGACTTCCTCAGCTGCATTGGATGGCCGTGTTGTCTTTTGTGCTCCAACACACCCTAAGCACTCCACAGTGCTTCGCTGCGTTGCCCTCTCAGCCGTTGAACCTTCTTGTTGGTTTCTTCTGTCTGTTCAGCCGAAACAGTCTTCACATGCTGGGTGAGCAAAGCCCTGGTTCACCCGATGACCTGATGGCTACTCCAGAGAAAAAACTGTTGGAGTCAGAATGAACATGAAAACAAATGATTTTTCAATTGTTCACTTGGGTTTATGTTTTGAGGTTGGGGTTTTATAAGATTATTCACAAAAATTAACAACATGGAAATATGTTGGGCATGATAATGCATGTATAGTAAAGGTCAAATCCCTGACAAGAATGAGGAGGAGTAAGGGAAGGGAGAGGAGGAGATAAATTTGATCATATAACTCAGGAAAACTTATATGGAAAATTTGTTGTTACATGTAATTGACTAAAAATAGACATAAAAAATAAAAGAAACAAAAAACAAAAAGGCAGGTTTTTAAAAATAGAATAAAAATTCTTGAAAAGATTGGAGCAATATGGACATTTTAATGTTCAATTGTGAGCCAAGAGAATATTAAAAATGTAACCAAAAACAAACAATGATATAAGGTTAAAAAAGTAAAAACAGCTTTCAGTCTAATGTAGGGAGATCATTGTTACATCACCTTGGAACCTTTTCATTAGGGTTCATAGAGGCAATCTAATTAATGAATTCCTTGGAGTGGATCTCCTATATCTTCATGATGTTCAGAGAAGAATTGGAAGATGGGAAGAAGAATGTGGTAAGTATGAAAAGTTATAAAAAGTTAAGGAAATTTCTCTCACATAATCAGGGTGCACAAGAATAAACCTATCCAAAGAAAAGGGGTAAGGAGAGACTGACTTTTCACTCATGTGAACTGATCATGAAATGAAAGAATCTAATATGAGGGTGAATGATGAATTAGAGAGAAAATAGCTTATAGGAAGGATAAAGCCTAAGTAAAATAAACTGTAATCAAATGTATACAAAAACAATTCTAGTCCTTGTTGAAGTAGCAACGAATGGGAATGGGAAATGGAGTCCATAAGCTGAAGAATAGTTAAACAACTTATAATATATGTATAATGCATATATATATATATATACATACAAATCTATAGGTTTATCCATAAGAAGATGTATGTACATATTGGAAATAGAGTTGTATCATAAGAAATGGTGAAGGGTATTTTTTTTTCAGAACATAAGGGAGAATATATGAGTTGGTTACTAGTGAAATGAGCAGAATAAAGTTAACTAATTCTAGAAAAACAATGAAATGATGAAAAAAATTCATTTAAACTGACAACTGATCAGTGTAAAAACCAATTCCAAATTCGGAGAAAAAAGAAGAAACATGTTACCCACTTTATGGTAGAGACTCCGAATGCAAAACAAGACATAATATTTTTTTTGGACCTGGCCAATGTGTTTTTATTTATTTGTTTATTCATTTTTGCTTCATATGGAACTAAATAGGGAACTGCTGTTTAATCATTTTTCCAGTTGTTCCTATTTCTTCATGAACCCATTTAAGAGTTGGCATTTCTTCCTCCAGCTGATTTTACAGATGAGGAAAGTCAAGCAAACGTGGTTGTGTCTTATCCAGGCTCACACGGCAAATAAATGTCTGAAGTCTGATTTGAACTAAGGAAAAAGAGTCTTCCTGACCACAGGCACAACATTATCCACAACATAATGCATCGACCTTGATGCCACAAAGGCTACAACCAGAAGTATATATTTCATCATATACATACTTGACTTTCCATCTATCTATCTATCTATCTATCTATCTATCTATCTATCTATCTATCTATCTATCCATCTATCTATCTATCTATTGTTCTATCAATCTGTCTCCATCTATAGCATGAAATATGTGGTATAGTGAATAAAGCCCTGGGTCTGACAGTTTGAAGACTTGAGTTCGAGTTTAACTACAGACATTTACTAGGTAGGTGACACTGAACAAGTCACTTGAACCTTATTTGATTCACTTCCTCATCTGTCAAATTGGGGCATTCTAGTCAAGTTAATGGTAAGCTACCTATGCTAAGAAAATTCATGGGAAAAGTTCATGGGTTCAAGCAGACGTGTTTAGACAAGACTGAATGTCTGAAGAACAACAGAAACAACCACAATACTACCTAGGATGCTCATTGACCATGTGATCTTGAAAAAAATTATTCACTTTCCTTGAATATTATTTTCCTCATGTGCAAAATGAAAGGCAATAAATTTACATGGCCTGTTCAGTTTCTTGATTATCTTGATTATCAAGAGATGTAATTTGATTTTTATAATAGTCATTAAATGTCTTCTATTTATAATCACATTCACTATTGAGTAAACCAAATAGGTAATGAATGGTTCTCAGGATTAGAAATAGAAATTTAGCATTTAAATTATCTTTGACCTGTGATTTCCACCAGCCCCACACTATGACATCCTCACATATTGTGAAATCTTCACCAAGTGGTGCTGTGGGTACAAATTGCCCCACTTTCACCAGAGCATCAGTCTCATTAGGAAAGAAAATATAGTTCATAATGGCATATCGAGCTTCAGAGCTTCTTTTCTCATCCACGAACATGTGATCACCAGCACTGTTGTTAAACTGAGTATTCTTCAGGAAGGAGTGCAGCTGAAAGGGAAGAGGAATTCTCATCACTGGATTTTGCCTAAGGGAAGGAGTTCTCTCAAAGTACAACCCATTAGTTATATGAGAAACTTTGGGCCTGTTTTTGTAGTCTTATGGGATTATCACAAATGACTATATCAGCAAAATAAATAGGGGGAGATCAATTAATTGGGCTTGCAACTTAAAAAGTGAGAAAGAAAACAAATTTAAAATCCCCATATAAAAACTAAATGGGAAATAAAAAAGGAGAAATTAAAGAAATTGAAAGTAAAAGAACTATTGAACTAATAAAAAAGACTAAGAGCTGGTACTTTAAAAAACAAATAAAGTACTGGTTAATATAACTTTTAAAAAGAAAGAAAAGAATCAAATTAACAGTATCAGATATGAAAAGGGCAACCTCACCTCTAATGAAGAAGCAATTAAGGTAATTATTAAGAACTATTTCCCCCAAGTACATGACAATAAATATGGCAATCTAGGTGAAACAAATGACTATTTGCAAAAATACAAATTGTGTATGTTAACAAAAAATGAAATAGAATGCTTAAATAGTCCCATCTCAGAAAAAGAAATTGAAAAACCATCAAGGAACTTTCTAAAAAAATCTCCAGGGCCAGATGGTTTCACAAATTAATTCTATCAAATATTTAAAGAATAACTAATCACAATACTAAACAAATTATTTGACAAAATATGCAAAGTAAGAGTCTTACCAAATTCTTTTAATGACATAAATATGGTATTGATTCCCAAGCCAGGAAGACCAAAAACAGAGAAGGAAAACTATAGACGAAAATCCTTAATGAACATAGATGCAAAAATATTAAATAAAAGACTACAATGAGTTATCACAAGGAATATTTACTATGACCAGATGGGATTTCTCCCAGGAATGCAATGATGGTTTAATATTAAGAAAACCATCTTCATAAATGACCATATCAACAACCAAACTAATAAAAATCACATGATTATCTCAATAGTTGCAGAAAAAGCCTTTGACAAAATACCACACCCATTTCTATTGAAAACACTAGGAAGTATAGGAATATAAGTGCCTTTCCTCAAAATTATAAACAGTATTTATTTAAAACCATCAGCAAGTATCTTCAAAGGGTAAAAATTAGAAGCCTTTCCAATAAAATCAGGAGTGAAGCAAATATGCCCATTATCACCTCTATTATTTAATATTGTACTAGAAATGCTAGCAATAGCAATTAGAGTAGAAAAATAAATTGAATGGATTACAGTAGGCAATGAGGAAACTAAATTATCACTCTTTGCAGATGATATGATAGTATATCTAGAGAATCCTAGAGAATCAACTAAAAGGCTAGTGCAAATAATCAACAACTTAAACAAAGTTGCAGGGCACAAAAAAACCCACATAAAGCATAAGAATTTCTATATATTTCCAATAAATATCAGCAGCAAGTGTTAGAAAGAGAAACTCTATTTAAAATCAGTCTAGACAATATCAAATATTTGGGAATCTATTTGCCAAGACAAAAAAGGGAATTATGTGAACACAACTACAAAACGCTTTTCACATAATTAAAAGTAGATCTAAATAATTGGAAAAGCATTAATTGCTAATGGGTAGGATGAACTAATATAATAAAAATTACAATCTTACTCAAATTAATTTACTTATTCAGCATCATAGCTATCAAACTACCAAGAAACTTTTTTATAGAATTAAAAAAAATTGATAACAAAGTTCATTTGGAAGAACAAAATATTAAGAATATCAAGAGAAACAATAAAAAAGTGAAAGATATTGGCCTAGTAGTACCAAATCTTAAACTACTCTATAAAACAGTAGTCATAAAAAAATATGGTACTGGCTAAGAGATCAGTGGAGTAGACTAGGGGTAAATGACATCAGCAAAATATTGTTTGATAAACCCAAAGGTCCCAGCCACTGGGACAAGAAGTCACTCTGACAATAACTGCTGGGAAAATTGAAAAACAGTATGGGGAAAATCAGGTTTAGATTAACATCTCACACCCTATACGGAGGTAAATTCAAAATGGGTAAATAACTTAAATATAAAGAGGGAAGAGGCAGAGTCAAGATGGCAGCTTAGGGACAGCAACAGCTTAGACCTCTGTAAACCCTTCCTCACCAATCAAAAACACAATGCTTCTAAGGGACTGAAAACCAAATCTAACAACAGGACAGAACTAGGGAACCCTCCTCCTGGACCCAACTCAAAAGGTATGCCCCCCCCAAAAAAGCCTGAACTCTAGAACATGTGGGTTTAAGGGGAAGGAAGAAGGAAGGTCCCAGGACCCCTCCCTCACCTACAGCCCTGGACCTCCAGCAGAGGCTGGAATCTCTGGGCTGGCAAGGTCACTAGCCCAGAGGCAGTACCTTGCTAGCAAATCTGTGCCAGACTCAAGGCATAGAACAAAGGTGGCATAAAGGCAGCTGGAAGAGAAGTGCAGAGGAGCCAGACCAGTTGCAGCTGAGAGGCTCTATCTTGCCTCCCTTTGTTCTAGAGATTTTGGTGTCAGGGCACATCCAGTTTTGCAGATCAACTCCTCAATGCTGGCTAAATCTCATCAATAGAGCAGATAAGAAGCCTTCAGAGGGCAGGGAAGCTCAAGATCCAACACCTGTCCCTCACAGACTGATTTGAAAGCCCTGCTGACTAAGGCCAAAGGGCAAAAGCTGCAAAAAACTACAGACAACAACCTTGACAACAGGGCAGGAAGCCCAGCTCCTTTTTAGCTTCTGCTGTCAGCCAGAGGAAGATCTGTCTAACCTGATCAAACAGCAGAAAAGAGAAGAAGCTCATTCAGGACTGTGAATTTAAGATTTACTCCACCCTGTTTAGTCTTTAGAATTCTAACAACCAGTAATGTATATACCCCTACTTAAGGATTAAGTGTTGAGAAGGATGGCCTATGATCAACATGTGCTAACAAGTGACAGATCAGAAAACAACTGACAGACCCCTGGGCTGTCCTAAGTCAAGCTTAAGCTACCATTGGTACATGTGAGATGCAGGAAGTGATGTAAAGAATGATCTATATATTTCACATCACTTTCTCTCTCTCTCTCTCTCTCTCTCTCTCTCTCTCTCTCTCTCTCTCTCTCTCTCTCTCTCTCTCTCTCTCAGATGTTGGGTTCTTTCTGCATTGAGAGCTCTTGGAGGTGGTTTGGCATTTGTGGCTTGGCAGCGAGAATACTGAGAGAAGCTTTTATAGAGTGGTTATGTGAGACATCTTCCCTGAGTGACCTTGGTGAGTGGCTGCTGATTCCTCTTTTGTTTTACCTCCTGAAAGCACTATCCTCCAAGAGACCCCTCATCTTGGAGGAGTCCTCATCGATGGAAGCCAAGCTAGATTAAATCTTTGAGGAGGCCTTGTGACTGAGGTCTCTGAACTTCACTTAGCTTAGGCTAGATCAGAGAAATCTTATACAATTTCCTCTCTTTTCTTCTTAATTTCTTCCTACTATTGTAATTAAATAACCATAAAAATCCCAAACTGACTTAAGTAATTTATTGGGATTGAATTTTAATCCCTGGAAACAACTAAAATAATATATTCAGTCAACAACCCTAATTTTACCCCTACCAGGACAAAACAATCCAAACCCACAGATCCAGCATATAATGAAATGAGCAAAACTACAGGCAACTACCAGGGGGAGGGAGGAATAGGAAGACAGGGCAAACATGAGTAAACAACAGAAAAAGAAAAAAGAAATTACAATCAACAGCTTTTATCCAGGCAATGAACAAAGAGCAAATGAAACAGAGGAAGATCAAGAAACACTAAGCAAGAACACAGAAAGTCCAGCGAATTAGACACAGACTTTGAAAGAACTCAAAATATAATTCAAGAAACAATTAAGAGAGGTTGAAGACAACTGGGAAAAGAATTTAAAAAGCAAAATAAATCATATAGAAACAGAAAGTAGTGTCTTAAAAGCCAAAATTAATCAGTTTTAAAATGAGACAAAAATGAGGCAAAAAAGATGAAAGATGACATCCAAAGAAAATCAGACCAGAAGGAGAAGGATTACCAAAAAGCCAGGGATGAAATTCAGTCTTTAAAAATGAGAATCCAACAACTAGAAGGAAATGACTTCACACAGCATCAGGGAACTATAAAACAAAATCAAAAGAATGAAAAAATTGAGGAAAACATGAAACACCTCATTGTCAAAACCACAGATATTGAAAACAGATTGAGGAGAGACATTTAAGAATTATATGTGTATGTCTGTGTGTACATATATATATATATGAAGATCATGACAAAAAAAATCATTCTACAAGAAATTATCCAAGAAAACTGCCCCAACATTCTCCAAGAAAAGGGAAAAGTAGAGATTTAAAGAATCCACAGATCACCTCCTGCATTTAATTCCCAACTGACAACTCTTAGGAATGTTATAGCCAAATTCAAGAACTACCAGACCAAGGAAAAAATATTACAAGCTGCTAAGAAGTCATTCAGATATCATGGAACTACAGTTAGGATAACACATAATCTAGCTATATCTACACTGAAGGACCAAAAGGCATGGAATATGATGTTCTGGAAAGCAAGGGAACTAGGTCTACAATCAAGAATCAACTATCCAAATTGTGGTATATGTTGGTGATGGAATACTATTGTGCTCAAAGGAATAATGAACTGGAGGAATTCCATGTGAACTGGAATATTCTCCAGGAATTGATGTGGAGTGAGAGGAGCAGAACCAGGAGAATATTATACACAAAGACTGATGCACTGTGGTACAATTGAATGTAATGGGCTTCTCCATTAGTGGCAAATCAATGATCTTGAACAACTTAGAGGGATCTATGAGGAAGAACACTATCCACATGCAGAGGGAAAACTTTGGGAGCAGAAACACCAAAGAAAAACAACTGCTTGATTACATGGGTCGAGGACAATATGATTGGGGATGTACACTCTAAATGATCATCCTAGTGCAAACATCAAAAACATGGAAATAGGTTCTGATCAAGGACACATGTAAGACCCAGTGGAATTTCAAGTCGGCTATGGGAAGGGGTGGGAGGAGGGGAGGGAGGGAAATAATATGATTCTTGTAACCAAGGAAAAATGTTCTAAATTTACTAAATAAAATTTTCAAAAAAATAAAAGAATCAACTATCCAGCAAAACTGACTACATTCTTGCAGGGGAAAGTATGGTCATTTAATAAAAAACAGAATACTTACAAGCATTCATAAAGAAAAAACTGGACTTAAACAGAAAATTTGATGCCCAAATACAGAAATCAGGAGAATCACTAAAAGGTCATTAAGAAAGGGGAAAAAACAAACCAAAACAAAAACTTTTTTTAAGGGAACCAATAAGTTAAAATGATATGTATCCCTACAAGAAAAAAGGATATAGGTAACTATTAAAAATTGTTAGTGTCATCTGGGTAGCTAGAAGAATAATATTTAGAGGGAACAGTAACAAAATGTATAGGATGAAATGCCAAGATATAAATATGTGTGTGTGTGTATATATATATACATATATATGCATAAATATATATATGTGGGGGTGGTGTATGGGGTGCTCAGGGAGGAGTAGTATCTCTGGTATGGAGGGCTTGTTGTGCCCTCCTAGGGCAGCTCTCCAGCCTCTGACCCTCACCTGACACCCAGCTCTCACTTGTGGCTCCCAGTAGCTGCTAGCATGCGGCAGTGGCCACACCCCGGGCAATGGCTTTGACAGGCTGGCTAAACCTTGTGAGGGTAGCCATCAGGTCGTCAACCCCTGGTGAACCAGGGCTTTGCTCACCCAGCATGTGAAGACTGCTTTGGCTGAAGAGACGGAAGAAACCAATAAGATGGTTCAACGGCTGAGAGGGCGACGCAGCAAAGCACTGTGGAGTGCTTAGGGCATGTTGGAGCACAAAAGACAACACGGCCATCCAATGCAGCTGAGGAAGTCTCCAGGTGTAATGACTTTTCGTGCCACTGGACCCAGGCTTCCAACGCCGAGAGAGTGGGACTGTCTCTGTACAGCGACTTTTCCACTTAAATCTCCTTCACGCACAAGTATCTTTGTGCACACGTGCACAAAGACAATCGTCATACTCAGCTTCCAAGAGACTACTACTAACTATATATATATATAAAACTAGAGGTAAAAAAGGTTAATACTAAGAGAAATGGGAAAAGAAACAAAATGGGGTAAATTTATATGTCACAAAGAAGCTCATGACGGGAGGGGGTACACTGGAAGGGTAAAGAGGTGAGAGATAGGAAATACTAAGCTCTTATGTGCATTGAAATTGACTCAGAGAGGGAAGAAAAATCAAATTCATTGGGGCAGAGACTTGAGACTTGCCCTATAAAAAAGCAGAAGGGTAACAAATGGGCTGGTGAGGAGGGAAACAATACAAGGGAGGGAGAGAGTGGAGGTAGTTTAAAAAGACTGTAAAGAAAATAAGAGGGGAATAAGAAGGGAGTGGGATAGATAGGGAAATAAAATAAGGGTGGGAATTAGGGGGACTGATTAAAAATGAAACACTGGTGTATAAGGAAATAGTGAAAGAAAAAAGGGCAGGACTAGGAGTGGAAATCAAAATGTTGGGAAATACACAGCTGGTAATCATGACTCTGAATGTGAATGGAATGAACTCACCCATAAAACCCAAGCAAATAGCAAAATGAATTAGAAAGGAAAATTCTACCATATGACATCTACAAGAAACATACATGAGGAAGGTAGATATGCATAGGGCAAAGCTAAACTGATGGATTTCTAGATGCCCAAAATGTATTGGGCATCTACTGAGAAAAAGAAGGCAGGAGTCACAATCGTGATATCTGACAAAGTCAAAGTAAAAATAGATCTAGTTAAAAGAGATAGGGAAGGTAAGTACATTCTGATAAAAGGCAGTATAGACAATGAGGGAATATCAGTACTCAATATGTATGCACCAAATGGCATAGCATCCAGATTTCTAAAGGAGAAAATAGTGGAGCTTAAGGATGAAAGAGATAGAAAAACTATACTAGTGGAAGACCTGAACTTTCCTCTATCAGAAGTAGATAAATCAAACAAAAAAAATAAATAAGAAAGAGGTAAGAGAAGTGAAGGAAATCTTAGAAAAATTAGGGCTAATAGATATGTGGAGAAAAATAAATAGGGACAAAAAAAGAATATACCTTCTTTTTCAGCAGCACATGGTACATTCACAAAGTTTGACCATGTATTAGGACATAACATTGCAAACAAGTACAAAAGAGCAGAAATAATAAATGCAACCTTTTCAGAATACAATGCAATGAAAATAATAAATAGTAAGGGTACATGGAGAGGCAAATCAAAAATTAATTGGAAATTAAATAATATGATTCTCTAAAATCAGTTAGTTAAAGAACAAATCATAGAAACAATTAATATCATTGAAGAAAATGATAATGATGAGACATCCTTTCAAAATCTATAGGATGCAGCCAAAGCAGTACACGGGAGTAAATTTATATCCTTGAGTTCACATGCTAACACATTATGGGGTGCACAAGTCAATGAATTGGACATGCAAAATGTATTAATTAATTAAAATTCAAAAATTATAAAGAATGAAATCATAAATAAATTAGGTGAACATAGTATACCTGTCAAATCTGTGGAAAAGGAAGGAATTTAATACCAAGCAAAAGAGAGAACATTACAAAATGTAAAATGAATGATTTTGATTATATAAAACTATAAAGTTTTTTTACAAACAAAATCAATGCAACCAAAATTAGAAGTAAAGTAACAAACTAGGAGAATATTTTTATAACAAAATTCTTTAACAAAGGTTTAATTTCTCAAAATTATAAGGAGTTAAATTAATTGTACAAAAAAATCAAGACATTCCCCAATTGAAAAATGGTCAAGGGACATGAATAGGCAGTTTTCACATAAAGAAATGAAAATTATCAATAAGCACATGAAAAGTATTCTAAATCCCTCCTGATTAGAAAAATGCACATCAAAATAACTATGGGGTACCACCTCACACTTAGCAGACTGGCCAATATGGCAGCAAGGGAAAGTGATAAATGTTGGAGGGGATTTGGAAAAATTGGGAAGTTAATGCATTGCTGGTAGAGTTGTGAATTGATAACCATTCTGGAAAGCAATATGGAATTATGCCCAAAGGGCTTTAAAAGACTGCCTGCCCTATGATCCAGCCATACCACTGGTGGGTTTGTACCTCAAAGAGATAATAAGGGAAAATATGTGTAAAAAAATTTTTATAGCTGCACTCTTTGTGGTGGGAAAAAATTGGGAAATGAGGGAGTGTCCCTCAATTGGGGAATGGCTGAATAAATTGTGGTATATGTTGGTAATGGAATATTATTGTGCCAAAAGGAATAAAGAAATGGAGGAATCTCATGTAAACTGGAATGACCTCTAGGAATTGATGCAGAGCAAAAGCTGCAGAACCAGGAGAACATTGTACATAGAGATTGATATATTGTCGCACGATCAAATATAACTGACTTCTCTACTAGCAACAATGCAATGATCCTGGACAATCCAGAGGGACTTATGAGAAAGAACACTATCCACACGCAGAGAAAGAACTGTGGAAGCAGAAATGCAGAAGAAAAATATAGAATTGTTCATGTTGTTAAATGGGGATATGATTGGGGATTTTGGCTTTAAATGATCACTCTATCATAAATACTAATAATATGGAAATAGATTTTGAACAATGATACATGTATAACCCAGGGGAATTAATTGCTTGTTGGCTCTGGTAGGGGGGAGAGAAAAGGGTGAGAAAAATTATGAATCATTTAACCATGGAAAATATTTTATATAAATAATTTTTAAAAATACTTTACACCTCCCCTCCCCACTTGTCCATTAATTCATTGACACTGGCCTCTTTGTTCTTGCATGAACAAGATACCACATCTCTTGGGTCCTGAAGACATTTTTGGTGCCTGTCCTCCATTCCTTGAATATTGACACCCTGCCTCCTTTTCCTGTCTCATGTGGCTTCCTTCAAGTCGCAACTAAAATCTCACCTTCTAAAGAAAGACTTTTCCAGTCCATCTTAAATATACTGCCTTCATACTGTTAACTATTTCCTATTCTTCCTATATACAGTTCATTGGCACATATTTTTTTCTTCTTTCCTTCATTATTAGATTTTTTAACCCCTCTAGAGCAATGATTCTCTTTCTATAACAAGTACTTAATATAGTGCCTTAATTAATACTTGTTGACTGGCTGCTTACATACTATGATTCCTAGAACAGGACTTAAACTGCCAGGCTCAAAAACTTCAAAAGGGGACCATTTTATTAATCAAGTTTATGGTCACACTGGAATCCTTATAAAGAGGAAATGATGATATTTGCTGAGATAACCTCACATCCAGTCAATGCAATTCCCTGTGCCCAGTGACAGGCCTGAAGCACAAGCACTTTCATATATTTGTGTTCTCCACCTACAAAGTAGGATTGAACATATAGAACCAGGTGAATATTCCCTTTGGAGATGCTAGATATAGATGGTATGAGAAAACTAAAATAATTCATAGTATTGACCAATTAGCTTATTTTTTAAAACTTCCCTAAGATTTCTATGGAAATTATGGATGTTGGTAACTTCCTTGTCTGAACCATATCTAAAATAATCCCCATTTTGAAATAATTAAAATTTATTATCCAGCCTCTTATTCAATCAATTAATCAATCAACATTTATTAAACACCTACTGAATGCAATAAATAGCAGTATGTGCAATGATGGAAGCCCTGCCCATCCCCCAAAAATGGATCTCATACCCTCAAATACTTTTTTGAAAAACTACAATTGGATACAAGTTTATCATGACATCATAAACATAATTCTTTGCAACTTCTACTCACTTCTGCTTTTCCTCTCTTGGGAAAAAAAAATAGAACAATTTCAATCCTTTTTCCATATGAAAGTCATTCAATTTATTGAAGAAACCACAAAGTGTCCTTCCTTTGAATTCTCTCTTTACATGATGTAAAGATTAAAATTAATATCTGATACTCTGAGTATTATTTTAATACTATTTATTAAAATCAACTTAGATCAAAATCAAAGGGAAAGTAATGCTAGAGAGAGAAAGCTGCTCGTTTCCCCCATGTCCATCCAAGCCCTTCATCATCTCCAAATTGTAAAGATTACAATTAATAATCAATAACTAAATATTATATTTTATAAAGTTTTATTAATAATAACTAAAGCAAAAAACTGCCTGAACTCAGCCCAGTCACAGGTCAAAGAGGTGGGTTGGGAGGAATTACATTTAGCTAAGTACCAATAATGTGATCTTGCTAACGTGGAGATGCAGGAGAGATTATAGGGAATTTGGGGAAATACTAAGGACTTCTGGGGAATGAAGTCAAAAATTCAAAATCTCCATTTATACACCTGACTAAATTTTTAGAATTCTTTCAACTCATCATCATTTGATTCAGGGAAAGAAGTCCCTTCACTTAGCAATCTTCAAATAGATATCCTCCAACTTAAATATCAAATATCAGCTAACAACATCCTTCACCTACTAGATTCCCTGGGTTTCTTTGAACCTCAAAAAAATTCCCTTTACTACAGGAAGCTTTTTCCAACTCCTTTAAATTCTAGTGGGGTACCTCTTTTCATTCCTTAGGGGTTTTTTCCAATTTAAACTCTACGTAACTTATTTGTACATATTTATGTTATTTTTGTCTGTCCCATTATTGTGTGAGGACACTCTAGGGAGGAAATGTCTTTTACCTCTTTTTGTAAACCCAACATTTAGCAGAGTGTCTAGCACATATTAAATGCTTAGTAAATGTTAATTAATTTATTTTCTCACTTTCCCTTTCCCGTCCAGTTTTTGAGAAGGTATATCAAGTGCAAGATTTCACATACATTCCCATTCAATTTTATCTTCTTCTGTCATTCATTTCAATGTTCTAAACTGGCAGGGTCCTTCTAAATTAGCCCTCTAGCATTATTTTAAGAATATTTTTTCCTGGCAAAAATTCTAATTCTTTGGAAATAAGGAAAATCTTCTAGAAACAGGATAAGGAAAAATCTGAAAAATAGAAGTAAATTATTAGTTTCAATTGACCAATGGGTTTATAAGATTGTTTCTGACTAGATAAAGATTTCAGAGAGGTAACTTTGATTAATATAACCTTATAATACTGGTGAACTCAAAAGTATGGAAATCCCATCTACTAATTCAGAGGAGTAGCTATCATATAATTGTTGTGTTTAAACTTATTTTGAGTATCAGTTTGTTTATTAATGTGACATTATTACCAATAAAATGATAGGTCATTGTCCTCAGTGACTAAAGATCTCAAACATTCTTTAGGTAGATCTAGAAATAATGTTTTAGGAGTTAATGATTGAGCCCCTCACATGAATATCCCTAGCCATATCAAAATGATAATTAATTAGGAGGTGGTTCATCAAACTAGCCATCCCTACACATCCCCATATAATGAGGCTCATATGGACTGGAAGAACATTCATGAACCCTTTATTTATTAACCAATTTCTGTTAAATGGAAAACATTCCTTGGAATTCCTAAAGACAATGAAAATGTAAAATAACAGTGATTTGGCTACAGTTTTAGGATCTAAGACTCTGACACCATAATTCTCTCTAATACATAGGCCCTAATATAGGAATTAAAGTACTATGTGAAAATTTAATTCTCAAAAATCTTTATCAAAACAAATGTTTTTGAAATATTTATTTGCAAAATTTGTTATACTCTTAATAAATTATATAGTCAATATAATTTGTTTTTGTCTAAGCTTTTAACTCTAGGAGTTGAAGAGAACATTAAAAATAATAAGAAAAGAAATGTCTCTCTTATTTATAAACTGGGCTGAGATTTCAGAATACATTGATTGAAGAGAAACTGCACATCACTGAAAATTTGTGATCTATCATGAAATGCTCTCATTTGCTTTATAATTCAGAAGAAGAATTAATGAGAAAATGACTCACCAGCAATTAGTCAATCATGAATAATGGTCATTGGCTTGTTTATCAACCAGTGTAGGACATTTTAACTGAACCAGACCAACCTAAGCTGATGGTGAATAGTTTTTTGACACAAAATGTATTGTAACTTTGAAGTTAATAGGCTATACCCTCACTGGAAATAAATTAGCAAAGATGTGCAAAAATGATTTCTTTCTCCTACGGGATGGTACCTGAAATCCTATCTAAATCCAAGATTTTAATAAAGAAAAAGCAATGGTGAACTTCACATGCAAAAGGACAAGAATTGGGAAATAAGGATACAGTCTTTAAGCAACATCTAATCAAAGAATTTGAGAATTGGAAGAGAATTCATTATATATATTTTCCCAGTCGTATCACAAAGACATTATTACTAGTACATAGCTAAAAAGTGACTACCATTTCAATGTTACCTGCCATGAATGAAAGACTAAATATCCTTCATCTCTCATTGAATTTTTCTCTGATTTTCTCAGAAATATTTCATGGAGAGCCCAAGCCACAGCATAGACAGTGTTGTAGATGGTGTAACTCAATCCTGACATGGTCATGTCAAAAGAACATAAAGGCAAAGTCTCCAAAGAAGCATTTGGTGAACATATGCCTTGCTCTTCATTTTCTAGTTGATCTGAGCACCTAAAGACTGACAGCCAGAATCCCCTAAGTAAAATGTCATCTGGATATTTAGATGGTTTAACTGTTCTAAGAAAAGTCTTGAACCCAGGGACTTCACTTATCAAATATGAAAATATGAGAGCTCCATGAAAATTATGACCTTGACGATAGACAGGTCTCATGGTAATGTCCCAGTGAGATGTACCAATCCACAGCTTCTTTATAAGGAATAAAGGAATTTGTGAGTATCTCAGAATCATTAATGAATCTGCATCACCATGAATGACTATCACTTCACTTGGTGATTCTAGGATCCTGGTCATGAAGTCCTCATGTGATTTCATATGTCCTCTTTCACTGACAGGGATCTTCTCTGTGAAGGACACACAAACATCATTCTTTAACATTTCCTTTCTAATTTCCCACAGAAATTTCTCACCTCTTATATCATCTGTGGCAACAAGACCTATCCAGTTCCATTTAAAGTATACCATCAAGTGGACAAGACCTTGGTGAAGAGAAGAGTCTTTAGGAGCCATCTGATAGAGAGAAGGAAACTGGATCTTGTCACTAAGAATGGAATCAAATGGACCATAGCTGATCTGGATGAAAAAGAAACATGGGATAAGTTTGGCCCATGACACTGCTAGCAGAAATGAAGTAAAATGCAATTTTGTGAATTGGCATTTTTGTCTATTCAATACATTTTGTATCTTGCAATACAGTTTATGATAGGTGATATTTTATTCTCTGAATTTCCAAATTTATCCCTGTTTATGAGCCCTCAAAAAGGCAATAATTTGGTGAAGACAGACTTCTGAGAATATGATGTTACCTCTATCCTAGTCAAAGTGCCTTCTCTATACCCCCCAAATGTGAAAGGGAATACTTTATTCTCTTTGTCTACTTTGAATTAATATTTAGTCACCTTTTTAGTATCCCTACTCAGTACCTAGATAACTATTAAGTAAAGAGAGCTCCACTCTTTTAACCCAATCACTCAGAAATGTATGAATCCCATGATAAAAAGGTTCAACCTTGAGAGGCCTATAATAAGAATTAATACCTTCAGAGGTGAGAAGTGTATCCCACAAGACACTGCCTCCAAGGGCAGTGATGGGCAATTTGGAAACTGTGATTGGCCCCTGTGAAGAGGGGAAGGGACAAGAAGCCATTATAAAAGACCCTGTATTTTGGGGGCTGACAAGTTGGCTTCAAAAAGAAAGTTGTCTTCAAGAAGAAGGTTGACCTCAAGAAGAGAGTGGACTTCAAAAGGAGAGTCAGCTTCAGGAAAATTTAGCTTCAGGAAGAGTCGGCTTCAGGAGTCATCTTCAGCTCAAGTCATGTTTATCTGCCTCTTGAAAGGAACTTGGGTGAATGAATAGCTGACTTTCATTTCCTGACTTCTGGAGAGAGGTTAACTTCAGTCGAGAGGGATAACAAATCATGCCTTGCTGAGTTAAGCACCAGAGCAATATTTAGTATGATAGGCTCAACATCTTCTCTACCTTCCACCTCTTTTGTAAATAAAAAAATTTTAAGTCATTTGACTTGAGCTATAATATTTTAAATAAGAGACCACCATATTATTTAAAACTTTCATATATTTTAGTCAAACCATTCATTTAATTCTTTATATGTTTTGGCAGCCATTAATTGTAATTCCTACACAAAGGAATCAAGATATATTCTTTGTTTTCTTGTTTGTACAAATTAGATTTCCAAATTAAACCTTTTATGTATTTTTGTTGGAGTTGGACAATGTTTCTTTTTAATGAAATAAAAAGACATGAATGGTATTCAGTGTGTTTTTTAAACACTATATAATTACCCTGTTTTTTTTATTTTAGCATTGTATTTCAAACAAGAATAACTAATTATTTTCTCAGGAAACTGAAATATTGATTTTGGTTTTCTCAAAAGAGGAATCTGAATGTAAGAAAGGAACTAATTACAATATAAAACAAACAATGCACAGAAGAAATCCCCATTCTAATGTAGCTGAGCCATAAGTATCTAACTTATGATTGTAGGTTTCTAATGAATATGACCTTATTATCTGTAAAGACAGCCTATTCTTCTTTGTGTACAGTAGAAATCATTATAATTCTTAGGAAATAAAAGATCTTTTTAACCTACACTTTTTGGGTAACTAAAAAAATCTTATTGTTTCTACTATTCTAGATCACACACTATAATTATAATCCCATTCCACATTGACATCTCAAATATTGGGAAATAGCTATAATTATCCATTTGGACATTTGCCCCTCTAGTTGATAGTTTCTTTTTCAGTTATTTCAATGAATCCTTACAAAACATTGACATATAAGACCCTTCATCATTCAAGTTATCCCCCTTTGAGTTTTTATAAGTATTGACCTCCAAGCCAAAGACAATACACAAGATAATGTCTGAGGGAAAGTTACACAAGTAAATCATCTTCTTATTTCTAGTGTATTCTCTTTCATGATGCAACTCTAGATTACTTCAGTTTTTATGTCTTCTAAATGAGGTAGTTCACCAATATTTAATGAAGGAATGGAAGAACATAGAGATGAAAAAATATTCTGTAAGTCCTTTCCCTTTTCCAGAGATGGTAAAGGTAATGATAGTAATAAAAACGCCTATATAGTTCTTTCTTCCAATTGTTTTTGATTCTATTGAAAAAGACAGCACATTTAGTAGAATATTGTTTAGTAAGGAATATCATTGTCCAATAAGTTGTAGAGTGGGTGAGTAGAGTCTTGGAAAATTTTGGTATATCTTTTCTATGAATGGTGGTATAAATTTCATTATTGTATCTTGAGTCAGTGAGGAAGAAAACAATAACTGCTAGGAAGAGAAAGGGAGTATTATATCTTCATATTAATAGTGTCTAGGGGAAACTAACAGGATCTGTTTGGGGCTAGAAATGGAGAAGTATCACATGTGAGAAGTCTCTAATTTAAAATTTCTGATCAGAAGTGGACATATTCATAGAGAACAAGATAATTGGTCTAGATGAAAACAATGTTGACTTTTTAAGTGCTACCTAAATTTGGCTGCCCCATTCAGTACTGGACAAAAATATTTTCCTTTAAATCCAGGCAAAATATTTTACAGTTATACTCACTGAAATTTTATTTTAGTTTCAGAACAACACTATAGACATATATATCTACTTGGGTCATCTTTTGTGATAGTTTTGACCATTATCTTTTTACCATTCTTATTTGAAGAGGATATTATTTTTGCCTTCATCAAAAGTGTGAATACAAATACTTAAGAACATAAGCCAAGAACAGATCCCTCAGGTGCTCAATTGCTTACTTACTCTTCCATTAAAAAAACTGCTGTATATGACATTCCCTTCTTGAACCAAGATTATGGAGTAAGGAATATTATGAGCTCACCCAAACACACTTCCATAAAAACTCAAATAAAAAGACACAACAAGAATTTTGGAGTAGAAAAATCAATAAAAGATAAGTTAAAACAGTGACCTAGCACAAGACAATGTGAATAGAAAGCAGGAAGACCCCATGTCATAAGGAGAAGAAAAATGGGCAATGTAGCTCATGCTGCACCTATCTGAGGCACCAAGGAGGGGAGTGGAATACAGCTCACTTCATATGATATATGAGCGTTCCTAAGACAATTACAAACTAAATTTGAGAATTTCCAATCAAAAGGGTAAACACTACAATCTGTCAAGAAAAAATAAAATATTGTGGTGCCACAGTAATGATTACATACAACCTAGCAACTTATATATTAAAAAGAAGAGAGGGCTTAGAATATGACATCTAAAAGGCAAACGATTTTGTATGACATACAAGAATCATCTACAAATGGATGCTTAATAAAATAGACAACTTTCAAATATTCCTGGAGAAATGACTATATCCAAACAAAAAATTTGAGGATCAAATACAAAACTGAGGAAAGCATAGAAAGTTAAACAGATGAGAAGAAAACTCAAGGGAATCAATAAGGCAAAACTGTTTACAATCATACATGGGAAAATGATACTTATGACACTAATTACACATGAGACTTAAGGCACATAAAGCACTTAAGATATTTAAGGCAAAAGTATTTAAATATTTTAAGTATTTAAGATAATGCTACAGATATTTCAGAATTTCATCACTATTAAGGCAGAGAGATAGATTAGAGGGCAAGGAGTAAGTGGAATGATATTACAAAAAAGGATGTGATAAAAAGGAACAGAAAGAAGAGAAAAAATAAGATAAGAGGGGGTGAATGATTTCCCATTAGAGACATTTAAGAGTTAATTCAACAGAGAGAAAACTCAAGTTCAGTCAATGCATGAATGATACTCATCAGAATTAGCTTAAAGTGACAATAACTCCCACACTCAAGTCATCTATAGAAATTTGTTCTGTTCTATCAAAAAGTAGGAAGGGGAGGTAGAATAAGAGAGGTTGAATAAAAAGTATGGGAGAATTTGGGGAAGACTGTGCTCAGAAGCAAAACTATCTATAAGCAAGGAAAAAAGGAAAGGAGATAAAGTTAAGGATAAAGAGGAACAATAATATGGAGGGAAACACAGTAATCATGACTGTGAATGCAAATGGGATGAAATTACACATCAAATGGAAGAGGATAGCAGAATGGAATAAAATCCAAAATCCTCAATATGCTGTCTATGAGAAACACATTTAAAGTAGGGCGTCACACAGAGTAAAGGTAAGAAGCTGGGAAAGAATTTATTATGCTTCAGTGAAAGTTTAAAAAGGGGGGAAGTAGCAATTCATGATCTTAGCCTGTGCAAAAATTTTAAAATGGTCTAATTAAAAAAAAAATAAAAGGAAGGAAATTATATCTTGATAAAAGGTACCACACACAGTGAAGTAATAACAGAACTATACATATATGCACAAATGACTTGGCACTTAAAAAGAAGTTACATGAGTTAAAGGAAGAAATAGACAGCAAAACCATTCACATGAAGAACTAGAAGTTTCCCTCTCAGATTTAAATTAATCCAACCAACAGGAATAAAATTAAAGAAGTGAATAAAATTTTAGGAGTTTTGTACATAATATACATGTAGAGAAAATTGAATTGGAATATAAAGAAAATATACTTTTTTCCCTTAGCAGTACAGAAAATCTTTACACACAAAAATGAATCCTGTAATAAGGCATAAAAGACTCACAACCAAATGCATAAAAGTAAGAATATTAAATATCTTCTTTTCAGATTATAATGCTATAAATTACATTCAATAAAGTACTGCAGAAAGAAAAAGTAATAATTAATTGGAAACCAAATAATCTTATGCTAAATAATGAGTTGGTCAAAAAATGAATAATGGGAAAAAATAAACAATTTAATTACAGAGAAAGGGAGACAATGTCAAAAATTTTATAGGTTGCTGCTAAAGCAGTACTAAGGTGAAAATGTTATCAATTAATATTTATATCAATAAAATACAGAAAGAGCAGATCAATGAATTGCACATGGATCTTTTAAAAAGCTGATAATTGAATGAATTAAAAATTCCCAATTAAACATCAAATTGAAAATACTGAAAAATGAAAGAAGAGATTAATAAAAATCAAAAAAGACCATTGAATTAATAAAAATAAATAAGAGTTGCTATTATGGAGAAAAAAATCTATAAAATAAATAAACAATTCATGCTGGGAGCTGTCAGGCCACAATGTCTTGACATGGTCACACATGGAAGCCAGGAGGTCACAAAGTGACTCCTTGACAGAATGGATACACCCACTCAGCCCCCTCTGTGTGACTTCACTCATTAACATCCCTTACTAATAGAATTGATATGATTATTGTCCTCTCCCTAGTCTCAGAAAAAGTAATATGAGAGTAAAATATTTGCACACTATTCCCCCAAAATATCACCAAAAGATCAGACTCACAAAACCAGACCCAAAAGACTATCATGGGTTAACTTTTGTTTAGGTATATAATTCCTAACAAAAGCTGTGCCCAGAAATCCTCCACTCCTATGCACAGAAATAAATTCTCCTGAGCCAGTACATAAATAATTCATAAGGAGAGGCTTGTACGATATGCCTTAGTACATCATGCCTCAGTGACTTGATTTACCAACCAAAACCTATCTTGGAAAACTCCCCAATGAAAGACTGATGAATTCTTAGTTTAATATTAAATCTGAATTGTGTTTCTATTTCCCCTTTGATCTCTCAACTTGACTACTATGAATTTTGATTGATTGATGAAGTTTCTAGAACTTCTGACTAATTATCTAATTTTATTAAAGGTAACATATGATTTTCTTTTTTTTTAAGTGGATTTTTTTTATTTTTTTTTTATTTTTTTTTTAATATTATTTTTTATTTGGTCGTTTTCATACATTATTCACTGGAAACAAAGATCGTTTTCTTTTCCTCCCCTCCCCTCCCCCAACATATGATTTTCTGGGACTGTCCATAAGCCAAGCACCTCGCAGGTTAATGAAAAAAATTAATCTCCAGCTACTCCACCTGTGATGAAATCATTTATCTTGTATAAAATCTTTGTGTATCCTGTCAGAATCAATAGTAATAATATAAGTGTATAGAATGATCACAGAATATTAAACGATTTGTCAAAAGTTAATGTGTCACTTACCAATTATCTGCATTTGAGCATGTATGTTGAATATGTAATCATTGGGGTATAAAAATAAAACAAGCCTGGGCCTAGTGGAAGCAGACCCATGCAAAGCTTGGCCTCAGGCACACACATAGCTGTCTTCCATCACTCATTTCCTCCTTAACCATATCATCACCTAACTGAGGACACTTGGAGCCATGAGCAAGGCTAGGTCTGAGCTCTCAGCAAATTCATTAACTTGATCCAAAGAAAAAGAAAAGCAAATTACCAATATCAAAGAGGAAAAAGGTAAATGTATAGCAAATGAAGAAGAAATTAAAGCAGTTACTAGGAGTTGTTTTCCCAGTTATATGCCAATAATTTGACAATTGAAGTGATATGAATGACTATAGGTAAAAGGGAAAATAGAAAACTTAAACATATCTAAGAAAAAGAAATTTAACAAGTAATTAATGAATTCCCTAATAAAAAATCCTATGGGGTAAATGAATTCACAAGTGAATTCTAACCAAAATTTAAAGAACAATTAATTCCAAAAAAAAAGAAGAATTTAAGAGCAATTAAGAAAAAAAGGATAATGAGTTATGACTAATTTTTATTACATTAAATTAAAAAGCTTTCAAACAAATTAAATGCAAACAAGTAAGAAGTGGCACAAAATGGAGAAAATAATATTAAAAGTTTCTAACAAACATTTTGTTTCTTAACAGTATACAGAACAAAAGCAGGTTTATAAGAATAAAAGTTATTCTTCAACTGATATATTGTCAAAGTTTGTTAACAGGCAATTCTCGGATGAAGAAATTAAGACTATCTGTAGACATATAAAAATGAAATCTGAATTAAAACAACTCTAAGCATATGCATAGTCAATGTAATAAAGTGACAAACCTACGTCAACTCTTCTACTTAATCAATGACATCTCAATTAAACTAACAAAAGAATGAGCTAGGAAAAAATCTTTTGTAATAACAAAAACAAACAAAAAAAGAAAATAATGAAAAATGTTAAGGAAGAAGGTTTAGCAGAATCAGATTTTTAACTATATTATAGAACAGTAATTAACTAAATTATTTGGTACTGGCTAAGAAATAGAAATGCAAATCAGTGGAACAGAATAGATACATACAACAATAACCTTTTGTTTGACAAAGGGAAAGATCCAAGAGTTTTAGAAAAAGGATTCACTATTTGTTAAAGATTGTTGAGAAAAAAGAAAAGCAGTTTGGCCAGAAACTAGATATAGACTAATATCCCATACTACTTACCAAGATAAGAACCAAATGGATACATGATCTAGATATAAAAGGAGATATGTAGGTAAATAAACCAGAAGAATAGGGAACATATCACACCAGATTTATAGATCAGAGAAGAATTTATGAAGAAACAAGAGATTAAAAATATGAAATTTAAATGGGTACATTTACCAAAAATGAAGACCAAGTGCAGATTGAAATATAATATTCTTTAGTTTCTCACTGAGATTCTTTCTACCATAAGCAATATGCTTCACAAAATAGTATACAGGGAAATTGTTATTATATGATAAGGTAAGTGCAACCTATGTCATAGTAACTGTCTTCTTGGGGAAAGGGAAAGTGTGGGAAGGAGAGAGAAAACAAGGATTGCAAAATGTCATAAAATTAATATTAAAAATTCTCTTGACATGCAATCAGAAAAAAATGTTAACAAAAAACTCAAGATTTCTCAATAAATGTAGACATAACATCAATAGACTAAATGATAGTGAGAGGTGAAACACATAGAGTGAAACATAATAGATTGATTAATCATACAAATAGAAACCTGGGAATTTAAGTTCTTGTGCCTATTATTCCACTAATAAATTGTGTAATGTTGAGCAAAAATTTTAACTTTATGATCCTCCACAATTTCAAATGCATTGTGGGCAAGTCGATACAGGTTTCCACTTAGATCCTTTCATCGTTTGGAAGCTGACTCCAAATCAGGTTTCTGCTTTATAATCTAGATGATGCTCTAGGATGGCTGAAAGATCTGTATGATTCAGTGTCTAGAGTTAAGCTGGTGTCAAAAACACTTGTGGTCAAATCTTCCTAGAGGAATTAGCTGCATGATCTTGAAAAACAACTTGATTTTTCTCAGTTTCAGTATCTTACTCTATAAAATGCAAGATATAATTGCACCTCCCTTATAGGTTTGTGGCAAGGATAAAAAGAAATGCATCTGGAAAATACTTTTTAACCTTGAAGCACTATATTGCTATGCTTTCATGGTGTTTATGTATTATTGTGGTTTTTATTGTTTTGGTTGGTAAAGGCATAATATAGGTCAGGCTTAATATGACTCACCTGTGGAAACTTGTAGAGGTCGAGCAGGGTCCCCATTTGGATAGAGAGAGCTGAGGTGACCCCTCCAATAACAGCCACAGACTTGTCCTGCTTCCTGCAGCTGTAGTTAGGGATGAGTTTATCCTCCCCAGACAGCCATCTCAGGGAGCTCTCCAAGGTTCTCTCATCACTGTGGTAGGTGTTGTAGAGGTGGAATCCCAGGGAAATGTTGGGCAACAGATGGGGATCTCTGTTAATCTCCTCTACAGCAAACAGTAGAGCCAGAGCCTGCTGGTAATTTTTGTGGAGCCACCTGTGGGAGTCAGTGCCAAAGAACATTGTTAAAACCTACAAAATAATAATTTTCTGAAGGAATTCTCCATCCAGGTGAGTCAAAATTAAGGACCCCAATAGTTGCTCCCTTCATTTCATTTGTATTCAAATGTCCTTCCCCATTTGCTTTGTTCATACATTTTTATCTTTTTTGCAATTCCCAAAATGGTGAAAATTATTGACTTTAAGTTTTTATGGGACTGTGACTGCCTGGATTATCCACTTCACAAATAGATATGAAACCTCTATTATGTACCCAAGTCTATAGAAGATGTGGATGGTGCTTCTCCCTATGAGAACTATTCTGTAATAGGAGAGAGAATCGATACCCAATCAATGGTCATACAAATTGGGAGATAATTTGTTAAAGATCAATGGCACTTGATGCAGAAGATGTTGTGGAGACAGAAGTGGCAAGCCCTGAGAACTGATTAGAGAAAAAAGGTAATGGAGAGTGAGAAGTGGAGGATGGCTGCTAGGTTGTGAATCTAAGTGATCAGAAACATGTTAGTATCCTCAAGAAAAATAGGGATATTGAAAGAAGGTGGGTTGGGAGAGGAAATGATTTATTTTGGACATATTGAGTTTTAGAAACTTCTGGGACAGCCAGTTTGAAAATCCAAGATAATTTATGTAAAAAAGAAATGTATGAAAAAGAAAACTTCATCAATCTAGTATGAGAAACCAGTAAACATTATTTGGATTTTTTGTAAAATCATCAGCTCTATTATGCATTAAAATTAAGGATTAACCCAGAAAAAAAAAGATCAATGGCACTAAAATCAAAGACAGCTTGGGAGAAAAAGGCCATACGCTCCTGAAGAAATGAGGAAAATATTCATCTGTGGTATCATGGGCTATAAAAAGTTAGTTGATTTTGAAACATGGATATTTGAGTAAGAGGCCATTTCACTAGGAGGAAATAACAAACAAACTCACACAAGTGTGGGGAAAGAAGACACTACATACACATTTGAGCCCTTAGTAACTTATTTGGGTCCTATCCATCACCAATGAAAGAAAAGTCATTTACTCATATTTCCCTCCACCATCACTTCCTTTCTTTACTCTACAGGAACTGAGAAGAATAAAAACCTGGCCATTTCAAAAAATGCTAAATCAGTACAGATTCTTTGCCCAGACAAAGCAAAGAAAATATCTACCTCTTATTCTTCAAAATATTTTAAAGAATACCTCAAACCTGGTAAGATTTTTCCATCAGTTACTATGTCTCAGATAATCTAGGCCTGTTTTAATGGAGGTAGAATATTGCATGACAAAATCCCTAATTCTGGCTATCTCACATTACATGAGAGCATCCACAGAATTTTCAATTCTATCTTGAGAAGCCATTTACTAGGCTTCTGAAAACCTAAGACACGGGGTCCATTTCTGCCCTTTGCTCATTTTCTGCTAAATGAGAAACAGGAAGGACAGACAGAGAGCCCCACTGTAACCAAGAAGTGCTATTCTCAGAAAAAATTCAATAAAATCTATATAATTTGAAAGATTATTTGATTTAGAACTGAAGTTTTGTTTAATGTTTCACCAAGGAATGGTGAAATTTCTTTTCAACTTAAAACAACCATTTCTGCTTACTTAGTGAATAATTAAGAAAGAAAAAAGAATAGGAAGAAGTTTGGTTGAAGGAATAAAAAAGTAACCATTGACTAAAATAATTTAATTAGTTTGCCTTTTAGACAAAAATAAAACAATAAATATTTATAAGAGGAAAGTAACCCCTTTTATTCCTAACAACATAAAGGGATTCAGTAGAATCTATAGGGACTAAAAAGGGACAGAATTGAAGACAGACATACAGAAGCATTTGGCAAACAGAAAGGAAGAGAAGACTAAGTTAGAATGCTCTTCTCAAAAAGTACTATCTGATGTATCAAAAGACAGTCAACTGCTAATGTGGTTCTCTTTAGCTATTACCAAGTGAAACGTTCAATAATTGGTATATTTTAGACTGAACCAAAACTTTGGCCAGTGCAGACTTACAGAATATATGTGAGTTTACATCACTACACACAGATTATCTTCTCAAGAAATGAGAGTTTCTGACAAGGGAATTGACAGTGAACAAAGCACAGATCTAAGTCTTGGCCATCAGCACAACTGTCAAAACAGCTTGTTAAAGTTGCAGAAAGGAAATCCAGTTCTACTTCTACTGCATGCTTCCAGTTTACCAAAACTGACAAAAAAGAAAAAAAAATTCTCCTGTATTGCCTGGCAAAAATGAGAAAAATCCAAATATCATGAGAAATAGCAGGTCTAACATAAAGATATGTCTAAAACTTATTCAATACTGACAACAACCTCCCTCTTCCCAATGAACTCAAATCTACTGGGCTAAGGTTAAGACCATGTACCAAGATGATCTAGTCATTTTTGTTGGGGCTATTTGACCTGGAATGCAGTATCTCGGATAGGTAACCAATGTCAATTAGAATCCAAGACAATAATAATTCCACACACCCAGCAGAGGTATATATTTTCATCATAGCAGAGCATTCTCAACTACTTCCTTCCTTCCTTCCTGTTAGAGCTCAGAGTATATTTTCCAATAGCAAGTGAGTGGGAGGAATGAAGGATCCTCAGTAAAGAAGGAATCCTTAAGACCCCCTAAAAGATTATGAGCACTTCTTATTGGACAGACAAGTATAAAGAAGGGATATAGGAAGATATATGGGGAAATATGGAAAAATAGGAGGAAATAGGCTACATCTCTGTTGATGGGGCAGAATTCTTCTTGTCCGATATCAGTAAACTCAATAATCATAACTCTGCCTAAGAATAAAGAGGGGCAGAGGGCTGCTCTGTCTGTAAGAACCTCTTTTTAATCATCCAAGTGAAAATGAGACCAGAAATATAGAAAGGTACTTACTGATAAGGCTTACAAGCACTCTTAGGAAGACTTTGAAACAGTTCTGCTCCTGTTACGCTGTTCACTTCAACTGAGAACAAGGATAAAAAGATCCCAATCATCAGGTCCCCATCTTGGGAAATAATGGGGTTAATCTGGTTGAAACAAGGGACCTTCACTGTCCTGTGCCCAGATCCTGGAAGCTGCAGCAGCAGAGATAAGAGTAAGGAAGTAAGTAGTTGAGAAATGCTTTTCTCAATGTGGGGCAGCATCTCCCTGAAAATTGGGCAAAGTTTTAAGCCTGAGGAAACAAAGGAGTCACTCAGTCTAGACCAAAATCAACTGCCTCAGTTATAGACTGATGAGAAACTTCTACCATCAGAAATGACTTGTTCCTCTGTACATGACAAAGCACTGGTCGGCCTGCCTGCCACCCCTAAAGAAACACAATACAAAATTAGGCAGGCCCATGTTCAAAACAAGGACAATGGTGCAAGAACATTGGATGCTTTTATGGTTTCACCAGATCTGAAACTGAACTCTCACAGCACCTTTATTTTTCTTTCTTGATGGCAATCATTCCTATTTTAGTCTCCAGAGAAATGTTGGTCCATGAAGAATTCTGGGGACCAGATTGCCTGGGGCATCTACACCTGAGTCTCTGCATCCAAGAGGAAAAAAAAAAACCATAAACCCAAAGTTATTCATTGGATTCTTTTTTTCTCTTATTCCCACCAGTGGAAACAATACAGAACAACACTCTCAGGAAAGTAATTTCTGAGCCTTAGGTTCAGAAAATCATCTTTGATGAATAAATCTCATAAAAATTTTCTCTTGGGTAACCAGATTCTTAAAAACAAAAACTTTTAATAATGGAAATTTCTGTGATTAACTTATAATACTGCTAGTCTCGATATCTCCCAAATTCCCTGCATCAGGTTCAATGTAAGCCTCAAACTCATGACTCAGTGTAATCTAGTATAAAGAACTATTATACTATGTACAATGTTCACAAATCCTTTCTTCTACTTCTCCCCTCACTTCATAGACAGGAGATCAGTCATAGTCTCAGAAATAAAAGAGGCTTTAGAAGTTATTTAGACTAAAAGTTTATGGCAAAATTTCCTTTCTGATATCTAGTATTACAGACAGAAATTCATATTATTTACCAGAATGAAGTTAAAATAACACACTGTAAAAATGGAGATTTGAACCCTGGACTTCAATCCCCAGAAGTCCTTGCTCTAGTTCCCAAGATACCCTCTAATCTCACTGAGATCCCCACCTGGATGAGATAAAAAATTTCTATTTAAACTGGCTGTAAAGCCTACTGAACTCACTCTCTCTTCCTGCTTCCGCTTCCAAGCATACACGTCTCCCAAGATGTAGTGAGTGAAATTGAATGGGCCTTTTGGCCCTCCTAGCTATGTGCTTTCTATTTTGTATTTTCTTTATTTCTTAATCTTTAATAAACCTCATAAAATATAATACTTTTATTACTAGAAACTAAAATTTTAATCTTAACAGTTGGCAACCTAATGGGACAAAAGACTCAATTATTTTTTAAAAAAAGATAGCCTAGATAGTGATTTTTTTAAAGTCACATTTCTCCAAGAAGCTTTTTTAGAAAACCATCTTGATCAGCTCCTGCAGGCAGCCATCCTCTTCGGACTTTCTTGATTCAATATCGCTCACCTGGTCCCAGCCCTTCCAGCCCGGCTACTGTTGCCTGTAATCTGGACCTCTTTAATTCAGATCGCTCACCTGGTCCTGGCCCTGCATGCCTCGGCTGCCTGCTCCTGCTCTGGCTGCTGCTCCTGGTCTTTCTCTCGATCACCTGGCCCAGCTGATTCCCACACCTCTGGCCTCCAACCCAGATGGATCATTGCCCCAGGCCCAGCCCCAGGACCCAGGCTGCTGGTAGCAGATCCAATTTATTCAGGATCAAAAACCAGCTGGTAAAAAACAGGGGTAATTTTCCCTTAGGCTATGATTAGCCTCCATGTGGACTGGGGGAAGGGGATCACAGGGAGGGAGTAAGAAAGAAAAGAAGGAAAAGGCTTTTCCAAACAGAAACTTAAAGCATGGCTACTTTAAGAGGATATCTTTTGACTATGTTGATTCTTTCATTTACCTCACCTGAGTGCCAGGGGAAAAATTCAGATCCCTGCAACTCTTTAGCCAAATTCAGAGAGGCAGCTGGGAGGCTGTGGCTTGAGAGCCAGGCCTAGGGATGGGAGGTCCTTGGTTGAAATCTGGCCTCAGACATTTCCTGGTGGTGTGGCCCTGGACAGGTCATTTAACCCCCATTGCCTAACCATTACCAATCTCCTGCCTTCTGACAATAGGCATCTAAATGGATTTTAAAAAAAAACAAGGAACTTTAAAGAGACTGGAGGCAATATTTTTAAGGCATTTCAGATTCCAATGTTTTATAAAAATCTCTGTATTCTGTTGCATTTTACTGATTGATTTGTTTAAGATTTAACTTTGTGATTTAAGTTCATATTTTTAAGTTCACATATTACTGCATTCAATACTATTCTGTTACACTGAAGCATTTTAATGTACTGGGTTTTAACTACTGTTAAATTCTGTTGCTTTTCCCCATAACTATGCTGAACAAACATTATTGAGTAGGCCCATATGAAAACAGCTTTTCTATTTTTGACTTTGTAAATTGTCACATAGAGGATAGATGGACTCCATCAGAAAATTGCTACAACAACCTTTGGAAAATTTAATGTGCTAAATATCCCAAATTGATTTTAAGGGTTCTTTAGACATGATTTTTAGATTTTTTTCTTAACAATCTCTGATCATTTTGTCTGTCCCTACCACAAGGTAAGGCCCATTTTAGTAGCTGAAGTGAAATACAATTATAACCCCCACCTCCTGCATTTATAAAAATGTGAATGGAAATTGTGAAGTTACTCCCAGGGCATATAGTACCCCTAAAAAGCCTCCCAAAACAACAACAAAAAAAGGGAGCATCTCTCATTTATACTCTTCAGCTCACTTTACAGAGGTCTGAGTTTTTCCTAGACTCCTCTACCACATTTCTGTAATGATATCTAGAATTCTTGATGATGTTCAAAACCCGAAATAAGTTTTACTTTGTTTAAAAATATATTCACCAAGGTAAAAGATTTGCTAGGTTTGTAAAAATTGTGACAAATATCCATCAGTTCATAGGCTTTTAAAAATGCCATACAGCAACTCATGTGTAAAAATGATAGTGTGTTTGCTTGTTATTGTAATTAACTGGACTATTGAGAATTTTCGGGATATTGATAACTACATATTTGTACTACTGTTCAATTCATTTGCTTGTACTCATGGTGGATCATGGCCAGATATGAAGAGGAAATGGATCTCAATTTTGGTGAGAAAGCCTTGTATTCTATATTTTCTTAGCTGACACAGAGTGTCAATGATTATAAGCTATATTTTTTATTTTTAAAGCTTTTATTATTATATTTTTCTTGCATGTGCAATATACTATTTCAGTTTTTTTTAATTTTCTCTCCTTTTTATATTTGAAGAACATGTCACCAGAATTAAAAATTTTCTTTAACTTTTTTGATTTTGCAGTAATATAAGTTTAAAATATGTTTGCTATAATGTCAATGCATGCCCCCAAAAGCTTGAGACTATAAAAATGATGCCACTGATTATTTTTTTTAATTATGGGACTTTACTTAATGATTCTGTCTGATTCCAGGACAAGATATACAAAAGAGCCATTGCATAGGGCCAAAGATAAACCAATCCAGGATGGATTGATGCACTTCTAAGCCAATACAAGGATGTGAACCTAGTGTGAAAACTCAAGGTTGCGACGTTTAACATACATTAAGACGTGGGCCTTCCTCGTATCCACACTCACTCTGAAGATACAGACGAGTATCCCCAAACTTGGCTCCTACTTGACTCCTATAATCTGGTCCCTTTTCTGTCTTTCATAGTGTGGCAACTTTCTGTAGTCCTGGCTACTGACTGGGTTGCTTAGGTCATTTTAATTGGGCCCTGATTCAAGGACCTGTTATAGATTTACTTTTCCTTTACTTGGAATTTTTACACATAAGACTTTGATAGTCTATGTTTTCATCCAGAAATTTTCTTTTTTATTTGGATTTTTCTGATGTCTTTTTAATTTCTCTTACCAACTGATTCATATACCTCATAACTCAGCCATACATCCCTAAGTGATCCTGTGTTTTTCAATCACCCTCTTCATGGGAAAATGGAAAATATTATTATTTTACATTGAAAAGTTTAAATTCCTTTTGAGAAGAATTTTAGGTAAAGGAACATGATACCTCTCTGAATCCAGAAACTGAACTGTTTGGAGAAGACACCATGAAGATGCCTCCAGACCACAAGCTTCACGAGAAGATCAAGAATAAACTTTGAGTGTGGTTGATTGAACATTTATTTGTATGTATACTTTCATGCCAAAGGGGACTGCCCCCTAACTGGTTTTTTGTCAATGCGTCTAGCAATTATTGGTTTTGTTCTTTTTTCCTCATCCTCAAATTATTGTAATCCTTAAGTTGATTATGTTTTCATGATCCTTTTAGGGAAAATCTTTTCCCAAACGATCAAATGAGGACATGTAAAAATGGAGATTTGAACCTGAGACTTCAATCCCCAGAAGTCCTTGGCCACTTCGTGAAATGCCTTGTAACCTCACTTGAATTCCCACCTGGGCTGAGAACAGAAATTGTATTTAGGCTGACTCTCTCCACCTACTTTGGGTCTCTCTCTTGGCTTCCGCTTCTAGGGACACGCGTCTCCCAAGATGTAGTGAGTGAAATTGAATGGGCCTTTCAGCCTTCCTAGCCACGTGCTTTCTATTTTGTATTTTCTTTATTTCTTAATCTTTAATAAACCTCATAAAATATAATACTTTTATTACTAGAAACTAAAATTTTAATCTTAACAATACTCACATTATACATGATAAAAATGCTAGTAATCTAGACATTTGTGCAATTGAATCAGTGATTCCTGACTGGCATTTCTTCTTCATGCATATGACTCCATTTGGCATGATGTTGAGAGATAGAAATATTTTTTACTGCCTAAAGGAGAAAGGGATATTATAGATGGTTATTTAGGTGGTTAAGGAGTGAGGGGAGAGGAAGAGGGAGGGAGGGAGAGAGAGAAAGAGAGAGAGGGAGAGGGAGAGAGGGGGAGAGGAAGTCAGGGACAGGGACAAGGGGAGAGAGATTAAATAAACTGGTAGGCCGACCATTTATTATGTTCTTACTATGTGCCTTAGTATGCTAAGGTCTGGAGACATAACTACAAAAAACAAGACAGTTCTTGCCATTAAGAACATCATAACACATAAATTGGTATTGGAAGGCAGTAGATGGGTAAAGGCTATAGGAAATGGCCCATATATCATTCCTGCCCAGATAAAGCAAAAGGCTCTCTTATCATTTATTTGAAAAATATAATATCAGTGGTATATTATCTTACATATACAGTTAAAGAGTGTCATATAAAGTGATGGTAAAGGACCATGATTGGCAGAATGCAAGGAAGACTTTCTGGAGAGAATGATTTTTTTTGCATTAATCTTTAGAAGAGGGATAGAATTTCCATTCACAAAAACAGAAGATATATGTGTGTACATATATATATATATATATATAAATTCTTAATAAAGAAAAATTATGCAGCATGACTATATTTAAGTAGAAGAGGGATGTATTCAGACCTGGGGGTAATTTAAATCATTGGTCAAGGGTAGCCCAATCCTTGCAATGAATTCAGCATCCTTTGCCTTTTGACAATTCACATGGTGGCTGGTAAAACTATTTCCAGAAGTGAGTGATGAAGTCCCAAATTCCTTCTCTGCTTCAGAGAACAGAGGTTAACTATCCTCTCATTCTTTCAAGTTGGCTTCCTTCATTATCATACAAAGATTTTTATGAGAACTAGACCTTCAAGTGAATAATAAATTTTAAAAGAAATGAACCCCTTTTCCAGCATTCAGTGAAGCATGAACTACCACAGTATTTTAGGAGGGAGAATACGTAAAATCAATATCTTAGCTCAGATGTTGTATGGCCAAGAATGCAGTACGCTTCTTTTGTTGTCTCTTAAGATGGTATTCTTTATCTCAGATGATTTAGTAAGGGAAACATATACAAGATTATGATGTTATTGCTTTGGATAGTAAAAAAATATTCATAAATCTTTTAGCACCTTTAGACAAGTCCAGTGAGTGATCTGCCTTAAGAAGGGACCTACTTAATGAATCTTAGCAATCAATTGACCCTTGTCACTTGGCCCTGAGGAAGAGTGTCTTGCAATAAACATACAAAATTGCACATTGACTATGCCACATAAACGTGTATTTCATTGGGAGAATATTTTTTTAATTTTATTTAAATAGTCAATTTAGAACATTTTCCCTTGGTTACAAGAACCATATTCTTTCCCTCCCTTAGCCTTACCCCTTCCTCTAGCCACCGTGCAATTCCACTGGTTTTTACATATGTCCTTGATCAAAATCTACTTCCATGTTGTTAATGTTTGCACTAGGATGATTGTTTAGAATCTATATCCCCACTGTGAAGATTGGATTTAGCTCTCTCCTGATTGTAACAATGAAGGTACTTAGCTCTTCCTTTATTGGGAAAATTGAATTGGATTACCACAATCTATTTTTAGATTTTAATCCCCAAAAAGTTGATAACTCGGTATTTTATGTAGATCTACCTATTTTAACTACAGAAAGGTGTTAAGTAACTACAAAAGGTGAACTAACTTAAAAAAAGGTGTTAAGTAACTCAAAAAAGTATAATCTAACCAAAGAAGGTATGAACTAAAGAATGGGCAGTCCTGGAGAAAAGTGTCTGTTGTGATTGGTAGACATGAAATTTAGGGGAGGTGACACAAGAGAAAAAGATCTTTAAAAAGAGCACCAGAGGCCAGAAGAAGATAGATTTGATTCGAGGAGATTGAAGAGCTCTCTGACTCAGAGGAGAGACTGGAAGACAGACACTTGAGGAGTGACCATAAGACAGACACCCAGACTTCTTTCCATTTAGGTCACCATTGGTGAGTGAAAGGCTGACTTAGTTATCCTGCCTGAGGTGTAAACCTCCAAGAAAGGCCCATAATTCTTGATACTCTTTTCCCTGACTAGGGTCTTAGTATTTCTACCTGTCTCAGAGGAAGCCAGAGTTTCCTCTCTCTTTCATTCCTTAATATCTTCCCTCTATTGTAAATAAAACTACCATGAATTCATTTTACTTTAGTAATTCATTTTGAGATTTAGAAATTAAATCCCTGGCAACCACCTATATAAATATTCAGAGTCCAACCACAATTAAATTTAACACCAATCATATATAACATCAAACCAGGTGACTCAATTTACATAAAGAACTTCAACAAAACCAAGCAACACATCATGGGTTGGTTCATTCACAGTAATTTTACCTTCACCTTTGTTAAATTTATGTGGTTTGATCTGAATATTAAATTGGTGGTTGCCAGGTATTTAATTTCTAAATCCCAACATGAATTACTAAAGTAAATGTAATTTATGGTAGTTTATTTTTACAATAGAGGGAAGATAGTAAGAAAGAGAGAAAAGAGGAGAGAGAGGGGGGAAAGAGAGCTCTGGCTTCCTCAAAGCCAGGTAGAAATTCTAAGCCCCATCCAGGGGAAAGGAGTCTCAAGACAATGGGACTTTCTCAGAGGTTCACACCTCCAGAAAGGGCAAGGAAACTAAGTAAGCCTTTACACTTACCACAGTGGCTGTCTAAAAGGAAAGCAGTCTGAGATCTTCTGCACAAGCTCCTCCAGGGGTCCAGTTCCACAGCCAATTGTCTTCACTCCAAGTGTAAGTGTCCGTCTTCCAGTCTCTCCTCAAATGTCTGTCTTCCCTCCAGCTCTGAGTGACTGTCTTTACTTCAACTCTGAGTGATTGCATCTGTGTGTCTGTTTCCACTATTTAAAGACCTTTTTCTCTTGTGTAATTTCCCCTAAATTTTATATCTACCAATTACAGCCAACACGCCACACCAGAACTGTCCACTCTTTCACACATGGGTCACAGACCTTCCACTCAATGTATGAAATAGGTGTTCACACCTTTTTTTGGGTTAGTTCACACCTTTTGTGGTTGTAGCCCAAGTACACCAGCTTGGGATCTCTTTTGGCCCCATTTTGGGTCTTTGGACTTTAAGTTGAAATTAGCTATTGGAAATAAAAACCTGAAGGAGATGTTACTGATATCTTTGGAACATACTCCTTCATGAATCTACAAAGATTCAAATAAGTAGTCAATTTTTTAATCAATATTCCACTGTCTTTTCATAACCTTTTCTCTTTTCAGAGACTCTTTGTAGCTTCTCCTCTGACCTCTCCCCTATTGCTTCAAGCTATGTATTTTTTCTTTTTTCAGGGACTATCCCTAAAATTTCCTTTGCCTCTCCATCCCTGACACAATCTTTCCCCTCATGACCACATCCATGCTTTATTTCTATTCCTGGACTTTGTCATTCTATCATATCACCTGAAGCTGTCACCATTTCCATTTCTTCCCCCATCTCCAGATGGGTTCAACCCCCTCTACCCCACCTGTTCATTCTGCTCTGACCTCATCCTCATAGCCTACTCTCTATAACCCTCCTCCACCAAGAGGAAATCCAATCCCCAAGCAGCCTATTCTCTCCCACAGATCTCAGCACATGGTGAAGGGCACATCCAGCCAATTTGACTTGTGATTCAATCAATATTCTCAGAGAGTTTGAGGCAACTTTTCAGAGGTTTCATCCAAACTGGGGTGATGTAATGGATCTAAAGTGCCTTATTCTTTGAGGGGGAAAGACAGGAAATTTTTGTGGTCATCAATAACTCTCAGAATGAGGATGGGAAATGATGGCCATTATGAGGCCCACAATGAGACCTGTTTTAGGATACATGATGTTAGGAAGACTTTGCTGAAAGGAATGAAATGCTGCTCTACTCACCCAGAAAATTGGCATGAATCTAAATATGGCTCTCAAGAAGATAATTAGTGTTCCAACTAGTTTTGGGATCATATATGTACAGTAGTTAAAAGTGATGCAGTTTTTTATTAAAGTAACTAAAGTTAACATCATATGACTTCATTTGGGGAACCACTCCTTCCCAAACATAAAAGAATATTATCACAAACACTGTCCAAACTGGTTGATTATGAAAAAGGTGATATTCAAGGAACTCATCAAGCTACAGAAGAGCTCCTATATTACAGAGTATGGTCAGGATCAAGGTAAGTATTTGGGAATCGGGGAGGTCCCTCCACAGATCTTGCCTGAATGTAGGAAGAAGAGAAACCATAATCAATTCATATTGATACACTAACCCTATTGAAATCTCCAAACCACCTGGTAGGCTGCTACTAGAAAATTTATAAGTCCCACTCCAGGACACAGAAAAGTGGATAACCCCATCTATTTGTGTAATATTTCATTGCTATCCTTGACATAAAAGACCCTCAATTTTTATCTAAAAGCATTATTTTCACTATTGCTCAAATGTTTTAATCCTCTCCTTTGTCTCCTATCCTTCAACAAGGGATGTTTTCTTATTAGGATAATTAATACTGCTACTAGCATTCCAAATCCTCTTTTCTCAGGTAGCCAATCATTCTCTATAGCACCTAGCTCCTATGAAATTCGTGTGGATTTTTCTTTACCTTGTTATAGAAATGGTGTATACTTTGTTCATAGATCTTTCCATGATCTTCCTTATTCATCATATCCATCATTTTTTGTGTTGGATTCCTTCATTAATTGTAAGCATGTGCCAAGCCCAAAATGGAGAACTAATAAAGTATAATTAATTGACTTGATCACATAACTTTATATAGTTAGAAATTCTTGAACCACTAAACAAAACTACATTACCTAAAGTTCTTTTCTGTATTGCTAGAATCCTTTTTCCTCTTCCTGTGTCCCCACATTTTGCATGATTGTATTTAAGTGGCTGTAACTCCTCCCTCTTCTTCTTTTACACCTGCGACAATGCTGAAGTCAGGTAGTTCTTTTGCTTTAGTTATTATTAATAAAACTTTATAAAATATAATATTTTGTTATTGATTATTAATTTTAGAACCCACAGTTTGGCAACCACGAAGGGATTATGAATTCTTTTTTAAAAAATTTGAGCAGATAGCCTTACAGTAAAGATAGTAAATTTGCCCAGTCACTGCCCACCACAAGGGTCCAGTGGCGGGGTGTGCCTGCACTCTTGCCCCACCTCCTGTCCATCTGCTTGGCCAGCATTCCTCACTGCTCTCCACCCAGCTTGGAGCCTCCTCTTGCTGAGACCAGACCTGCCACAAGAGCCTGTCAATCTCAGTCATTCTTTTTTCCAGAGGGTGAAGTATAAAAATCTCTCCTCCCCAGTCCCTTTCCACCCTCCATGTGTGTGTTTCTAGCCTGCCATAGCCATTTTTCAAAGTGGAAAAAAAGAACCCCATTCAGCATCTTTCAGGAAAAATGCTATTACAAAGCATGCTTGAAACTCTGAAACAACAGTTTGAGTTGGTAGAGCTAAAAAGTGCAGTTTGAATCTGCTTAATTCTTATCCTGGGACTTTTTGTTTTCATTGGAGATTTCCCACTTTATTTCCTTCTCCTCGAGAATATGCCACAAACCAGGCTGCTTAAACTACAAAACAACCTGAAATATTTTGACAAAGTTATAAAATTCCTAACTGCTCTCAACATGCAGAGTGGAGATTCTGCCTTGTGCTTCTATGAGGAAATTCAGACCTCTGAAAAATGAAATCTAAATGGATAATAAATATGAGGGGAAGGAAATAAAACTTTAAAAGAGATCTGGAAGCTCATTGCTAACTATTTTGAGTTTATTCTCCTCCTATAATAGTGAACAAGTCTATTAGGATTGGTGAAAAGGATTTTGATTGCATGGCCTATCTACATCTCCTCATTGGTTTATATTATTGTATTTACTGATTGCTTTAAGGTTTAAATTTTTTTAAGTTCATCTGTTTTAATTTAATCAATATATTTCTGTTAAATTGAATCATTTTAAGCTACTATGTTTTGCCTATATTGATCTTTAATTTGTACCTTTACCTTTGCTGGAGAATAAAATATCACTGTATAAGCCCATGAACATCTTCCCTAAAACCCTTGTCACTAGATCCACTGAAGAAGACGTGTTGCCTTTGTTAATTTTCACATAGATGATGATGGATGGATTGCAACAAAACTGGTTTAAAGTTATATACAACCTTTAGAGAATTTAATAAGCCAAGAATTTAATTATAATTTTAGGGGGTCTTCAGAAATAATTTTACATAACTAGTGGTTTCTGAATGGATGATATTATACATATATATTATAAAGAATGTTGTTTTTTAGGTTTTTATTATTAAATTAATTATTATTTTTTATAGTTTTTATATTTATATTTATATTTTAAATATATTTTAAAATATATTTATATTTTTAATATTTATATATTTAAAAAATTATTAAATTAATTAAAGGTAGAGAAACAAAGAAATTTTCCTACCAAGGTGTTTCATTTCTATGAATCAGGAAGCCAGAAAAAGGAGCTCCTGCAAAACTCTTCATTTTAAATTACTTCCAGCAGAACAATCTAGATTTCTTGATGATATTCTAGACCCAAATAAGTTTTACTTTGTTTAAAAATATTGCCAAGGTTGAAAGATTTGTTGCATCTGTAAAAATTGTGACAGATATTCATCAGTTAATAGGTTTTTTATGTCATACAGCAACTTATGTGAAATATGATAGTGGGTTTGTTTTCTATTGTAATTAATTGTGCTTTTGTGAATTTTGAGGACTTTGGTACTACTTTGAATGTGCATTATCTACTGTGTTACTGTTTTATTCTGAAGATCATTTTGTACTCACATGGCTGACCGTGTGTCACTGATTTTAAGCTATATATTTTTTATTTTTAAAACTTTTTTTAAAAATAACCTTTGATTTTTATTGCATGTGCAATATAGTATCTGAGTTTTATTTTTTCTCTCCTTTTTGTATTTGAAACATATGTCACCAGTATTGAGAAGATTTTTCTTTAATTTTTTTTTATTTTGCAGTAATATAACTTTTAAATACATTTGTTCTTATATTAATGCATACCCAAAAAGATTTAGACTATAAAAATTATGCCCTTGATTGTTAAAAAAAATTTATGGGCTTTGCTTAATGATTCTGTCTGATTCCAGGACAAGAGAATACAAAAAGTGCCATTGCACAGTGCCAAAGAAGTACAAAGCTAAATTGCATAGTGCCAATCGAGCACAACGTCAAAGAGACCAACCAATCCCAATGGGGTTGATGTAATTTTGAGCCAAGACAAGAGGACTTGATCATGTTTGGGGTTCAAGTTTGAGGCTATTTAACATGTGTTAAAGTCAGGTCTTCCTTATCCCACATTCTACCAAGTATCTCAAATTTGGCTCCTACCTGACTCCTATAATCTAGTCCCTATTCTGTCTTCCGTGGTGTGGCAAACTTTCTGTAGTCCTGGCTACTGATTGGGTAAATGCATAATTGCTTTAAATCATTTTAATTGGGCCCTGATTCAAGGACCTGTTATAGATTTGTTTTTCCTTTACTTAGATTTTTTTAGACATAAGACTTTTGTATTTTTTATTTCATCCACAAGTTATTTTTCTCTTTCATATGGGTTTTTTCATGTTTTTTTATTTTCTTTTGCAAATTGATTCATACACCTCATGACACAACCATTCATCCCTGAGTGATCCCTGTGTTTGTTATTATTCATCTCAGGGGGGCCAAGTTATTATTGTGAACTTTGATTTAAATTTGAGCAATTTTAGGATAAGAAACTAGTTACCTCCCAGAATCCAGAATGCCCCCATGAAGATTGATATCTGCAGAGACCATATGCTGTACCAGAAGATCCAGAGTCAACTTTGGGATGCAAATTTGAACTTTGCAGGGGTTGAAATGCCTTTGTTTTGAATGGATACTCTTATGCCAAAGGGGACTGCCCCCAAATTGGCTTATTGTCAACTTAGTAATCATTGGTTTTGTTCTTTTTTTTCTTCCTTTAATCCACAAATTATTGCAATTTATAAGTTAGACTGGTCTCCCCAGCAGGATCACAGGGGAATGTATAGTTAGAAATTCTTGAATCCCTAAACAAAACTACCTCACCCAAATTTCTTTTCTGTATTGCTAGAATCCCCACATTTTGCGTGATTGTATTTAAGTGACTATAACTCCTCCTTCTTCCTCTTTTGCACCTGTGACCATGCTGAAGTCAGGTAGTTCCTTCACTTTAGTTATTATTAATGAAACTTTATAAAATAAAATATTTAGCTATTGATTATTAATTTTAGAACACACAACTTATTTTACCTTTTTGCATGTTGTCTCCAGCATTAGGCTGTGGGCTCCTTGAGGGCAGAGACTATCTTCTAACTCTTCTTGTAACCCCACCACTTAGCACAGTGCCTGCTACATAGTAGGCACAATAAATATTGGGCTGACTGACCCTCTGGGCCCACAACTTGTCTGTTCTCTGAGCCATCCTCATGCTACAGGAAGTAGGGACCCTGGGAACGAGATCCCCATCTCATTCTGAGAAGCGATGGCATGATAGGGACAGTGCCAAGGCCTCATCCAAAGGGAGAAGCCCCGTAACTTAGGTCATGAAGGTCAGAACTCAGGGCAAGACCTCTCTGTTGCCCTGCACTGAGGTAAACCCAAAATTCTTGGGGCAGGTCTGTCTCCCACAGTTTCTACTTGTGTCTGGATTACATCACTGAGAATAGAGAAGAATGCTAATGAGCTAGTTGTGCCCATAGCTCCTAGGGCAGTGATAGCAAACCTTCTAGAGATGGAGTGCCAGATCCTGCCCCTACCCCACCTCCAGACTAAGTGCCATGACCCTCCTCCCCACTTAGTGCCAGGTGTGCCCCTCCTCCCTTACTCCACACAGGGGAGGAAGTGCTCCCAGTGGGCTGCTGGGTGGAGGGGTGGGTGAAGTGAGGCATGTCCTTAGGGAGTAAAGAGGGGGAGAGGTGTGGCCTGAGCACTCAGCTCCCCTCCAGCTCTGCTGCCTGTGAGCCACCACCTTACCCATTCTGTGCTCCCATTGGGCTGTTGGGTGTACAATTAGAAATTCTTGAACACCTAAAACTACATTACCCAAAATTCCTTTCTGTATTACCTAGAATCCTTTTCCCTTTTCCAACTTCCTCACATTTACATGATTGTATTTAAGTTTGCTATGACTCCTCTCATGCTCTCTTTTACTCGCAATCAGGCTGAGTTCAGGTAGTTCTTTTACTTTAGTTATTATTAGTAAAACTTTATAAAATATAATATTTAGTTTTTGGATATTACTTTTAAAACCCACATGGGCAGATGGGCGGGGGGGGTGAAAAAATATCATCAGGCACAGTGGAGGAGAGGGGAGTAGCTTTGCCCATCCCTTCGCCTTTATAGTAATGAATTTTGGTGGGGGTGTGGCAGGGAGGACAGCCTTGCACCCACAGAGTGCTCTGCATGTCATCTTTGGCACCCATGCCATAGGTTCTATGTTCACTGTCCTAGGGAATAGATTAAAATGCAGGATAAAAATCTGATTGATTGGTAACTAGAGGGGACCTTTAGGCCACTGAATCCAAACCTATCATTTTATAGGTAAGTTAACTGAATCACAGAGAGCTAAATGATTTGCCAAAAGTTCCATAGCTAGTAAGCATCTGGAGTAGAATTTGAACCCAAGGTCTTCCTGACTGTAAGCCCACTTCCTTAGTCACCATTCCAAATTGTGTCCTAGAACAGGATATGTGAAAATGTCAGAAGATCACAATATTGAAATTGGGAAGAGACCTTAGGATGGATCCATACAAAACAATTAGTTTCAAAGAGGAGGGTCCTGAGGTTCAAAGGTGCTAAGTGGCTTATTCAAGGTCACATAGATATTTAAGGATAGATTGAAGTAATATATAGCTTTTCTAATACCAGACCCAGGCATGTTTTCTGTCTGCCTGTAAGCCCACTTCTCTGGTCCCTCTTCTATGTTCTCTCCCAGAAGAGTAGATCTGGGAATGTCAGAAGATCATAGCACTGAAGGCTGGAAGAGACCTTAAAAAGGATCCATTCAAAACAATTAGTTTCATAGAAGAGGGTCCTGAGGTCCAAAGGTGGTAAGTGACTTATTCAAGGTCACACCACTATTAAAAGATAAATGTGAAGTAGCACCAGATGTATAAATGATGGGGTCAATGCTAAGTGGGTCTTGTCCAAAGAATTTATTGATGACTCAAACTGACTCCATTTTGAGGAAACAAGCTTTATTATAAGAGAATATAGTAACTAGTATGATAAATAATTAAGGTAACATAAGGAGGCATAGGAAGCAGAGTGTGAAAGAAAGAGAAAAGAGGTAAGAGTTAAGAAGTTAATTCTCAGCAATTCTTATTATCTTGCTTAGTTACTAAGGAAAGACTTCTTTGTTTGAGCAGTTGTTGCCCAGTGTCTCCAGGAAACAGATGTCTCTTTACCTATAGTTCACTCTAGTCTGCATGGCTTTACTCATGCCTCAATCTTCCCACTGAGGGGAGCAAACCCTCAGTGTAGTTGGGATGCTAATGCTGTGTTAAACATTCTAATATAACCTTAGTTCAAGTTTTTCTCTTTCCTGGGCAGACTCTAAGGAAGGTATTGGTTATGGAAATTGAGCATTGTTTGAACCTAGTCCTGTGTGTATAATTGAAAATCCGTTACCCTAAAAAGGAACTACATTTCCCTGGACCCCACTGACTTCCTGTCGTTACATACTTCCTGTAGACAGAGGATATAACGTGAGGATGGGGAGAGTCCCCCCTCTCTCTTTGGCATGAGGCAGCAATCATGGTGGCAGTAGTAAAGTGGGGATTTTGAAATGGTTAATCAGCCATGGGCATGTGGTCTTTATTTTGTACCCTCTTTATTTCCTTGATTTCTAATGATCATTTATTAAACCTCTTAAAATATAACATTTTTAGTTATTTGAGATCTAATATTTTAATTTTTACATGTGTGACTGGGAAATGGAACCACCTGTACTTGCTGTCTGGAGACCCCAACCAAGAACCTAGGTTATGTCTAAAGTTTGAGGTGAGAACTTTTCTCATCATTATGACTCCAAGCAACTCATACATCTTACTTGAAAGGTGGTTTCTAGTTAGTAGTAAACTAGCTATTATTTCTGTGTTCTTTTAATAGTGTACAACTACTTTGCAGGGTTTGTGGGACATTTCAATATGGTCCACATCACTCCCCACTCCAAATAACGCAGGGTCCAGCACCAGGTTCGAGGCAAAGGTCAGTCTTCTGGAAGTGCTTCCTGATGAATAAGGTAACAGGATCAGAGATGAGCATGGAGTCCTGTATTACTTGGTAGGGCAGGGGTGATCCCGAGGTTTCTGGAAATGAAAGGCAACAGCAACAGCATCCAGTGGCCAGAGATTGCTGAGCAGTCACCATCTGAACCTGAGAAAGCCAAGAGGCCATAAATTTCTCAATGCAATTGAACAGGCACAGGCCAACCAGCAAAAGAAGTAATAGTGAAAGGAAAGGGGGGATGAGGGAATATCATCCAGTGCCTGTGGTCAGGAGGGACTTGAAGAAGTTGCAGAGGGATGCTGGAGCCAAGCTTGAGGGTAAATAGTGTCAAGATTCTCTTCTCTCCAGGTGTGTTGATCCAAGGGAAGCGGGAGGATTGGATGGCTGCACATCCTCCTCCTTCCTCTAGTCTAGGGCCTTATGGTTCTCTAGCAAGCGAATTCAGGGACTTCTGGGGATTTCTAAGGTCTTAGTAATGTTAGTGAGATAGAATTGGTGGTTCCCAAACCCACTTATGTTGAGAAATCTGGACCTCCTTTTTACTGAGACTTTGTATCCCTTTTTTCTCCCAGAAAACTCAGGTTTCTGACAGAGTCTGTAGGTGAGGATTCAAAATCAGGGCTGCAGATAAAGATGTCCTCAAATATTGGGTGGCTGCACTGTGGATGATGTGTAAATCCCTTAGATCCTGGCCAAGGGCAATGACAAATGTATGGGCACTGTCCCTAAATCCTGGGGGGAGAACCATCCAAGTAAATTGTTGTGGGAGGGGGCCGGCTAGGGACACCCACTCAAAAATGAACGGAGAGAGACCTTGTGTTGGAGAATGCAGAAAAGACATCCTTGAGGTCTAAGGTGGAGAACCAAGCTGTGGCCCTAGGGATCTGGGGTCATTAGGTTGGGGATGATGGGGTGCCTAGGGATTGCAGCCTCACAGACAGCCCTTAAATCCTGCATTCTCTCACTTCCCCCACTTGTTCCTTTGTTTGTTGCAGGGGATCTGACTGGATTGCCCTTTGGAGTCTCATACTTGGGGATTGACCTCTTCCCTTACAGCAGTGATAGAGTAAGTGAGTGAGTGTGTGTGTGGTGGCTGCTTAAAGGCTCATCTAAGAGTATGAAGGTGCCAGAACAGGGGGAACCCCCCAACAAGGCTGAAATGTGTCCCCATTTTTAACAAAATATCTCTCTCTAGCAAGAGGAGATGACCAAAAATCTGTCCTGGTATAAAAGATCATCACACTGGCAGGGGGGTAGGTGAGCTTACAAATTACTCTTCTGGTGCCCTTTGAACCCAACTATGTGATGCCCAGAGGGTCTAATGGGGCCTGAGAACTGAGGAAGGACAGAGTAAGTAGCTCCCATATCTCTTAAGAGAGATCATCTATTTACCTGCCACATCTATCCCAACCCTGGGTTCGGCCATAGTGATGGAGACAGAGGCAGCCAAACTGAACCCTGTGTCCCATTATTCCAAGACCTAAGGAGGCTGGAGGGCCTCCTGGGAAGTTCTGGTTTCAATAGCCTTCCTGTCCACAATTAGAACACCTGGCGGCTTTGACTTCACTGGGAGATCTCTGGACCAGTGGCCCTCCTTACCACACTTAAAGCACAAGACAGACTCCCAGTGGTTCCCTTTTTGGTTGGTAGAGATGGCAGCTGCAGTCATCTGAGCCTGTTCCTTGTTATGGGTTTGAATCTTGTTATGGGTTTGAGATTCGAGTCTTCCTCAGCCTCTGCCAGATCTCTGTTGTTAAAAACTTTAAAGGCTACACAAAGCAGCTGGGATGGGGCAATGTGAGATTCCAGGTCAAACTTTTGTAATTTCCTACCCATATCTGGGCAATGTTTAATAAAGTTCAATAAAGTGCATATTAAGGATAGTCAGGCCTCCTGGGTTTTCAGGTTCTATGCTGGGGTACTTCTTCATGACTTCTACAAGCCTGCTCTGAAATGAGGCTGGATTTTCTTCTCTACTCTGGGTAACTTCCTTAAGTGCTTCATAAGTAGCCTGCTTCCTCACTCCCTGCTGCATGCCTTCCATCAGGCACCTTGGCACATGGTCTCTTTTTCTCCCTCTCTCCACGTAACATAATGCCAACAGGGGTAGGCCACTGGACCAGCAATAACCCTTCTGGGACATCCATCTTCTGCATTAGTTTCAACTGTGTCATCTCCCACTTTCCGGACTAATTCCCAAACCCTCTGGTTTTCATCTGTGGTGCAGCAGGAGGAAACAATGAGGTATGAATCTGCCCAGGGCAGGTCAAACTGCAGTGTCACTGCCTTAAACCCCTCTATAAACTTGGTGAAGCTCTGGGAAAATCTTCCAAGTTTCTCCTTGACCTGGAAGAGGTCTGACATGGAGAATGGGACATGAGCCTGCACCATCCCTTCTCCTGTCACTACTCCTCTGAGGAGGCAGTGTATTGGGCACTGCTCTATGTAGGGCAAATGTGGGAGAGGTAGATAAAGAACAGAGAAAGATGGAAAAAAAACTGATCAGAGGGAGTATTGTAGGGAGTTCTAGGACCAAACCCAGGGCTGGTTTCTCTGACTCTAGCTGCCCACTGACCTTTACAGAGAGAAGGGGCAGAGTATTATGGGAGCCTCACAGGAAAAATGAATGCTTTGGCAAAGGCAGTAGGATTAACCAATGTTAGGGTGAAGCTTCACAAATAGTAGGAGGAGCTCCTTGGCCCTTCTCCCTTTTCCTCTCTTCTTGGTGTTTATGGTTGGGATAGAATGGAGAGAAGGAAGCTTTTCTTAAGCCAGATCACTATCACTGGGTCTCCCTCCAGTTTACCTTTCTCCCAAACTCTTGTCCTGTCTTTCTCAATATGGGAAGAAAGAAAAAAAGGCAATCACAATCACTTTCTGTCTTCTATTATCAGGTCTTACATTTCATGTCAGGGGGAGCAAACTCTACTTAGATGACAAACCTATGCGTTGCAGGTTGAGAGTTGGATAATACTGAGCAAAGGACAATTTATACATTCCTTCAATATGAGAAACCTGATAGGAGAGGATTATCTCTCTACTGCAGAGAATGAATTTTAATGTACCAACTTGTAATGTTGATATTCCTAATTTTTGGTCAAGAGAGAATCTCTTATACCAAGCCCCTTGCAGGACAATCCTAGGGACGTCATTGTATTTCTTCTCTTAAGGATACTGATTTTTAATGAGGTTTGATTGGAACCCCTCCCCCCCAAACTGGGGCCCAGAATTTTGTTTATGGCATAAACAGGACCCAAGAAGAAACCTATTCAGAGTGTAGTGAACCAATTTCCTTTGCCCAGATTACTGGGGACTGCTGAAATCTCATGAGAAGGCCACATTCTCCACAGATCTCTGTTCAATGATATGTTGGTGATCAGTAGAAGCTGAGAATTCTGAGCCCACTTCCTCATCGTATCACATAATCCCCCTTATTATTCTTTGAGGAAACCAATATGTTAAATCTCCCCAGTGAATCTTCCCATATATTGTATCTATACATTTAGGATTGTCTCTAAGGGCCCAAAGATATTATACATTTCATTGAGAGTCTACACTTGGTTATTTCTTAACATATTAAAAAATTGTTGATAAATGCATTGACAAGGGGCCATTAGGGAGCATTCCTCCCTTTTGGCACAAGAGTTTTACAATCAAGATAGAATCATGGTGCATGGGAAGGATAGAAGTGGATGGAAAACCCAACACCCTGCAGTTCAGTTCATTCTATCCAGAGGCTCACTCAGTGTCTCATGATGTAGTGTGTGATTTCTGGGGACATGTTCTCTTGCTGTCATCTTTTTAGTCTGGCTGGATTTATGATGGCACTCATAACATAACACAAAACAATGTTCCAACATGGTAAATATTTATTTACAACTACAATAGACTTTGTAAAGGATGTGTGACTAAGTTACTGATTTAAGAATGCATTAAATAAGCCACATAATAATATATGAATCATCTTTCCCAAAAATATGAGGAAATATATATGTATGTCTATACATATATAAAATTATAACAATTCTCCAATATATCTTCAAGGTTTAGTGGACGTAGCTTATATCCTACAAGCATGTAGGTCAGGTGTAACAGTATTGCATTACCCCACCATCTTCCATGACTAAAGAAAGTTGCCAGGCCAAAGGAAAACAAAAAGGACAGGAGTCTGACAAAAAGAGAGGATGTGGTCCCCTCGTCTGATTTCATGACTCCATCCATGAATCATAAGGATAGCAAGCCATAGTCAGGGCCAAATAAGGATGTTCTTACAGACTAAGTCAGAGGAGGCATACCTCAGAATGTTTTCAACTCTCCCCGAGACACTTCCCTTGCTTTGGCACTGACATTTGTCACCTCTACAGAGATCGTCAGTGGCTTGTTAGCAATCCCTTTGTAGTTTTCCTGGAATCGGACTCCAATGTCAATTATAGCCCTATGAGATCTAATAACCAGTGGCAGGTTTCAGTAGTCAAAGCCAGCATTGGCGAGCCTTTTCCAGGTTTGAGTGGCCAGAGGGCAAATTCAAGCTATCTGTGAGCCCCCTGCATTACTGGGGAGAGCCAAGTACTGGTGGCTGGACAGAGGGGTGGGGCATGCAAGACATTTCCTCAGGTGCTGGGAAGAGGGGGAACGGAGCAGCTCTCCGAGTGCTGGCTCTGCATGCGTGCCACATCTTCGCCAACGCTGGTAAGCTTTGGGGTATGCAATGCTGTCAGGGCTGTTAGACGTATAAACTGATTCTTTGACACCAAATATCATTTAAAATTCCATAAATTGAAGTATTTTTTAAAATCACACTTAAAACTAATAAAAAAAATTAAAAGATCATTTCTCAAACCCCATTATACAACACAACAGTTAAACATGTGCATTCCCCCCCAAAATACAGATTGATTACTTAAAAGTTTAGTCTAATAATACATGGTCACAAGTTCACAATTCTCAGAATGCATGTATATAAGTTTTTCTCTTGGTAAAAACTTGGTAGACACTTTAACACAGAAACTAAGGCAAAGTCTGAAAAGGACAAAAATTCCTAGAATTAAAAAGACCCATTTGATCACACTTGCTAACAGCTGTCCCCCATAGCCATGAGATGTTCCACCATGCACCATCTGATGTCACATGGGTCTCTAAACAATTTAATAAATGTCATTAAAAATCCTTTGAAGCTTATAGACATCTGTAACAATTACACCTGATCTAGTCATGTAAGAACAGGACTGATTAACAAGAGCACAGTTGACCCTAGAAACGGCCATAAACATATCAAAGACTAGCTGATTTTGAATTTTGTCTTTGTCAAGAAATCTGAAAAAGAAGATAGCTTTAGAAGTTCAGAAGATGGCTTGAATTGTCGTGAGCCAACTTCTCAACCTCACCAGAGATATTTCTAATAAAATCTCTTACTGACGTCATCCTAAAACTGGGTAGAGCAGTCGAGAACAATCTCTGTGCTGCAGAGGAAGTGGCTATTGAATTAGGCCTAGATGACTTACTCTGTAGATGCCACGAAGTGCCCAAATTCCTAGCCATGGACTTGTCTACTTGGCCAATAAACTGATTATGCATCAACACTGGCATAGTTAGATAGGCCAGACCATAGGCCCCATACCACCCTTGGGGAAGGGAAGAGTAAGCTTGAGGAGTTACACACATAGAATTGTTCAGGGGTCACCAAACCCCAAGGGAAGTTGGTCTTCAATTGTGATGAGGCAGTAGCAGTTGCAAAGGATATATATGATGGAACCTTTCCTCTATGCTATTGAGCTTTGTGTTAGGACAGATAAATATTGTGATAGGGAACAGAATGGTGATGTTGTAAGTTACATTTTCACCCATATATCTGCTACTCAATGGTCCTTTGCCTCTTTTAACACACAAGTCAAAGGCAGGTAAATGGTCAGTCAGTGGTAGTGGGTATCCCATATATTTGAAAAATTACCTTAGATGACATGTTAAAATCAACCGAGATTTGAAAATCTGTGAATCTTCAAAGACCATTGATGGTGGTTGTGACCAGGCAGATGGGATCTACTTGTCACTACTGATATGGCATATAACAAAAGCAAGAGGGACAAAAGGTTTATGAGCTAATATATGACCCCCGTTAGGAACAAATTGAGGTAAAATCTCACTCATATGGACTGAATTTTGCCCACAATAAAACAGAGGTCGAATGGAGCTGGTGACAGACCCAGCATCCATAAGGTCTGTTGGCCTTGCCTTGGGTTAGAGTATATTCTATTTGGCTAGGAATCTAAATAATAGCTTTATCCTTAGTCCAGTCATCAAAAGAGGGAATAAAAGAGGAAAATGTAATATGGTTGAACAAAATGCCAAATGAAAGTAGCATTTTTTTAATGGAACAAACTAAATTAGGTTTACTTATAAGAATCTTAATCACAAAAAGATAATAAGAATAAAAGCAAAACCAAATCCAAAGACAAATAGTCAAAAATTTACAATGAAAGTGATAGGATACAGTTCATCAGTATCACTAAAAAGTATCAGTTTTACATACAAGCAATGAGTACAAGAGTTTATTTTCTCCAATTTTCATGGAAGTTGGAGTAGTTAGCAACAATTCAAAGGGAGTTCCAAGCATGTTGAGTACTTCAAGTTTGATCATAATTCTTTATATATACCTTGTCTCCATGATGTAAATCATGGAGTGGGAAATCCAAGGGTCCTGCCTATATAGCTGCTCCAGAGTCATGACATCTTGTATAGAAGAAGCAACAGAAATGTCCCCCCACTATGATGTGTATGATGGGGGAAAAGGTTTAGTCTATCAAAAAGTATATCAAATAGTGAGACATGTAGACCTCCCCTAGGTCTGCTGCACAGGTAAAATGGGGCTAAGAGTAGAAACCCAGGCCATTTCAAGTGAGTCTCAGTGCATAGTTTGCCAATCATGTTTTAAAGTTCTCTATCTGTTCAACTAGTCCTGAGCTCTGGGGATGGAAGGGTATATGGAATTTTGGAGTAATTCCCAAACAAGAATAAACCTGGGATAAAAATAGAATCAGGAATATGAGTTGCCCTATCTGAATCAATGTGTGTAGGTGGACCAAATCGGGGAACAGTTATGGAAGGCTTTTATCCAACTGGTGATTGGTCCACTATAATAAGATGAACTTTATAATGTCCAGTTCTAGGCAGAGCTACAAGGGACTTAGTAATTTCCCCATAATGGGCAATCCATTGTCTACAGAACCCTGTACCCCCAAGCTTACTCCCATCTGCCTCTAAGAAAATGGAGGAGTCTCTGAATAGCTTCAATGCACTAGAGGAAAATGGAGCAGGTATCAGCAGCTAAAATAAAGCTCAAATATTCCACATTTTGAAGGCACCAATGAACCTTTGACCCATAAACTCCACTCTTTGGTGGAGTTGTAAGAGGACATGTCTACTATCTTCCTGGTATGTCTCTGCATCTGGTGCTTCTAAAAAGAAGTCATCAACATATTGAATTAAAATAGAACCCTTAAAAATGATAGCAACCAAGTCCTGCTGTAAAATTTGAGAGGTTAATGTTGAGCTATCTACATGCTCCTAAGGCAATTGAATTCATATTCACTAAGAACCTTTCCAAAAGAAAGTGAATATTTTCCTAGAATTTATATGGAAAGGAATGGAGAAAATGTGAAACTGAAGTCTACGAATATAAAACATGTAGCTTTCCTAGGGACTGATATGATGATTACAGGATTTGTAACCACTAGATTCCTAGGTATAACATGTAAATTAACTGCATACAGATCTTGTACAAAACAATAAAGAGGCTTCCCATCTGGGCCTGACTTGAGTTTTTTACTGGGAGAATTAGAAAATTATATTCACATTTGCATGAAATTATTATCTCCATTTTCAATCAATGAATCAATTGTTGGTGACATCCCTTCACTAGCTTCCTTGTTTAAAGGATACTGAGGAATGGAAGGTAAAAGGGGTGCCTCTTGCCTTAAACCAAACAAAAACAACCGACATAAGCAGGCCTGCATCAGAAGGGGATGACACCCAAAGAGATTCAGGGATGTCTGCTGGGATTTCAAAGGAAGGAGCTACTATCTCCTTACTATTAGGAAGGAGGATTGGGAATAAAGTCACAGGATCCTCAGGCAATTGTAGAGATGAAAAGCCATCTGGAAGGCATGATCTCATGGTCCTAAGTTTACATAAGAGATCTTTCCCTAATAGATTCAAAGGGAAGTCAGGCATTAGGAGGAACGAATGTTCTGATGACAGGGGCCTACAACAGGAGGAAAAAGCTTACTAACATTTTGAGACTTCCCTGACACTCCTATCAGATTTAAAGAACCAATGGAAGGATGTTCAGAATTGAGTTTGCTTCCTAAGACTGATCTGGAAGCCCCAGTGTCCAGGACCAATGATAATAAGGGTCTCCAAAATTGAGTCACATGAGGCTCTTTACAAGAGGGAATAGAACAGACTGGAATAACTGACATCAAAACATCAGGATCTGGAAAGGAGTAGATACCAGCCTCAGACTCCAAGGTCCCTCCCCCTCCCTCTCACCATCGCCAATCATGGCATCCTCCACAATGAGTACAATTCCCTTGAGTGGCCACTCTGGTTTGCTTCAGAACTGTGGGTTCTGTTTGAGTCTCTGTTATTATTACAGTTTTTATTCCTAAATTCCAAATTCTTCTCCTACAATTTATTGCTACATGATCTGGCCTGCCATAGAAATAACAATCTATCTGTTAACTAGACCAGAATTTTAGTGACCTCTTTTAAAGGAGCTTTGAGTTCCTCAATGGCAGATGTTAAAATTGGTGACAAGATAGATGTCTCTCTTTTTCTAACCTGTTTAACTCTTTTTAAGCTCACACCTTTCAAAAACATATAGAGTTCTCCTTTTCAACTGTTCTATATTCATTCTAGCCCAGCCTGGATAATGCTTGGGAAAATACTCTATCATTGTGAACTACAAGGAGTGGTTCACAAAATGGTGCTGTATAATAATAGGAGCATCATTGGTCTTAATGGAATCTAAAAATGCATATTCTTTAGCTGCTTCACATCCTCCATCATAAAACTAGTTTGGACATTCATTTTTTTTCCTGATTAACATATTCAAATTTTTTCCAATTATGGGATGAGTAGAACAATCCCTCATTCCTTCTAACAGTGCCTTCCTGGCCTCATATAACCTCACATAGTCCTCAGGATTATTGGGGTTCTATTATGAGTCCTATAATGGCCAATGTTTCCCATCAACATTTTAAGAATTCCTATCCTTCTCAAGAATTGCCTATCTTTCTCCTTCAGTGAGTAAGACATGGATTAGGTCCATTACATCATCTCAGCTTGGATTAAAACTCCAAAAAATGGCCTCAAATCAGAGAACAATGAGTAGTTCTAAATCAAACATGGGTATGTCCTTTACCCCCATTTTGAGATATAAGGGGGAGAACAGGACATAATTTCTCAGTCACTAAGTTGCTTCTAGAATCATGTGCACTTCCCTCAGAAGAAATAGGCCTTTAGGGGAGTCTTCATTTTCCACTATTGAGAGTCTAGAGTCCACATGGAGACTGAGTAGAGAAGAGAAAGAGGAGGAGGCTCTGGTTAGGTGGAATGAAGAGAGTTGTTGGGGAAGTTGAGGCAGGAGCAAAGTGAGGAGGTGAAGGAGGGGTGCAGAATGAGAGGGTGTGGTCAGAAAGGGTTGGTCTCACCTGGGGAAGGGAAGATGGGAATGGCTAGGGCTTCAGTGGGTGGGGTAGGTTGGGGAGGTCCAGAAATGGTGAGAGCCTTGGGGAATGGGTTGGAGCAAGGGCCAAAACTGTGAAAAGAAAGAGAGAAAGGATCTGGGCATTGGTGAAAAGAATATGTAGGGGACAGAGAAGCAAAAGAAACTTTGGGCAGGGTCACTGAAAGGAGGGAATAGGAGTAGACTCAGATAATGGCAGAAAGTCCAGATGAAAAGATATGAAAAAGCAGTAGAAAACTGGTTATAAGTTTGTCTCATTGGTTGAATCTTAGTAGAATCATCAAGTAGCACAGCCCAAATAAACCAATAATTTGATTGTTTGGGGGGGTTTATTTCCAATAACTAATTTTAACTCTCCTAACATCTTATATTCAAAAGATCCAAAATGGGGCCAAATGGGTTCCCCAGTTGGGGTGGTTATAGTCTTAAAACATTTCTTACAAAGGCTAATGGCTTTTTGAGGCCATCATGACTCTGTTGGCAGCAATTTCTTTTTCCTCACAAGATAAGCAATTTATATAAAATGTCTCCACTTGGCATAGTATTCTTCCAACAAATTAACACCTGTGGGGTAAGATTCTTATAGGAAAATATATATTTCCCATTCACAAAGACCCCCCCAAAAAAAATTTAGGTTAGAAACTGTTTGAACCTCCACCTTCAATGTAGTTTTGTTGAACAGTTTAGGCACAGTTTAATTTTAAAGAAAGGTGGAGAGAAAACTAATGGTCATCTCTTTCTTACTCCTTTATTGTTAACCTAGACCAGTGATGGCAAACTCTTTGCGCAAATTGCACCTTCATGTCACATGTGAGATGCCCCCTTACTGGGAGGGAGGAAGCGCTCCCATTGGAATCCTGGGCAGAGGGGTGGGTGAAGTGAGAAATATCCTCAGGTACAGTAGAGATGGGGAAGGGAGCAGGCCCCTCTGGCACATGTGCCATAGGTTTGCCAACACAGACCTACATTGAGTCCTTTCATTTTTATAACTTCAGAGTCTGGTTATCTTGTTAACTTCATTGCTCTCCCAACCTATTTTCACAACACTCTCAACCAAAAAAAAGAAGAAGAAAATAACTAACAAATACACATGACAAATAGTCATCCTACCCAAATTTTCTCCTAATGAGTTCAGCTTCTCAGGAAGTCAGAACTTATAAAAATAATTCTATTCTATATATGTCACTCTCATAAGACAAGAAAAATCTTAGAAAAAGAGTTCAGATTCTCAGGTGGTCACCCAATTGTTTAGATTAAAATTCTCTTGACACTGTATATTAATTGAAAAATTATTTATTAGATAACTAAAGCCAATTGGAGAGAGAAAATGCACATAATCACATGGCTAGTAGCCTAACTAATCTGTCACTCATCTCATCTCCCTCTGCTAGTCAAGAGACAGTACTGATTACTTAATCTCCAATTTATAACCCCAATGATGTCACTGCCTGTGGGTTTCCCAACCTGGACAGACCTGACCTCAGTCTGAGTTAGAGGTCAGTCCTTTAGACACCAGGAATCATGTGGGACCAGAGGCAAGTGTCTTCCTATTATGATAAAAAAAAAATCCCATGGAGACTATATATTTATGTATAATTATTTATTAGTAAAGGTTAGAGATGAGAGAAAGATCAAATGATCATCTGGTTGCATCTAACTAAAAACCACTGTCAATTGTGTAATTATCCTAAAAGTCCAAAGTCCAATATCTTTTTAAAGAAATTTTAGGAAAAGATAATCACCAACACCCTGGACCAGGAAAACAGATCTTCTGGAGAAGATCCTGTAAGAATGCTTACATAAATCAAACACTACATGATGAGATTAGGGGTGAATCTCTGGATATAATGAACTTAACTGGGTGGGGGGTGGATTGAGTCCTTCATTTATCCTGATTGTAAACACTTGTGTCAAGAAGAGGGTATGTCAATGCACCTACTGATCATTTTTCTTTCTCTCCTCCTTCCTCTTATTACTCAAATTGTAGTAACTCCCTCCATGAAATGTACAATACCTTTTTTTCACTATCATCCTAAACAGTCCCACACCCTCTGTCTCTGTATACTTCTTCTAATTACTATGATAATGCTAAAAATATTTAAGAGTCAAATATCATCTTACGATATTGTTATATAAACAATTTGACCTTGTTGAAGCCTTTACATCTTTCTTTTTCTTATTTACCCTTTTATGGTTCTCTTGAATTTTGTATTTGGGTAACAAATTTTCTGTTTAAGTCTGGGCTTTTCTTCAGGAATGCTTGGAATTTTCTATTTTATTAAATAGCCATACTTTTCCCTGAAAAGAACACAGTAAATTTTGATGGGTAGATGATTCTTGGTTGTAGCCCCAGTTTCCTTGCCTTCTGAACTCTCTCAGAGTTGGCCTCAGAGCTCTAGAACGTGGCTATAACATTCCTGGGAGTTGTCATTCAGGGATTTATTGCAGGAGGTGTGTCTGTGGATTCTTTCAATCTCTAATTTACCCTCATTTTCAAGAACATCAGGGTAGTTTTCTTGGGTAATTTTTTATAATATGATGTCTAGGCTTTTTTTTTTTGGTCATAACTTTCAGATAGTCCAATAATTCTTAAACTGTCTCTCCTGGATCTATTTTCCAGTTCATATTTTTTAATAAGAGATTTCATATTTTTCTATTTTTTTTTAATTCTTTTGATTGTTTTATTGTTTCTTGATGTCTCGTCAAGTCTTTAGCTTCTAATTGCCCCATTCTAATTTTTAAAAACTGGTTTTCTTCTATGACCTTTTGATTCTCCTTCTTCATTTAGTCCATTCTTCTTTTCAAGACACTTTTCTTCATTTGATATTTTTGTTTCTTTTTCCAATAGGTCAATTCTGGTTATTAAGACACATTTTTCTTCCTTACCTTCTTGTGTCTCTTTTTCAAGTTGCTCAATTTTGCTTTTTAGGCTGTTGTTTTCTTTTTCCCATTTTTCTTCAACCTGTCTTATTTGGGTTTTGAGTTCCTTTTTGAGTTCTTCCAGAGTATGATCCCAGTTTCCAGGGGTTTTTGAGGGTTTTTTTTTTTTATTTCCTTGGATCCCATCATCTTTTGCCAGCTCTATTGTTTGTTCCTTATCCCCATAGAAGCTTTCAATAGTTATCTCCTTTCTCTGATGTTTACTCATATTTTCAGTCTTGTTATCTTTATTTATTTTTTTGTTTGTGGACTGTAAGCTAGTTGAGTCTCTCTTCTTTGCTGGTTTACTGGATTAGGCAGGTTGCCCTGGGGTAAGTCTTTGAAAGTTTCTCTCCTCTGGGGCATTCTTTGGTTGGTATAGCCCTCAATTTGGGATCCAGGCATTGCCTATGACCTGGTTCTCTAGGTTATGCCCTAAGGCTGTCCTCACTGGTGCCACAGAGGCTTGAGAGTGCCCAGCATGCTATGGACCTCCAGACTTCACTCCAAGGGTCTGGTGCTTTAAAGGGTGAGTCTGGGGTGCTGTTTTGTTGGTGTAGCTTCCAATCTTGGATCCTGGCATTGCCTGAGCCCTGATTCAGAGTATGGCTCAGTAGGTGGGCAGTTGAACAGTCTGCATTTCTCCATGTGCTGTTTTGCTTCTGGATTACCATTTTTTTGTGGAAATCCATTCTACCTTTCATATTGTGTTCAACAGGAAAGCTCTTGTCCTTTTGAAGTGGTTTTTAAAAAGTGGTTTGGAAGGATATTGTTTCAGCCTTTCTCCGCTACTCTGCTGTCATCTTGGCTACACTTCCTGTACAATATCTTTTATGCTCTTATGCAGTGACAAAATCCTAACTTTATAGACTCCCAATGTGGAATGATTCACTGGAGACCAACATGTTAATCTCCTAGAGAAACAAGAGTAGGGAGACTCAATCTGCTGGTCTCCCAAATAATAACGAGGGGATTGTGCAAAGTAAATTGATCCCCACATTCAGTGACTCAACATAGTTATCAGTCATATGGTCCCAGCAATCAGTGCCAATGCCCTGGCGCTGGCCTATCTTAAGTCACCATGGAGACAAGCAAGACGTTTGAAAGGCATTGGCCAAGGAAAGATCAAGGGTTGGGAGGAACATCAATTCGAAAAGCCAGTGAGAAACACTGTGGAGCTCTCTTTTTCCCCATCAGGACTTGAACTAACACTGTCTGGGCTGGCTTTCTCTCCCTGAGCCCTTTTCTCATCTGCTGATCTCATGGCTACAATGGAATACTGGCTTCTTAACTCAAATTAGAAAGGCTGAAACCATATTTCTCTCTTCCTTTTTTACTAATAAATGCTTATAAATCTAGTAATAAGATTCTAGATTATTTTTTTAAAAACCTTACTTTCCACTTTAGAATCAATACTATGTATTGCTTCCAAGGCAGAAGAGCGGTAAGGGCTAGGCAATGGGGGTCAAGTGACTTGCCCAGGGTCACACAGCTAGGAAGGGTCTGAGGTCAGATTGGAACCCAGGACCTCCCATCTCTAGGACTGGCTGTCAATCCACTGAGCTACCCAGCTGCCCCCAGATTAATTTTTATTTATATCATTTCCCAGCTTGAGCAACTGGATGACCTTTAGATAGGTTGATGCATGCCGAGTGTTTGATACTCCAGAGAAGAGAGAGTGGCTCTTGTCCAGCAAGAGAGAGAGTTGTTACTCTCTTATAAAGTCAGTTTTCATCACTCCTCCTGGGACTCTCTGGACAAATTTAATCTCAGTCCTGGTCTGAGTCTTGACTTCTGGAGGTACCACCCATTGCAGGGTGCAGGTGCCAGCCTTTTCCTGGAATTTAGTCATGAGACTTCTGGCATCCTGTCATAGTACGCATGCCTGTCTAGTTAAAGGGTGGGGCTGATGTCAAGCAAGAATATATTTTCAAATGGAATAAGGAGGTTCAATTCATATTAAATTCACACATCCGGGATGCCAGAGCACCATGAGGCAATCTCCTTATACAAATTAGATTTCAAGTTCCAAAGGGTTTGGATAAGACCAAAATCTTTCCTTTTAAAAAGGAAGGAGAGGTACAATTCATATTAAATTCATAGCATGGTGATACATTACTCTCTGTATGAGTCCCCAGAATAACTTGCTGAATGTCAAGGTTTATTATGAGATGTGTCCCACTTTTGTCAAGACAAAGTCCAAGTGGGACCAAGTTTCACATAGCCTTATGTATATTTCTGAAGAAAGAGGTATTCCTTATGCCTCTCCATTTATTGGTGTGGTTTGGAGGACCAGGAATGTCCTGATTCAGCTGCTGATCACTGCTTTCCAAAAACTCTCAGGATAAGGAGAGAAGAGTCTCACAGCTAGCTGAAAGAATCCATCCCAGTCTGACTGAGTCTCATCAATTGTTCTATAACATCACTAAGATGTCTTGAGATCCACAAGGATGGACCTTATGATTCACCAGTCCTACTGGCTAAGAGCTCCAAAGAACATCTATCAGGTTTTTTTTTTTCCTGTTCAATCAGCAAGGACTGGTGAAATGCCTACTGTGAATCTTTTGAAAAAAAATTCCAGTCATTATATATAACATTTATTCTTTGTAATCTTATAAATCTTACTCTTTCACTAAAGGTAGAAAACAAAAATAAAAGAATGTGTTGTTAAAACAAAGCCTATTGGTACTTTTAAAAGAAACGGAAAGTCATTATATTCCAAAGGTTCCTCTTTCAACTAAGAAATAATAGGGAGACTAATGTTGGCTAAAGAGGATACTATCTACTTAATTATCACATTCAGGTGGTTCCTTTTTAATGTGAGTTTTCTGATGCATAGAAAGGCTAGTTTTATGTCTATAGACCTTTCCACATTCATTACACTTATAAGGTGTATCTGAGGTGTGATTTCTCTGATGTTGAAGTAGATAACTTTTCCGGGTAAAGGCCTTCCCACAATTTTCACATTCATAAGGTTTCTCTCCAGTGTGTGTCCTCTGGTGATCAACAAAATGAGATTTGTACGCAAAGCCCTTTCCACATTGATAACATTCATAACGCTTATAACCAGTGTGAACTTTCTGGTGCTCAACAAGATTATTTCTCCAGCTAAAAGCCTTTCCACAGTCATCACATTTATAAGGCTTCTCTCCAGTGTGAGTTTGCTGATGTCGGATAAGGAGACTTCTCAACCTAAAGGGCCTTCCACACTCATCGCAACTGTAAGGTTTTTCTCCAGTGTGAATTTTCAGATGGCAAACAAAATTCCATTTCGAGACAAAAGACCTTCCACATTCATTACATTGATAAGATCTCTCTCCAGAATTTCTCTCGTCATTTCTCAGTTGATCATTCTGGGAACCTTCCTCCCTCCATTCATTATCTGAATAAGAATGAACAATATTAGTCCTTAGAAAAGACCTTCAAGCATTCCCCATTCTCAAGGCTTCTCGACGCTATGATGTCTATGACATAAAACTAAGACATAGATTATAATGCAGGTCCCTTCCACAATTATTCCCAAAATGTAGTTTTATCCTAAATTGTTTCTTTTGCTTAGGAATCAATAGATTATCAAATACTTTTTGTGGGGATAGTATTTGCAACTTTCACTTAAAGGGATATTCACTGCTATGGAAAATTATTGAATCAAAGAGATTTTCAAATTTAAATGCTAAAATTCATGATCTTTCAGTTTATGGAGAATTTTTTTAGAGTGATTTTTACTTTGGGTATACCTTTAACCTGACTTCACATTCTCAGCCTTTCCTTTCTTAATGGGCATGGACTATGTTATTTTATATATAATTTAGGATAGTTCTTTCATCAAAAGACCTGGCCTCAAAGTTTTAACTGGTGGAATAATATTTGAGAAGTAGAAATAAAAAGTAAAACACTACTTCTGGCAAGACAGACCGATATTGCTAGAGATGGAAAAACTGACAGCCAGATAGATAGATAACATATACTATTCTCCCTCTGCTCAACAAAGAACAAGAAATTGTGGGGAGATCCACAATTAAGGAAGAGTTGAACAAATTATATGATTATAAAATACAGTTTTTGTACAAAAAAGATGATGGTGTTTTTAGAAGAATCTGTGAAGACATATGGAGGGATGCAAAGAAAAGTGAGCAGAAGCAGGATAACATTGTAAACAGTGACAAAATTATTATTAAGAAATATCTTTGTAAGACATGGGAAAAGGCAAGGTTTGATGGGGATATGATTGGGGATGTAGACTCTAAAATGATCACTCTATTGCAAATATTAATAAATATGGAAATAGGTCTTGATCAATGGCACATGTAAAACCTAGTGGAATTGCTTGTTGGCTAAGGGAGGAGGGTGAGAAGAGAGGAAGGAAAGAATATGAATCATGTAACCATGAAAAAATATTCTAAATTAATTAGATTTTTTTTTAAATATAGGAAAAGGGATCAACATTCTCCCTCCTCCTCTACAACTCCAGAAGAAACTGGAGAAGAATATTTTGTATAATTCCAGATAGAGATTGTTGATTCAGAGCATAAAGTAAAGCACAATTGTTGGAAACATAAAGATTAGGGGTTTGGTCCTACATAACTATTATTTGTAATTGTAATGGATTTTGTTTTTCTTGCCTTTTCAAAGGGTACAAGTGGGGAGTGGAAGGAAGGAAATGAAATTCAAAATGAAAATGTTCAAGACCATAATGCTATAAAAATTACATTCCACAAAGGGCTGCAGGGAAAAAAATTATAAAATTAGTCTTATAAGACTAAATAGTCTTAAGGAATGAGCAAATCAAAAACAAAAATCATAGAAATAATCAATTGCAAAACTTGAGAAAATTTTAAATAAAATATTAGCAAGGAGATTTTGGGAATATACCAAGTATTATGAACTATAACTAGGTGTTTTTTTATATCATGAATTCAGGGATGGCTCAATATTAGGAAATCTATCTGTATGAATTGCCCTTATCACTAAGGCAACTAACCAAAACAAAATATGGCATGCATTCCTTCTAAAAACACTAAAGAAAAATGGAATAAGTGGAACATTTCTCAAAATAATACTGTCTGTTTAAAACTATCAGCAAGCATTATTTGTAATGGGGATATGCTAAAAGCCTTCCCAATAAGATCAGGAATGAAGCAAGGGCACCCATTATCATCACTACTATTCAATATTGTACTAGAAATGCTTGCTGTAGCGATAAGAAAAATTAGAGGAAATAAAATAAGAAATGAAGAAATAAAGCTATCACTCTTTGCAGGTAATTTGATGAGATACTTAGAGAATCCTGGAAAATCAATTAAAAAACTAATTAAAGCAACTAACAACTTTAGCAAAGTTGCAGAATATAAAATAAGCCCACATAAATGATCCATATTTCTATATATTACCAATAAAGTCCAAGAAGCAATAGAAAAAGAAATCCCATTTAAAATAACTGTAGGTAATATAAAACATATGGGATTCTACCTGCCAAGATCTATATGATCACAGCAACAAAATATTTTTCACATAAAGATACATCTAACAACTGGAAAAAAAATTAATTGCTCATGAGTAGGCTGAGCCAATATAATAAAAAATGATAATTCTACCTAAATTTATCTATTCAGCCATGCCAAATTAGTCCAAAATGATTTCATAGTTAGAAAAAATAATAATTAAATTGATCTAGAAGTACAAAAGGCAAAGAATATCAAGGGATTTAATGAAAAAAATATGAATGAGGTGGTTTAGCTAAATTCTATCTCAAACTGCATTATAAAGTGGCAATCATCTAAACAATCAGATACTAAAAAATAGAGTAGTGGACCAACAGAATAGATGCGGCACTGAACACTACAGAGTAAAATGACCATGGTAATACAGTTTGACAAACTAAAAGATCAAAGCTTTTGGAAGACAAACTCACTATCGAAAACTGCTGGAAAAAACAGAAAACATTATGGCAGAAACAAGGCATAGATGAGTATCTCGTGCCATATATTAAGGTAAAGCCAAAATAGATACATGATTTAGAAATAAAGGGTAATTATATGAGATGTAAAATCATCCATTTTAAATACATTAAATTAAAAAGCTTTTGCACAAATGAAGCCAATGTAACCAAGATTAGAAGGGAAACAAACTAGGAAAACAATTTTTTTACAGGAAATATTTTTGCAAAAGGCCCCATTTCTCAAATAATTTCTCAACTGAGTCAAATTATAAGAATATAAAGTTTTCCCAAATGGACAAATGATCAAGGGATATGAACAGGCAATTCTCAGATTAACAAATTAGAACTATCTAAAGTCATATGGAAAAAGGCTCCCAATCATTATTAATTGGATAAAAGCAAGTCAAAACAACTCTCAGGTACTACCTCATGCCTATGAGATTAATATGGCCTAAAAGGAAAATGATGAGTGTTAGATAATATGGAGTAAAATTAATATACTAATAGACTTTTGGTTTTGCTTTAAAGTTATACAACCATTCCGGAAATTAATCTGAAACCATGAGCAAAGGGTCATAAAACTCTCTATATACTCTTTGACTTGGCAACACCGCTATGAGGTCTGTATGCCAAAGTGATCAAAGATAGACTAAAAAGGCCTCTCTATACCAGAATATTTATAGTAGCTCTTTTGGGGGTGGCAGAGGACTGGACATGGAAGGGATGCCCATCCAGTGGGGAATAGCAGACGTCAGGGTACCGTGCCATAAGAAACAGAGAACAGGATGGCCACCAGAAAACCTGGAAGGACTGATAATGTGGATGATCAACTGTGAACAAAATAACTATCAGCCAGGCAGGGTGCCAGGATAGCTCCAAGAGATCTGAGCCCCCAAAGGGCTCTCCGCTGCCACCGAAGGAGCCGATGAAGCCTGATATTGAACAGGGACACATCCTGTCAGCCCTGCACAGCCTACATCATTACTTACTGCCTTGAAGAGTGGGACGGACAGAGGGAGGGGACACGGATTGCAAAGTGTTAGAAAACAATGATGGAAAATGGTATTGACATGCAAACATTTTTTAAAAATCAAAAAGATGAAAGTGGAATTGATGGACTTTACAATAAACATGTACTGAATAAATAGCTTTTGGTGGTCCTGGATGACTAGGAAGGTCAGATGAAATATGTTCTTGTCTCTTAGAGACGATGTTCTAATGGTGGAAACATCCGTGTGAACTTTTATGAAGATATAGGCAGGGGGGAGGGGAGATTGCATTAGATTTGAGGGGAAATAAGCAATAGTTTGGGAGGTCCACCTGGAGGGAATGGGTCAATTTGGCCCGATCTCTCCAAGATGGCCTCAAGTGGTTCAGGCATTGCTGATGATTCTTCTGATGACCACTGAAGGCCACGAAGAGCCCATGCAGGCAGGGAAACAGGGTTTGGCTCCAACCACTGACATCCTTTTTTATAATCTCCATAAATATCATTTAGTAAAAACACAAATGATTATGTATAAGATTTATCATTCAAGATAGCAAAATTCACAATTTAGGTTTTATAATTTATAATTCAAGATAGCAAAATTCACACACGCCTTTCTGGGGTAACTGGTTGTTGCAGTGAATAGAACGCTATATCTGTAGTCAGGAAGAGCCAAGTTCAAATCATGGCTCAGGCCCATAGGAAATGCTGTCCTTGGACAAGTAACTTCATCTTAGTTTGCGTATCTGCTTGTAAAAAGCAGGGGGCAGGAAGGGATCTAGTATCACCTACATGTTTGAGTTGTGGTAGAAGTGAAATAATACTCATAAAGAATTTTGCAAATAATAAGTATCTAGTTATTGTTGTTGTAAAGTCAGTCAGTTGTGTATGACTCTCTGATTCCATTTTTATAGGGCTTTCTTGGCAAAGATTTTGGACTGGTTTGCAATATTCTTCTCCAGAGTGTCCATTTTACAGAAGAGGAAAACTAATCTCTGTGTAAGGGACTTGAACATAGTCAATCAGGCAGTAAGTGTCCGAGGCAGAATTTGAACTCAGGTCCTCCTGACTCTCGACTCAGCACTCTACCACACTACCTCACTACCCTTGAAGCATTATATGCTGGCTAACCCTAATCCTCTTCCAAGTTCCCCTCATGTTTTGAATCTAGGATTCTATAACTCTTTGTGCAATGCTCCAGTTGGTATGTATAAATAGAGATTGAGGAGTCCCATCACTGGAAAAAGACAGTGGAGTAAATGACCAGTGAGATGCGGACACAGAAGAACACTGGGTACTTTTATGATGAAGTTTCATGGGATAGGTTAGGTGAGAAACAACAGGAGAACATGGCTTCTAAGGATAAGAAAAACCTCTGAATTAAGTCCCTTTTAGAAAGGGAGGATAATGGAAAAAAATAGATAAGATGAGGTTCACCCCAAAACTCAAGTCATCAGACCCAAGTGTGTTCCCTAGGGCAGAAGAGTTATGGGAAGCTTCTTGTCCAACGTCCATACCGTGGTGGGAAAGAAAATCTCCTGCCTGGGTTCCACTCACTCACCTCGACATCTAATCCCCCGTTTTTCCTCTTCCGGGATCCAAAGAGCATCCCCTCTCTCCAAACTGTCAATTACTGCTGTGTCATCATCTTCCAGACCTGCTCATTGGAAATGGGAATATCAAGAGAAAAGTCACACCATCACCCAATGGTTGGGCTTGCCCTGTGAAGGACGCTGTGCAGTATGTCCAAAGGAGGTGGCAGAAGGGCGCTTGGAAGGCCTCAGCGAACGGGAGCCCTAGGCTCGGGACCTTCCCAGGGGGAACAGGCACGACACTGGGACACTGGCCCAGAAAGGATCGGAAGGAATGGGGGGAAGGGCGACAGATCAGCACAAGTTCATCCGGGAGTTTGCAGTCCCATGAAACAAAAGGTCAGTGGATGCGAGTTCCCGAATGTTCCTAAGCCAGTTGTCTCTCCGCTTCCCACCTAGTCGCCCTCCAGGTAGACCTTCCCACGCCCCCTTCCGCTTTGTTTTGGGTAGTCTTGCCCAGTGGAGCACAAGCTCCTACAATGGGCGGCTGCTCTCTCTTTTTCACATTCGTATCACCACAGCTAGGAACAGTTCCTGCCTGACGGGATACGTTTCAGAACTAAAGCTGCCCGTGGAACCCCAGCGCACAGCTGCTCCCCCTCTTCCACACACGACCCCCCATCTCCAGCACCCAAGACTTCTCCACCTAGAGACTCTCCATAACGTTCCTCCCGAAAGCAAGCCACAACCCTTAATAGGGAAGATTGGGGGACACAAAAAAGCCTCTTACCCAGGGAGACCAGAGTCCTGAAGTTGTCAAGCATCACATCCTTGTACAACTTTTTGCGAGATGGATCCAAAAGCTGCCACACAGACTTCGTAAAGTAGACCGCCACATCCTTGAACCGGATGGATTCCTAAAAGCAAAAAGAAAGTCACGTGGATGTCATCCTGTAGATCGGAAGGGTCCTAGAAAGCTGTCGCTCTGGTCTCTGTCTAATACTAAGGGAGCTCCCGGGTGTCTCTTTTTGTTCTAGATTAGGCATAATGTAGATTTTGAAATTAATACCCCATACTCCAAGTATTATGTTTATAAGATTTATAATAATAAACTAAAATAAAAAGCAAGCGTAAAAAGGGCACTAACTCAAGCCAGGGTCACGTGAGAAGAAAGGGGTGGGGGGGTGGGAAGAACCCAACTATGTACAGAATATGACCCCGCCCCATGGTGGAGAGGAGGAGAATTCTGGGAAATACTAAAAGAATTCTGGGAAATGTAGTTCAAAGGTACAAAATGTCCACTTCTACAATAATGAATACGCAGGGTAACCAGAATGAATGATCATTTTTATTTGCTTTTATATAACTGCCAGACAATAAGCCCAAGAGGCAGTCAGGGAGAGACTTAGTAGAAGGTTTCTGGTCTTGAAACTGGTGGGGATCACAAGCTTTCAAACATACGTAAAGCACTCTCTGCTAATAACTCAGCGAAAGCCCAGGAAACCAAAGAAAAATGGACAGTG